>NC_090441.1:109302651-109905687 GCF_031143425.1 Pleurodeles waltl | reverse complement strand
AGAATGTACATGAGTATGTTTATGTGTACCATATGTATATATACACACATACACCCATCCACATATATATATATATATATATATATATATATATATATATATATATATATATATATATACACACATACACAACATACAATATTTATAAATAAATACACATACACAAGTACATATTTCTTTTGAGAGATCAGAGTCCTCTTTTATGAAAGTGGATACATTTGAGGTAACTTCAAGTCATCTAATGGTCAAGGGCTATAAGGCAACCAAAGAGTTTTGAGTTTTCAATGTCCATGAGATTTTCCAGTTGAAGAGATATTTGTGTATTGTTAGAGAAGCAATAGCAATTAAAGCGCTAGATTAATTCTGGTAACGATTTCATGCAAATGTTGAAAAGGCACGATGAGATTAAAGAGCCTTGAGAGACGTTTGCATTTATATTGTGGGATTTCGATGAGAAATTAATTCTATGGATGATGTTTGTTCAGTTTTGTAAGTAGGGTGAGATCCAGGAAAGTGTGGTACCCCCCAAAATCAATTTCTTTGAGTTTAAGAATTAATTTAATATGGTCAACAGTGTAAAATGCAGCAGAGAGATCAAAGAGTACTAGCGCAGTGACCCATTTTTATTAAATTTGTTAAAGATCCCTTCTCATCTGGGAAAACATTGAAGATTTGCTCATGTCAAGGGCAATGTGAAAAAAGGAGTGGATCTGTCCCTTATCAATATGTGGGGGATTAGAGTAACAATTTTCTGTCCTTGTGAAGGGAAACAAAAACATTAGGAAGTGCATTTTTACTTGCAGTGTCATTTTTTTCATGCAAAATGTTCATGTGTATATTTCACATTCAAAGGTAGAATTCACTGCTGTTTTACCAGGCGTACAAATAAAAACCTGTAGCTGCAGCTATTCTCCCAGTGCAACCTGGAAAATGTTTGCTGATTTCAAAAAGTCAGAAATTTGCCTCCAGGTAAGTTCGGAATTCTGCAGGTGCAGATTTCCAATTTTATTATGTGAATCTGGTACCATGAGCTTGTGCTACAGCTATGCTAACATGATCAGTGCTTAATTTGTGCTTATGATTGCTGGTTGTGGGCACAGGCATTCTGTTTTGCCGACTGAGACTTTTGTTCTTTGAATTTTGATTGGGAAGACCAGGGTTTGGTCCTGTGGTTTTGCTATTTTTAATTTATTTCAGCAGTTTATGTCCCAGAACAAGAGGGAGAAAGGTGTAAAAGGAAGGAAAGAAAAGGAAGAGAAAGGAGGAAGACAATGATAAAGGGAGAAAACAGGAAATCCTGTAAGAGTGCTGTAAAGAGACAGGAAATGTAGCCTAGTGAAATAAAAGGCATGAAGTAGAATGAAGACTAGACAGATTTGCTATTTGATAATTCAAGAATTCAGAAGCACTGGGGCTGGATCCTAAGAAACAATTTGGCCCTGCACTTGCTTCTGTTTTTTCTTTTACAAATTGTGCATTCATTGTTAGCATACACAATGTCTTTACAGTGAAGATCCATAAACCAAGTGTGTTGAAGCTATATATACAAAGATTGACAGGGATTTTTTTCAGGTTTCCCATCCATATGATATGAAATAAAATTAGCAATAAGCAACAACATCATTTTATTTGGACGGCCCAATTTAAAAACACCTTTTCACTCCCACATTTGACTTTGGATGATGAAAGACAGTGATTTACAATTGAAAATCTACGTTTGGAATTAGAAAAATGTGAATTAACACTAATAATGTGATTTACACATGCAAAAATAGACCACCTTGGGGTAATTTTATGCTGCAAAAAGCCTGCTTCCAGAAGTGAGAAGTGGGCCTTTAAAAGTAGGAATGCCATGGAAAGATGGTGAACACTAACAAACCCCTTAGTTTGTGGGTATTCACAAATTCCAAGTTTCATTTCTACTCTGGATTTTTTTGAAGATTTATTCCTGTAAAGGGCAGGCATACATAACGAGATGGTAATGAAGACAAAACATCCCAAATTCTGTGGTGATGTTGGAGAAATGGATTTATTCACAGACAAATATAAGTTACCTTTACAATAAAAAAAATCATAAAATTGAGCACATCTAAATGCACGTTTACTAATCATTTTCAATTAAAAAAAATTAACATTTATTCATGTTGAAATTCTTACAATTGTGAGCACTCGAGTGACTATCATAATTTCCCAGGGGTGAAAAGAATAACTCAACTTTCATGCCATGCCAAACGCGGGAGTGAACCTACATAAATTAAATTTACTTTTTGGTGAATCAGACTGGAGCGAGGCAGTGATTTATATTTGAACATTTACAACACAGAAATTCAGACAAGGGCCTCATAAAGCTCTTGCCGGATGGGGTTACTCCGTCAAAAACGTGGCAGATATTCCATCCAGCATAATTTCGATTCCGTTATATCCTGTGGAATTCGTAATAGGAGGGACAGGATATCTGTCACATTTATGACAGAATATTCCATCCACCAAGATCGTAATCAGGCCCTAAGTATGTTAGTGTACCAGCTCCACCAGATGTGCAGAGTTTGTTTGACAACAATCTCAGCAGCAACTTTATATTTATCTAGTTATTACTTTCTAATAAGTGGAAAACTTTTATTTCATTATAACTTTGTGAACTTTATGTTCTTATTACGGGCAGATTCTGACATCAGTATGTGATTGTAAAGAGGACAATTTCATCAGCACTTACTGGTATCAAGAAACTACAATGCAGTAGTGACATCACTGTACTGCCTCCCACTCGCATTTAAACTCAGAGCGGAGAATTAAAAATACTAATGTCACCAAGTATTAATGCAGCTCAAAAAACACAAAACTCTTGGCATATTGATTGATATCATGGAGAATTAAAGCAAAGTTTCAGATATCAAAATGCAAATGTAACAGAGACCAACTTTGGAATGGCGAATATGTAAATCCACGATAGACCGTGCAAGAAAGCAGTTTACAAACATTTAAGAAGCTGTACATGTTATGCAATGAGGAATATAAAATTCATTTCATAATCTACTTCCCATTTCAGATCTGGGTGACCGGCAGCCTTTGATATTTGCAGGTGACCTACTGTCTATGGCCTACGTATCTAGCCGTGTTCTCTTGCGCATTACTCTGTCAGCGACATAGACCAGCATGCCAAATACAATCTTGCAGGACCAGATAGTTGTACTACTTTGCAGCCAGGTCTTAATATCATCACTTCCTCCAGTCAGTAGGAAAGCATGTATCCCTTACAGCAGAAAAGTGGCGAGAGTGCCGAAACCATGGCAACCTTTCGAGCAACCCACATAAAATTAATGTACACATTAAAAATCTAAATACTCCGGACAGCCAAGCCTTAAAATATATTTTAGTTAATTGCCATCTCTTCAGTTCACAGCTGTGAGAAACGCCTTCCCAGTGGCCGAATAGTTAAAGAAAGGAAATGACAGAAAATTTGAGTTTGGCAGGTGGAAAGAGCATTTTAAAACTGTTTTAAGTTACTTTTTTGAAAGAGATTTGTCTGCACTTCGAGGTAGGAATTGTTCCTCGCTCTAATTAGTCTTTCATATCACGTATCTAGAAAGTCCTAGCATTTGCTTCAGTAAGTTAGGTGTGATCTCGCTCTTTATGCATGCCAAAGTGTAGCAAGAAAACAGCATGTGCCACTAACATAAAACACTCTAATTATGATAATATATTCATTAAATGCAGTGTGATATGAAACAGGTTCGTTTAATGCGGCGAGCAGAAGGTCGACCTGCCTAGATGTTCCTTTTTAAATCAAATGTGTAGTCAACTCTAAAAGAACTTCAGCTAAAACCACACGTTGGTTGAATTCTGCTTAAGTAAATATGGTAAACATTTTTTATTCCAGAAATTGATAACCAGATATATTAGTTGCCCTATTACTTCTGTTTATTCGCCAGATACAAAACTTTCGGATGCAACATTACATTTATTAAAATATATACTACATGTGCGTGACGTTCGGATTTGTTTAGTGATAAATAGCTGTATACATTTAACAGATGGCTATTGAGGTTACCATTTACTAGCAACCGAGCAGAAAGTTTCTCCCTTGCATTGTGCAAGCCTTTAGGCTTCCAAGAGTAGAACCATTTTAGAAGGTAACTTCCTGTCACCCAGAAAGCAGACTTTATAAACAATTTATAAACTATTTGCAGACAAGCTGTGTTGGAAGCTGAGCCACTATGAACCCACTGATAGCAGGTCAAACCGGAGGGGTGTAAAAACGGCGTGGTTTCGACTTTTTTGACAGCTGTATAAAAATAGGCCCTGGTGTAGGTGAGGAGGCAGTATATTCCAGAGGAGTGTCCCCTGAATTGACACTTAGGGTATCATTTTAATGGCCGCAGTATTTGAGATAGGAACAACATACCCAGTAAATACACCGCTGCTGGCTGGTGCATGTACCCGGTACCACACTACCTAACCATTCTGAGTTCTGCACCACAGAATGGGGGATAACGCTGTAATACTAGTTATATTCCCATTCTAATCTGTAAAAATGAGCATGTGTGCCCTTCTCCCCACACAAGTTCAGCTACATTTTATTTTATGAAAATTATGCGGAGAAGAGTCTGCTAATCTGATTTCAGAGCAAACTGTTGTATGTGACTCAGTCGGGATTGTAGAGGGCCTAATTATGGTCTAGCAGGAGAAAGTGTTCCCGAAGGAGACATTGTTGGCTTTTGCCTTGCTAGATCAAACTCTCAAAATGCAAATCTGAAATATGACACTGTTTGTTGGCACCATCACTGCATTTTCAAGAATGCCCTACATTTTGTCGTATGACTACCTTAATTGATGGAAAATACTTCTAGAGATCTTTGCCCTGAATTCATTTAAACTGATGACTTGATCATGCAAGAACTTTACAGACCTGTACCTGGAAGAAAAGCGTCAGTGGGAGACATGGTAAAGCTGAATTTTGCAGAAAAGACCTGGAATAAAAACTCTCAGTTGATTTATTGTCCACTCCTTGGAATAATTCCACATATCGAAGAAACACAGTTAATATGTTTGTTTTTTTCACAAGTATCGCATTAAGGGTTGATTATGATAATGAATAGGAAAGACCTTCTTAAGCACTGTATTTGAAAGTGAAGGTTATAAGCAGAATGGAAAACTGTCCAGGGAAAAATGTGAGTCACTTAAATAAAACAGAATGTCGCAGTGTACGACTGAGTCTATAACATACTATAAAATGCATATGTTTCTGGCTTTAGAAAAATTAAAATATGTTGCCTTGAGTCTCTGCTATTGTGGGATGTCGATGTTGGGTAATTTAGGAAACATAAGGTAATTAAGGAAAATAAATAAATACTTGAACCCCATGCTACAGAAAGTAGAAACTTGTTACCCCTTAAGTATTTCTATTACAATGTAAATATATAGAGCTACACCTTAGGTTTAAGAAGTCATGTGTACAGGTCTTACTGAAGAATGAACAAATCAACGTTGATCATTAGTAATGGAAGGTACTGTCTAGCTAACATTTTACTGGGGATTACATTTTGTAATTCCGTTGTGCTGTTGGAGATCTATTCTGTACAATCCTAAAAGTGAGAGTGGGCTTGAGTCAGCCATTGCTTACCATTAGTTGGCTTTCTTGTTAATTTCCTTTGTTCGCTTCTTATTCAATGGCTTTCCTTCACCTTCCTAAGTTCAACTGGAGCTTAGCTTCTTTACCATCCTTTGGTTTGGATCACTAGTAACCACTTTCCGCATCTGAGGGATCTACGTTTTGTTTTGTTTAATGGGAGTTCATGTTCTTTCTTGCTATCTTCCTCTTGTGGTGCTTGCCCTCACTTCTCTGCACCCACACGCTGCTCGTGTTTCTCTCTCTGCCTCATCTGTTGCCATCCCCGACCCATTTCACCACACTCAGCATATTTTTCTAGCACCTCCATCTCCTCCATTGCTTCACACTATTAGTCAGCATTGACTGCTCTTTCTCTCTGTTTCTCTCTCTCTTATCAGAAATGATTTGCTCCCCCTACTCTTAGCACTGCTCCTTTATTGCTCTAACACACCCCTCACATCACCATTGCTCCCCAGTTCATCACCATACCTTTTTTCCCAATTGTTTTCTTCTTGGAAGCACTCAGCAACTGCAATTTGCTATTCAATCACTCCTTACTATATTATGTACTTTGCCACAGTTTAAAAAAAATAGTGCTCAATGATGGGCATCTGACAAATTAGACCAGTAAATGAAAAGTTAATAAAAAATGGCAGCCTTAGCGTCAGGGTGTCTACGTGAACATGTGTGTTTTCACATTCACATATGTATATCATAAGGCTTGGGCCGGATATGGGGCTTTTTAAAAACATTTTTACCAATGCTGTCTAGCACTGGCAACAAGCTAACGTTTTTGAAAGGCTCAACCTTTTCACTTTTCCAATTCTTGTTTGGGGAATGGACCAACCAAATTACCAAATAGAAAAAATGTAATTTCCCACAATTCATGTGTTCATTTCTTTCTTGCACAACAATATGAATTTGTTTCCTAGCACAATTAGCAAGTCAAGTTTGTAGTGCTCTAATAATTTGACTTTAACTCATGCAATTGCCTGATATTTTTTTAATTGTTGTGATTTTTCTATCTTTAAACATTTGGCAGCACTAATTTGAATTAGAAGGCAATAAAAACTACAATCAGTTAATTATAGTTGGATATGGTTGACAACACGATCAGTGGTTGCATTGTGTGTGGCATGCCCACCTATTAAGACGTCTGACTAACCATGTTGGACAAGACTTCCTAAAGGGTGTGATAGATACACCATCAAAAGATTAAATACATGGAACACTAATCACTAAGAATAATATAAAGTCTGTCTTTCAACCAATAGTAATCTAGAGCTTGGCCAATGAAAAATATATTGAGCCCTCCATCAATCAACAACTGTAGTGTGCTATCAGCAAATATTTGACGATGATGCTATTGATGGTGTTGAATGTTGTCCTAAAGATATATATAAACATTTATTGAATATTATGTAGGGACATAATTGACACAACTGCTGATATCAAAAGTAATAAATATAAAGATCCCAAGCAGGCCTTTTGGGCTTTAGTCACCGTAATGACTTCTGCTACACCACTTAGACCAGTTGCTGCTTATAACCATGTAACCATATGATCAAGTACTAAGATTACGAACATCTTTATTCTTGTGCATAGGTTTATATTTGTGAGAGGAGAAGGCAGCTTGTTATTGTACCATGAAAAAAGACTGTCTGACTCAAATTATCAGAGAGAGCTAGATATCTCGAAGAAGAGCTCAAAGGATATTGGGAAGTGAGGGCGGAACTCCACATATTTGAGGACATGATAATGAGAGGTGAGAGGGTTATACCCCCGTGCGAATACAACATCTTTGATGGCGACGAGGATGGGATGCCTGCGCAGGGGGCAGTGAAGCTCCTCACCCCTGATTACCTTCATCGTTCAGCTGGATGTCTAGAAACTCCAGTGTGGCGCTTCGTTCTTCTGAGCCTAACGGTGATCCTTGGAGACTGTGTTGCAGTTCCTGTGCAGTGCTCAACCCTCGGTGGTATTTACAGGAAAGGACCGTTGTAACGAGGCGGGAAGCGTCCAGAGGTGATGTTGTAATGTTCCTATTTCTTTTAATGTTATGTTCCTAGCATGCATGCGCTAGGTCTGGAACCTCCGTGACATCAGGACTCACATTCTGGAGCCTGGTTGACACTGATGTTCCAGGCACTGACGGCAGATTGATTCGGTGTCGGTTGGGTCGTGGAGCAGCGGTTTCTTCCTTGGGTTGTTTGTGATTAAACCCTTTTTCCACCTGAACTTGATCGTCTCTCTAATCTGTACCGACATCGATCTTAACACTGGCGACGAGGGAAGCAAATAACCCAGAACCCACAGATTTACCTTCGTGCAACATTTCGAGCTGCGCTGTCAGCTAACCGGACGTTCCTTGCCGCTGTTTCCCGTTCTTCATTTCGAGAAGTTTTCTGGCACTGCTGGGGGTATCGATAGTAGCTAATCCGGTGTTGTTCGTGTGGATTAGCCTCCGCGTGTGACGCTGTTTGCTCTAGAGACTTCAGACGTCAGCTGATGCCTACCGTTTCCTGAGACTGGTGAGAGCGTAGTGTTCACCGCAACATGGAGAGAGGTTTCCTTTAGATGTGGACAGTATTCAAGTGCGCTGCCTGTATTTTCCTTCAGTGTGACCTGGGGGACAGACTGTTTTCTTATGGTATTGATTTATCAAGGAAGCACTCCCTCGCGCTCATTTTTTTTTCTTTGTTGGAACGTTATTGGTTCGGAGTCACGTGCCTTCCTGACTCAGCAGTTGTTACGGGGATCCTTGAACCTCGGTAAATAAACTAGACTGTTTCCACTTCCACAAGAAGACTTGAACTGTTTGCTTTTATTTCCTTATTGGAGCAATAGTGGAAGCATTTTTGGAAGGAACTTAGTTTAACCACTATATATTTTTTTTCTTTCTTTGTTGTGTTGGAATCTTAACTGCTCGCTGTGTTTTCCTGGTGTGAGGAATAGTATAAAGTGTCATTCTCCACTCAGTTTGTATTCCAGATGCAATTTTGACTTTAATTGCCATGGCTACACCTACTATGTCCCAACCACCTCCTTTCTTACTGGACAAAGGTGACCCCATTCTTCCATGGAAACGGTGGAAAAATCTTTTTGATTCTTACCTAATAGCTATAGGTGGAGAAAAATTCTCCCCAGCTAGGAAACAAGCGGTTCTTCTACACAATCTAGGAATTGAAGGCAGATGTGTTTATGACAGTCTAGAACTTTTGACCATAGGTGGAGCGGATGGCGAACCTAGAGACGTTTATGAGATGTCGGTAGCAATGTTGGCGACCCACTTTGAATCCAAACTCAATGTTGTTCTTGAAAGACATAAATTTTTTGCCAGATCTCAGGGCACTATGGAGAGTGTGGGCAATTTTATCGCTGCTTTACGCACATTGGCACGCACTTGCGATTTCGGTGAAATCACAGACTCTCTTATTCGTGATCAGTTGGTGCGTTGCACCAATAACAAGAGAGTTCAGGAGAAATTATTGACTAAGAATCCTGATTTGAGAGAAGCAATCGCAATTGTTGAAGGAATGGAAAGTACCAGCAACTGGATCAAAGAGATGAATCATTCCGATGGGGATAGTCTCTCCACTGTACAAGATTCGAGAATCCTAGAGGAAGTTTTAAGGGTTGGAAGAGACAATAAGACACAATCTTCAATTCAAGAAAAGAAGAGAGACAGTAAATCTTTACGATGTTACCGTTGTGGTAACATGGGTCATGCAGCTAATAGTCCTAATTGTTTTGCACGAAATTCAATATGTAGGAATTGTGGAATGAAAGGCCATTACGCTAGAGTCTGCAACAATGACAAGAGCAACATAGATTCTGTCACTGGAAATAGTAACAAGGTTGTTTTATATGTTGGACAGGAGATTGATCAAATTGAACACAACACTAGTATAGTAGATGTGGGACCGGTGATCATGCCTGAGTGTATCATTAGACTTGATAATAGGACAGTTACTGTTCTAGCACACTCGGGTTCTCCCTATACAATGGTTGGTGATAAGAACTGGCAGGCAATTTTTGGAGAGACTCTAGATTTTCTAAGTAAACCTGACATAAACCTTATCAGTTATGGGGGTGCCAAAATAGAGGTAGTTGGGTACAAGGTCATGAAAATTCAGTTCCGAGATAGAGTTACTGTAGGGAAGGTTTATGTAGCCAAACGTGGCAATAATCTGTTAGGTTGGCGTCACCAACGGGACATGGGTATTAAATTAGATCCAAATTCAAATGACCAAGTTATGGTGGTGAGTAATGCAAATGACTCGATGGAGATTTTCAAGGAGTTCCCAGGTGTGTTTAGCGAAAAATTAGGTTGTTTGGCAAGTTTTGAACACAAGATCATTCTTAAGAAAAATGTAACCCCAGTAGTACACAAAGTTAGAAGAGTACCAAAGTTGATGTTAGAACCTCTCAAAGCAGAACTTAACAGATTAGTAGAGGCAGGGGTGATTGAAGAGATAGAATCTTCGGAATGGTTGGCCCCTGTCGTGTTGGCACCGAAGGATAACGGGAAGCGGATCCGCATGTGTGTAGATCTTAGAGATCTTAATAAGTATATTTGGGTGGATCGTCAACCCCTACCTAATATTACTGAAGAGTTGTCATGTCTTGGTGGTTCTAAGGTGTTTAGTGTGTTGGACTTATCCTCGGCTTATCACCAGATTGTTTTGCACCCTGAGTCCAGGCACCTCACATCCTTTGTAACACCTTTGGGGGCTTATCAGTTTTTGAGGATGCCTTTTGGTCTGGCCTCTGCAGCTGCATGTTTTCAACGCGTTATGAAAACGATTTTGAAGGGGATTTCCGGCACATTATGTTTCCAGGATGATATATTAGTTCATGGTAAAACAGTGGATGAACACGACAAGATTTTAAGAAAAGTTTTGAGCAAGTTAGCGGGGGCTGGACTTACGGCTAAGAATGAAAAGTGTAGATTTAGAGTCACTTCTGTGACATGCTTGGGTCATACTATTTCTGGTGAAGGGATCAGACCCAAACTAGAGTTAGTTGATTCTATAATTCATGCACCAGAACCCAAAAACAAAGATGATGTGAGGTAATTTCTAGGATTGGCGGAATATTACTCTAAATTCATTCCCAATTTTTCCAGTGTGACGCAACCGTTGAGAGCACTATTGAAGAAGGGTTGCATATTTGTCTGGGAGAAGGAATGTGTGACTGCTTTCTCGTTTGTAAAGAAGTGTATTGGAAAGATGCCCACCTTGGGGCATTTTGATGTGTGCGCCAAAACCTATCTGTACACTGATGCAAGTATTAAAGGTTTGGGGGCTGTGCTTATCCAAAAAATGGGTCAAGAGGAGAGAGCAATTGCCTTTGCTTCTCGTTCCCTCAAGGAGGCTGAACAACATTATTCTGTCATAGAAAGAGAGGCACTTGCGTGTATGTGGGCCGTTAAGCACTTTAAATTCTATTTATGGGGGTTACCCTTCGTGGTGAGGACTGACCATAAGCCTCTTGTCCAGATTTTCTCCCCCAAGAAGAATGAAGAATTGACTCCGAGAATACGTAGGTGGGCGGAGGGTTTAATGGAGTACAATTTTGTTGTGGAATATGTGCCTGGGCCGAGGAATATTGTGGCAGATTTCTTGTCCCGTTCTTCGGTTGATAGTAGCGAGGAAGTGGAAGATGATGTTATGGTCAATTGGGTGAGAGAGACGGCCATCAACGATGAGGAGTGGAAGTTGGCTGTGGAGAGAGATTTGGATAGACGTAAGCTTGAAGAATTCATTGTCAAAGGATGGCCAGAGTATAGGGACATCCCTTTCTCTTTGAAAGGCTATTGGAATGTGAGGGATGAACTCTCTTTTAATGGAGGTGAGTTATTTAGGGGAAGCAAATCTGTACCTCCTGAGGGTGTGAGAAACAAAATTCTGAATCTGGCTCATGAAGGGCATTTGGGAAGAAGTTTAACCAAATCTAGACTTAGGGCCATATACTGGTGGCCAGGGTTGGACCGTGAGGCTGAGACAATTGTGAAGGACTGTATGAGTTGTGCAAGGAATGACAAAAGTAAGGTTGTGGCGAAAGCGCCACTGTCTCCGGTGGTAATTCTGGAAAAAACCTGGATGAAGCTAGGTCTTGACTTTATGGGTCCTTTTAATCTTTTACCAGCGAACGAACGATATGTCATGCTCATGGTGGATTATACATCCAAATGGGTGGTGACCAAATGCGTGAATTCAGTTGATACCCAGACAGTAATTGAGTTTCTGGAAGAAGAGTTCTCTAGGGAAGGTATACCTAGCCATTTGGTTACTGACAATGGGGTACAATTGACTTCGCAAGACATGAAGCGCTTTTTAGACTCCCTAGCTGTCAAGCATTTGAGGACAGCTTTGTACTTGCCCCAGGCCAATGGTTTAGCTGAGCGTATGAATAGGATGGTGAAAGCTTGTGTGCAAGAAGCTGTTGAAACCAGAACTCCTTTAGCTAATCTCTTGAGGGACTTGTGGTGGGCATATCGCAACACCCCGAACAGTGTGACCAATATATCTCCTTTTGAATACATGAGGGGAAAGTTGGGTTGCACTAAGTTGTTTCCAGCATGGCTCGGTAACAGTTTGGCACAGGTTGGTACTAATCAAGGAAAATTTGTTATGGCACCTGGTCTCAGGGAAGAGTACCAACGTAATTACAAATTGCGTTTTGATGACAAACATTGTGTTTCTAGTGGTAAGTGGAAGGTGGGTGACTTGGTGTTAGTGAGAAACCCTTGTTTTAAAACCAAGGGTAAATCATCCTTCAGGGGCCCTTTCCGCATTAGAGAAGTAAAGAGAAACATTGTGATTCTTGACAATGGGGATGCGTGGAGCATGTCCAGAATTGCGAGATGGAGAGGTGTAGGGGATGACTCCAACTCTTTTACCTTGAAAGATCAAAGGAGAAATATCACGGAAACATCTAAGGAGTTATCTGGCCCGAAGGTTTCATCCAGGTTACGTTCTAAGCCACTCTGGATGAAAGACTATGCAACTTGACTCATTGTAATCTGTCTTTCTGTGTTGTTCTAAACCATTTGGGATGAAAGACTATACCTTGTGATATGGTGTAAACTGCTTTTCTGTTTTACATTTTTGTGTTACATTTATTTGTTACTATTTTCCGGGTTGTGGGATAATCTTGTGAGGGAGGGGGATGTGTTGTAATGTTCCTATTTCTTTTAATGTTATGTTCCTAGCATGCATGCGCTAGGTCTGGAACCTCCGTGACATCAGGACTCACATTCTGGAGCCTGGTTGACACTGATGTTCCAGGCACTGATGGCAGATTGATTCGGTGTCGGTTGGGTCGTGGAGCAGCGGTTTCTTCCTTGGGTTGTTTGTGATTAAACCCTTTTTCCACCTGAACTTGATCGTCTCTCTAATCTGTACAGACATCGATCTTAACAGATATATATAAACATTTATTGAATATTATGTAGGGACATAATTGACACAACTGCTGATATCAAAAGTAATAAATATAAAGATCCCAAGCAGGCCTTTTGGGCTTTAGTCACCGTAATGACTTCTGCTACACCACTTAGACCAGTTGCTGCTTATAACCATGTAACCATATGATCAAGTACTAAGATTACGAACATCTTTATTCTTGTGCATAGGTTTATATTTGTGAGAGGAGAAGGCAGCTTGTTATTGTACCATGAAAAAAGACTGACTGACTCAAATTATCAGGATATCCCATTCACCACTGGAATTGTAATGTTGCCTGTCTCTGTAAACTTGGGCTAACATAGCAGATTAAAATTATGTCTGCAGGGTGAAAATACTGTAGTATATAAAGGGGTCACTTTTACAAGTCATAAATAATCAGAGACAGTGGTGCCTCTAGAGCTAATCAGTATCTCACAAAATAGATGTAAACATTATGAAAAATGATTTTACTACAGTGGTAGGGAGCATATGAATATCAGCAAAGTGTTTTCAAGTCATATAGTATACTAATGATTTGAGAGGCAGAGATCTCAAAGTATTTGGCAACAGATGATTCATGACCTGCTGGAAATTGAATGGGAGGTATTTGTACAGTCCACTTGGCATTCTTTTAGGTTGTCTGTTGTCTTCTAGAAGAAAACAGCTATATTTCCAAACTGTTTGTGAATTTTTACTTAAAGAACACTTACCAATAATTCAATGTAGTTGTTGGTAGACATAAGGGTAGGTGAGACTAATGCTTGTTAAAACAGCGAGCATTATGAACCCGTTCAACCCTGCCATCTACGGGGTGGCAGGTTATTTCATTTGTTGGAAAATGTGTCTCAAAAGACAGGGTAGGGCTACAGTTTTTGTAATTTCTCACAGCTAGGTTTCCTCATTCTCTCCAATAAAAAAGGTCTAATCTCTTTCAGAAGAAAAACTCTCAAGAAAATAATTTTAAGTTTAGTAGGGTTATTCATACTGTTCAGTTTAAAGCTTTTTGTAAATTAGCGTATTAACATAGTTTGGGGCTAGAAAACACCAAACTGCCTTGCTGATACCTACACATTTGCTGGGTGTTGTGGTTGGTCCTTTCAGCTTATCTATATCTAATATGAATAATTCATTATAGAAAGTATGGGTAGCTCAAATGTTGAAGTTAACTGCTCTTTATCCATTACTTCTTTCTAGCTGTGGATTAATCTTGAATATATTTTACAGGTTAAAGATTGTAGAATATTATAGATTGTAGAATGTGTTACAGCACGTAACTCACATACGGAATCTTTGGATATGGCTGGGTGATTGTAAATCAGAATTTTACTCTGACAGACTGACCAAAGCTGCCCTGACAGATGCAGAGTAATATGTTTGACCAAATAGAGACAGCAAGATGTTGCTGTAGGAAAGTACCATCTTTCTAGCATAGTTACCCCCACTTTTTGCCTAATGTCAGTATGTTTAGACTGTAGTCCACTGGACCCTGCTTATCAGGACTCCGTTGGCTTGGGTCTCTCCTATAAATTTGGTTGCTTGGTAACTTTCTCACCTCACAATTGGCATACTAGTGCACCCATGTAATTCCCTAGCATATGGTACCCAGGGCATTGGTACACCAAGGGTCTCCCATGGGCTGCAGCATTTATTGTGCCACCCATGGGAGCCCATGCAAACTGGGTCTGCATGCCTGCCACTGCAGCCTGTGTGAAATGGTGCATCCACCCTTTCACCACTGATATAAGGCTTACCTTATTTCACGGTCACTCACTTAGACACTATAAGTCACCCCTCTGGTAGGCCCTTCAGCCCAAGGGCAGGGTGCATGTGGGTAAGTGTGAGAGTACCCTTGCATAAGCAAACCCCAGACTCCATTCTCTGGGCTTTGTAAGTGCGGGAACCCATCTTAAGGTATGAAGTGGACATTGGTCAACATGAATTGTCCAACTACATAATGGCTTCTCCAAACCTAGGCATGTTTTGTATCAAACATGTTCGAATCATACAACTACACCAATTCCAGTGCTACTTGCATGATCTCCTGTACTCTGGGGGTTCCTTCGAGGATCCCCCAGTTCTGTTTGTGCAGCTTTATGAGTCTGGCTGTCAGCCCACACTGCTTCTGACCCCTGACATTGTTTTGCCCTCCTGCTGGTGAGCCTGGCTCAAGTAGAGGAAGGCAGAAAATAGGATTTCCTGCAAAGGACAGGTGTGATCACCTCCCGCTGTGCATTAGGTGTCTAATGGCTGAGGTGGGGTAGCCTCTAGACTGCTTTGAAGGGCATATTTAGTGCCCTCTTTGCATAAACCAGTTTGCACCAGTTCAGGAACTCCCGGTTCCCACTCTGGCATGCAACTGCACAAAGGACAGGGGAGAGACCACTCCCCTGTCCAGCTCCTCCCCTAGGAGGTGCACAGAGCTGTGCCAGGTGGCCAGTTGATTCTGCCATCTTGGAAACAAGGTAGGCAGAGGCCCTTGGGAGCATCTGACTGGTTAGGCCACGTAGATGACGTCCCTGACCCCATCTGATAGGTGGGTCACTTCAGAAAGTGACCAACCCCCTTTCAGGGTTATTTAAGGGCTCCCCAAGGGAGGGTCCTCAAATTTGTCAAGCAAGACTCTACAAAGAACTCTCTACAAGACATCTTCTGCTCCTGGCCTTTGGAATTGCTGCTGGACTTCTTTGGAACCGAAACAGGTCGGATCCTGGAGGGAAGGCTCCCTTTGCAACATTGTTTCTCTGGATCTTGCAAAAATTCTGCAACATCCAAAGCTCAGCATCTTCCAGGGTCACAAGGACTCTGTTTGAACCTGGAAGCATAAAGGAATCTCCCATGGAGTGACGGAGTCATTCCGCTGCATCCACAGACACCCCAAGACAACGTCAACCAGCTGGTTTGATCTGCTGTCCCATGGACAGCAAAAGCTCTGCATCACAGGTGGTGGGTCTGTAGTCTCTTCTAGGTCCTGCTTGTCTTCTGATCAACTTGTGAGATGGTGGGCCCCTACTCCTGCTGCTGGACTGGAGCACCTGTGGACTGTAGCTGTTGCTCTTGCCAAGGCTTGTTGGTTGTTCCTCTGGGAGATCCTCAGGCACCAAGAAGCCCCAATCCCCAGTACTCTGCAAATCAAAGCTCAACCCCTCTCCTGCAACTCCTGCGACGTGGGACTTCTGTTTTGATGTGCTCCTGAGGCCTCCTTGTGACTCCCTGTGTCCATCGCCTGTGGGTCACTCATGGGGGCTCTGACATCTTCTGCTGGCCTTTGTACGTTCTGAGGCCCATGCAGGACTCCCCTTCAATGGTAGAGTCTCCTGGACCTTGCTTATCCCCCAAAACTTACAAATTAATGTTCTGCACCTGCTTGCTTTTGCCAGTGTTTGTTGGTTGCCCGCTGGTCACTGACCCTCCTGCAATCTTTCACCCACCTGCAGGAACTTCAATTCTTGGAGGGTGGGCATTGCCACCTGCACCCCTTTGGCACCTCCAAGGGTGCTGGACTCTGTCCCCTTCCTTTTCAGGTCTTCTACATCTGGAATCCATCCCTTGGTTCCACGGGCCTGGCCCATGGGTCGCGACAGCAGGCTTCCATTGACTTCAGTGAGGGTTTCCTATGTCCATTCACCCTAATGCATCTGGGTCCCCTGCTGTAGGTACTCCTGTCTTTTGGTTATCCTTAGGTGGGGACACTCTCCAACCTTCCTTTTGTCTGTTGGCTTCCTCGGGGACCACTAGGAATGGTCCTGAAACACCCGAACTCCAACCACTACTTCCCTGTGTTAGTCTGTGGGATGACTAGATAGGTAACCACTCTGTACCTGGTTGCTGGGGAGACCTACCATGCTTATCTCTGGTGTTAACATCTACCCCTAGCTAACCACTATGCTTACCTAGGTTAGGTTTACTATTTCGCATTGGTTTGCCCCACCCTCAATAGGGCCCTATATATTTTATGCTATTTCTGCTTATTATTTTGTGCATATATTGTGTGTGGATATCTCCAAAGAGTGATATACCAAAGCTGGTCTAGTAGTTAGTGTTGTAATAAACAATCCTTTATTTTTGCAACACTTGTGTGGTTCTTTCTTGTGTGGGAACTACCGTTTGACTACTGTGGTATTTATTGCAAGTGCTGTAAATTTCTCCCGCAGAAGCTCCAGCTGCTCACTTCTGCTACCCCTAGAGAGCTTTTGCTATCTGGACACCTAAACACTATCACAAAGGGTTACCTGGACTCATTATAGGGTGCCACACCATAGGTGTACACTATAAACTGAGCCAGCCTCCTACAGTTGACTCTTGGGATATGTTGATCTAGCTGTTATCCAACCAGAGCGGACAACAATAATACCTGGTGTAGCCCCTACTATTTTTAATATCTCATTATAGAAATTACATTACCTCCTAGTGCCCTTGTGGTGCAGGTTTACACCCACATTGATGACACTTACTTGGACAGATTTTGAAACTTACTAGGAATGTTATCTCTGACATGTATGTGTGCCTTCACAAACTGAAAGCTGAAGCTTTCCCACCTGGAAATTGTCAGTGATTGATGGGAATGGGAACAGATAACCCCCAGATTTGGTGGAGTGTTTGGGAACAGCTTTCTTCCAAAGAATAAAATGTGCTTTTGAACATTAGGCTGCCCATCCCTCAGCGTGGAATTGCATGGTCGGTACAAATCTGTACCGGGAGAACAAGTAGCCTTAAAAAAATCCCCCAAATTTGCACAACGTATGCCTTAAAATCTGTGTCTGACAAGACTTTTAAGGCATACGTTTACACACATGGCCAAATGGTAATTCTGCCACACTGTCATTCTTCTGAATGGTTGCAGGTTTGGGAGTCCACTTTCAGACCAACTTGAGCTGCCATTAATAACCCATGACCCCATGGGCCTTGGGGCTGGTCTGAACATTTTTTCCAGGGCTGACTTTGGTTTCCAGTGTAGTCCTACACTTGTTTTTTGAATTGTGACAGAGTGTAAAAGTTCTTTAAGTCAAAGTTGTAGAACTCCACCCAACATTTTATACTTATCTGTATGAATTGACCCTCTGTCTATGAGAGCCTATTCATAAAGGTAAACTTACATGTGAAAAAATCTAGTGCCAGTTTACTCTTCAACTCATGATTTACTTTATTACTTTTGGCAAGTCACCATTTGCAAGTGTAAAGTTTTTCAAAATTGTAGACCTACATGTCTCCACCCCCTGAAATAGGGGGCAGAAGACTTTATGAGTGTAAAGTTACTACAGGAAAAAGGAGCAATACTAAGTTTAGCATCACACGTGGCCAATCACAGATGCTGCAACAACATACCCCCCACATCCCTCTCTGCATTCCACTCATGCTCCTGCTTCCCTCTGGTTCCTGCTTCCTCTTTGGAAGATCCTGCAGAAGCCACCAAAGCCTCTAAATCCATTGAAGTCAGTTCCTAGCTTGTCTCATGTCACATGTTGCTGAGCAGCAGATGCTGCTGAAATCATCTGAATTGGAACTGTTACAGCTACCTAATGCATCCACTACTGCAACCCTCGTTTCTGTTGCAGCTAATTGTTGCAGGGATCATGTTGAGGGGAAAACTCTTTCTCATGACCAACAAAGGGAGCAGGGTGAACGGTTTCCCAGTATACCTCCACCCCAAGCACATGTGAAGATAGGTGCTGTGAGATTGTGATGTGGTTTTCCACTCAAGACATTTATTAGTGTGACAGACCTAAGCCAAATATTGGTCACCTGAATTAACTAAGCAAATAGCAGCAAGCATAATTGAAAATAGCATGCAAGGCCACATAAAACAAGATCAATAAAGGTTTTCTGCCTCAAACAGATGCAAAAATCTGTTCAAGTAAAGAAGAGTAGAGTGAACCAGAGTGTGAAGGCTGCACTGATCCAAAGAGATTATGCCTGCGGAGCATGGTAAGTTGAGCATTTTGATTGTCTTACTTCGTATCATTTGTATTTTTTTGGCATTATGCTGACAAGTATGTTTGATATGGTTAAGAGGAAGTTGACTAGGGGAATGCAGTTTAAAAAAAGGAGAATTTTAACATGGTTTTTAAAAACCATGGATCCAAAGGAAGCATAAACAAGGGATAAGAGGCAATATAAACTACAGATTTCTCAGCTTCTGTCTCCATTGTCGCTTCTAGAATGTTTTTTGATGGGAAGCATTTTAAAACCAAAAGTGTAGAAGATAATCCAACATCCTTGAATACAAGGACTTAAACTCAGAAACAAAAACAGAAATGTATTTTATAGCAGAAATGGCTCAATCTTTTTCCCTTCTGGCTCCTGTTATGGATTTCTTAAAGACACAATTATCTTTATTGCCTCAACTGACTTTAAAGTTCTTGGATATTAGTAGGGACAGCGAGACCTTGCTATTATCAAATCCCTCAGTGGATTAGAATAACATTGGTACTCATGAAGAAAATAACAAACAGGAGCAGGAAAAATTAGGAAGTAGAAGCCAAATCATGTCCTCCTTACTAGATACTTTGGCCTTCACATACTCTTTGATGTTAGATGTTTTATTCTTAATGTAGAAACTTTTGCATAGTATATTTGAAACTTTAGTCTAGAATAATAATAACAATGCTATGAAGTCCCAAACTGTTCTAAAAAAAAACAATTGCTATAGAATTAAAATAAATTAATTAATATATGCCTTCTCTGGTTAACCCAATAGCAGTGACTCTTCATGAGAATCATCCAAAGGAAATTTAAAAAGTCTGTTTAAATTTCTTATATGCCCATGTTGATTAAAACACGAGGAGATTGTATTTTCTATAAGAGGTGTTATACTTGCTTTTATGGCTATCACATAAAGTTTATAAGAAAATAACCCCCCAGTAATATTATAGTGGGGAAGGGAAATAAAGACCCCCATAGTCTGAGAGAATGGGAGTTGTCCAAAGAAAGACTATTAGTAGTTACAACAAAAGTGACTGTCCCTGTAGTACGGTGATTGAACAAAAGGAAGATGTCAAAGAAAAATGTTTAACACCAAAGACAATAGAAGCGTGGGGTTAGTAGAAGTTAGAGAAGCGTTGTTGAATTGAGGAAAACAAATAAAGATTTTGTTCAAATTGTTCAAATTAAGGGACAGGGCCAGAGTAAGAGAGTTGACAACAAGGTTTGAAAATCATCCCCTCTGATTCAGGTAATAACTGAAAAATAGGGGATAAAACCTCAGAAAAGATCAGGAAAGAATAAAAACTGATGAATATATGTGGGTAGGACGATAGCCAGCAACAGTAGTAAACCGTTAAATAGAGTGGGCTTACTGCAAATCTACCATAATTGTGCCTCCCTAAAATTGGTTTAATCTGAAACTATGAAACACGTGGGCTTTGTTACAGATATTGATGGTAAGGAAGTCATCAAGATTACTTTTTATTCACATTTGGTAAAGAAATTGATGTGTAATGTGGAACAATAACCCGCTAATAACAAAATTTAAATTATTCGCACATAGTAGAAAATAAAAAAATAAATAGAAAGAAGACAACTTTTTTTTAAATAACCATGCTGCCTTATCGCCAAATGAAAGCCGGGTAGCACAGAACAATGGAAATGAGGATATCTTCTTACAACAGGTAGGGGTGGATACTAGGGGTCTAAAAATAAGAGTATCAAATATTAGAGATGAAACAAAATGGACATATACATTATGAATGTCTGAGCTTTAATGGAGAAAATGAGATTAGAACATCTCATCGAAGTGATATAGTTTGAGAAAGTAGTTCCCCAACAGGTTGGGTTTCATTAGCAGCAATATTTAGAAACTATAAAAATTCAGAAAGAATTCTGACATTTTGGATGAGTATGATGTAATAGGTCAACACAAAACATGGCTATGGAGGGAAACACCAATATTTGATGGCTTTATCCAAATAACTACAAAAGTGAAAGCAAATGGAATGGGGCTGGCTTTTGGGGGGCTGATTAAGTCTTATTTCTGCGAAGATCGCAAGAAGTGTGACCCACTTGAAAGCCAAACGTGATTGGATACAGATTAGTGAAGTTAATTTATATCACAATACAGCCATATCAATGTAGGGATTGTATTTGTGATAATATTGGCTATGATATATAAAGAGAGAATTTAATTTGTTCAAGAATGATTTGAGCTGTATAATGTATATGTTTCCAAATATTTTAGTGTATTAAAAGGGGAACTTTAATTTGGGACTGGATCCACAATCTGGATATTTAATAGAAATCAAGATACTATTAGCCTATGAGATTCCATCTGCCATTTTTCCTGATTGTATAATATCAAAACTTGACTGAAATTTGCACATAATATTAAGGAATTAGGGACCATTATGTCTGAATGGTTACTTTTCAGCCAACTCTCCTGCCTCACAAACATTCACCCTGGGCAGTTGATTAGGTTTTCATACCTGCCTGGTATCTTAGATTAATCTTTGAATTTTGGGTTCTTCGAATAAATGGTAGTGATCACTTGCTGTTAAGGAGTGATGTAATCAGGGAAAAACAAAAGGTACTTATGTTGTAGGTAAAATGTCCAAGATAGTTAACAACTTGAATAAATGAAGCAACATTTTAAGTCAAAGTGAATGTGAAGCTCAATAGGACTGAGACGACGTATAGTGATCCTAATAGTTGGTATAAGGAAGTGGTGATTGAAGTAGTGAAATGCCTGACAGATAAACTTAACAAAGTGAATAGATCATTATTGAAAACTTAAAAAATAATGGAATAAAAGGAGATGGTTTGATTCCCATTGTCAACCTCTAAAAAGCTGCAGGAGAAATCAAAAGAATAGAAAGAAGAGTGGAGGATGAAATTATGTGGAGGAAGAAGCTGTGAGTTTAAGGTATAAATACAAGTCTGTATTGAAAAAAAAGGGTTTTCTATAATGCAAACTATGAACTGATGATATCTGCAATATCATTGAAAGATTCAAAAAAATGTTGGAAATTAGTCCAATTTGGTAAGTGAAGGTAGCAGATACAGTAAATTAAATGGTATCAAAACAGGCAGGGATAAATTATTTGTAAGAAATCTATGGCAAATAACACTGTGAGTCCGTTCCAGTGAAATATGAGTATGACACATATCTGTTAAGTATAAAAGTATAAAACTATAAAGTAAATCAATATTACCCTTATGCTCTTCAATGCAGCTGTACCAGATAACCTACTGCTGGTCTTGTCAGTTTCCACATGGTCATCCTTAGACTTTTTTGCCTTCACGCCTCCATTTTTGCTGAATCTGTTTTTGTTGGACTTGGGGATCTTTGCACTTTACCACTACTAACCAGTGCTAAAGTGCTTGTGCTCTCTCCTTCAAACATGGTAGGATTGGTTTATATCCAATTGGCATATTTATTTTACTTGTAAGTCCCTGGTAAAGTGGCACATGTGCCCAGGATTTGTAAATTAAATGCTACTTGTGGGCCTATAACACTGATTGCGCCACCCACTTAAGGAACCCTTAAACATGTCTCAGACCTGCCACTGCCACCTGTGCTTGCAGTTGGAACTGCCCTTTCGACCTAGCAAAGTAAACCTTTTGCCAGGCAAAAACCTTCTGCTGCTGGAAGGACTGCGGCTCTGCTGAACTGCTGCTCTCGGGGGCTGCTACCCTGCAGTACTGACCTACTGCCCTCTTGCCTGGGTGAGAAGGACTAGACCTGCATCTGTTGAGCTCAGGACCCCAGAGTGACTCCAAGGGCTAGTTTGCTGGCCACCTGACGTGAGCCTCAGGGGCAGAAGGCTCTTACAACCTCGACCCCAGCACCTGGAGTCTGCCATCTGTGAGTCTGCCCTGCCAAGTGGTGCCACTCCAGTCCTTGAATTTGGGCTTATGGTTCTCTGCCAGCCTCTGTAGATCCACTGGAACTGATGCATCTCCTCTACTGCATGGCACAATCCCAAGTACGACTGAGGCATCGCCGTTGCTGCACGGATCAGACCATTGCAAAGATCCGTATTGCCTTCTCAGCCCATGGCCTATTTGGAACTGCCGCTGCATGATGTATCCTTGGCATAGGCCTTTACCTCCCTTATTGACAGCAGCCTTGATGACAACGCCATACTCCACATTGCAGAATTGCAGCTCCTCTGAACCAAAGCATTGTCATGACTACACAATGTTTCCTCAGTACCAGACTTGGCATCACAAGCCCTCATTGACCACATCCTCAACAATGATGTGGGACCTCAAATCATAGCCTAGCCGCATCTTGGAACCAACGCATCACCTTAGCTATGCAACGCATCTTCAACACAAATCCTTGCAATGGTCAGCAAACCAAGATTTAAGGTACTTTGTTCAGTGGGTCTATCTGTGTCCCTGTAGCCAGTCTGTGCTCCATCCCATCAGCGTGAACCTGTGACTTCATCCTGGACCGGCTTGACCAGATTTCCACATTTGGTGCTTTTGTGCTGTTTGGCACTGATTTAATTGATATCTTTAATCTTGCATATCTATGGTTCTACTGGTTTCATTTTTGTTGTTTTGGTCTTGTTTTATTGTTAAAAATAACTCTGTTTTCTAATCTGGTATGGGATCCTTTTTGTGTGGTGTTTTCACTTAATTACTGTTTGAAGTGTTGCACAAGTACTTTACACACTGCCTCTCAGTTAAGCCTGAGTGCTCAGTGCCAGGCTACCAGAGGGTTGAGCACAGGTTAATTTAGGGTTGAACTGTGCCTTACCCTGACAAGGACTGTGGTTGCTGTTTGAGCAGGGTTCACACCCAGGTCAACCACCAACACAATTTCTTACACCTACGGGCACTAATAATTAAAACAAATGTCTAATTAGGAGTGCAATATTTACATTTATATAAAATAAGGATAATTCTACAGACCCAAACAATTATAGAGATAATAGACTCATGGATGTTAGTGCAAAAGTGCTCCATGCAAACTATGCAAAGTTTACTCTTCATGTGTTAAAAGAACTGATTGAGACAGATGATCCAATTTCAATAAAATAGGCTGCTTTTAAAGGAGGCCACTCTATGCTGGACCACTGTTTTAGCTTATTGTCAATAGCCTGGATGTACATAGAGACAAAGAACAACTTGTTTTGCTATCTTGAAGACAGCATTTGACCTGGTTATATATAATATAAAAAAAAACGATATTATTCTAAAATAAACAATTGTGATAACCTATTTTTTAATTTAAAAATAAATTTCACTTTATTTT
Organism: Pleurodeles waltl; assembly: GCF_031143425.1. NCBI lineage: Eukaryota > Metazoa > Chordata > Amphibia > Caudata > Salamandridae > Pleurodeles > Pleurodeles waltl. Next base: position 109,881,434 of record NC_090441.1, on the reverse strand, counting down.
GCAAAAAAAGTCTAATTAAATTAATTTACGTTTTTCTATACAGATTATTTTAAAGTGTTTGATGCATAATAAATATAAATATTTTAATTTAGGTGGGATTTCTGTTAATAAATTATTCTATACAAAATGTTGTCAATGTGATATATTTAAATTAAATATTTTCTTCAAAATGAATTTACTGGTCCAGTAACATTTTTATTTTGCTCTACATTTAAAACAAACATAAATGTAATATGCATTGATATTTAACACAAAAATATTTTCACTATTTTCAAGTTTTTCAATTTTTTCCTTTTACTTTACCATAGGGATATCTCAATCATGAGGTAATGGAAGGGTAAGAAGCAAGAGGGTTTCAGGGAACTAAAGGTGGGTAGGAATAAAATAAGAGGTAGAAGAAGAGGTGCAGCGAGTGAGGAAGAAGGAGTATCAGAAGGACAACAGGTAGAGAGTAGGGTAAGGCCGGAGAAGAGAAAGGGGAACAGCTAGAGAACCTAAGTGGGAACAAGAAGGAAAAAAGAAGGATTGGTTGAGGGAAGGAAAAAGCAGAGACACAACCATGTATGTACCTGCTTTTCCTTCCCTCTACCCAAACCTTCTTTCTGGAGCCATTTGGACATATATAATTAAGAAGTGGTTCCTCCTTTTAAGTCTGATGCGCAGTAACAGTAGGTTGGATTTAGTCCTGAGGTCAGAAGGGAGGGAGTTCCATGAAAGTGTTCATTCATATCCAGTCAACATCAGCTACTTTTAGTCAGTTTAATGATGGATGTTAAAACTAATAGGTGCCCTCTATACCAATATGTCAAAATGATTTCCAAATAGAGTAGTCGTTGTACAAAATGAAGCAGCTTGGATTGTTACTAACACTCTTAAGCACATACCTCCTGTACTGAAGGAGCTCATTGGATTCCTACTTAATCATGAACTTCTTTCTCCTTGAAATAGCATGCTGTTTACAGAGATATTCCAGCTATTTGAAAAAGCAAATTAGATTTCACAACTCCACCTGAAGGTTATGTTCCTAAAATGAAGCAAACTATGTAACATTTTAAAACTGAATATTTAATTATGAGTGATGGTGTGAATAAATTCAAGACTGAAAACCAACCTAAAGTAAACATAGACAAAGTCCATGAATATCTTTCCTGCTTTTTCTTATGTTCTTTGTGCTAATGTATATCTTGGGGCTAAGACAACAGCAGTAAAATATTGAGTAATCTATGGGAAATATTCTTAAACTGATAAATTAAGAGAATTTTTTTTTTCGCTTAGTAAACAAATTAATGTATTTTGTATCTCTCGCCAGACCAGGCATAGTCGTTCAAGTTTAATTCAATAGTGTAAAACAACAGGATACTTGTTAGCAAAATCATGAATATAGTAACATTGAGCTGTTCAACGAGGTGGTCAACTTGACATTGTTTTCTGAATTATTCATTTATCTCAGTCAATATCTGCATTTGTTATAGTGTGAAATGTATATATGTCATATTGAGCATTATCTTAGCTAAAATTTCGAACTTGTAAGTGTCCATAACAGATTCATTTTATTTAGCAAAGTGGGAAATTCATGCTTAATATTTGTTGTGCGTTATGCAGAATATTAATACTAAATAAACAATAAGGGCCCAATTCACAAAAGATACTTATGAGTATGTGAAGTAGCATTTCAGTTGTTTACCTTATTATTATATAAATGTAATTCACACAGGTACTGATGTGGATCTACGAAAATCGCTTCACTTTACCTCATGTACAGATTTGTCAGACATGAGTGTGGGAGATTCTGCACACATAGGCACAGTTTGTGAGGTAAATGAAGGAGTTGCACAGAGAAGTTGGTTGAAAATGAGGACTATCTTCTACAGAATGGGAGGAGCAAGTGATACTTAAATAGCAGCACAGGGAGAAACATGCAAATACAAAAAAACTACAAAAGGATACGTTGCTTGTAATACACTAATGTTACACCCACAACTACTGCAGTAATACTACAGATCAAACATGCTTAAATTTACTACAGCTAAGTCTTGGAGTAAGCCCCACACCTTACATGCCCACTTTCAGGTACTGCTATGGAATCACATAGAACTCAACGGATGCAGGGAATAAACAATATCAACACAAAGCCCAGAAAATAAAAAATAAAAATTACATTAAACACAAAATGCCATATAACTTACACATTGCATAGACTTATATTCGTCATGCTGTCAGATGCATACCAAAATCCCATTGTAAAAATGTAAATATGACACCCGCACATACATAGAAAATTGTGAACATAAATAGGTAACACATTTTAAGAAACATGATTCATCCAACATTTAAAACTACTCTACACACATCATTCATCATAAGCCTAAAACACACACAATGACACTCAAAACAACTGCAGCAGTACACAACAACCTGCTGCACAAGGGGAATAGGCCAGACTCCAAGGTGTGATCTCCACAGTAATGTTTGTCAGGTGTATTATTTTCATGATATGTTGGAGGTTTTCATTTTCATTTTAATTTGTAGCTCTTTATAGTAATTCTGTGTTATATTATGAGGATTTTTAGAGTGCTGCTAATCCCCAATGAGGGTATCCAGATGCTGAGTAGGGCAGGCCTTAGGGAGGAAGAGGAGATCATGTCTGTTTTGTCTGGAATGAGCCTCGTCTTGAAGTTCCTTTGGAAGTCCATGAGGGAGTGGGAGGTTCAGAGGTGTTGCAGAAGGTCATTCCAGGTTCAGGCCATTAGGTATGAGAAGGACCGTCCTCCGTTTCTGGTCTCCTTGATGCGGGGTAAGTGTACACTTCCCTTAGATGCAGATCAAAGGTGTCTGGTAGGTTGGAAGAAGTTGAGGGGGTGGTTAAGGTACACTGGACAGGTGTTGTGGAGGGCTTTGAAGGCATTGGTGAGTAGCCTGGACTTACATCTTTTCTGGACTGGCAGCCAGTATAGACTGTGGAGGTCTGAATAAATGTGATTATTTTGTGGGATGTTCAGGATGAGTCTAGCAGTAGTGTTCTGGGTGGTTTGGAGTCAGTGTAGAGCATGGGCTGGGTTTCCGAAGTAGAGGGCATTTCCATAGCCAAGTCTATTTGTGGTAAGAGTCTTGGTGACTGTTCCTCTGGTGTTAAGTGTGATCCACTTGAAAATATAGCATTAGCAGGATGAGCAAGCATAGTGAGGCAACAGCATTGATCTGTCTACTCATAGGTTGGTGTCAGGAATAATCCAGAGGTTCTTGTAATGGTCCGTATGGATCGGTGGGATGCTAAGTTCGGAGGACCACCAAGAGGCGTCCCAGGGGGAGTGGTTGTTGCCAAAGACAAGTACTTTATTTTTGTCTGTTTTGGGCTGGAGGCAGTTTTGTTTTTCATCCAAGCAGTGATGTTTGCTCATGCAGTTGGCGAAGTTTGCTTTCACGGTGCTGGTTGAGTAAGTAAGGGAGAGGATGAGCTGTGTGTTGTCAACATAAGAAACTATGTTGATGCTGCAGGCATTAATGATGTTCTCAAGGTTCGCCATATAGACATTGAAGAGTGTTGCCATGAGCGACAATCCTTGAGGGGCCCTACAGATGAGCTTTTTGGGTTATGAGGTGCAGGGGAAGTCTAACTCATTGAGTGCTGTTCGTGAGAAAGGAACATACCCGCTTGAGGGCCAGTTCACATATACCCAAGTGTTTAAGCTTTCTGATGAGTGAATTGTGGAAGACCGTATTGAAAGCTGCAGAGAAGTCAAGAAGGATAAGTGCGCCCATTTCTGCTTGTTTGAGGCTGCTTCTGATGTCATTGGTGGATGCAATTAGGGTTTATTCTGTGCTGTGGTTGGTGCGAAAGTCAGATTGAGAGCTGCCTAGGAGTTGATGGCGTTCGAGGTGGTCTGTGAGTTGTGTTTTTCCAGCAAGACAGGAAGTTGGAGGTGGCTATGGAGGTGCGGATCATAGCGGTGAATGTGGGGAAATGATGGTTCTTCCAGGGTTGATATGAAGTTTGGGCATGAGTCTGAGGTTGTTCCTGAGTGGATGATATTAATCAGGGCAGTGGTGTCTTCATTCATGAGGGGCTTCCAGTTGCTTAGCTGCTGTTTGGTGATGAGGAAGGTGTCCCGCTGGGCATTTGTATCAGTATCTTGTGAGTCGAATGTGTTGTAGATCTTGGCAATTTTCTGAGATATTTGAGAGGTCGTTGTAGGTTGCTTGGGATGGGATGTTGTTGTTGGCAGCTGCGGGGTTAGAGAACTCCTTGACAATGGTGGAGTTCTTTGGTGTTGTTGGGGCTGGCTTTGAGTCAGAGAGTTAGGGCCTTTTTCTTTGCATCTTGTAGTTGTTGGTGGTAGAGGTGGAGGGTAGGTTTGTATGTGGATCTTGAGGTGGTGTTTTTGTTGAGTCTCCATTTCCTCTCAAGTTGTTTGCAGAGGTGCTTAGACTTCCTGAGGTCATTCATCTACCAGCTGGGTCATTTGTTGTTTTTGGAGGTCTTGTTTCTCTTAGGAACAGTGCAGTTCAAGCAGTCGGTGAAACATTTATTGAAGAACTTGTTGTCAACATTGAGGTTCCCAGTGTGTTTGTGCGGGCGTTACTGTAGGGTCTCAGTCCAGTTTTCTATGGCTGAATATTTCTTGGTTGTCTCCACCCTATCATGCCAGCCTACTAGGTGTAAAACTCTACCCAGAGTTACTGAATTGCATCCAGTCAGAGATTTATTCATAGAAATAGAAGAGTAAATCTACATGTGAGGTAAATATCAAACAATTGTATCATTGTGAATAAGCTTTTAAATCTTTGATTTAGATTTATTTTTATACATATTTTCTTGATTTCATTGTGCAGGTTACAGATATTTAGCACTTTATAGTAAGTAAGAAGTTGAAAAAGATCACCCAAACATATATTTTCAATATCATAGATATTGTGATAACAGTTAAAACATATATGTCCACAGTATTATTGTTTAAGCCTTAGACCGTTAAACCATAAGATCACTAAAACTAACCAACTACTATTAATCTTAGAGGATCAGTCTCAAATATTGTGGTATGTAGCCCTGGAATCTCATACTTTGTGGGGGAAGTGCCATTGTTGAGTTTGACATAGATGTTGGATGAGTGTAGGGGACAGTAATGGCACAGTCTCTCCCATAACTCTATAAGATGCAAATGTTAAGGACTACAGCTGGGGCCACATGTCACATTATTACTGCTTGAAGTGTTGCTCATTCTTTGCTATTCTCAATCATTCACTTTTCAGCATCTTCTTCAATAAACATGATATCAGTTTGTCATTGTTTCCTTTCACTTTTTGCCAGCTTTCAAAGTATCTTATCCTGTGTATTGGCAATAGGCTTATTTTACAGCCATTCTTTTGCTTGCTGTTCAGTGCTATGCTTTCAAATTTGGCCCAGAAGTCTGGAAACCTTTGGATGCAAAACCTAAGGTCTTTAAATTAGATTCAGTGCTTGTGGAGAACATGGTGAGCAAAAGCGTGGATGGAGATAAAGCAAAGGTTAGATTTAAACATGATGTACCCTTATTTTAAGTCAACACCATGAGTGATAGTTGTCCAGTAAATCTGGTGGAAAAGAGGGGAACAATAACAAAATTGAGGGAAACTAAAAAGAATGCCAGACAGATAATTTGGACAGAGATGGCTAAATGGAGAGAGAGGCTGAGAAGGAAAGAGTTGCAATAGTTGATGTAAAAGAGGATAGCATTTCCAGACAATGTCCCCAAAGCACCAGTTGCCATTACAGGTTTGATATTTCAATTTTCATATGTGTTTGTGTAAAACCTTGAGTTATTTTAGGTTGACCTGTACTTATTTCAACTGTACAATAACTTCTACTAAATTATTGTCCAGGGAAAAAGGAGGGGGTGTTAAGAATATTAAATCTATATTTCCGTATGACCACTTGATACCATGTTGGTAGTTCACATTCTATAGTTGACATACAAGCAAGGTTGGTGTTACTGACTTCAATATTTTGACATACAGGCCCTCATTACAACATTGACGGCCTACCTCCACGCCGACGACCGCCAACATATCGTCGCCGTGGCTACCAGCCGCTCACTCTCATTATTACGGTAGACGGAATTACGCCAGAAGGCTGGTGGAATACCGTTGACGGTCATGGCGGCGGACGGCAGTAAGGTAGCACTGCTGTCAGGAGCAGCGCCACGCCAGCAAAACACTGCCGACCGTATCATGAGCAATGATACGGCCTGGTGGTGTTTTGCTGGCGGATGCTGCTGCTAACAGCAGCGCCACGTCCCGTCTCCTGCCAGAGGACCCCCTGCAAGCAGGTTAGTCAGGTTCTCCAACAGGAGAGGGGGTGGGGTGTGTGTGTGCGTGTGTAGGGGTGTTGTGTGTGTGGGGGTGTGTGTCTGTTTTTGTAAGCATGCATGCGGGTGTGAGTTGCATTGAATGGTGCGTGAATGACTGAATGTGAGTGTGCGTGTATGTTGTGTGTTGTGAGTGCATGTGTGTGACAATGTATGTTGGTGTGTGTTGCGGTGTGTGGGTATGTATGTGTGCATGCGTGGGTGGATGTGGGTATGCGTGTGTGTACGAGTGTGTATGTGTGCGCGTGCGGGTGTGTAAATGTGTGGGGGGCAGGAGAGGGAGGACTCTGGAGAGGGGAGAGGGGTGGGTTGAGACCCCTACCAGTGTCAGGGAAGTAATTCCCTGGCACTGATAGTGCCTACCACCATGGTTTTCATGGCAGTACGCTTGCCACGAAAACCATGGCGCTAGGCGGGGTCATGATCCCCACGGAGGGATTGTGACGGCCACCTGGCTGGACACCGAAGTCTCCAGCCCAGCGGCCGTTACCACCCTGGCGGACGGAGTGGTACATTGGCGGCTTGGCTTCAGCCAAACCACCAATGTCATAATTTGGGAAAAGGTACCGCCAGCCTGTTGGCAGTACCTTTCCCCAAATTACCGCCGACCACCAGGGTCGTAATGAGGGCCGCAGTGTTCACAATATTGCTTCATACTAGGTGTCTTGCTTCTCTTTCATGCTGTTTAAAGACCTTTTGTAAGGTTTCCTTGAATATGTACATCTTGTCTGCAAGACTAAGTAGCTTTGAAGTAGCAAGAGTTTTGCTAATGACGGGTTCTAAATTCTACTTTAGACCACAGAGTTTGGTTCAGTGGTTTGATAATGACTATTGGTTTTGTTTGAGATTATTACCAGAGACATCTATGATAACTGCTGAATCTTTTTCACTGGACGAAAATACATTGCTGGCTTTTACAGATTGCTCACCTATCTCAGGATCACAGCAAACAGAACCAGGTTTTGATTATTGCCCAGTTCTTAACACGTGTATATCCTTTTTATGTAGCTAATCTTTATGTCCATAATACATGATTCCACACCCAACATGGCGACCACAAAACTAAATTATCACCAAAAATATTATATATACATTTTATGGTCACTGATCTCTAGCAGTGTCAATTATGACCCTAGAGATGCATATTTCTTTTAGTATATATCCGCTGGGGTCCTCTTTCAACAAGAGTTATTAAACATCCATCACAGACACCCATTCTGTCCAACATGGCGGCCGGCTTCAGTAGTGTAGTGGTCTAACCATAGCCAACACCTCACTTACAGCAAACATACTATTCTAGTCTGCTTTTGGTGTTTTTTCCTGCATAAACTGACCAGCACAGTTTACAGTGTCTACCAGAAAAGAAGGGCATGAAAGGAGGAGGAATGTTATGCCTTTGTGCCCATGGGTTGCAATTTAAACTATGATTTTCTATTACCGCTGCACTGAGATTGTTTTTCTTCTGGGCACTTAACTCTGTTGAGGGTTTTCTTAGACATTGTTCTGCTCATTTGTGGATTCCACCACCACACAAAGGGTTGGTTAGTGGTTCTACAATGCCACCTTGCTGTTGCAAAATATCGTAGTTATGTCACCAAACCATGCATTCATGAAAGCGTTGTCAGTAAAGTAGGATTTCCTTGTTTGACCCAGGTTGACAGGCAAATTAGCACCACGGGACTGGGCTGATGCCCGCTGGTATGCAATTCCCACACACATACACAGGAAGACACGCAGTGAGTTACACACTCTTTAGAATAAGACCTGATGACTCTATTCATTGTTACTTTACAGTCTGAGGAGACATCGTCCTACCACTGTTTCTCAGGTCCTATTGAAGTTGACGCAAGATCTCTGGCCAGCATTAAAATTTGGTCTAAACATGACAAGCTGTGTTAAACTGTATGCTAAGCATCACACAGAATGAAAAGGTTGCAGGCCACATTATACACATTTTAACCTTCAAAATAGCCTGACTGCTGTCTTGTATAAGGGAAGACCATACTATTAGTGGGAGAGCAATGCCAACCGCAAAGCCATACTGGCTATGATGCAGTTAGCACTTCAGAGCACTGTCCACTAAGTTTTCGTCTTACAATTTTGGACTTTTGGACAAAATATAATCCAGTTGTTCCACTTTTCAGTTTGGCCTCTCACTTCCACTCACGGGAGCATACCAATGATGATAAGCTCAGGGGGCTGAATAAGCAGATCAGTGTTATCTACTATCACTTCCGAGTGGTGTCTCCTTTCATGACTTTCGGGCAATTACTTTCACGTGGTTCAAAAGTATAAATCAAGTCTAAATCAATAGTTCAGTTCAAGCATCTATTCAAGAGAAGAGCCACACCCACACCTAAGAAAAGGGAGCAGCCACCTTAAGATTTTGAATGCGTATGCATATATGGGGTTTTCTATAATGTGATATGGTTATATTCCACTCTAGTGACACAGACTCTACTAAAAAATTAAGTTTAAAATGTTATGTCATCATTCCAGCCATTAAATCAGAAATTAACAGTAAGCCATGTGACACTGTGCCATTGGTGGACAAACGATGGTGTTCATTAGAGGTTTCTTCAGAGCATCTGCTGCAACTGCAGCCTGCTTAATAATCGAAGCTACCTTGTCATCATTATTTTCAAGAACATCTTATTAACCACGCTACTCCTTTGCTCAACCACCAAAACTTACCAATGAATTTGCGGATAAAGAATACCAATTCCTTGCAATCGAACTATATGTTTGCTAGAAACCAATAGTCCCATTACTGAGCTACCTATCAAAATGTTGCAGATGTATATCTACATTTTGAGTGGCTGTGACTGGAAAAGAATAGTATCGATGTTTTTCCCTTTTCGATGCTCTTCGCACCAAATCAGGGATCATAATTCCTTAAAGAAACAAATTTCTGTGCATCCTACAAAGACCTGCCAATCCTAGACCAGGAGCTTAGACCCTATCTGACAGCAGATGCTGATGTATAGTAGCTGAGACACATCAAATGGTGGAGAGGATTTTCAGTCAATATGATAAAGATCACTGATATCACCTACCCCTAATGTTAGCTCAATCTGCAGAAGTGACAGGAGATATACCATCTTGTCAGGATGTGCAAAATGGGCTAATTCATACAGAAAAAGCCATAGTACATTATTTGATTGCCATATTTTTTGGGGGAGATAGGGATTGCTAGAGTTTCAATCAATTTTGCTTCAATGAGGTGTTGGACATGTTCTTTATCAGGCACTACTCCAAACAAGGAGCCGAGGAAGCTGAGATTTTACAAAAATATGTTTCTTTTTCATTAATGGTTGCTAAAAATCTCTAATGTGTTAGAGTGTCTTGGTTGCAGGGAGCTCAGCGAGTGAGCATTATTCTAATCACCATGAAGGTCTACACATTCACAGCACATTATTGCAGCAATTTCATAACTGTTACAGAACTTCTTTCTATACAACCAATCAGAAATTAACCAAGTTCACACTTTTAAGGAAGTGTTGCTTTGATCGCAATGTCCCATCTTCCTATAAAAGCACTGCTAGGGAGCTATGAAAATTCCTTGCCCATAACCATTCCCTAGAACGTTACCAACATATTTTTTGCACTTGTCTTTTCACAGGGACTCTAGTGGTTAACTATTCGGTACTAAGGTCAATTTGATTGGCAGGTTTTAGTAACATTTCAAATTAGGTAAATTGAGACAACCAGTGCTACAAACAGGAAGTGACTAAAAACATGGTGTTTAATGACGTGCCCAGAAAACTAATGCACCGTTTGTCTTTTGTGTCGCTATAATAGTCTTGGACATGTCAGAAACCTACATTTCCCAAGACATTATCCTCATCCTGCACAACAGAGAGGTGAATTAAATATTTCATGAAGTCATCCTCCTGTGATCCATTCGGAACAATTAGGTGGAACATCCATCTGACCTTTTCACAGTTCCTTGCGATAAATTGGGTGCCTGATATTAACATTCTAAATGCCGCCACTAATTAGCGCCACTCCCAAGGAACACTGTTCCCTCGAGGGAGTTATCACAGTGACTCTAACATTTCACATGGGCAATGGCCATGTTTTGTGTGACGTACAAATGAAATGGTGACTAAATGTGACCGTCGAAGTTGGTGGTGGTTCAAAGATAAATCGGAACTCGTTTTCACATACAAACAATGCAGACAAAGAGGCAGACATTTATTTTCATTTTTTTAATGGGGAGAGATACGCGAGCCGAAAGCTCCCTAATTACAGCTTCCCTGACAGACGCAGCCATATCCTTGGTGTGCTGTTTTTTTTTTTCTTCTACTTGCTATTAGTTTCCTCAACGATTTATCCTTAGCTACTCTCTATGCATCCCCCATGGCTCCCTGGAGCCCTATCCTCCTCGCTTCTCAACGCTTGTCGGCACTGGCTCCAATCCCTGGGAGAGATGGAAGGCCTTGTAAAACCCACTGCGTAAACAAGCCTTCCTGTTAATTTATCACATTTAGCATGCGCATTTCCACACTCATCAAAACCGGGGCCGAGCTCGCTAACTCATTTCCCTCTCCCAATTACAAATGAGTCCATTAGGCTGTCTGCAGTAGGCCCTCTGTTGCATCTCCGTAATGGCTTCTGAGATTTCCATCATAATCGTAATGGCTCCCTATGCAGCCATGAGGGCAGATGGAGGCCGCTCGTGGGTAATGAGGTATCGCGCTACCAAAGGGCACAGCTTTGGGTTCATTATTTCGTCTTTGCTGTTTTGTGAAAACAACAAGAAAGGTAAAAAGCTAAAGGGAACAGTTTAGCATGTTAAATTAACGCTTCCCGAAATGCCTCTCTGTAAACATGCCATCCTGCTCATCTCGGGGACTCCATTTGCTTGGCGCGCGCTGCATTGAATACCGTAAACAGAGCACCGCTGGGTTGTCCGCATGCGCACTGACGGTTTGCTTGGCCCCTGTCACAGAGTTGGGATTGTCAGAGTTACTTAGCCTTCATCATTTTTATCTCCTACAGAGGTAGACGCGGATGTTTTCTTGCTGCAGGCACAACTGGCAACAGCAATACTGCTCTGTAGCCTTGATGGCAATTTGGGTTTTCAGCTGCTTCTTTGGCTTGGCCGTCAGGGCCCCTGGGCACTGCCTTTGACACTTCTGGTCTCTAGGGTAAAGAAGGAACTAGGAGGTACAGACAATTAACAAGGCTCTGGAGCTGATTACTTTCTTTAGTTTCCACTTTTCTACCCCTCCCGTAACCCTCAAAAGCCAACAGGAGGCTAACGAGGAACACAAGGGGAGTGAGGGAAGCCAAGGGAATCAAACCGGACATTCCTTAAGACCATTTACCACTTGTTGTTGTTTAGTTTTTCTTTACAGCATTGTCACCACAAGCTCTGACGTGTCAGTGAACCATTTTAACCATAGGTACATTAGAATGTGTCTCCACTGTTGAGAAAATACTTACGGAAGTTATGGGTCAGTTTTCTGTTCCTTCACGCTGAGGTTCCTTTGGGTCAGGATTTGTCTGTCTATACCAATGTAGGAGGCTGGCCTGGCTTGTAGTGGGTACCAGAGGTACTTACACCTTGTGCCAGGTCCAGTTATCCCTTATTAGTGTAGAAGAGGTGTTTCTAGCAGCTTAGACTGATAGAAGGTTGCTATAGCAGAGCAGCTTAGGCTGAACTAGGAGACATGTAAAGCTCCTACTATACCACTGGTGTCATATGCACAATATCATAAGAAAACACAACACACAGAGTTACTAAAAATAAAGGTACTTTATTTTTATGACAATATGCCAAAAGTATCTCAGTGAGTACCCTCAGTATGAGGATAAGCGTATATCTGTGTATAAACGTATATTACTAGCTTATGTGAAGCTGTTGCTATTTGTGTTTGTCCACTTCTCTACTTTTCTATTTATTTATAATGTATTAAATTATTTAATTTATCTTAATTTTTCCAGAATATCTTTGACAAAGGGCCTGATTTCGAGTTTGGTGGATGGGATTACTTCATCACAAACGTGACAGATATCCCACCTACTTTATTAAGATCCCATTATATCCTATGGGAATCGTAATATGGTGGATGGGATATCCGTCACATTTGTGATGGAGTAATACATCCGCCTAACTCTAAATCAGGCCCGTAGTTATTATTTCTCAGCTATATAGTGCACAGTTTGCATTTCTTTTGGTATCAGAGCACATATAATAGCCTGGAATATATTTATAATATATGTTATACTTGTCGTTTGTAAAGTGCTTATATAAAGCTACACATTTCTTGATGCTTATTTTCACATAATATAGAGGCACACAGAGATTAGCCCTGTGGAACTGAGGTTGATCCATGGTAGACTGAATGTTCATTGGAAGGCTGTTCCAAGTTGATAGTACAAGGTAGGAAAAGTATGTGCCCCTTAAAGTTGTTTGCTGCACCATTTAACTTTCAAGAGACTTTGACGTTAATGTGTCAGAAATCTAATAACAATGGGGTTTGTCTGCCAGATATTATCAGTGCTCAATTAGTCGAGAAATAAGAGTCAGGCTTAAGGTATTTCTCAGGAGGCCAATGCAGCTGGTACCACCCACTGACCCTTCCAGTGCTGCCAGATGGCATCACACTCCCTCAAATGCGACAAATTGGACTATTCCAGGTCTCACAAAGTTGTTAGAATGCCCTGAATGTAGTGTTATTATACTTTTTTGTACTGTGTACTTAAAAGAAAAACACACTGGCAATGTCCTTTGCTTAGAACTAGGCAGTGCCACCATGTGGTAGATTGTCATAAACAAGTGCCAATGCTAAGAATTAAGTGGTGGTGTCAAGCACTGGCAAACACTGGCACAAATTAGGCGCTGGATATGATGGATTACCCTCTGTTAAACTATTTTGAGGCACACATTTTTGATTTACTGTACTTTACATGCTTTGCTGCTTTTGACGATATTGAGCAAACTTTTAACTTTTTTTTAAACGTGACACATTTTACTAAATATTTCCGTGAATATATTCCAGAATACTCCAGTCTTCTTTATTTCTCAAAACTGGACTGTTCTGTCTTATCTAATGGCTCAAAATTCCACATGTATTGCAGTCTTATATTAGACATATGAAAATATACCATGTTATTAATGCTGTATACTTTGGGGGATTTAGGCAAAAACATAGTCACTAAAAGTGAAGTCACAAAGCTTCATAACTTTGACAACGTCACAGAATGTTATGTTACTGACATTTACCCAATGAAGTACCAGTGTACTCATTCAAATCAAACATTATTAAGACAGGCAGGGACTGTTAATAAACAGCAAGTGACAACAAACAGAAAAAATGCATTGGCCACCAAATCGAAAGGTATATTTATAATGAAAAGAACAGTGGCCACATTTCTTAAATACATGTAATGTAGCATCACTTTAAGTGAAACGATTATTATACAGTTGCTACACCACCACTGTAATATACAAAAGATATTTTTGGCATAGGCTAATAGCTTTATTATGACAGAAGCCCAGAGTCAACAGTAGCTTGTTTTCTACTGGGTTAAACCACCACTTTACTAAGATGTCAAGTGATTCATAAGAACATAGAGTGCTCCTTCTCTTAGTCTTGAGCAATTTAATGGCGTTAAATTAGGTGCTGCAGTAATTTGGTTGCAAGAGCAAAGCAATGTGTAACATGGAGGCAAGAAGGTTTAGATCAATATCAATTAGAATCAGTTTGATATATGGTTCTCTCACTGGTGTCTGTGCATCAAATAGGTCCTCTAGGCAGTTCCCTCTGTTCTTCTACTACTGTATCATCTGAGTCACACACGTTTTGCAGCTGTACACCACGCCATGAGGGTCTGTTCAAACCCTTACTTGGTTAAAGCATAAGCACCTCTCAATACCCTTAGTGGGTGTGAAAAATGTGGAGTAATGCACACAATGTAGAACCAAAAAATCACTCTTTTGAGGGATATTCTGACATTATAGGCCTCATTATGAGTTTGGTGGTCTTTTGGCAAGGCCACTGAGGTGGCGCATGCCAAAAGACCGCCATGTTGTGATCCGACTGCCGTATTAAGAGTCACACAGCTAAGTCTGCCAAAATACAGCCAAATTTCTGAAACCACCAGGATACTACAGACGGGAAAGAGCCCCACCACCAGCACCGCCAGCCCGCCCAAAAAAATTCTGATCATATTACGATCCACAGATCACAAGATCAGTTCTTCCATAGAAGAAAACAATTGGCAGTGCGAACCGCAGCAGTTGGAAGTCCCCCAGGGATAGTGTGTGTGTTGTGTGATGGGCACATGTTTGTTGATGACATGTTGTTGTCATGGTATTGTGTGGTGTTTGTGTTGACATGTGATTATTGTTGTGGTGTGTGACTTTGTGTGCTTTGACTGTTTGAGTGTGCGTATATTGTGCATGGTATGATAGGTACGATGTGCTGTGTGATTTGTGATGTATGTGCCGATTGGTAAGTTGTATGATTGTGTAATTGTGTGTTTTCATTCCCTGTTGGTTGTACTTTGTGTTGTATGTGTAATGTGTCCCTGGCTAGTGTCAGTTGTGAGTGATTGCCAATGTGTTTATGATTGTGTGGTTGTGGTATTTTTGTGACGTGTTATTGTGTTGTTATGTTGTATGGTATTGTGTGAGACTGGGCCTGTGCTGTGTTTCCATTCGTAAATGGGTGTTTTTTGACGTGGTGGTGTGTGTTTGTGGTGGCTGTAGTGTGTGTGCTGTGTATGTGTGGGTGTCTTTGTGGCTGTATGTGAGTATGCGTGTCAGTGTACAGTAACGTGTGAATGTAGCTCTCACACCTCCTTCCCTATGGTATGTTACATAAGTGTAGAACATTTAACAATATACAACAGTAACAGGTGAGTGTGTGTACCTACATTTGCTGTTGGCAAAGATTCCGTAGTCTTTCGGCAAGCAGGAGCAGCAGGATAACATCTGGTTCTGGTTGCATGGTGGTTCCGGACAAGTGTGGCTTCCTGAAGGTGAGAGTCTCCTTTTATACAGTTCGTTTCCACCTGAGTTTCCATGGTGGTGCGACTGCGGTGCAAATCTTGGCAGTGTGCAGCCTCGTAACAGGTCTGACAGAAACATGGTCTCCGCCAGCCTGCTGGTGCTTTCATTCGTCCATAGCGGTCTGACCGCACTGGTGGTGGTGTCAGTGCTTTGGCTGTATTTCATAGGGATTACTGCCAAAGTCATAATTTGGCGTTCTTCTCTGACAGCCTGTTGGCAGTATGACCGCCACTGCCCAAAACTGATAATGAGGCCCTATATTATAATAGGGTGTTTTATCATGTATTGGAAGTTTTACTTCTGTATATTTTAAATATATTGTCCACATAATGAAGCATATGCTGTTCTTTTTAAGTCTGGTGTTAGACAAGACTTTCTGACTTTACTAAAATTGTGTTAGTTACTTATATAGGATTTCAGCCTGCCCACTTCATCCATTGATCTATTGTGTCTTTCATATTTTTCTTCCACTCACTACTGTTTGCAGCATGGGCCAATGGGCCAGATCACTTTAGCCATTGGCTAGCTTCCCTTTGAGTGGCAATACTTTTAGCCATTGCTTTTAATATATTTGTGAACAATACAGATTTACAAAAACTGTGACAAAACAAAACAAGCATTAGAAGAGTCAAAACATTGTCAGCTGCCAGACATAAAGGGTCCCATTACGACCCTGGCGGCCGGCGGTAAGCTGGCGGTAACACCGCCAACAGGCTGGTGGTGTACAGATTCAGGGTGGATAGGCATGATGGGTGGGTTGCATACTATCATACACAATGGGAGGAAGGCCACACCTGACCATGGCACATCCAGTTCCGCAGAGGCTATTACATCACATCATAGGGCTCACCTGGGGGGGGGGGCTGTAAGGGTGGGTGACGGGGGGATGTTAGGGGAATAATTGCGATATCAGGTTTCTTAGGAAGTAGGATTCTAAAGATCCGGTAGAAACTAGGCATTAGATAACAAGATTGTTATATGTTGTACTGTATGGTATTATGACTATCGGCCAAATGATCGAATGAAACTACAATAAAATATGTTTAAAAAAAAAAACAGGCTGGTGGTGTTACTCCAGCTATTATTACCGTGGTGCAATAACTACGGCCATACTGCCGGCCCCTTCACTACACCGTTATAATCCCCAGGGCAGCGGTGAAAGCACCACGGCCCTGGGTATTATGAGTCGCCGACCGCCAGCCTGGCCACGGCGGTAAACACTGCCATGGAAAGGCTGGAAGTAAGGGGGACTTGGGTTGCTCCTGGGGCGCCTGCACTGCCCATGCAGTTGGCATGGGCAGTGCAGGGGCCCCCAGGCATAGACCTGTCATGCATTTCACTGCCCGAACTTCGGGCAGTGAAATGCGCGACGGGTGCTACTGCACCCGCTGCTCATCAGCATTGCCACTGGCTCTATTACGAGCCGGCAGCAATGCTGATGTGATTTTTTCGCTGGGCCAGTGGAGAAGTCAGAATAGGGAACCAGAAATACCACTGGCACTGGCGGTATTCTGTCTCCCGCAGCCTCAGCGGTCTTTTTGAAAGACCACCAAGGTTGTAAAGAGGGCCATAGTATTTTGAAATTCTTGTTAAAAACGAATCTGCATTTGTTTTCATCAATTCCTTTTATTCACAGAACCAGGCTAAAATGCTTATAGCAGTGCCTCAATAATGCTAACTCCATATTCCACTTTAAGCAGAGCAATTCTTCTCAGTGACCATGGTTTATACTACACATATTGGTAATAAACAATGTCTTCCCTACCTCACATTGGCTTGGACTCCCCTAGTTATTGGAGTATCGGAGAACTTTATATAACAAACAAAAGCAACAAAATTGCGTATATACCCAGGACAGTCAAATGTAAGGAAGTATGGCACAGAGTGAGGGCACAATAATACTGTGTAGAAGTACATGGTCTCCAGGACGTGGAGTCCCAGTAACTGTGTACAAATCACAATATTATATGATTTGATAAGCATGTTACTAAGCCAACATATACCAGCATATCATGGCTGTGTCCTAGAAGAGGAGTTGCCTTAGCCTATTCCATGATCCCTGGGAGTGGCCACTAGCATGCAGTCCTAACAGGGTTCAATCAGAGTCCATGGAACCAGTCTCATGTAAAGGGAGGCAATGGTGTCAGTATCTATCTGCACCTACTGGTCTGCTAGTAGGAGGGTGTGGTTTGGTAGGGACATATTAACAAGAGTGATTGAGGTTTATTTCAAACACTGGTGGAGAAACAACCGTTCAGATTTTCTGTGGGAATTTAATTTCCCTACTTGGGCCAGAGACCAGAACCAATGCCCTCCAACAACTCAAAGTTTTTCATTTAGCAAGGAGATGGGAGCAACACCTCATTCCACAACACAAACAGCAATACAAGATAGAGGGGTAATTCACAAAGGCACTCGTTAGTATGTTAAGTGGTACCCCTGTAGTACTACTTCACATATTCTAAAATGTTTTTCTGGATTGGGCCCAAACATCTAAAATGGGAATTACATGGGGATATTGTGAGAATATCCCTACACAGTTTCTACAAATAGAAAGGGCTGTAAACTTGGTGAACTTCTGTGTAACCGTTGTGAACGTTTGGTACTAGGAAGTTGCGCATTTGCTGGCTAATTCACAAAAGCATTGCAGTTATGTGAAGCATTCCTGTAGTTCCAGTTGTAATACTCATAAATGTTTTTATAAATTGGCCCAGTGAGTCCACAGACATGAAACTCATTAAGAAACATTTGGATGAAGTAACACTGTCCAATAACATTAAGAAAAGTTACAAAGAAAAATGCCAAAATAAGTTTAGTAACAGATATCAATCAAGGACTGTGATCAAACAGGTATGCATACAGAAGTACAAAAAATCTTGCATGATATTATAATATTGTATGCAATATCAAAAGACTCACGAATAAAGCCATCTGAGACAAAGCCAGTTTCTCTTCAGTAATTAGAAAGCAGATACAAAATATTCCACAGACAAAATACAGAGGACATATATATGTAGGACAGGATTCATAAACATTTGTGTAGGAGTAGGGGTGTACTCTTTCCATACTCCTAGCTTACGCATGAATTTCAGGAGTGAATTAGGAGTACTCCTGGCTTGCATTTGGAATTCAGGAGTACTATAAGAGTAAACCATGGCATTGGGTTCTCTAAGCTCCATATCTGGTTGAAGAAATTACGTAATAATTAACAGTGATTATCAAGAATATCTTTAAAGATCATGATCTGATACTGGGAAAGCACAGAGAAACACTCTTCCAATCTTCTTATGAGCTCGAGACTTCTGAAGCAGAAGGATGCAACAGTGCATGCAACAAGTGGGCACTACTTGTGAGACTTCGCATATGCGATGCTTGCACGACCAGAAATGCACAAGTGGAGTCAAGAGAGGCCACATTTTACAGAACACCACAGGACTCTTACTAGAATTTCAGTGGTGGCAGCAATCTTGTATTCATAGCGTATAAGTTCCTTGTGTTTCAAGCTTTCCTTGCTAGACAACCAAGAAACTTAGATGCTGCAGCCGGACCTTTATTGCCAAACATTTGAACTCAGACCATTGCGACCTGAAGTTATCAAGACTTACTGGATACAGAGATGTATTCTAAGATAATACCTGAGGTTCCTACTGCTGGCACAACAGGGCTGGGACAGAGGTTTGATGGGTTCCCTGGGGGGCACAGGGTGGAAAAAACTTGTGCCCTAGTGAGACATGTCTCCTGTAATGACAACTTCAAATCGATGCATGTCTATATCTTGCACCTGGCTTATCTATCACCAATGCTCTTGCACAGAATCTACCATCTACCTGGCTAACCTGGACAAGTGCCTAAGGTATGGGAGGGGGGGGCACGGATTTCCTCCACATGTCTTTGGGGTGTCCATGGTTGGTACCCTTTTGGGACACCATTACATGCTAACTGAGAGAGGTAACCATCCTCAGCATTGACAACACTGCACGTCACTTGCTTTTACATCTCATACCCAACCGTGACAGGAGTAAGGTTTTACTATGAATTTTTACTGATGGGGTTGGTCTTGGCACCCAGACAGATAGATATTAGATGGCTGTTACCTATGGGACCCACTTATACACAATGGCAAGCAGACACTGGTGAACGGGTGCTAGCTGAAGAACGCCGCATGTAGAAGGTTAGTACATGATAAGATGGAGGAGGATTGTTTGGAATGGGCAGAAATGCTGCAGGAACTCATTGCCTTGGGATGGGATGGGATGGGAACTGAGAATAGTTCTGCTGCTCCTACACCCCTATGAACTGCGGACTAGGTGCTGTATGGAGACACTGACACAAATGAGCAGACTGGTCCTGGAGAGTTGCGGCAAAGTGAGGGGTGGCGATATAATGACAGCTGAATTAGCATTTTACTGCCTGTTATCTACTGTGCCTAATGTAATGAGATGCCTGTATGTTGTGCTATTGTATGGTTTTATGATGAAATTGAAAATAAAAATGATAAAAAAGATAACTTAGATCAAGGATTTAGACTTTGATGTTTGCACGCAGGTACTAGAATCATGCTTCTAAAGATTATGAGCTCAGGTCATTTCTTGATTCTATCATAGGGGCTCCAGTTATTTTCAGCTCAAGGAAATCATGATGTTGTAACCAACATGACAACATTGGGAATAGTTTCACTACATATATAGTATGCCAAATTATGAATAGTGGTTTGGAGATCAAATGCTGAAACACTCAGAGTTATTTCTTGTTTTATATGTCCTATTTTTAGATATCAGCTCTTCTGCTGTGTAGATTGACCCCAGCTGTAAGAACATCAAAGTTTCTCATTTCTCTCGTTTGTCCTATTCCCTCTTTCCTGGCTGTACAGCTAAAATACTCATTGTAGGACTGACAGTGAGTTTAAGGAAGTGTGGCTATTAACATTTCTTCAGCTGTATAGGGATTGCCAGGATAGTGCAACTTTGACAGAGGCTAACATAAATAAGGCACTGGATTGCTTCATTCATGCCTGATGAGGGAACATATTGTCCAGGAAATTTACAAACAGTTCTGTAGTCTAAAGAGTGAAAAGATGGATTCAAAGAAATAGGAGTTGATGTGTTTCTGACCTAAAGCCAACCACATGACCAAGGAAAGTTGGCTAGGGTGGTGAACTTTCTGCATTTGTACTATTAGGCTTAAAGTACGTTCCAAGGGAAATGACATGAGGTTTTCATTAGGAATTTGGTGAACACCCATAAATTACATACTCAAAAGAAAAAAAAATTACATGAGCGTTTGCATCTTTACCGTAAACATAAATTGGTGGATTGTCTTCTGATGGATGATTGCTGCTATGGGATTAGTTAAATAGTGAAATGTACATATGTACATATGTAAGTAGTATTTATATAGTGCAAACTTAGCCAAAATTAAGCACAGCATTATATAGTGTCAACGACATAGACACAGTCAATGAGTGCAAGGAGAAGAAGCTGGATTCTGGAAGTAGAAGTAGACTGTTACTGTATTGTGATTTAGAGTTCTTTAGATTTGGCTGATGTGATGAGTTTTCTGGGGATGCTGTAGTGTAAGTTCAACAGTCAGTGTTTATCTTCCATTTTCATTTCTGTTTGACACTGGGCATTTGTTGGAATGAAGGTTTCAGCATGCACTTGCATGCTTTCCATGGAGCAGGAGTGTTCACATGTTTTTCCAGAAAATCATTGAAGTCAGATAGAAGAGTATTGACGTTAGATGTGGAGCTGGCAGGGCGAGAGATTAGTTTGAGCTTTAGCTTGTCATTAGAGAAAACTCTGAAGGATCCTAAGGTTTGTTCTTCTCTTTCATGCTGACCTTGATGTATTGGTGGGATGCTGAACAGGAATTTGGAGATGGCAAGGTGAATGGCCATGCCCAGGACATGGGTTTACTTTTAAGTTTTTTTTTATATATTCATGTCTATAACCTAGAGGATTTCTATGACTCCCCAAATAATGGTAACTTTACTAAACTCATAGGCATAAACATGTGAGCTATATATTGACTTTTTCTTTGTAGAGTATGGCTATTATGTGCTGCAGTTTTAGTAGGTTTATTGCACAGCCTGTTATGCCATTCCCATTGGTGCAGATTTATTTCTATTATCTGATGCTCTTTTGCTAGCTCCATTCCTGCCTCAGCAGGTTTCCAAGTTGGTATTTTCCCCACTATAGCTCCACTAATTATAATTCTGCCCACTAACTTCTTTGTCCTACATACTGATTAATAAATCCATATTTGAGGCCATGTATTCTCTCTGCTTTTTTAGTGATGGCTTCTTTGTGTCTCTCTAGCCCCCTTGGTAATTCCTTTGACATCCCAGAAGGCTTCTCAAACACTAAGCCAGTTTGTCATGTGGCATGTGCTTTTGCCTTTCTGGTGTCCTCTCATATTAAGCAAGAGGTGAGGGGCTTAAAGTACATATAAGAAGGAATATCTTGTATGTTTTCAACATGAACATACCTATGAGGAAGTTATGAAAGAATCATAGTAGACCATACATGGGGTCGGCTTTAGAAGTTAGTGGTAACAGTCCCGTTGTCAACTTTTAGACTGAAAACCCTTCTGCCGTCATGATGGTCCACTTGCTGAATTTAGATGTTGGCAATCCCATAGAAGAAAGCTTGCATTCAGCCCGTCATCTCTGCCAAGAAATACCGCCCATGTTGATAGCGGGAGAAGGAAAGGTGGATGCCAGTGGGACTCCAGACACCATTCCCGTTGTGCAGATTTGGAGGTGACTTGTTGTCTTCAACTGGACAACACCTGCCATCACTGCTGCCACCACACCAATGGAGAAAGCACAACCCTTGTCTCCGGACTCAAAGGTAGGGTACCCCCATTGCCAGGGTACGTTGGGTGGGTACTATACGGGAGGTCAGGGCTACTGCAGACATACACAGGTCACAGCAATTTATTTCTATTACTGTGACATGTATATGTCATGGAAACAATTGTGCTGGGGACACAGTGGCACAACACGCATATCGTACACATACACAACTGTCATTGTGGTGTCATCATTCAATGCCAAATGAATGCTGGCCCCACAGTGACAGTACACTCACACTGGACAACGGTATCCATGTGTGCGCACTGTGAGGAAATCTGTGGGGTAGGCTTGTGCTATTGGTTGTGTATATGAGCCAGTATGTGTTTGTGTGTGTGTGTATTTGTGTGTGGTTTGGATGGTTGAGATGGAGGGAGCTGGAGTGGGTGATGTGGTTGTGTCAGTATGTGTGTCACTTGCATGTGAGACCGATGTTGTGTATGTTGTGTTGCCGTGTGATACATTCAGGTGAGTGTTTTTGTTGTGTGGCAGACGTCCTTATGTGTGTAGTTTTGCTTGTGTGTGTGTTTGTGTAGCTGATTGTGTAGTTGTGTTGGTTGTTGTGGTTGTGTCATGTATGGGTGCAATGTCAACGCTGTGTATATGTTGTGTCATGGATGCATGTCAATGTGTGTTTTCGGCATGTACGGGTTGTGTTGAAATTGTAATGTATGATGGTGTGTATGTAGTGTGTTGTATAGTGTGTAGTGCAGGGGGGCACATATGGCAGTGGTACAGTGTGTGTGTGTCACTTAACTCTATTCCATAGCCACTGAGGTTATACAAAGTCCATTGGGTCCTGCCGCCGTCTCCCGCCAGTACATCGCCTTCAGGACTGTAACATCTAAATATGGCAAGTGAAAGATCGTCGACTAGGTGGTCTTCTCGGGTCTGCCGCTGGTTGGCGGTAACACTGCCAACATTTAAATCAGGCCCATAGTCTTCATGATGCAATGCTTTTGCTCATATTTGTGCTACTATTTACATCTAGGCAGACTATTTTGGCCTAGAGCCAACCTGATGTAGTATCAAAGGAACTTGTGTTTTTGTAGGATTTTCTGCTCCTTACTGCTACAATTTTTTAAGTTTTAGGTTTCGTCTCTCCATTTTGCCCTTTTAGAATGCTTTACATTTACAGCTTACCTTTCAATACTTAATTTTGGACACAACATGTTTCCCCCAAGATTTCATTGAATCATCAACTATTATCTTGTTCACAAGTCGAGTTACTTTTGATCATGAAGAAATAAACAAAACATCAATACAAATACAACACAAATTCAAACAGGCATAGATATGTATGTGCATATCAGCAACTTTAACAGTACAATATTGGGAAATCTTTTTTAATAACATGTTGCAAAGCATTTCAAAATACATTTTAGTACATTCATAATGTTTGTCATAATATCTTGCTAATTTAGTTTGCAAATACATCATGATTATACCCTATTTCTGTTATATGGGAAACAGTTCTACCTAAATGTAGGTCATTTCGGCGACTTAACTACTAGAGGTTAAGGAGATGCACAAGGTTATTCATTTTATGTATTTAAGCATGAAACACATTTTAAGGGTTTCTGGTTCATGAGAAATCTTAGTGACATTAAGAGGTCCTCTTTGCATTAGATTTAATTGAATCCGCATGAAAATATCCCCAAGGTTTACTCGCAGAACTGGAACATTGGGTGTAATAGTTATGTCTCAATACCTTTTTTATTTTACCGATGCCTTTAATAACTGAGTTGGAGATATGAGCTTATTACTCTGAGGCAAAATTAAACAGAATATTATGTGCTTTACTAAATGGTATTTTGTAGTACAAACTGCTAGAAGAAACACATAAATAGAAATCTTTCTGGTACTTTGTAGTGTAATAAAACTCCCACATAACTGCTTTTTGGTTGTGTTGTAAAGACACATATCCATAATTGACCTCTGCCACTAGGAATAATAAAAGGACCTAGTTTTCAGCAATGAGTACCAGTACAAAGGGTATAGATGCAATAATATACCACATACAAAAAACACGTTGAGTACTTGATTAAATGCTACTGTGGAATGAGTTATGTGGACCAAACATATCGGTAATTCAAATTGCAAACGAATGAACACAAATTGACATTAAGAACTCAGCATATTATATAAAGATTGTCGAAACTTTTTTTTCCAACAAGGGCATGAAATTGCACAAGGATGTTACCAAATACTTCAGCATGGACAGCGTCAACCATGAGCTGAAAACGTAATCAAACTGTTAAAATAATGGGAATTATTTTGAATTGCCTATTTTTGTTAAAATGAGTAACCGGACTGCTCATGCTTTTTCATTAAACATTTTCTGGAGAGAAAAACTGCAACATACAAATGAGATACCATGAAAATTGTAAAGAAAATAATTAAAATGTAATTTCCCACTACCTAACCAAAACAACTAAAAATCACAAGAAAAAGTTTTTACAGAAATTTGAAGTGCGATTATCCCCATCCCCTGCAACGAGAAATAGAAAGGGAAAAAAGGCAATTTGAACGGATGACGGGGAAGAATCAAGTAACTGAGCATCTCAGAAAGAGTTTATTTCTTTATCTTATTGCTGCTTATAGACAAGGACAAGGTTAGTCTCCAGAACAAGGATTTGCCCTAAAATGCCTCGATGTAAAGAAAGGACTGTGGCACATAGTGGCACATATATAAAGGTAAACATTTTTGAACATATCTTTATTTAAAATTACTTTAATAAACTAAAAAGTTTCCCATCACTGTATGCGTGCAAGTTTACTGGGAGAGATTCCCAGAAACCAAATGAAGCCGATAACCCACGGAAACACTTTGGCAGACTCTAGGACCACATGATCACCCATGATCACCCATGTTTAAAAAATAAGTGCAGAGTAAACATTACAGTACACATAACTGGGACAGTGCACAAACAGGAAGGACTTTTGTCACCAATCAGGAGATTGTTATAATGAAGCAAAGACGGAGAGCATGCACAACAGCCTGGCCTACCTTCACTCACACATGACATAAACCACTGGGTGTTGGACCTTAGCTGCAGCTATCCGGTTTGTGGGTATTACTAGATGGCCTAGGTTCGGGGGCCAGGGTGTTTGTTCAGACATGTACTGTGGGACTGCGAGTGCTATTATGGCTCCAAAAATATTTGACTTTTGTCTCCTTTTGCTAAAGTGCAAAAAAACAAATATGCGTTCAGTCTGTTTGTGCATGTTAATCAATTGTATAAATTCCATGGCAAAGAAGTACTTTTTGCAAGTTAGAAAGTGCAGTTGAACTCACTGATGACTTCAATAAATAGTAGTCCTGGTCCATTAAAATGAGTCCAGCTGCTGAGCACTGCCAAACACCAGCACAAATTAAGCATCTGATGTGCTGCATTCACTTATCAGAAATTCCACAGGAATAATTACTACTTCGCCTGCTACGCTATATTAAAAGGAAAAGCACCCCACTGTATGTAATGCACAAAGCTAAGTTGAGTTGCTGTTAAGCAATCCACATAGTGACTATTGTTTCTATCACTAGTTCCTGTCCATCATAAAAGACATATTTATCAATTGGCTGGCTATTCTGAGTTTCTATATCTACCGTTTACAAACAGAACATTGTTCCCATTATATTCTTTTACATAAATATTTTCTAAATGTCATTATATTATTGTCCAATTGGAGTTAGTATTAGAACATCTACACCCAGTGGAAATATACATCAGGAAATCATATTATAATATTATATAATATGATATTTAGATCAGACCGTATTTCTTCATTTGATATTCTAACCTACAACTTTAATTTCACATGTACAAATCAGGCATCCTACTTAGGGAGCAAGGAGGTATTCTTAGAGGTGACTTATTAATGTTAAAAAAAAGTCAGAATTAGTTATTTTTAGAGGTTTCAAAGCAGATTTGTAGGCTGTAGCAGTCAGACTACAGATGGTGGGCCTGCGTAGATTAATGTTGATTAACTTTACAATAGTGTACTGTGAAAATATGATAGAATTTACCATCTTCTTTGTTAAAGTTAGAGTTTCAGAAAGGAAATGAGGAAGGCTGCTACATTTTTAGTTGAAACCATAAAAGTACAATATTCACAATGATTTACAAAACTAGTGATAGATGTATATATGTCAGGGGTTGCTTTACTCATTCCAGGTTGGCTTGGACGGTATTTGACCAGTCCAAAGCTGTAATACTGTGCCTGGAGTGGTAAATAGCTTTTCTCATTTTACAGCTCGGTGAGGATGACACTGTGTCAATCCTATACTTAAAGACTTTGCTGTATAAATGGCAAAAGACTTTGTCACTATCTAGCTTGGCGTGGATAGCACTGTGCTGATCCTATGCTTAAAAACTTTGCTAGATAAGCAGACATTTGAGATGAACAAATCTAGAGTGTCGCTGGTGTTGCAGGGTTCTCCTTACTAGAGCTGCTCTCCACCTAAATTTGGGAACTTCCCAGAGTTCTCTCTTGTTTTTTGCATAATTGATGTGTCACTCTAACCCTGAAAGGGCCTTGTTTTGATATATATATATACTTGCTTAAAAAACAAAGGTTACAGGGACATTATAGTTAGGCTTACATATATCATAAGTACAAAAACATAAAAATTCACCTGTTATAGTTAGTTATTTCAAGTAACTATAACTCGTGCCCTAAGGTAACTAAAACACGTGCCCCCAGCATGCACAGTTTTTTTTTTATGAATAGTTTTACCAGAAATATTACAGTAATAATATCAATGATGTTATAAAAGATGTCATGAGTGCTGTTATATCTGGGGTAATTAGCAGAACAAGGTGAGGGTGCGAATTATAATTACCTTAGGGCATAAGTTATAGTTACTTGAAATGACTCTAACCACTGCAATAACAATCTCTCTCTCTCTCTCTCTCTCTCCCCCCCCCCCGTTCCATTGCTGATGCATGAGAGAGAGAGACAAAGTGACAGGACCGCGGGTGAGGCCTCAAGGCCCATCAGCCCTATCCAGCTCCTGCTTTAAGAAGCATCTCCCTGCTTGCGGGAGCAATGCTTTCATCTCTTTCCCTGCACGCATCTTTGCATGCAGGGAAAGATGTAAAAACTCAGCTTTCAGGAAGCGGGAGCTGTTAAACAGCTCTGCTTCCTGAAAGCAGAGCTATGTTTGCTTTTTCTTTGTGGGAGCTGTCAGCTCCCGCCCAGCAAAAGCAAACAGCTACCTCCCGAGATTGGGCATTTCAGAAGGTAGCAGGAGATGGCGGTCCACAGGGCCATGTATGGCTTCACGAGGGGGGCATGTGCCCCTCATACATTATATTGATTGCCCTGGAGAGATGGTGGCCTCCCCCATACGTTATATTCCTTTACCCCAGGGAGTTGGCAGTCCTTGGGCGCGAGGAGGCTGTGCAGACCACTTACATCATAGTTCATTGTCCTGGGAGGTGGCTGTCCCCGGGTGTGTGGGGGGGGCTGCATGGGCCCCCCGCATACAATGCAATTACAGATTGCCCTGGGGGTGGTGGACCAGGGGCTTTGATAAGCCCTAGGAGGAGGGCCCCTGCACACCCATCCTATACTTTTTTAATGCCCTCGAGACCTGGCCCACCGAGGGGCTCAATGAAAAGAAAGCGCAGGAGATCATGGTTGTTTTTTTTTTTTTTTGGTACATGGGGAAATTTGCAAATATTCATGAGTTTTTGCAGTGAATTAAAAAAATGCTTTTATCACTGGGGGACCCCTGAACCAAGGCGAGGGGGTTTAGAGTAACAGTACCCTGCCCCCTTTTCTTTTTTTTTTTTAGACACAGCTGAAGCAGAGTCTCAAAGTGGCTGCCAACTCTTCCTGGTTGAGCATTGGCAGCCAATCAGATCTCTACACGATATCAGCAGTATTAACAAATTTGTCACAGCCCTACATATACAAATTTGGATTGCCTTTAGTTACTCCTAAACTAATAAATAGCTTTACACCAAATAAAAAAGGCTCATCTGGGGACAAAAAGCTACCTTTCTGCCAAATTTGGTGTAATTTTGTCCAGCGGTTCATGTTGCCGGTGTGTCTAAAGAATCCATGGGAATTAACATTGGAAAGGCACTCCCCCCCCTTTTTTTCTCAGCCCGCTTAATGAATCATCCTTAAACTTTCCATGTGCAACATGACCCTGGAGGGCACTTTTTGGGAAAACTTCATGAGGATTTGTCAGACAGTGCCAAAGATATAGGCAAGTCAAAAAATGCTTCTTCTATGGAAACTAGGTCTTAAGTATAACTACCTACTGGTGACTGCCTGTCATATATATATATGAGAGAGAGAGAGATAGATATTACACACCAATAAAAGGTACATTATATTTGTAATTATTTAATTGTAATATATAACTGGTTATCACAAAGCATGTTTTGTGCTTCCTACTAGTACATTCTTCTGTAACTGGAATCATTTTATTAACTTTTAACTTTAAAGACCTGTTAAATTCAAATTTCTACATCAACAAGGCACTACTCATCTTAGATGTAAGTAGATGGAAGCAATTCATAATTTTAAATCTATTTTATTTATTTACGTGTGTTGCTTATGCTCACTCAAAGGTGTCATGGTGCTAGAAGAAATAAATAGCGCAGTCAGGTAAAAACAAGGAAATTATTAACAGAAGAGATAAGTCATGAGGCATTTGTGTAAATGTGCTTAATCATTGATAGGCAAAATTCAAATGGTTAAGCATTCCAAAACTGGGTATCCAAAGCTCGGGCACCACAACATGCCAGTTTAAAATAGGGTACTTTGAGGAGCAAAGAAAGCCCAACCTCGATGCCCCTTAATGGCATAAGGAACTATGAGATTGAAAAGAATATCTGTCTCATCTTATAGAACGCATAATGGGCAACACCAAGAGCTTTACATTGTATCTGATCTTTCTCCTGTACCCGAGCAGTGATTGATGGGGGCAAGACCTAGGTCCAGACACATGCTTGGGAAAAGTGGTCTAATGCTCTGTTGTGTTTCATGTTTCATACAGTCTTCTAAATTTGGAATAAGGAAAGATTAATCCCTTAAATGGACACAATCTTAGATCTGCTGTGCACCATGTTTTTCAAATTGTTTGTTCTATGTCAATAATTCCTGCAGTGTTATGGTAAAAGCCTTAGAAAATAATAGACCACATTCACTAACCTTTACTCCGAAAGGCTTACATTTATTTATGATGTGCATAAATTACAAGTTAAGTTATCTAACCTTTCAGGATCTCTTTAAGAATGCCAGGCATATCCATAGGAATATGTGACTGTTGCAGCTTTCCAGCATTCTAATCCACAATTACGTATGCATATGAAAGAGACGTGTTTACATTCCCACATGTGTACACATGAAACACATGTTCACAGAAGTGCATTTGCTATATTTCACATATTTTCCCTGTGGAAAAGCTCAACCTTTAGTCCCAAACAATGCTTGTGGTTTTCCCACAGCACGGGAAATGGTTTTACTCTTGATTTTAATAGAGTACCACATTTGACCAGTTTCAGAGTGTAAAACATCCTACAAAAAATGTGTACATAATCAGAAACTGGCAAGTGCTTTCCTTTTTTAAGGCATCCAGCAAACCGACTCCCTGTCCATATATCGAAAAACTTTTTTCAACATGAGTTTTATCTAATTAGCAATAAAAAAGAGTTTACAAGTGCACCAGATGTGAATGGTTAGTTTTTCATTCACTCCTTATCAATAACTTTTTCTCGGATAGTCTTCCATTTTTGAAGATATTCGGATGCAATATTCCAGTCATTGGGTTATAACTAATCTTAGTATGACCTGTTTTCTGACAATTGCTCTAATCAAGTATTCGTTACTCAACTGGTCATGTTACAACAAATTTCTTCATTTTGCAAATTAAATGCATTTACCTGGAACATGCTCATTTCAATCCTGAATAACACACACACAATAAAAATGCAAACATTTGAAGTGCGGAATAATATTTAGGTTTTATAAACAAACACACAAATTAACATGTTGTAGTTAGCCTAACTGCTGATGCCATTTTGAATGTTAGTTAACTTTACACGTTAGGGCCAATAAGCCATTTTTCACATGTAACTGTTGTTTTGCAGAAGATGTATTTCTCTCTTCCCAGTGCAGATGGTCTATTTTCCAGAAGCCTAATGTTCGCTAATATATATTAGAACATTCGAACGTTGGCCAGTAAAAGTCCACAGCGCCAACATTCCAATGTTCGCTTTGTTCACAGCAACAGCTGTGAACAAAGCCTCACGGAGCCGGAGGGGATTTTAATCCCCTCGGGCTCCATGAGCAATTTGTTTTTTTTAATAGAACATTCTGCCCTGAGTGGCAGAATGTTCGAATAGCCTTAGAACCCGCCATAGCGGGCTCTACCGGCTATTAAAGGCCCTTTCCCTTGTTAAATGCGGGAGCAGGCCTTTAATAGCCGGTAGAGCCCGCTACGGCGGGTTCTAAGGCTATATTAATTTGTTTTGTATTAGACCACTGATAGTGAGCATCTCACTGAGAGGAGAAGAGATGGTAGGGAACAGGACTCATTGGAAGAACTGTCTGAACCACAAGAACTACTCTATGTAACACACCAAGAACATGGCTGTTAGCCTATTGTGAAGACGTGAGAAATAGAGGAGTTTAACTGCTCTCATAGTTTGCTGGAGACTGATTGGTTCATGGGAGTGGGGACTGGGGAAAACGTAACAAATAATGTTTTATAGAATTATTTTAGCATGTTCCTCTTAGATTACTCAGAGCCTGTTTTTTTTTAGAGCCTTTTCCTGAGAGACCCTCTGAGGGTTTGATGCACAACTAAAGAGGCAGATCTTAGAGACATTTTGAGCGGAGAATACCTTTTTAGCCCCTGCTGTTCTCTACTGCTTGAGTGCTAAGGCTTCATGTCTAAGCATTCTTATTCTCCCATCAGAACCCTTCATTTGGGATTTCTGAATTGATACTTTATCTTACTTGCTGAAATTAAATGCCTTTTTATCAGATTTTCATAATTTCTTTATGGAACACACATGCTGCATTTTCTCTATTTCATTTGTAATTGTTACCAGTGCGGTTTTCTATCTTGTCTTGAAATATAAGCTTTTAGAAATATTTTGAATCTGTAGTAATGATGACTACACATGTTAATAATGTTTGTAACTAATGATCAATTTGAATTACTTTGTTGCTAAACCCTTTAAACTCTCACTAAATTGCTTTGTCAATTCATGTGAAGCCTCAATTGAATGTCACTATTCACGGTAGTTGATGAAAATAATAGCTCCTTATAATCTCTCCTTATCGACTAACAAAAAACTATACGACCAATGGCAGAGGTTTTTTTATTGATTTTACCTCCCAATTAAGATACAAGAATCACTGTTTCAGCAGCTGTTTTGTTACATAAAAGTTAAACTACACTTTCTGTTCATACTTACTGGCCTTGCCATAGCTGAAAAGTGTGTCAAAGCCAATCACTGAACAATTACAAGCTTTTCAGCTTTGGTCTGTGAATTGCAATCTAAACATGAACTCAATCATTCCATTTTAGAACTTGTAGAATGTTGGCAAAATAATCAGTCCTTCCCTTAATCCAAATAAGTGTTTTTGTAAATAATAAAATTCACTAGCACCAAGGGACTGTTGGTTCATCTCGAGGAGCACCAGCACTCATTTCATTATTAGATGGCCTATTCCTTCTACGCCTCAGGCCTGATAAGCTTCACAGAAGGCATGAGAGGAGAAGAAGTTTCATGTTGTATTGACCTTTTATGTGCCACCTGAACATCAGCTTGCACATTTGTGTTCTATGGATGTCTGCCTTCTCTCCCATCCTTTAAAAAACCTTTCCCTCATCGAACATCATTATACCATTCTCTGTTCATTATCCTTTAAAGTTAAAGGCAAGCTTATCACATATTCCCAACAGAGCTTAATCAAAAGTAGCCATTAATCATCTACTGGGTTATCCGGAGAATGAGAATTTTCAAGAAATTTACTAAAGGTCATGCTATGGTGGGCAAATAATTTTCTTGTACGGGTTCAGCTTTCAACTGGTACAATTTAAATGAAAGCACTATTAAAAATGTCCTGAATTATTTCTGGATTGACATTCATTAACTAGCTCAGCAATGTGAAGTTTTGCAAACAGCCGAGGGCACAAGGCATCATGAAGATGCCAAACCAGAAAAAGAAAGTTTTTAAGTTTCAAAACAGTGACTACCCAAGTGGCAGATGGCAACGTCGACTCTTGTCATAATGTCCAGGTAGTGCATGATCCCACACACGGACAGTGGTACTGCCTGATGTTAGGCCAGCCACTGACTTGTAGCTGACTACATACTTCTGGGGGACTGGCCTTCCATGACAAGCAAGGTGAACTGGTAGACAATGGACCCTTTGACTGCAGTCAGCAGAAACACTCTGTGTGCAGAGGGACACTCTTATGTCTAAGGCTTATTATTTTATTCTTTTATTTTAAGGTAAAGGAACAGTATTGATGGCCATGCTCTCAAAGAGAATCAGCGAGCCAATGCACAGAAGTAAGACAGCCCACCAGCCTGACTAGTTCCTGTGTAACCCTTGTAGTCTAGGCAGATTCCTTCTTGTGGCAGACAGCAGTGCAGTGTGGTGTAGTGTAGCTTGATGTGCATTTTATAACGTGCATGTGATATGGTCCTATATAGCCAATAAAGGGCTCTAGGGACATTATAAACCATCAGGTCCACAGCCAAGTCCTTTGTAAATCTCATAGAAAATACATATTTACATAGTTAGAGAGAAAGAGAATACAGAAGTGGTGACTGTTAAATGGTCCACTATTGCCATGAATGGGTCCTGGAAACTTCATGAACCGAGTCACCAGAATAACGAGATGCCAACATAGGACCAAATTATACATGGCACCCTTTAGGTATTGTTTTATATAGCAAGTGCAGATATCAATGGGCCCTGATTGGAATTATACTGGTTGGTCTTTGCTTGCCATTTTTTAATACATTGTAAATAAACAATGGTCAATGATGAGTATGAGTGGATTTAGGTGATTCAAAGACTGCGACGTTTATCACATGATACTGGATTTGTTACATCATTTGCCACATAAATTGGAACATTTGGAGAGATTTAAATCTCAAATTATTAAAAATAAAAATGTCAGAGAATGTACTCCAAAACGTGTATTTTTGCCATAATCAATATAGTCCTGCTGCATAATTTGGTCCTCCATGAAGATGCCAAACCAGAAAAAGGTGTTTTGGTCCTCCATGCTGTATAATCCTTGTAGCCATGAAAACATTAATACACTGCAGAGTGGTTTGGAGAATGTCTTTATGATGATAAAATTCATATTTCATAGGCAACGGAGACAATTATTCAATATTCCATGGTTCCCTTCAGAAAATGGGGTGTTATGCCATATATGGCATGCAATAAAAGCATATATTGACTGAAAAACTACAGTTAAAACTAAGTTATGACTCTGGCTTACCTGTGCAAAATCACGGTAAGGTGCCAGTTATGT
Source organism: Pleurodeles waltl (assembly GCF_031143425.1). Lineage (NCBI taxonomy): Eukaryota > Metazoa > Chordata > Amphibia > Caudata > Salamandridae > Pleurodeles > Pleurodeles waltl. The sequence continues at coordinate 109,847,688 of NC_090441.1, read as the reverse complement.
TTACCAACCCTCAAACATATACCATAACTTTTGCCACTCACCATGTGCTTTCTTGCTAGCTCTTCTTTTATTTATTAAGAACTATTGGTGTTTTGAGCATGGCCCACTGCCTCATTGGAAAAAAAGAAAAAGGCCATATGAGAGCATGGTAAACCTACCTTGACCTCAAGCCGATATGAGAAGCCCACTAAGGGACCCTCACTAATAACATTATTATTTAAAAAAAAAAAAATTCATGTGATTGATGGGTCTCACTGATCCTCTTGAGGTCTCAGAATTTGTGAATCCTAAAAAATAAATGAAAAAAACATTAAAGCTACTATGTTTTTTCTTGCCCACAGCCACACATCAGGGTTGGCCGCACATGGTGGGTTGGGACTAGAGCCTGGCTACAGTCCAGTCCTTAGATTGGTTGGAAACCTGCCGCCGGATGAGGCAATGATGCGATCCCCCTCTGCACACTGCTGAAGGCATTGCACATCAGGGTATAGCAGCAAGAACAGGGCCTGACCTACTCATGCTAGCACCCGTTGCAAATGGCAGAATTCTGTATTGAAATGATTATAGCCTCTAGAGGAGGTTTGTGTGCAAGTCTGACCGAAGGGCAGTCCCTGTGGCCAGCCTCCACTATACATGACTGAAGGCCATGCGCAGTGTGGTTGGTTGCGCCCAGTGCTTGAAATGGAAAAAATAAAGTGCCGGTACTCTGTGCCAGAGTACCTGCTTGTTTCTGAGAAGTGCCGGTACTCTCCAATTAAAAGTATTACGTTTTTCCTGAGATGTGCCGGTACTCACCCTCTCAAAATAAAAAAGTGCCAGTACTCAGTACCGGACAGTACCGGCCCATTTAAAGCACTGGTTGTGCCTAGTAGCTTGAATGAAAGTAACTATTGCATGTGATATATAATCAAAAACACAACACTGATAAAAACAAAAGATTAAAGTGAATTTATGGTTAGCCTTGGTTATAACACATTAACATATCTTTAAAAAAACCTTAGAAATTCACTTAAAAATCAGCTAAAGTGACGTCATGCTTGCAAATTAAAACTGAAAACCACTGAAAATCTTATGGTTAGCACCAACATTCATAGCTCACACAACAGACAGGTAAACCATAACTCACACATAGTGAATGTATGGGATTATGTGGCTGTATTATTTACACATAATTATTAAAGATTAACATAATTTCCACAGTTTATAGATTTCACACAAAACATTTCTCAACTGAAATGGCCAAACTGCTTACTACCAGAAAATGTACTGCTTAGTTTTATTTTTTTTGCCACATAAATTATGTAACTGTTGCACATATTTTGACTTTCCATACCACATAACAATAGTAGTCCTGAGAATAATAAAGCTATGCAGAGAGTTTTGCAGGCTGTCACTAATATGATGAAATCCATATCGATAGCTGAAACTTAAAGTTGTCTCTGTTTTGCACATTTCATCGTTATCTCTGAAATATGGGTTTTTATATCATTGTATTTTGTGCAATAACACCCAAACATGTAATATATATATACCATCTGTGGCTTATCATGAGTTAAGCAATATTAACAACCCTAGATAGCTTGTAACTCTTCCCTCTCAGCAGCTTATTTAAAAAGGTTTGGACTTTGATCAGGCTCACAGACTTTGACCTCATAAATATTCCCAGCTACACGATCTTATTATGAAGGTAAGTGTCCCAAGAGCATAAACCCATCAAGCTGTAAATTTTATTTAATTTCCCATGAGATCTTGAGGCCTCGTATATATAATTAAAGTGCAGTATGAAGCATTTTTGTATTATGCCAATAAATCACATGGGAACAATCAACGTTTAAGAGGACAACTTGTAATGACTTTTCAAACCCCTCAGTAATCACCTCTGGTGGAATCGTTAGATGGGCTTTAACCTCTTTAAGCTGCGACTGCTGCCACTGTGTGAGCTGGGACCCCTAAGGGTCTCATGCCTGCCAATCAGAACAAGCTATCCTTGAGAGATGCAATGTACATTTATCTGAGAGGTCAGATAATGGCAGGGACCTAACAAAGGCCCTCGACCTCTAGGGGCCCCTCTCAGCACAGGACACTGTGCACGGCGACAGGCCCCCACTGACTCCAGTGGGAAATGGGGCCCCTACAGGTACTTAGTAGGGAGGCCTCTTTAAGTTTTGTTACTTACTGGATCATGTACTCATAATTATGTATGGTATTTATCCTAACACTTTATGATTTTTTGTTACTGCGAATAAAATTAGAAATATATGGTTATAGATCACCTTTATACCTCTAGCTGTGACTGAAAGGCGCGCCTCATTTCACCTCGAGTGGTAATGGAAATTTTTACTCAATTTTATTATATAATGTAGCAGATAGAATGCTGCGAGCTAATTCGGTTTCAAAAAAGAACATTGAGTTTGTAAAACAATCCATGTTCTTTCTGAAAAGGAAGACATCACTATCCTGTCTGGTATCTCAGCAGGCTGATGCATCGGCTGCACGCGCTGTGATTGTCAGGGTGGTTGCCGGTGCAAGTCTCGCACTGACTTGTGGGACTTTCAGTTTATTACATCTAAGTAAATAAATATGTGCTGGGCATAAAAGGATTATTTAATGGTTTCACATGAATCAACAGCACATTACTTTTGCCCATCCCTTGGCCTTACGGGGCGTGGCATTTTTGGAAAGATCAGCACATGAAATGGCATCTTGACAATCCTTCAAATAAGTGCAAAGCGTCCATAACATAGATGCACGTATCTCTGTTTGGTTTAGGGCCTGTATGAGGGCCTTGTTTGGATGGCAAGTGGAGGGTTTAAAGCAGCAAACCTAGGGGAAAGTTGCAAGCTTAGTTTGCTGAACTCCATTGCCTACTACATACATACATGAGAGTGGACGTGAAAAGTATGGAGAGGAGTGATGGGGTGAGGCGTGGTTGCTACCTTTTCAAGCCAGTGGTCATGGCTGGGCCGTCACAAATACCAAAGCCCTTGAGCAATGTCTTCTGTCTGCACCCTCAGCCACAATCTCTTGTTGGCACAAGACTGTCCTCCAACGAATCGAGCAAGACATGCACACCAGCACCTCCCTGACCGACCTTCCAGGTCCACTAGAGCTGGAAAAAGCTGTGGTCATTAAACTGGCATACAGCAAGACCATACTCACTGTTCTCTGGTAATACATTAACAAAAACAAGTGGTGATAACAATTTAGTTTACCGTTACAGGCATATTGGGCCTGATTACAACTTTGGAGGAGGGTGTTAATCCGTCCCAAATGTGACAGATATCCTGCCCACCGTATTACGAGTTCCATAGGATATAATGGACTCGTAATACGGCGGGTGGTATATCTGTTACATTTGGGACGGATTAGCACCCTCCTCCAAAGTTGTAATCAGGCCCATTGTGTTTTAAGAAAATACATCTCCTTTTTCTATAAATATGTGATCCTCTTCCACTTAATATCTTTGTAAAATTAAGATTGCTGACCCTGTTGCACTTACATAGGAGTCTATTCACAAACTGCATTTTGTAGTACGTTATCAATACTGTATTAATACTACTAACATACTACAAAATGCTATTCACAAACCTATGTGAAGAGGTCTCCACCTCTGCCTCTCTGAACTTTCTATGCTGTGGTCTCTGCCCAACTGCAAGGTAAGTATACATTTAAGTAAATAAATGTGGGAGAGACAGGAGGGAGTGACTGTAGATTAGAGAATACTTGCAATTGAATGGGAGGTGTTCAGGCAGAAAACGGGAGCGTTTTAGAGGTGCAGGGAGGAGTTTAGGGAGGGTAAATACTCCCCCATAAGAGTAAACCCCTTGCTACTCACACACATCCCTTCTATAGTTACTATAGACAAAAAGAACCCAAAACAGTTGTAAATATACTCCAGCTCAGAGCTATAGTACATGCAGCCCCTCATGTACTTCAAAACCCTTCCATAGAAACTAATGGAGGTAGGGACTTCAGAAAAAAATCCCATATGAAGTAAAGTTAAAATATTTTAAACTATTTAAATATATATATACATTCTATTTAATGTTTAAAAAGTCTATAACACACAATTATATTTGTAAGTTAAAGTATCAGCATTAACATTAACTTTTGTCAGATGTAACATGAATATTTATTAAAACAATTATGTTTATTTTAATTAATTGTATACACCACTTATTCATTTGTTTAAATAAATACATTTTTATTTAATACATTTATTAAAGTCATAAATGTTTTCATATAATTCTACATTAAGATACATATGTCAAATTAATGAACATTTAATTAACATCAAAATATTTTTCCCTATACTTTACCATAGGGAAATCTCCTCCCCGATGGAGCTTGCTGTGTGCTTAATATCATATATAGTTGTAAAGTCACTTCTCATAATAGCTTTAGGGTTATATTTGATGTTTTTACTGACTACACCCCTTTTTCATGGGGCACTGACATGTAAGCCTACACTTTTGAATACCTTTTTACTTGTAAATGTTGAATAGCCAAAAGGTGTAAAGTAGCTCAAAAGTGTAGGATTAAATGTACGTATTGTAAATCTACACTTGTAGACCCAATGTTCCTAATTAGAGCACTGGAATGAATGTTCTACAAACACAGACAGTTAAATTGATTTTTTTTTGTTGATGTTTTACATCCACCTTCATGTAGCTTGTGGCCCCTTCATCATGCAGGCTGCTGCATGTTATTGTGCCATATTCATAATCAAGCAAATAAATGATTCAGATATAAAATATTTAAGATTCTGTCTAAGAACTCAAGGGCCTGATTTATACTTTTTTAGCACCGCATACGCATCATTTTGTGATGCAAAAATGGCGCACACTTACAAAATTCAATTATATTTTGTACGTTTGCACCACTTTTGCATAAACAAAATTACACAAATGTGGTGCTAAAAAAGTATAAATCAGGCCCCAGGTTTGAAGTGGAACATATAGTTAAATATCCAAATGAATAATTTAGGGGAATGTCTTCAAGTGGAGAGAGTAATGATAAAAAGGATGTAAGATATTGAGATGCTCAATGTTACAGAGAAACTGGTCCCATTAGTCACTTCTGCACTACATATTGCAGCATGATCACTGGACATGATGGGGAGTCTTCAGTCTTTAATGGTTGTGATTAGCTGCACAGGCAGGACAAGAACCAGCTGAGAGTCTCCCCTTTAATATCCCTGGGAAGCTTAAAAGTATCACATAGAAAACCATAATCAGCAATTATCAGAAGCAGCAGCTCAATCAAGAATGAGCTGACAAAAGTTGCCTGAATCAAAGATTCAAGGAGGATCGTCTACTCAATACAGGAAAGTAATATGTGTTCTGTAGACTGTTGGAAGCCTGATTTGAGGCCATCTAGGAGGCTGTTGTCATGAATACAATACTTGGTGTTAATCCAGTTTTCAGTGACTGTTACCACGGAGGATAGTTTGATAAAGTCAGGAGGAAAGGGGAAAGAGAATCACATAAGAATATTCTCAACCAACAACATGCAGAGACTCAAATCCAGCTAAGGATCTAAACTGAGGTCCTGAAGCTAAATCCCTTAAATACTGAATGCCTCCTGTTTGTCATCACCACCAAACAACCACTGATTCAAGACTGTCTCTGAACGTAAGCTTAATATGCTTCATACCCCAGCTGACAGACTATGCAAACTCCGAAATTCATTCTCAATAATGACTCCTCATTCAAGCAGCACATTACCAGGAAGACTAAGACAGCATGGTTTCAACTCTTCCTCCTGAAGAAAGTGAAGTGATTTCTACCAGAATAAAACAACTGTGAAGCTTTAGAGCCTGATTTAAACTTAGGAAACATTGAGTTATGTCTGTTAGGCCAACAGAGTAAATTACTCTAACACCTTTAAGGCCATCCCATCCCCCAAATTTAGAGATGTCTGCCAGCCCCACAAACATTTCTTTACATTGGCAGGAACTGTTGTACGGCATCTTCTGTCAATGTTATAAAAGTTGGACTGAAAGCTCCATCAAACATTACAGCTAGATGACAAATTTTTACACAGTTTTACCTTTTTACTTTTTTTCAAAAGCAAACTCTCAAGGCAGGTGTTTGTTTTTGAAAACGTTCAACTGGTAAACAAACTAGGGCAAATGATCTAGCGACATCTGGGGGACAATGCTTGTCCAAGATCTTGGATATTCCCCGACTGACCACAAAACGGTGACAAATGAAAGAAAGAAGTCAATCTTACTCTGTTCATCCTCTGAGGTTGTGGAACATTATCCATACAGACATCAGATTATCTCTCCTACAATTCAGAAAAAGCTGAAGACACACCACTTCAAAGATCACTACCCTTTATCTGCCTCAATCACTGTATCTTTGTAGTGGTCATACCCCCTATTTAACAGTCCATTGCATTTGCACAGGGCCGGACCGGCCTTTTAGTGCACTGGGCATTTCTCCGGTGGGATGGAGCCCTTGCGGCCAGTTTTGAAATCCCCGGGCCTCTCCTTTCTCCTCTGTCAATTTTCCCACCTCTGCAAGATTAAGTACAGTAGGCACAATGAGGCTTCAAGAGTGAGAGAAAGAGAGGGAGGGAGGTGCAATGTAGAGAGAATGTGATCAGAAAGAAATGGGAGAAGAGGAGCGAGAGAATGGATGTGCGCAGATAGAACGGATGGGGAGGAAAGAGAGAGATTGTGCAGAGACAAAGGGAGCTGGGCAGGTTTGAACATTATTTTCGGGGCTTTTTTGTATCCTAGTCTGGTCCCCCAGGATTCCCGTATGTGATTCCTGTTCATGGCACAAGGACAAAGTGACTGGTGGTGCATCTATAGTTTTACCCTAATAAATGCCTCCTCACGTATGGGTACTTTGATTTAAGTATATCCTATTGTTTTTCAGCTTCATGGGTTTTCACTTTTGTTTTTCAGGAATGTGCAGAGACCACACTTAGAGGATTAAGTGGGTTGGATGAGTAAGCAGTCAACGGAGTCATAGATTGCTGGAGTCTGCAAACAGTGGGAATGGTGGAATCAGTATACGTTACTGTGCGGAGGCAGAGTAGGTATTGGTACATGAAGTCAGTTGTACCTGGAGTCAAGACAGTAAAGTTTGAGATGGGTGGAGTCATATGCCACAGGAGCAAAGAATCAAGAAAGCAATAAGAGTTGAATCAGGAATATATAGAGCAAGTGGAATATTGAGAGTGGAGTCATAAACCAATGTAGTTAGGAGTCCCAGAAGTCCAGTGGAAATGACGATATGATCATGGATGATTACCATGTGTGCTTCTCATACACCTGCGTGGTTAGTTCATTTTGCACAATATTATGGAAGAGGAATATGCCATTCTACAGCAAAGTACCCTGAGAGTAATCAAAGTTCATCCTTCATTTGCAGATCTTTGTACTTTATAGAATGTGGGCATACATCTAAGCTTAAACTACTATGATCTTGCACTTACACCTCACAAAAATCATAATCTAACTGAGTAAACATTCTGGGAATAAGAGATCTTGGCTAAGATAAATCACCTGACAGTAATACTTTGGCATCTCTCTTAGTTTTGACTTTCCATCTCATAATCATTTACCTGTGTCTTAAATTAATCATGAAAGTTAATCTTCATTGAACAAGGTAATGTTCATTGAAGTAAGTATATAATAAGTTGTGTTTCACATATTGTTGCGTACCACACTTCTGTTATTTCTATGTGTTATTTCTATGTTTTCTATGTGTTTGAAATTATCGCTGTTGTTATTAACCAATTGATGGTACACAATTTACTGGACTTTGAAGGATGGAAGGCTGACTCTGCCTGGCCAGAACTCCAGCACTCTGCATTTTATCACTAAGTCATCCTGCATTCTTTAACAATTTGTTTTCCAAAATGAAATTAAATAAGCAAACAGTAATTTGACCATTAAAAAAAGAAATGGAGCCCTGAAATAATATTTGTCTGTTTTCAATTTACATTCTTGATAGTTTTATTTTTAAACTATTCATTAATTTTCATCTCTTATCACAAAATATTGCCACCAGAGGCTTCAATTCTAGTCTATTCTAGTCTACCCAGTAATGATGACAGATCACCAACCTCTTAATCATGAATGCATTGCTGCCTTACCACTGATGTTAAGTCATCAAGGGGGTCATTCCGAGTCAGACTCGGGTGGCCATCGAACCGCCGTGGTAGTGACGGTCCGATCCGCCACATTCTGACTGCGGCTGAAGTGCAGAGGTAATACCGCCGAGACCGCCATGCTGGAGTCAGCCTCCAGCCTTGCGGTCCCGGTGGTTGTAATCTGCCAGGGCAGCGCTGCAAGCTCCCTGCCCGCCGCATTACGAGTTTGATTCTGCCAGCCTTTCCATGGTGGTCTACACCGCTGTGGAAAATCTGGTGGAATAGGGGTGTCATGGGCCCCCTGGGGGCCCTTGCTCTTGACATGGGTACCGCAGGGGCCCCCATGTACAGCCCCGTCACACATTTCACTGCCCAAAATACGGGCAGTGAAATGCGCGACGGATCCTGCTGCACCCGCTGCACCACCACATTGGCGTTGGCTCGATTCCTAGCTGGCGTCAATGTTAAGGCCCTCTTCACCGACATCGCAATAGGGCCCGGCGGTGTCCTGACAGCACCAACTGTCAGGTGGCGGGTTGCGTTTGGCAGGCGACCTCCGCTGCCCGCCAAACTCGAAATGACCCCTCAAGTCTTGATTACACATCAGGCAGAGTGCTATCCCTGGGTAGGATATAACTCTGCCTGATCACGGCTGTTCTGGTGTCCTGACTCCGGTTTTTACACTTTGAACGCTCCGCCTGCCAGACCTTATCTTTTACTCCTTTCTCTCCTTCTCTTGTAACCCACCTCCCACCCTACAAAGGTGACCTGTAAGTGGTAAATTGAAGTGTTAAACCCTACAGAATCAGGAATTCCATGCAATTTTATGCTCAGTAAATTTGGAATCACAGAGTTACTCCCCATTCTGTAGGGCTTAACCTACAACAGGCATAATCATATGCAGAGATACTGTTCATAAATGATATTTCCGGTCACAGGGATCTCTGTACATGGTTACTTCTAACTTGTAATTGGGTCTAAGGTCCTGAGTATGTTAGGTGAAATTTCATGTGAGGATTACCAACAGCTGGAATAGGAAATACCTGTGTGGAAACTGAATTACTCTTTACTGTGCAGAATTCTGCACGGTATTCCCTATTCTGAGGGGGCTGAGCGTTAGCACTTACCACCTGCTCCAAGTAGGTGATAAATCGGAGCAGAGGCGTCCTTGTGGAGTTGAGGGGGGAAGAATCACTTTGGCAGACCTAGCATTGCATGCTCCTCTGTTGCCAAAGAAAAACTTTTTCAAGGACTAGGGTACGAGACAAGGATGCTGTTGCAGTAGAAGCCTCATATGATATTACTGGCTGAAACTGCTGGCCAGTAAAATTGGTTCTTGTGTTTCTGCATGTAGGAAAACCGGCTGCAAGTGCACCAGACCGTTATTAAGCTCACAGAATTTTATTCCAGGTGGTAATTCCACTTTATCTGACTTGTAATCAGTGTCGAAATAGGGCCTGTTTTACAAAATTCAATCACAGAAATGCTCTATACTTTCACTTCTATGATGTGAAAAGATTTTTAACTTTTTCAGTGGTGCCAGGAATGCTCTTGGGAAGCTCCAACTGTTGCGATTTTCTTATCAGTTCCCTGACCAAGTGTAACTAACTGGATGTGCTATCTTTTACTGGTTTTTCTCTATGGAAAAAAGTCAAACTATTTTTCCTATTTGGAAACCCTTTTCACTACCCCCCTCCAATTTGTTACCTCCCAAAGTACCACAATGCCTTTTATTTTAATCCTAACATTCAGAGGAGTTCCGATTATGTCCTTGGTGTGAATGGAATATGACAAAGTTTATGAATGCTAACCAACCTTATTTTTGGGTGTTTAAAAATTTCAAAGTAGACTTTGATCATGGTAAACTTACTCCTGACTGTGAAAGCAGCTTAAACACATATTCAATTATGCAGTGACTACAATTTCAATGAGTGTAAATCCTCATTTTGTGAATCCTAAATGTTGATTTATACCTGAAAACTGGCCATGTGCACACTTAGGGCCTCATTATACCTGGCGGTCACCGGACCTCCAGAGTCACGGTCGAACTGCAGCCAAAGCGGCAGTCCGACTGCTACATTATGACTGTGGCAATACCGCCTGCACCGCCACTTTTCAGCTGCCAGACGGCCTGGCAGTTGCCGGCGGTCCCAATCTACCACTGCAGTGCTACCCTGGGGTTTGCGACCCCTCCCTCTGCCAGCGTTAACATGGCGGTTTTGCTCACATGTAAATGCTGGTGGAGACGGGGTGCTGGGGACTCCTGCACTGCCCATGCACTTGGCATGGGCAGTGCGAGGCCCCCCTGGCCAGCCCCGTTGTGCAAATCACAATGATTTGCACGACAGGTGCTGGCGAACCCAACACACAACAGCATTGCCGCCGGCTCTATTATGAACCGGCATCAATGTTATTGGGCATTTCCAGCTGGGCCAGCAGGCGGAAAGTGTGTTTACGCCCGCTGGCCCAGCAGGAAACAAATATTAGCACCAGCAGGAAGGCGGCCGCACTGGTGGTCACCTGACATGCAGGAGTTTGGCAGGCGGCCCTTTCTGTCCGCCAAACTCCTAATGAGGACCTAATTAATAATTTAGGTGTGGAAACGTCTTTTGGAATTGTGACCATGACCCAAAGCATTATGCATCATTGTGATAATGACCCAAGGCATTGAGGGTATCTGTACTTCACAGACATTATAATCCTTCAAGTCATGTCTGGAAAACCTGTAGTCTTTCGACTTCAGAAAATGATTCCCAACTGGAAGGTTCTTCTTCATATTTTGTGTCCTTGGTCTAAATTGCTTGTGATTTGCCTAATATTCTTGGAGGGCTATTAAGAGTGCCTGGGGCGGAAGTGGGGTTAGGAAATAACTATCACACCGAATAAAAAAAATCTGGGTTTTGAAATGCATTGAGTATAATATATTTATTTCGAGTTTTGCTTTAAAAATGGAGCATAACATACAGATTTTGAGGCAATATTATTTACAGGGATTTATCCACATTTTTTACGGCAGGTTAAACATTCTGAAACGTACCTGGGAAAAATTGGTAGGTGTGGAATTTATGCCACCAGCTAGGAATACTTTTGCAATAAAATGCTTTTTTTTGGAAACAAATCTTGTTTCTTTTGTTTGTTTGGCGTCTAAGGGTACCTCCATGGAAGTTTAAAGTCTACATTTAAAGACATAAAATAGGGTGAGCATTATCAGTTTGTAGTAACTTACTAAATGAAAATATTATAATGTTGCAAGCGAGGTCAGAAGAGACACCTGTTACATCACATAAGCCTGGTAACGATTAGCTATGCATGTTTTGTGCCAAGTTAATTATACATGTTCAAAGCACCCTAACACCTTCTGTGGCTACATGCAAGTGTACATGTCATTTCTGAAGTGTGATATTGGCCTCGTAAAACTCGAGTGAAGTGTGGAGCGCCTGAAAACACTTTTTAATACTCGCTAGTTAACACGAATGTGGAAAATATTTGTTCTTTTTATGTTATATTTGTTCATTTTATGCTCCAATATTTAATGCTGGTTAAATTAAATGAAAAGCAGAGCTGCACATGCTAGTTTGCCTGAATACATACCAAGAACTTCACTGGGTGGAGGAAAAGTTTTAACAGTAGAAATGAGAAAAGTCATCTTATGTATTGATAATAGATCAGACAACTATATCTGGTGTATAAAACATTACACTTTTTTTCCTATTTAAGGGAACTGTAATGTCTAAATATTTCATAAACTGTTTAACTGGTTTTGACACCTGCCCTTTCCAGGTCAAGGTGTGATAGATGCATGAAACATGACATTATCCGCCTGAAGTCTGTCCAGTGCTGAATGACAATGAAAGAGATGCTACGACATGAACAGGAGGTTGTGTTTCTTTCATATTGTGTTTTTATACAGTTGATCAATGGGTCTCATTGCTGTTCAACTTATGAAAAGCGATATATACATTAATAATATGCATTATGATTGCGTCTATAGAAAGAATAACAACAACTATGTATCAAAACATTACAGAGTAACATATTGAGACTAAAGGACAAGTTACTGCCTGAATATGCTACAAATTAGCAGGAATGTTCCAGCAACAGCAGAGTAGCTTGGAGATATGTGTAATTTTCCAGATGTTGGATGCTAGTAATTTAGAGGATATGTTCGACTATGGCATTTAGACCATGACTAATTTATTGTGTTGTCTTCTGACATTTCTCCCTTTACTAAAAGCCATAGCACAATCTGCATTTGTGCTCAGCTACCTTCCCAAATCATATTTTACACACTCCTCCACTCCACATCCCTTGCAACCATTCCCATTATTGGCCACTCTTTATTACACTCTTGCCATAGTCTCACATCTTTATCAAGTCACACACTTTTTGCTTTTTCCTCGTCTTTGTCCCATTTGTGTTTAACCATTGTATTTTTCGAGTCTCTCTAACTGTGATCATTTTCTGTTGCTCAGGGTCTAGATCTATGCTGGTGTTTTCCTAAACCGCTCAAATAAACTTTACTTAGAACTGTCCTTTCACACCCTTTGATTTATTGCACTTGTTTTTTTCATTTTTTTACGAAAATGATGTTACCACGTTAACATTCAGGCCCTCATTATGAGTGTGGTGGGCTCAAGACTGCCACACTCGCAATGGCAGTGGGACGTCCATAGAGAGAGTGGTCCGACTGCCCTATTATGACCATGGCAGATGGGCCACGGTCCGACTGCCGGCACCGCCAGGTTGCTGTCTGTCATCAGCCTGGCGGTCTCGGTGGTCGCAATCTACCAGGGCAGTGCTACAAGCAGCGCTGCCCTGGGGATTACGTGTCCTCTTTCCGCTAGCCTTTGCATGGTGGTCTCACCACCATGCAAAGGCTGATGGAAAGGCTGATGTCCATGGGAGCCCCTGCACTGCCCCTGCAAATGGCATGGGCAGTGCAAGGGGCCCCATGGACAGCCCCGTCGCGCAAATCACTGTCCGAATTCTGGGTAGTGAAATGAGCAACAGGTGCTCTCACACCAGACGCACCACAACATTGCTGTCGGCTCGATTACGAGCCGGTGTCAATGTTGTGGTGAGTTTTCCACTGGACCAGCGGGCGGAAATGTTGTTTTTGCCTGCTGGTCCAACAGAAAACTCCTAAAAGGGCAGGCATCATACTGCCAACACTGGCGGTATGCTGGCTGCAGCGGCTTCCGTGGTCTTTCAAAAAGACCGCCAAAGTCGTAATGAGTGACCGCCAAAGTCGTAATGAGTGCCTCGTGTCTCTTTTGATTTGTTTCCTTTTTTCTAGTGCCCATCTTTTCAACTATGTCATTTGTTATTTCCCCCCAGTGTGTCATGTTATTCTTCTATCCTGTATGTTTCCTCTACTTGGTTTGGCTTGACTAGCTTGTGTCCTTTTTTAATTGCAACTATATTTTGACTTTTTTTTTTTTTTTCAATTGTCTTTCTTGCTCGGCTCTTTCAGGATAGGCTGGTTGGTAGGGATTTGACTGATAGATTGCTGTCTTCATCGGCCTTACCCTGTGGTAAAGAACTACGGCATCAACAAGCTTATGATTACAGAGTTATTATGCCTAGCATCCTGCATGATAGCCGCCTCTACTCGCAGGACCTTTAGTAGGCACAGTGTAAGCACAAATCACATTGTGAATTCAGGTATAAATATCAACATATTTGAAGATTTACTTAAAATAACAGCATCGAAGGAGTAGGTGGGGCAGTAACATATCAATGGAAAAAAACTGAAGTTGGCTTGCTCATGTTTAATGTTTGGCGTGAGGCTCACAAATATATTCTTTGAGTTAGATTTTCCTAAGTAGGTGAAAGGATTTTGGCAGTGCTTTATTCGTAAAATAAGAAGAGCCAGTGCCCAAAGTGCTGCTCAGATACCAGCGGCTGGTGCTGTAAAATGAGCGCGAATGGAGAGGGAGCACAGTCCTGAATCCACCTTGGGCCCCTTTAATTAACTGCCAGGCCCTCCCTGCCCCCTTACCTCACTCTTACAGGTGTTTGCCTTCTCCCTTGGAAGTGGAGTAAGGAAATTGCAGGGGGCCCCCTGCAGAGAACATGGACAGGGCCCCCTTTGAACTCTCTCAGGCCAGGTACTGTGCTCAGGAGACACCCTGGAGCTCCGGGTCTCCCACGCATTGTGCGGGCTGTAGGGGCCTTTGTCACACCCCTGTCCCTTGGTGATGGATTATTTGTATTTCTTTTCCTCTCCATTTTGTTTTTGTTTGTTTTTCCCTCTATTGTCCTCGGGAAATGTCTGATGTGGATAAACAAGTGTTGGTCCCCAAAAATAAGTTACGGTGCACCCCACCGGCAACCACTGGCTCAAATTAAGCACTGGGTCTTGCAGGATAAAGGGGCAAATAAGTGTTTCCATTGATAAAGCATACTGATCAGTAGTAAGGTGTGAGAAGTTAGTCTCATGATAACTTGTCTGGAGAAATACCCGTTCTAACGATATGCCTGATGAATGGACCCTCTACAAAATGTGGATTAATGTCCTACATTTTTGCTTTAGATATGCCTCAGGTGAATTCTTTGTGAGGCAACATGCCCTACAACAGGTGCAAGGTGACAAGCCACCCTTCCACCTGTGTGACAAATGGACAAGCATGTGCTCAGCTTTCATTATGCAATTCTTCAATTGATGCTTTAGGTCAAAAATGACAAATACCATGTTTTAAAAGGCAGGGCATCTACCTCATAAGAATACCCATACCCAACTTGCATTCGATTCACCAAAAATCCAGAGCATACTCCTAGGAACCTGTGACAATTATAGATTTCCAGAAATGCTATAATGCACAAAATGTGCTCATGCAGTAGCTTCATCTGTAGAAAAATGTGTATGACTAACTGAGGTGGAAATGTGCATTGTTTTTAAGAATTTTTCTCCACGATGAAAATGAGGAGAAATTCATTTTATCATATAACCAATAAATGCTGCTCCTTTCATAACCCTTGGAAGGCACCTGATACTACCTTTTACGGGAGTAATTATGTAGTAGTTTCTAAAGTGGAAAACGAATTGTAACTTGTTCATGAATAATCACAAAAGTTTTAGTTTATCAATCAATCAATCAATCATAGTATTTATAAAGCGCGCTATGTACCCGTCAGGGTTTCGAGGCGCTGAGGGGGGGGAGGGGGGGTGGAGCGCTGCTGATTTAGCGGTCGAAGAGCCAGGTCTTGAGGAGCCTTCTGAATGCGAGGAGGTCCTGGGTCTGGCGAAGAGATGTGGGGAGAGAGTTCCAGGTCTTGGCGGCGAGGAAGGAGAAGGATCTGCCGCCGGATGTCTTGCGCTGGATTCGGGGTACGATGGCGAGGGCGAGGTTGGCGGATCGGAGTTGACGTGTTGGAGTGTAGAAGTTTAGTCTGGTGTTGAGGTAGGAGGGTCCAGTGTTGTGAAGTGCCTTGTGAGCGTGGGTCAGGAGTTTAAAGGTGATCCTCTTGTCTACCGGGAGCCAGTGGAGTTCCTTTAGGTGAGGGGAGATGTGATTTCGGCGGGGTATGTCGAGGATCAGTCGGGCGGAGGCATTTTGGATGCGTTGGAGTCGTTTGATGTCTTTGGTTGGGATGCCTGTGTAGAGTGCGTTGCCGTAGTCAAGTCTGCTGCTGACGAGGGCTTGGGTCACCGTCTTTCTGGTTTCTGTTGGAATCCACTTGAAGATTCTGCGGAGCATTCGAAGGGTGTTGAAACAGGAGGAGGAGACGGCGCTGACCTGTTTGGACATGGTGAGGGCGGAGTCCAGGATGAAGCCGAGGTTTCTTGCGTGGCTGGCAGGGGTGGGCGGAGGTCCGAGGACGGAGGGCCACCATGAGTCGTTCCAGGCCGAGGGAGTGCGCCCGAGGATGAGGACTTCCGTCTTGTCGGAGTTGAGTTTCAGACGACTGTTGTTCATCCAATCGGCGATGGATTTTAGTCCCTCGTGGAGGTTTGTTTTGGCGGTGAGCGGGTCTTTGGTCAGGGAGAGGACGAGCTGGGTGTCGTCGGCGTAAGAGATGATGCTGAGATGATGTTGGCGGGCCAGTTGAGCGAGGGGGGCCATGTAGACGTTGAACAACGTAGGGCTGAGGGAGGATCCTTGGGGGACGCCGCAGATGAGGTTGGTGGCTTTGGAGCGGAAAGGGGAGAGACGGACTCTCTGCGTTCTGTCGGAGAGGAAGGATGAGATCCAGTGGAGGGCTTTGTCTTGGATGCCGGCTACCTGGAGGCGGGTCAGTAGGGTGCGGTGGCAGACGGTGTCAAAGGCGGCTGATAGGTCGAGGAGGATGAGGGCTGAGGTTTCGCCGTTGTCCATCTGATGTCTGATGTAATCTGTGGCGGCGAGGAGAGCAGTCTCAGTGCTATGGTTTCGTCTGAATCCGGATTGTGAGGGGTCCAGGATGGAATTGTCTTCGAGGAAGTGGGTGAGCTGAGTGTTGACGATCTTCTCGATGACTTTCGCTGGAAAAGGGAGGAGAGAGATCGGACGGAAGTTTTTGAGATCGTTGGGGTCGGCCTTGGGTTTTTTGAGGAGGGGTTGGATTTCTGCGTGTTTCCAGCTGTCCGGGAAGGTGGCAGAAGTGAAGGAGAGGTTGATGATCTTGCGGAGTTCGGGGGCGATGGTGGCGTTGGCTGAGTTGAAAACATGATGGGGGCAGGGGTCCGTGGGGGAGCCTGAGTGGATGGTGTTCATGGTTGTTATGGTTTCTGCCTCGTCCACGTGGGTCCAGGCGGTGAGGCGGCAGTTGCGGGAGGAGACGTCGGGGGTGGGGTCTGGCGGTGGACCGGTGTTGAAGCTGTCGTGGATGGTAGCGATTTTCTGGTGGAAGAAGGTGGAGAGGTCGTCGCAGAGTTTCTGGGAGGGCGGGATGTCGTTGGAGTTGGCTTTTGGATTGGAGAGTTCCTTCACGATGCCGAAGAGTTCTTTGCAGTCGTGGGCGTTGTTGTTGATGCGTTCGGTGAAGTGGGCGCGCTTGGCGATGCGGATCCGTTGGTGGTGTTCGTGGTTGGCGTTTTTGAGGGCGACGAGGTTGTCGGGAGTGCGTTCTTGGATCCATTTCTTTTTGAGCTTCTGGCAGATGCTTTTGGAGGTGGTTAGATCGTCTGTGAACCAGGCCGGTTTTTTCTTTATGTGTGTTTACTGAAATTTCCAGGCTTAGCTCTCACTCCCTTCCCTCTCCCTTGGAATTCACCAATATTTGCCTACATAATTTTATTTACAAGAGCGAAAAATCAACAGAATGTCCATCACGTAAACATAATTTCCAAAACTAAAATTTCACTAATCCTGATTCTGGGAAACCAAATATGGAATTTACTCCTACAACTTTATCTTTTAGTGCACCTGGGTGTACCTTCGATGACAGAAAATGTTTGTGATTTGAGCCCTTTCTATTCTGTTTAATTCAAGTTAACCCGCGTTAATCATTTCAAATGTAAATATTGATCAGCTTCTTTCATTATATGTTTTAAGACAAACATGGAAACCTGTGATTGTTATTGGTCTCAAATTATTAAAAACTTGAGTTGAATATTATGAATGAGAACCCGTGATACTGAAGTCTATGCAGGTGTTAGGGCTCGTAGGTTATTTAAAAATCACTTCTTCGAAGTTAAGGTGATTTTATGAATAGATAAACATCATATCCTTTTGCAGTTCTTATACACAGCAAATAAAAGATTATGGGCCAGATGTAGGAAGCCGTTTGCATGGTGCAAACTGCGAAAATCGCAGTTTGCGCCATGCAAAAGGCATAACGCGATGCACATTCACAAATTGCGAGTCGGTACCGACTCGCAATTTGTGAATGCGACTCGCAAATAGGAAGGGGTGTTCCCTTCCTATTTGCAACTCGCAACGCAATTCAGAATTGCTTTGTGACCGCGAATGCGGTCGCAAAGCAACTCCCAGTTACCACCAGTGTCACACTGGTGGTAACTCATTCGCAATTGGACCCCTTCCCCTTTGTGAATGTTGCCCAGAATGTTTTTTCAGAGCAGGCAGTGGTCCAATGGACCACTGCCTACACTGAAAAAACGAAACCAAATGGTTTCGGTATTTTTTTCATTTTGCAACTCGTTTTCCTTTAAAAAAACGCTTTATTTAAAAAGCAGTCACAGACATTGAGGTCTGCTGACTTCAGCAGGCCACCATCCCTGTGATCGCAGGGACTCGCTATGGGGTCGCAAAATGCGACCCACCTCATTAATATTGATGAGGTGGGTCTTCGCAATTTCCGAGTCGCAATCTCGGAGTTTGCTACATGTGGCCCTATGTACCACAACAACACGTCCTTTTAGTTATCATACACAGCAAATAAAGGATTATGCACCAGACAAAGCAGGTTAGTACTTTATTTAATGTTATCACTATTATGATTGTATTATCCCATTATCATATAAATTTTTTAGAATGATGGGGTAAAGCCCCTCAACATTACATCTGCATTCCATGGTTCCACTGTACATTGGGCTCTGCAAGCACATGAGGTTAAACACAGTATTCCGATGAGAGCTGTGATCGACGTCTACACACAGACCACAGCACTGGGTGGCACACCATGTCTCACACATCATTTCCTTAATCTTAACCACCCGGAGACTGCTGAGCTGAGTTGAAAATAGCGTGGTCCAGTCCAAACACAGACTTTCCATTGGGGTTAAGAATAAAAGACTCTTAGAAATTCGTGCGGTTTCACCCATTTCTGAAATTACCACGAACCCTCAATTTTGGGTATGTTTTTTGGATGGTCCATGGTTCAGTTCTTCTTCTTTCATGCGAACTTGTGGTTGGAATTTAGAGAACTAGCCTGAAATGGTTATATTTGAATGCATTTTTATTTTCACAAGTATGAGGATTATCACAGTTAACAAAATACATGTAGAGGTAAGTAAGAAAGCCTTGCTTGCTTAAATTTCACTAATTCTGCCGACTCTGCAAATGTTTTCCCTGGGGAGGTGTGGGGCCTATTGCTAGTAAAGCTTAATAGGCATTGTATGAAATATGTCTGGTGAAATAAACTATATATTCAGCTTTTCAAAGTAAAAAATACACTATCAAAGGTCAGGGCTCCCTTGTATGCATCCTAAAGATCTCTTTTACTTTTCTTTCTTTTCATTTCCTCTTTTAGTTTCATTATGAAATGTCTTGGTTGTGTATAATTCAGAAATACTAAGGACTAGTAAAGCATCATTGAAAAAAAGGCTCATGGTGAATGTGACTGACATTACAATAACAAATCCATTATAACATAAAACAGAATCATGCACAAATAGTTTAGCAAGTGGTGTATTAACTGCAGGCACAGTTTCTCTGTGTGACAAGAAGTTCACAGGTTAAAATAATGTCAGGTTAAACTCAAACCTCCTTGGCTTGATTCAGATGGCAATTTGCACTTTATTTCAACCTATTATATGCACGGGTTTGCCTGTGTTTTACATTTTCAAAGATAGTTACTTTTCTTTCAGTTAATGTTTTCCAAATGCGCAAGCAATGGGGATTTCAGCACTAGAATTCCCTTAGACATTTGTGAACCCCCAGAATGTTTTCACCTCGAAGACCGCACCAACCCAAACTCTTTGGCCTTTCTAGAACATATCAGAAGCCTTGGCCTGGCTTATCACTTTGCTGAACCTAACCACACCGCTCGACACCCATTGGCCCGGTTGTCTCCTCAATCAGTAACATCACAGTTGACAAATCAGCAACTGTATTCTGGACAGACTACGCCTTCGTCAGTTTCAGCATACCCATCCCCTACCACCACAGACCTAACACCGCCAGAACCACCTGCTGTATCTAGAAAACCATAACAGAAGAGTAATGGTCTCTTACCCTGTCAGTGTAGGCCAACTTGTTAAAAGCCATCAAGCATCAACAACTTGATCACTGCATGTATCAACATCCTGGCACCTCTCAATTGCAAACCAATGGCAAAAACCCCATCACAGGCCAGCTGCTACACAGAGGAACTCAGGCTGATGAAGTGCCACTGCAAGCAACTGGAGCACAATTGAAGACACCACAGATAAAGACATCTTCAAATCAGCCCTAAGAAGCTACCACCAGCACCAAGCTCACAGCTCTTGCAGATTGCATCTCCAGCAATAGCACCCCCTCACAAGACCTTTGCAACAAGCTCTCAGAACTGTTCTATAACAAAATCACCTCCATATACGGCAACTTCAACCCTCAACCGGCCCCTGTCACTGTCGCAACCCAACCTTACATTACAGCTGAAGAGCAAACTCTCATCTCTTGGCCCACCAATGCCACCATCAAGATTGCTACTGACATAAGGACCATCCACATGGGGGCCCCGTAAGACCCTCACCCCCAGACCGTCACCAAAGGACTTCTAACAATTAGCTAAGCATGAAGACCAGTCCACAGCACCTCCATCAACTCCCAGACACCTGGAAACATCCACTGACCTAGCCATGCTTCCAAACTACAGACCCATCACCGTCCGACCATACCCAGCAAAGATCTTAGGGAAACTAATCAATTAATGCCTCAAGGACCATCTCAGCAACCACCAGCTCCTCGATATCATGCCATCTAGTTTCTGGCCCAACAATAGTACAGAAACTGCACTCATCACAGATACAGACAACTTTGGCATGATCATTGACAAAGGAGACCCAGCAGCCCACATTTTCCTGTACCTCTCTGCAGCATTTGACATGGACTCACACCACGTCCCCATCAGACGGCCCCACAAGATTGCATCTAAGGACCTGTTTTCCACTGGATCAGCTCTTTCTTACAGGCAGAACATAAGCTGTCACCCTGGCACCTTACTCCATGGAAGCCAGCACTCTCATTTGCTGAGTGCTTCAAGGGTCATTACTTAGCCCCACCGTGTCCGTCGAATTCTAAATACTACTGTTTTCTATGGCATTTGGGTTTCAGCGGATAGGATATATGTCACGGTTGTGACGGAGTAACCTCTCTGCCCAGATCAAAATCAGGCCCTAACTGTCTTAAGCTCAACACCACCAAGACAGAAGTAGTGGTCCTTGGCAAGAACACCTCACTGTGGGTCTCCAACTGGTGGCCAGCCGAACTTAGGCACACACCCACCCAAGCAACCTTGGAATGATCACCAACAACAAACTGCACATGGCCGCACAAGTCAACACCATCACTGCATCCTGTTTGCACACCCTGAAGATGCGGAGAAAGATCTTCAAATGCCTCCTAAGCATCACAAAAAAAAAGTCACTCAAGCCCTAGTCATCAATAAGTTGGAATACTGGACCACTCTCTACTCTGAGATCCCCAAACAACTCACTAGAAGAATATGAGCAATCCAGAACTCAGTAGTCAGATCCATCCTCAATCTCCCACACAGAACTCACATCACACCACACCTGAGGGAGCTCCACTGGCTTCTGATACACATATGCACTCATTTCAAACTTCTCATACTCACATTCAAAGCACAACACACCTTAGGCTGTACCTACTAGAACAGTTGCATCTTCTTCCATCAACCATCCAGACATCTCCGCTCCACAGGACTCCTACTGGCACACACTGCACACATACACAGAACCAGATCAGGAGGACAGACATTCTTTTACATCAATCCTAAATAGTGGAATTGTGTCCCATACCACATCAAAACTTCCTCCTCTCTTAATTCTTCATGAAGCTTAAGAACTGACTTTGAATTTAACCATTTTACCATAAGCATGGCTAGACACACACCTAATCAGCACCAGTATGCCCTCCCGGGTGATAGTACATTTTACAAGTACACAAAACATAACCTAATATAGGTACGTGTTTGTGTGCTTTTTCATGGCCCTTTCACATGTTGGATATGGTGAGAATGGAAAAGGAACACCTCCCAAATTGCTGGGGTAGGATAAGAGGTTTCTCCACAGTGTTAAATAATTTCCAAGTGGAGGAAACATTTTTTTTAACCCCTTAGCTGCTGGGCCTTTTCCCCCCCAGTGCTGAGCCCTTTTTTGGCTATTTGGGGTAGTTCGCGCTTAGGGCTTCATAACTTTTTGTCCACATAAGCTAACCACGCCAAATTTGCGTCCTTTTTTTCCAACATCCTAGGGATTCTAATGGTACCCAGAGTTTGTGGTTTACCCTGGAGGAGACCAAGAAAATAGCCAAAATACAGTGAAAATTTAGTTTTTTCCAAAAGAATGGGAAAAAAGGGCCGCCGAAGAAGGCTTGTGCTTTTTTCCCTGAAAATGCCATCAACAAAGGGTTTCTGGTGCTGAAATCACTATCTTCCCACCTTTCAGGAACGGGCAGACTTGAATCAGAAAACCACATTTTCCAACACAAATTTGGCATTTTACTGGGACATACCCCATTTTTACTATTTTTGGTGCTTTCAACCTCCTTCCAGTTAGTGACAGGAATGGGTGTGAAACCAATGCTGGATCCCGGAAAGCTAAACATTTCTGAAAACTAGACAACATTCTGAATTCAGCAAGGGGTCATTTGTGTAGATCCTACAAGGTTTTCCTACAGAAAATAACAGCTGAAATAAAAAAATATTGAAATTGAGCTGAAAACAACAGCCATTTTTCTTTATGTTTTACTCTGTAACTTTTTCCTGCGATGTCAGATTTCTGAAAGCAATATACCGTTTTGTCTGCTGGACTCTTCTGGTTGCGGGGATATAAAGGGCTTATAGGTTCATCAAGAACCCTAGGTACCCAGAGCCAATAAATGAGGTGCACCCTGCAGTTGGTTTTCATTCTATACTGGGTATACAGCAATTCATTTGCTGAAATATGAGGAGTGAAAAAGAGGTATCAAGAAAACCTTTGCATTTCCAAAATGGGATCAAGATAAGGTTTTGAGGAGCAGTGGTTATTTGCACATCTTTGAATTCCGAGGTGCCCATACTAGCATGTGAATTGCAGGGCATTTCTCAAATAGACGTCTTTTTTACACACTCTCTTATATTTGGAAGGAAAAAATGTAGAGAAAGATAAGGGGCAATAACACTTGTTTTGCTATTCTATGTTCCCCCAAGTCTCCCGAAAAAAATGATACCTCACTTGTGTGGGTAGGCCTAGCGCCCGCGACAGGAAATGCCCCAAAACACAACGTGGACACATCCCATTTTTTCACAAAATACAGAGCTGTTTTTTTGCAAAGTGCCTACCTGTGGATTATGGCCTGTAGCTCAGCCGGCACATAGGGAAACCTACCAAACCTGTACATTTTTGAAAACTAGAGACCTAGGGGAATCCAAGATGGGGTGACTCGCGGGGCTCTGACCAGGTTCTGTTACCCAGAATCCTTTGCAAACCTCAAAAAGTGGCTAAAAAAACAAGTTTTCCTCACATTTTGGTGACAGAAAGTTCTGGAATCTGAGAGGAGCCTCAAATTTCCTTCCACCCAGCGTCCCCCCAAGTCTCCCGATAAAAATGATACCTCACTTGTGTGGGTAGGCCTAGCGCCCGCGACAGGAAATGCCCCAAAACACAACGTGGACACATCACAGAAAACAGAGCTGTTTTTTGCAAAGTGCCTACCTGTAGATTTTGGCCTCTAGCTCAGCCGGCACCTAGGGAAACCTACCAAACCTGTACATTTTTGAAAACTAGAGATCTAGGGGAATCCAAGATGGGGTGACTCGCGGGGCTCTGACCAGGTTCTGTTACCCAGAATCCTTTGCAAACCTCAAAAAGTGGCTAAAAAAACAAGTTTTCCTCACATTTCGGTGACAGAAAGTTCTGGAATCGGAGAGGAGCCTCAAATTTCCTTCCACCCAGCGTCCCCCCAAGTCTCCCGATAAAAATGATACCTCACTTGTGTGGGTAGGCCTAGCGCCCGCGACAGGAAATCCCCCAAAACACAACGTGGACACATCACAGAAAACAGAGCTGTTTTTTGCAAAGTGCCTACCTGTAGATTTTGGCCTCTAGCTCAGCCGGCACCTAGGGAAACCTACCAAACCTGTACATTTTTTAAAACTAGAGACCTAGGGGAATCCAAGATGGGGTGACTCGCGGGGCTCTGACCAGGTTCTGTTACCCAGAATCCTTTGCAAACCTCAAAAAGTGGCTAAAAAAACAAGTTTTCCTCACATTTCGGTGACAGAAAGTTCTGGAATCGGAGAGGAGCCTCAAATTTCCTTCCACCCAGCGTCCCCCCAAGTCTCCCGATAAAAATGATACCTCACTTGTGTGGGTAGGACTAGCGCCCGCGACAGGAAATGCCCCAAAACACAACGTGGACACATCACAGAAAACAGAGCTGTTTTTTGCAAAGTGCCTACCTGTAGATTTTGGCCTCTAGCTCAGCCGGCACCTAGGGAAACCTACCAAACCTGTACATTTCTGAAAACTAGAGACCTAGGGGAATCCAAGATGGGGTGACTCGCGGGGCTCGGACCAGGTTCTGTTACCCAGAATCCTTTGCAAACCTCAAAAAGTGGCTAAAAAAACAAGTTTTCCTCACATTTCGGTGACAGAAAGTTCTGGAATCTGAGAGGAGCCTCAAATTTCCTTCCACCCAGCGTTCCCCTAAGTCTCCCGATAAAAATTATACCTCACTTGTGTGGGTAGGCCTAGCGCCCGCGACAGGAAATGCCCCAAAACACAACGTGGACACATCACAGAAAACAGAGCTGTTTTTTGCAAAGTGCCTACCTGTAGATTTTGGCCTCTAGCTCAGCCGGCACCTAGGGAAACCTACCAAACCTGTGCATTTCTGAAAACTAGAGACCTAGGGGAATCCAAGGAGGGGTGACTTGCGGGGCTCGGACCAGGTTCTGTTACCCAGAATCCTTTGCAAACCTCAAAAAGTGGCTAAAAAAACAAGTTTTCCTCACATTTCGGTGACAGAAAGTTCTGGAATCTGAGAGGAGCCACAAATTTCCTTCCACCCAGCGTTCCCCTAAGCCTCCCGATAAAAATGATACCTCACTTGTGTGGTTAGGCCTGGTGCCTGCGACAGGAATAGATCACACAACGGTCAATGTTGGTCCTTACGTGAGGCAGCTGTTGACCCTGGGGTGATCCATTCCTGACACAGACACTAGGTGTAGGCACTCAAGTGGGGTAGTGTTTTTATCAGGACAGGTGAGGAGTCACTGGGTGGTAGGAATATTGTGGATCCCAGCATATTCCTGTAGTTTGTGTGACAGAAATGCGAGAAAAATTGAGTTTTTTTTCAACATTTCAGCTTTGCAGGGTTTTCTGGGTAAGAAAACTTTGGGGAAGCCACACAAGTCACACCTCTGTGGACTCCCCCGAATGTCTAGTTTCCAGAAATGTTTGGGTTTAGTGTGTTTCTCTAAATGGCCGCCGAATCCAGGACCAAAAACACAGGTGCCTGCCTTACAAAACCAGTTTGTTTTGCCATGGATAATTTTGATGTCTCCACAATATGATTTGGGTGGTGGAATTTGGGGCTGAACTAAATTGGGGAGCTCCCAAGAGAGAACTCTCTCTCTGCTTGCCGCCGCATTCACCTGCTCTCTGGGTTGACCTAACCCACTATTACCCAGTTGCACAAACAGCTTGCGAAGGGACAGCAGGACTGTCCTCATCACCTCCCTCATAATGTACTGGAAGAGGAGTTATCGAATGGGACTCCTCTGACTGAAAAATCACTCCCAGAGTCTGCGCCATTGTCCTATCCCTCAGATGCTGTCTCAGTATCTGATGTCTCAGTCTCTGATCCTATGTCAGAGCGGTCCTCTATAACCCGAGTGTAGGCAGCAGTCATCCATCAAGATGCCATCTCTGCTATTGGCTAAACTGTTGCTCTAAAACACTAGCCTACGTAGACAGTCACAAAATCGATGGTGTGTGAGATACGTGCAACAGTAGAGGCCACCTTACCTGCGCTTCTTCCCTCAATCAGCACGTACTTTCAAGACACTCAAAAAACACCTTGTCACATACCATTCGTCACAGTCTTTAGCACCTCCTGCGCCCAGTCCAACAATCATTATTGGTGCTCCCACTCCCTCCTCCTCGGATTCCCTCATTACCACCCAGCAAAAGTGCCCTTCATCTCTCCATAGACTTTGCTAATGTACTCAGCTATTTACATAAAATACAGATGTGCTCTTTGCAGTAGGTATATAAACCTTCTGCGCTTCTTTATGGCACTAAAACTGCCACTAGACAAGTCGGACCCTTTTCCCCCCAGGGAAACCACACACATATTGACAAAAGTGATATATATATGACAGCCAATCACCTGAAACTCAACTCAAGCAAAACCGAAATAATCCTCTTTGGCCCACACAAAAACACCTGGGACCCCTCATGGTGGCCCACCACGCTAGGCCCTGCACCCACCCCCGCCAACCACGCACGCAACCTCAGCATCATCCTAGACTCCTCCCTCTCGATGACCCAACAAATCAACGCTCTCACCTCCTCATGCTTCAACACACTCCGTATACTGAAAAACATTCAAATGGATCCCCACAGAGACCAGAAAAACTGTCACTCACGCACACATCAGCAGCAGGCTTGATTACGGAAACGCCCTCTACGCCGGCACCACTCTAAAACTCAAGCGCAAACTACACGCATCTAGAACTCAGCAGCACGACTCATCCTCGACCTCCGCCGACACGAACACATCTCTCCACACCTCAAATCCCTCCACTGGCTCCCCATTGACAAAAGGATCACCTTCAAGATCCTCATCCTCGCACACAAATCACTCCACAACACAGGCCCTGCCTACCTCAACGAGAGTCACCTTCCACACCCCCACACGAAACGTCCGCTCAGCTGACCTCTCTCTCGCCTCTGTCCCCCGCATCAAACACACCACCACCGGGGGCAGATCCTTCTCCTACCTTGCACCCAAAACCTGGAACGCCCTCACAACCCACCTTCGCAAGACCCAAAACCTACTTCTTTTCAGGAAGGGCCTCAAAACCTGGCTTTTCGAACAGTGAACCTCCCAGCCCCTTTCCCTCCCCCCGCCCCCCCCCAAGCGCCTTGAGACCCTCACAGGTGAGTAGCACACTTTATAAATCTCTTTGGTATATATAGATCTACCTCTATATATATATATATATCTATGTACATAGATATATCTATAGATATATCTATGTACATAGATATATCTATCTACATAGATATATAAATATAGATCTATATATAGATCTATTTTTTTTAGTTGTTGTATGGTTTCCTTGGGGGCCAAAATGGCCCCCAGGGAAACCCTACAACATCTAAAAAAAAAATTGCCCCCACAGGGGGTCACCCTGCCCACGGGCGACCCCCTGTCATTTTTTTTATTTTATTTAAAAAAAAAAAAAAAAAAAAAAATCCCCCGGGGGTGGGGGGGATGGGGGGAGGCGCGATCGCGCCCCCCCCCCCCAGGGGGCACCTACCTTTTTTTTTATTAATTATGCCCCCGGGGGGGGCGGCCCGTTTTCTGAGGGGGCCGCCCCCCCCTGTGCTGCGATCGGGGGCCAGGAAACACTTTCAGGTTTCCTGGCCCCCCGATCGCAGCACAGCTGCGATCGGGGGCCAGAAACAGTTTGAGAAGGCCTCGTAAGAAAGGGGAGAGTCTCCCCTTTCTTACGAGGCCTTTTCAAAGTGTTTCCTGGCCCCCCGATCGCAGCTGTGCTGCGATCGGGGGGCCAGGAAACCTGAAAGTGTTTCCTGGCCCCCGATCGCAGCTGTGCTGCGACCGGGGGGCCAGGAAACACTTTTAGGAAGGCCTCGTAAGAAAGGGGAGTGTCTCCCCTTTCTTACGAGGCCTTCCTGAAAGTGTTTCCTGGCCCCCGATCGCAGCTGTGCTGCGATCGGGGGCCAGGAAACACTTTCAGGAAGGCCTCGTAAGAAAGGGGAGACACTCCCCTTTCTTACGAGGCCTTCCCGAACGTGAGAAAGGCCGTTTTCCCCATCAAAGCAGGAAGCGGCCGCAAGGCTGCTTCCTGCTTTGATGGGGAAAACACCTTTGCAACGCGGCGCGCTGACGTCACAAAGGGGTGGGTGGGGGGGCGGGGGGAGACACGGAAGCTTCCGTGTCTCCCGGGGGGGTTTAAAAAAATAAATAAATCCTCGGGTGCGACGCACCCGAGGATTTATTGATACCCTTCCTGGTGTCGGCCACTGGTCGTGACCCGCACCAGGGAGGGTGTGTGGGCGTCGGCCAGTGGCCGACGCCCGCACCTAAGCGGTTAAAGTGCAATTTCAAATCTGAAAAATTACCTACTCCATAAGATATAGGAATTCACAAATGGTTTCGATGAGTACCGAAGTCGTACACCTGGAAATCTTTGTGAATTAAAAAATATATACATATATATTTTTCTCCAAATGTGGGAAGACACTTTTCGGGAAAAATAATTCCTTTCTTTGTGAATCAGATACTTTACTCCTGAGGCTAATAAAATAATGAAGAACGAAAACGTGTAAGCTTAACAACTTTCAAACAACAAAACACAATACAGCTTGTGATGTGTGCTTAACCAATGGTCAATATCTACATCAACACAGAGAGAAATAAATATGTAGACATATGAACACACAAGACTGGTTTGAGTACATTATTAACAAAATAACCACTATTCTTTTCCCACCTTTGGAAAAAAAAAACACGTATGCTACTAGAACATAGTAAAGTTCTGTGGTCCTGTAATATTACTTGCTTACAGCAAACACCATAGAACTGTGGCTAAACCCATCTCTCAATGCAGGTTTTAAATTGAAAAGCCTCTTTCATATGCAGCTAGGAAGGAGTAAGCGCAGTGCTTTATGAATTAAGGAGCACAGTGTCTATTGGTCCACATGGAACTTTCTTGAGGATAAGGAAAGTATGGCATGTCGGATAGGTCTCTCAGGATCTCAACACTTTAGCTGAGATGTAACAGCCAGCAGTCAGTTCAGGCCAAGGCTTCATTCCACACTGATCTGTTCACCTGCACGTTTGCACCATTTTTCTTAAACAGGACTCCTCAGTGGCCAATGTATTTTCCTTTGATTGAATAAATGCCATTCCGATCATTGATCTATCCCTTTAATATTATGATCCACTGTGTGAAGGTGGAGGAAAGAGTCACTCATGCAACCACAATTCGTTTTTTCCTAAGCTAACACTATTATACTTTCAGTTGTATGACTGTGGTTTCTGTATTCTGGTGCACATGAGCTATGTTCCTGTGGTCTGATTCCTTTTAACCCAACAGCCCAATTTCACCCACTATTTCTCAGTTCCTTCTGGCTTCCCGCTCATCACTTTTGAGGCATGTTTCACAGTCCATTGAGACACCGCAATATCTACCCAACTACCTCTCTTAGGGCCAGATGTAGGAAGCACTTTGCGAGTCGCAAACGGCAAAATTTGCCGTTTGCGACTCGCAAATGCGTGTTTCCTATGCAGAAATGCATTTTGCGAGTCGTTACCGACTCGCAAAATGCATTTCCGAATCGCAAATAGGAAGGGGTGTTCCCTTCCTATTTGCGATTCGCAATGGTATGCAATTCCATTTGTGACCGCTTATGCGGTCGCAAATGGAGTCGTAGTTACCATCCACTTGAAGTGGATGGTAACCCATTCGCAAACGGGAAGGGGTCCCCATGGGACCCCTTCCCCTTTGTGAATGGACCCCAAAATATTTTTTCAGGGCAGGGAGTGGTCCAAGGGACCACTCCCTGCCCTGAAAAAACCGAAACAAAAGGTTTCGGATTTTTTGAAATGCAGCTCGTTTTCCCTTAGGGAAAACGGGCTACATTTAAAAAAAAAAAAAAACTGCTTTATTGAAAAGCAGGTCGCTAACATGGAGGCCTGCTGACTACAGCAGGCCTCCATGTTAGCGAGTGCCTATACTCGCTATGGGGCCGCAATTTGCGACCCACCTCATGAATATTCATGAGGTGGGTCATTGCGACCCCATAGCGAGTTGCAGTCGGTGTCTGAGACACCGTACTGCATAGCAATTTGCGAGTTGCAAATTGCGAGTCGGAAGGACTCGCAATTTGCAACTCGCAAATTGCTTCCTTCCTACATCTGGCCCTTAGTCCTGTTGCAATCCAATGGGTGGTTGCACTAGACAGAAGCTTGCAGTGTTCTGAAACTATGATTGTACTATGGAAGCACTGGAGCAGTGAGCATCTCATTTGGCATGGCAAGACAGAGGGAGTCAAATCTGCAATGTTGTATCAATAATGCAACACTTTTTCCTACATAAATTGGGGTCTTATACTAGGAGTCCCATAGCTGATGAGAAAAATCCTCGTAGCCAATGAAAACAAAACCATTTAACGAGTATGCAATTGAATAGTTGTTTGCAATTTGTAAACCAAGAATTTAATTTCAGTCAACCTCGCATGGCCCACATTTTTAGTCTCATCTTGAAGCTCATTGCAAGATCCATAATTTAAAGAGTAGATTGCAGCACTTTTTACCACCTATTCTAAGATGTCATTTTTGGATCAGGTACCTATGTGCTTTTGCATGATTAGTGAATATTTATAATAAGAGAAATAGAAATGTTCTTAATGGAAGGGCAGTCTTCTTGGGGAATAAGCATTTATCTTTTGTTACTATGATTGTTATTGTTAGTTGTTTTGTACATATTTGTTGCAATTCAACAACTGAGGAGCTCAAGTGCAGTTGGTGTAAAGGTTAGTTTTTTTCTATCACCTTCATATTTAGTTATTGTCTTATTATTGTTTCATTGGGATTCTGTTACTCAATTTCCACCAAATTGTGCACCAATCATATTGCATTATGGGCATTCCCATTGCCTGGAGGTCCACAAATACTCTATTCCTGAACTTGTACTCCTGTCTCAATTTGAGAAATATAAATATTATTTAATATCAAATAAAAAAATGAAATATGTTTACATAATATTAGCACATGCAGCAGCCCTAGTTAGGCTTTTAAGGCATGAAACATGGTGACAAGTGAAGAAAGAAAGGGACTCCACTGTGACGAGTGTAGACAGAATATAACTTGTCTTTCTGTTTTTAGATGTTGTTGTGTGACAAGATTAAACTGTTGTTGGGTCAACCTAATTTTATTCTACTGGGGGAATTTATAGCATTGTAGATGGTTGTGATACTATTCACTAACTATTCAGGTGAGAAACAGGGCTGAAGGCTAGAACTCACTCCCTCATTGAAGACAACCATACAGAATTTGAGCTCAACCCATATAATCTCTGTTTTCCACTGGGGTGAGAAATGAGCCCTTTGATGAATCACAGCAACCTGTATGTGAGGGCCCGGAGTCTTAAGAACTAATATGCACCAGACTTCGGTTTGATCTGTCCAACCCACTTAGATAGTCGACCCCCTTTGGTAGTATCAATTAAACGAGTTCTGCTTTAATTAAAAAATAAACAGTACCACATAACTTCCTAAAGTCAAGCAGAAAATGCCCAAATGCTCACCTGTTTATGGTCATGGCCCTTCCGTCCTGGACTGACATTTGTGACATATACTGTAAGGCTTCCAAATAAAATTTTGAAAGTTGCACACAAAGTAGGAAAATGTGTATGGTACCACGGTCACTGTCTATGCATTGAATGTGTGTGGTGAAGTGAAAGGGCATAGCCTAGAAAGCAGTATTGCTCATTTAAATGGCTCTGCTAAAAACATATGTGCTCAATTGCCATGTTTTCTCAGAGTCACATGAATAAGCTAGAGAAAGAAAGTCCCCTTCTCTGAAGCTCTTTTCAGAAGCATGGTTGCTGAAATGTCCCTATAAGGAGAGATGGCCTTGGGAGAGAAGCAGCAGTTAGCTTCTATGTACTTCAGTCTGTTGAGCAAGAAGTGTGATAAAATATCTTGTGTAACAAAGCAACAGCTGAGCATAATCTGACCCCGCCCTTCTCCATAGAGCACCAGATATCAGAAAGGTAAACAATTCAGGTGTAGGGGTGCAGGTAGACACACGGGCTGGTTGCAGGAGAAATGCTGAAACACATTGTTTTGACTTTAAGCATGATGACACAATAAGGGATTCATGGAAGCTTTGCAGGACTAGGCATACTATGATGAACTATTATAGCTATCCTATTAGACAGCTAGTTATTACTTACGCAGGGGTTAAACTAATTGATTAGGAATGGTTGATGAAATAATGATTGGAACTTATCAAACCTTTGTCCCAATAAGTATTAATTGCTCTGTATATCTGAACCTGACCTGAAGATCAGAGGTTCTCCGACAGGTTTTGCCTGACCCCTAACACCGCACCTACCTAAGCATACGTCAGCAGGGAAAGAGAGACACCTGACAGATTCAATTTTCTCCAAAAGGGTAACAGTTTCCTTTAGGGGCACAGGTAATCTAGCAGGTGTAACTCCAAATGGGGGTCACACCACAGCCCAAAGAGGTGGTGTTGTGCACAATGCACACTATGTCCACTTAACATCCTTAGCATTTATTGTGGTGTCACATATGCACGCAAACTTACATAAAACCGTACATCGTGACAATTACAATACTTCAGGAGTTTTCCTAGATAAAGCCATCAAGGCCTGAACACGTACAAATAATTCACTAAACGTGGCCTAGCACTGATGGGATGGTGAAACTTTACCCCATTTTTTACAGATTACAGGTGTGACAGCAATGTGACTTTAAATAGTTATTCACAAAAAAACATATTCTTATTCTGAGAGAAAAAAAATAAACGTGTACAATCTCACTGCCAAGCATATGTTCTAAGTTAAACCAACACCAAAATATCATCTTGTAGTGAAGAGGATACACACACTGCAAAAACAAATGCCTTGTTTGGCAGCTTTAACAAAGCTGGATCAATTCACACGTATTTGGGCAAACAACCTGCTAAATTGGACGCCTACAGATCAGCGCAACCTGATGCACCTAGAATCTGTTTGCTTTTGCACTACATTTCTCAAATCAATGACTTCAATCAGACTGTTCAGGTGTATTTGTTAAAAGAACAATTTACTATTTGTTAGACCTGACAGCCTTAGGGTGGTCACCCATAACTTTTTGGCTGCCTCCCTCCACTTTTTGGATACTGTTTTTGCTGGTTTTAGGACTCTGCACACTTTACCACTGCTAACCAGTGCTAAAGTGCATATGCTTCCTCCCTTAAACATGATGACATTAGATCATACCCAATTGACTTATTTAATTTACTTATAAGTCCCTAGTAAAGTGCACTATATGTGCCCAGGGCCTGTAGATTAAATGCTACTAGTGGGCCTGCAGCACTGCTTGTGCCACCCACTTAAGTAGCCCCTTAACCATGTCTCAGGCCTGCCATTGCAAGGCCTGTGTGTGCAGTTTCACTGCCAATTGGACTTGGCATTTAAAATGACTTGCCAAGCCTAAAACGCCCCTTTTTCTACATATATGTCACCCCTAAAATAGGACCTAGGAAACCTCTAGGGCAGGGTGCTATGTAGACAAAAGGCAGGACATGTACCTGTGTAATTTACATGTCCTGGTAGTGGAAAACACCTAAATTAGTTTTGCTCTGCTGTGAGCCCTGCTCCTTTCATAGGCTAACATTAGGGCTACCCTCCTATACTGTTTGAATGGTAGCTGCTGATCTAAAAGGAGTAGGGAGGAAATATTTAGTATGGCCAGAATGGTAATACAAAATCCTGCTGACTGGCGAAGTTGGATTTTACCACTATTTTAGAAATGGCACTTTTAGAAAGTGGGCATTTCTCTGCACTTAAATCCTTCTGTGCCATACAATCCACGTCTGGTTAGGTTCATTGACAGCTCCCTTATGCATTCACTCAGACACACCCCAAACACAGGATACAAAGCCTCACTTGCATATATCTGCATTTTGAATGGGTCTTCCTGGGCTGAGAGGGTGGAGGGCCTGACACTTACATGTCAAAGGACAGTAGCCTGCCCTCACACAAAGGACTGCCACAGCCCCTACTGGGACCCTGGCAGACAGGATTGAACTGAAAGGGGACATTGTGCACTTCTAAGCCACTCTTTGAAGTCTCCCCCACTGCAAAGGCACATTTGGGTATTTAAACAGGGCCTTCGTCCATACCAACTCAGACACTTCCTGGAGAAGAGAACCTGAACCAGAACCTGCATCCTGCCAAGAAGAACTGCTTGGCTGCCCAAAGGACTCACCTGACTGCTTTCTGTGAAGGACTGCTGCCTTGCTGTTGCGCTGCTGCCTTGCTGCTCTCTGGCTGTGCTGAGAAGTGCTCTCCAAGGTCTTGGCTAGAGCTTGCCTCCTGTTCCCCGAAGTCTCAGGACCAAAAAGACTTCATCTCTACAGAAAGACTCTTGTGTGGCGAAAATCGACTCACAACCTGCCAGAAACGATGCACAGCCTGCATCGCGGTGAATAGTTTACTGCACGCCGAACTAGATGGACGCAACCCGAATTCACAAGGAGAAGATCGACGCATCACCAGCGTAGTGACCGGAAATTCAATGCACGGCCCACTGGATCGACGCAAAGCCAAGCCAGAACGATGCAGCCCGATTTCCAGAGAGTAATCGACGCAGCGCCTACCGTGCGGTAGAAATTTCCATGCAACGCCCACCAGATCGACGCACCCCCTGTGACTTCGTCCTGTCAGTGCCGGAAATCCATGCATCGTCCCTGGGGCGTCCGAAAACCCCGCAACCCAATGAGAATCCATGACTGAGCACTGGAAATCGACACACAGCCATCCCTGCGAGAAAACTGAATGCTGCATCGCCATGTGCGGACCGAGAAATCGACGCACACCTCCCTATGATCCATGCATCTCCTCCTCTGCAGTTCTTTGCAGAGATTTTGAACGCAAACCAGGTACTTTGTGCTTGAAAGAGACATTAATTGCTTTTAAAAGACTAAAGACACTTTATATCATTTTTACAATGATATCTCAACATATACCTATTGCATTTAAATCGTTTTGACTTGCATCTTATCAGATAAATATGATATATTTTCTAAACACCGTGTGGTGTATTTTTGTGGTGTTCTACTGTGTTATTGCATGATTTATTTCACAAATACTTTACACATTGCCTTCTAAGTTAAGCCTGACTGCTCAGTGCCAAGGTACCAGAGGGTGGGCACAGGATAATTTGGATTGTGTGTGACTTACCCTGACTAGAGTGAGGTTTCTTGCTTGGACAGGGGGGTAACCTTACTGCCAACCAAAGATCCCATTTCTAACACTATTGGAGTGCTTCCTCTGCCCTAATAAACACTCAGGCCCATATTTATACTTTTTGACGCTAAACTGCGCTAACGCTAATTTAGCGCCGTCTAACGCCATTCTGAAGCGCCATGCGGGCGCCGTATTTATGGAATGGCGTTAGCCGGCGCAAGCAGACCGGCGCTGCCTGGTTTGCGTGGAAAAAAAACACGTAGACCAGGCAGCGCCGGCGTTGGGAAAAAATGACGTTAGGGCGTCTTAAAATGGGGCAAGTCAGGTTGAGGCAAAAAAATCGCCTCAACCCGATTTGCGCCATTTTTTTACGACGCCCAGACGCCATTTCATGACTCCTGTCTTAGTAAAGACAGGAGTCATGCCCCCTTGCCCAATGGCCATGCCCAGGGGACTTGTGTCCCCTGGGCATGGTCATTGGGCATAGTGGCATGTAGGGGGGCACAAATAAGGCCCCCCTATGCCACCCAAAAAAAAGTAAAAAAATATAAAAAATTATACTTACCTGAACTTACCTGAATGTCCCTGGGGTGGGTCCCTCCATCCTTGGGTGTCCTCCTGGGGTGGGCAGGGGTGGCAGGGGGGGTCCCTGGGGGCAGGGGAGGGCACCTGTGGGCTCATTTTGAGCCCACAGGCCCCTTAACGCCTACCCTGACCCAGGCGTTAAATAGTGTCGCAAATGCGGGGTTTTTTGACCCGCCACCTCCCGGGCGTGATTTTTGCCCGGGAGTATAAATACGACGCATTTGCGTCGCCGTCATTTTTTTAGACGGGAAGGCCTTCCTTGCATCTCATTAACGCAAGGAAGGCGTTCACGCAAAAAAATGACGCTATTTGCCCATACTTTGGCGCTAGACGCGTCTAACGCCAAAGTATAAATATGGCGTTAGTTTTGCGCCGAATTTGCATCGAAAAAAACGACGCTAATTCGGCGCAAACGGAGTATAAATACGGGCCTCAATGTATCTAATCTATCCTCGTAATCTGGTGCATACCAAATGGTGGCCTTACCTTGCCTTATGAACGCATTTTCTTCTGCTTGCTTCCATGATGATCTGTGATCGCCATTCACATCCTTGTAATATGTGGATGTGACAAATGCTGGCCCTTCACAGAAAAGGTTAACAGATGGCAGAAGATAATTTAGTATGGTATTAAAACAACTGTGCGTTTGAAGGGAAGTGCCTCCATGGCAAGCAAACACACTTATTCAATGGCCCCAAGTCCTAGCTGCTCTAACTCTGTCTCCCTAAGCAGTTCTTTAATGAATGCAGTACATGCCTCACAGCAATAAAGTACTCTCAGATAGTGCTGTTATTATTCTTTGTCGAGCTACAAATCTGTCGAGCATTTTGTTTTGATTAACAATTAATAGCTGCTTTTGGCCCAGGTGGATTAATTTTACTTTCACTGAGTATCAAGTTAATTATCATAAACTACATTCAGGTGAAAGAACCAATTAACAAACAGAGCAAATTACTCCCTTCACTTCTTCCACCTCCCTAAAGTTGTTTTGATTGAACATTTTAAGAAACAATTTTCGTATCATGGCAGAGAGATTAATTACTTCCTAAACCACAGCTCGAAAAAGGGAAGAATCTTGTTTGGAAGGTGTGTGATGTGGTGCGCAGGCAGCACAGGAGACAGCTATTGCTGGAGGGTTGGAAAAAGATCTAGCAAGGCCTCTTTTGGGATGCTGAATGAGCTTATTCTGCATTTAAATGCCACACTGAAGCTCGCCTGATGCTGGTAAAAGACCCAAAAGCAGACCTATGCACAAGGCATGAATGCTGTCTCCACAGATCCACCCTTTAGCCTAATATTGCTGAGAGCCACATACAGCACAAAATTTCATATAAACTACAGGTTTAAAAAGTAGGGGTCACTAAATTGTGACTAGAAGTAAAATAAACATACTGTTTTTGCAACATATATATTGTATTATTTCTTCATATATACAACATAAAGAAGCAAGGGCCATCTCTTCCACCCGGTGAACACTGCCGGAATGAAGTCCAGTGCAGTCTCCTCATTCAAGAAATGATCTCCCTGTGGGGTTATCACATGGCAGTACTCCCCCCCTCCAATCCCCAACCACCCCTGACCATGATTATCCAAGCGGGGGAGCATCATAGAAGGCCATCCCCCATTCCATACACTAACCATACCCCTCCAGTGGGGGCACCACAGTGGCAGCTCCCTGTACCGTTTTCAACTCTCCTTGGGAGGGATGCGCCCCCCCTAACAGAACTCAAAATCTATTATGTTAACAATTTCTGTCCTTGCCTTTCACTCTTTTCAGTGCTCAGGTGCCTTCGCCTAGGTTTCTACTACACATATACAACACACCTACACGTAAGTACAGAGGCTTTTACATATGAAACATTTTAGCGTTTACCCTAAAGGTAGAAGCCATAACATAACGACTCAAAATTAGTAAACCATAGTCATCACTGGATGTTGAAAAGTTGCATGTGCCTCAATAGGTCTAAAAATCAGATCTCTGTTGGGAAGACCAAGGAAATGACCTTCCCTTTGACCTGGGCTTGATGAAAGAAATAACTGTACCCAGTTGTTTTGCACACACCACAAAGCAAGTTGTGTGAAAGTAATTATAAAAACATGGAAACTCTCCACATGCACTTCATATGCATATGACAAGCACCGCCAATCAGCAACAAAGATACAAAGAGAAGACAAAATAACCTGGAGTAACCAGGTTGCCAGGTTCCTTCCCTTCAGGGACTGATATAAAATGTAGAAACCTTCACCAATCAACACAGCTAATGTCTCATGATGAAAGTACATGAAGATCACTCTGGTCCATTCTCTCTACGCAAGGCCTCGGTTTAACAAACGAATGAACAAATATATGCTGCATTGAATTTTACACTCCGCGTGCCTCTATGGTGCCTGCCTCAACAAACAGAAATGTTTGCTTTGGGTTTTGATGTGTGCATGGTTACTGGGCACTTCTGAAGGAAACTGAGTAGAATAGAGCTCTCTAGCAGCATTTAGGCCCATATTTATACTTTTTGACGCTAAACTGCGCTAACGCAGTTTAGCGTCAAAAAGTTTTGCGCCGTCTAACGCCATTCTGAAGCGCCATGCGGGCGCCGTATTTATGGAATGGCGTTAGACGGCGCAATCAGACCGGCGCTGCCTGGTTTGCGTGGGAAAAAACCACGTAGACCAGACAGCGCCGGCGTAGGGGGAAAATGGCGCATGGGCGTCTTAAAATGGGGCAAGTCAGGTTACGTCGAAAAAATCGTCTTAACCCGACTTGCGCCATTTTTTAACGACGCCCATCCCCCATCAACATGACTCCTATCATTGTAAAGATAGGAGTCATGCCCCCTTGCCCAATGGCCATGCCCAGGGGACTTCTGTCCCCTGGGCATGGTCATTGGGCATAGTGGCATGTAGGGGGGCACAAATAAGGCCCCCCTATGCCACCATAAAAAAATATAAAAAATAAAAAATTATACTTACCTGAACTTACCTGAATGTCCCTGGGGTGGGTCCCTCCATCCTTGGGGGTCCTCCTGGGGTGGGCAAGGGTGGCAGGGGGGGTCCCTGGGGGCATGGGAGGGCACCTGTGGGCTCATTTTGAGCCCACAGGCCCCTTAACGCCTGCCCTGAGCAGGCGTTAAAAAGTGGCGCAAATGCGCCGTTTTTAGCCACGCCAACTCCCGGGCGTCTCTTTTGCCCGGGAGTATAAATACCACGTAAAGGCCTGGGAGTCATTTTTTAGACGGGAACGCCTCCCTTGCATATCATTAACGCAAGGAAGGGGTTCACGCTAAAAAATGACGCACATTCCGGGAACTTTGGCGCTATTCGCCTCTAACGCCATAGTATAAATATGGCGTTAGTTGGCGTTAGTTTTGCGTCGAAATTGCGTCAAAAAAAACGACGCAATTTCGGCGCAAACGGAGTATAAATATGGCCCTTACTTCGTGTAAATAACACATTGGTTCTTATTGCCGCCACATAAATGGCTTACGTAGAGAGAGGAAGCAATCTTGATTCTTATTTAAATGCTGGTGCAATGATGGAGGCAGAGGTTCGATTCATTTATGGATACTAGATAACAACAGGATTTAATGAGGTGTCACTGCCCTAATTCACCATGGGTTCTCTTGCTCCAGAATCCTTCAAACAAAAAGACATTTGTCACAAGTAAGGTGTCATCCCAGTTCTGAAGTAACTGGAATTACGTCTACATCGAGATGAGTAGGTCAGAGGAAAAACCGTGACTCCTCATGTTTCCCACCCAGACATTCAAGAAGCTTAAAGCTGGTGAAATATCAAACTATGAAGAGGCCTCTAAATATGGCATTCCTGTGAGAATGGGGTGGTAATTGTCATTACCCTGGTAATTCACCATGTCTAAGAGCACCCTCAGGGTCTAACATAAAATATTATGGAATTTCTTCAACATCCGGGTAACCACTGATACCTGTGCTATTAGTAATTTCAGGTGCTGGAATACTGATGCAGTAGTCACACACCTCTTGTGATTTGTCATCTACTACCATGGATGCTTAACACAAAATCTGCTGTGAAACTTACATCTATACTTTAAAGTTTCACAGTTAAAGAAGTGTGTAATTGTACACCAGATTGTTCACATTGTGTATTAATAATATTTGTATGTACATGTTCGAGCCTTTTAATATTGATAAAATTTTACTTTAAGAATTACTGTGACTTCATATAAACTGCTTTGGTCTAATAGATAAATTACAATGGGCCGTCTCATCAATGCAGAATCTCTCCAGTGATGAATCTCCACACAATGCCTTCAATAAATAGTAAGGAAAGTGTCAGACACAGGATTATATTTAAAATGCTCTTTTTCATGTTTTGAAATGTGCTTCACTTTCCACGCATTTGGAAAACAAAAATGACTTCAAGAGAGCATTTTATTGAAAACAGCAATCCTCCATTAATTCGAATTAATAATAAATCGCCCTTTATATAAATTATGAGTTATCATTTTATCACAGTTTTCCATAAATGAATGAACAGTACTGAATATATATATAATGTTTTGTTCATATGTACATACTAACAAGACTGTTCCACAGTGCCATGCATAGTATTGTACAGGTCTCCAAAATGTAAATTAGACATAATATGCTATCCTGCACAAATAACTCAGCTGCTAATTGGGAATGCATTACACAATTATATATTCAGCTCATAATTCATAAAATCATTGCCCTACATTTTTTCATTACGCTAATTGTGAGGTTATATTAGCTCTAGAATACATGTGCTAGAGAATCTTTCTCCACGATTATGTTTGCACACTTTTTCCAAATGAATGGCATTCTCAAGATACTGATTCCACCCCCGTGAATGTCCAAAATGTAAAAAAAAAAGAAAACCTTGGAATTCTTTTCCTCAGGACCATACTGCATTTGTATTCCCTTTTCCTCTTTTGTTATTTTATGAGAAGGAGAACCCCAACACTTCTCCCCTTTTAGTTTACCTCATCTTTCTTTTGTGTCGATCTAGTTACTTCCCCAGTCTCCTTCAACTCTATATTTTCCTTTATTCGGAGACTCCACCCCTGCCTGGAGCCATCTGTGTGCCATCTTTACTGACCCGTATTCCTGCTGGACACTCTACTTCCTCCAACTTACCTATCCCTGCCCAGACCAGTACCTCTACCCTCTGCTACATCCGGGACCCTGCTTCCTTTAGCCCTGACAATTCTCTAGTCCCTTTACCCATACCTATACCACAGTACCCTTCTGGTAACAATATGGTAATCCTGCCTATAACTACCCTATCTACTTTATTTTCTTGATTTTTTTATTTTACATTGTTTTCCTCTAGAGCTTTTGCACCGGTTTACATTAGAGCGCCTTACATTTCCCTTAACTGCTTATACACGATGAGCAACACTCGAAAATCTACCAAACTGTTAAGGAGATGGGAAGGGGGGGCTGGGGCGGAAGAGGGGTTGAAATAAGGTATCTTGGAGGTATTCAGTAATATACAATATAATAGTGTGATATACTTCTCCTTTGAAACCATCTGATTTGAGGAGTTGTAACATACGTGACTCTTGTGAGATTTTGGTTCCCTGAGGTGTAGTAACTTATCATTTTAGTTCTTAGTTAGGATATAGATGCCATAATACATTTTTCCTAGCTTCTTTCCTATTAACGCTAACCCTACCTATAATCTAGTACCTCTGTTTCTATCCTT
The DNA here is from genome assembly GCF_031143425.1 of Pleurodeles waltl. Classification (NCBI taxonomy): domain Eukaryota; kingdom Metazoa; phylum Chordata; class Amphibia; order Caudata; family Salamandridae; genus Pleurodeles; species Pleurodeles waltl. The sequence goes on along the minus strand of NC_090441.1, from coordinate 109,806,246 downwards.
ACTCTTTTAAAGCCGGTCCTCCTATACCCAAGTGCCGCTTTCACCCCACCACCATTATTCCTGCCCCTTTTTCTTTTTACTCTTTTCCTTGTGCTGCGTGCCATCTTCATTCATTTTGGACACTCTGCAAAATGGTGTTTCACCAGCCTGTGGACACAAGGCCTGTGTTCTCAATTTTGTTTTCCCCAAACTAAATCAGAAACAGAGTTGAAATGGTAAGATCAGTCATCTAATTTATCCAGCACAATTCAGTGCATGATGCTATGCTGTTAACAGTGTTATTTAGTATCAATAAAAGAAAACCAATGGTAAGCAGTAAACAGTGGGCTGGGTCTTAGCCCACTGTACGCTGACAATACGTCTCACATCAGACAGTGCATGCGCTCTCTAGTAGGCAAGACCTAAAAATGCATAGAAATGGAGTTCGAATCCATCATTAAGGATCAATGGGAAAAGTGAGTGTAACACGTAGCGGAACCCTTAAATGCAAAACACTCTAGTAGTGGCTGAGAAGTAGTGTTCACGTAAGAAATCCTATAAGAATGCTTCACTGGGAAAAATTCTAGTAAATTAATCCTCTCGCAGATCACAAATGAATGATGTAGTGAGCTTGTGCGAATTAATGAAAGCTATGCTAGCATGAACTTCCCAGCAATATGAACATTAATTAAATATAGTTTTGTTTTAATTAAGGCAGCAAGAAAGACTATAGAAAGGCAGATAGGTGAAAGAAAAGAAAATGAACTTGACTTTGTATTTTGCATGATTGTGTTTTCTGCTCCAAGTGAATTTCCCCTATTTTAAGACTAATTTAAACTACAGACTTTGTATTGTTGATATTCCTCGTCTCGTAGGAACCCCTTTTACCTCAATTAGGTGTACAATTACAAGTGTGTGTTACTTTAGCCCTCTGCAGTGAGCTGGCATTAATTAGAGATAAATTACATGATAATTGCTAGACAATTGTCTGTGACATCGACGTTAATATTGAATGAGTTCATTATGGTCATGTTTTTACACTGGAAACCTGATGAATGTATTCCTCTGATGTAATCTGCAAATGAGAACCTTTTCGAAAGAGTCAATTTCTATTTTGTTTGATTTAGGTATTTCCTATATGCACTTTTTCCGACGAGTCGTGTCACCTGTTAAAATCCCATGAGTAATTTGTTGAAACAATACACAATTCAGCTAGAGCTAATGTAAAGCAATAACTGTTCTCCTTTATTTAGCGTAAGATATCCTCAAGGCACAGGTGACTGAATTTGGTAAAAAGGTACATTATGACATCATGTTCATGCATCCTTTTCAAAGACAGCAGAGTTCAAAGTTACAAGTAAGCGACACGGTTTATAATATGATCACTGGGTGAACATGCGTAAACTATACATGCCCCACAAAATACCAGAGTACTTTAGAACCACAGTTGTGGATCACCACAGGTGGTGGCCTTGCAATCATAACCATTGGGTTGATGCAAAGAAGCGCTTTGCCCAGTGCACGGTACCCATCAGATGGATCTATGCAGATGGATGCTGGGGTCCTGTGAAGATTCCACCACCTGCAGGTTATGTCTTGTGGCAGACTCCTCAGGGACCCTTGGTCAATGGTTCAGAGGGAACAGCACCCCTTGGAGGCCATAAACATGTGTAAAACAGGTTCAGTATTAGCAACCCGTATGTGCAGCTTAAAGGCCAAACCTTTTCTTGAGTCATGAGGCATCTTCTATGTATGAGATTGAGGTCCTGAATGGGAAATCAGAAACTTGTTATTTGAGAATGAGGAGGGGCGTGTGAGGCAGACACTGATATGCGAAACGCATGAGGTTTAGAACGTTCTTTAGTCAGGACACATGAGATGCTGTCATATGTCACAAAAAGGAGTTTTGATTCTGCCACGGGAAGGACCGAATGAGGGAATGTAGGACAGGCACCACAGCAAGTCTGATGGAGAAACCCAGAAAGGCAATGCAAAACAACCAATTTATTGAGACAAGACGAAAAATATAAGACTATTATTAGGCTTTTCCAGTATTCTGATAAGGGCGAAACTCGTAAGGGCCCTTCTAGTAGGATTGTTATATTTTGTAAATAGTACTTTTGTGGCTGCATCGTGGCTGAAGAAGGTAAATGAACAATTGTAAGCAGAATCAGATGCTACTTAGAATGCGCTCTCAAGTCAATGGAAAAATAATGTAATTGAAGCTACTGTGGCTTATCAAAAATATATACTACAAGCATAGAAGTATATATTATAATAAATTATATGTTTTGCCAGTTGTGAAACCCACTAATGCTATGCATAAGTCATGCTGTATGTGTCTTACAGCAAAAAGTGATGTTTCACTCATATAAATGAACCACACACCGGTATGAGGGTATTCTGCAGGGAGGCATGGCATGTTACGGGAATGTCACATGCCCTAACATATGCTGTCAAAGTTTGAGATTTCATCCACTCTTTTAAGAACTTTAATGCTCGCCTGAGTGACGGAAGTACAGACTGCATAGGCACAAATATTGCAAGTGCACCTCTGGTTCCACCAGAAGGATGCGTGCATGTACCTCTCCATGCACGTCAGAAGGCTCCTTTGGCTCCCCAATAGGAAAGTTCTTTCCTAAGCATCACCAACCTCTGTTGGGCTACAGAGAAACCTTTGGGCACATCCTGTTAATCCTCTAGTGAATGTTAGATGTCCCCAGTCCATAGGTGGTGATCATTTAATGTGTGTTCTTGGGCACCTTTATGTATTTGCACAGCTAAACATTTTCACACACGGTTTCATCATATTTAGGTCTGGCATTACCCGATAACTTTCAATTCTAGTGACATTGTATATAATATGCTTTCTCGAGGGGCTTTCAGCCATTCCTGTTCATCCATTTGTCTGTTTTTGTGCCACTCACATTTTTTATTTGCATAGCAAAAAGCATGGGCCAAAGGGAAATCCAACTTCAATCTTCTGCTGACATCAAAGTGAGTGATGGTGTTCTGCCCTTCCACATGAAGTACAGCTAACACAAAGTATTTCCACTCAGTGAATGAGACCATCAAAGATGACTGCTTTAGCCAATGCTTTCATTTTATTGTGCAGATGCTTCAAATGCCACGGTTATTATCAAAATAATAAACAAACTTCATGCGTGAAGTGTTTTTTTTGTTTTGATAATAACTTTGGTGTTTGAAGCATCTACACAACAATAGAATAAAGCATGCATGAAGTGTTCTTTTTTGTTTTGATAATAGCTTTGTCGTTTAAAGAATCTCCACAACATTTTCCAGAAGGAAAGTTCATCCACCTCAGGTTCATGGAAAATTTCGAGCTGATCTGTCAAGAGGGGGCCAAGAAATGGGTCTGTGAAAAATAGTATAATGTGGAAGGTAGGGACACCCTGTCCCACAGGTAATTGTGGGAGGATCCCCGTCCCCCGCGTTAAAATATTTTTTTGGGTCGCACGTACCACCGTACTCCTGCAGGACCCAGTATGGCCCCTGTGTGATGTATCTATTGTCGTGGGAGCTAATGGCCAAACGTCCATCCCATGGTAGGATATGCAAACAAGTCCCAAGGTACCATGGGGTGCCTTGGGGTGCCATGGGGTGTCAGATGTCTCAGATGTTCTGCAGTACCCAAAAACAAATTTTAGAAAAAGGAGAAGAAAATATGGGTTGTGGGGCCTTAGGAAGGTTGGCCACAGGGCGTGGGTAAAGTCTAATGTGCTGCAGGGGGTTTGCGACTTAGGGGTTGTCAAGCATATGGCCTAGCTAGAGGCCAAGCCCTGCGGCTAAACACCTGCTTCACACAGCCTTCGGCCTTGACAGTGGAGGTTGGCTGCCCTCATTGAGAAAGGGCACAGGGTCTGGCCAGAGGCCATGCACAAGCAGAGTTGGCTGCAGATTGCCTGAGAGGGTTGGGTGTGTGTGCTCAAGTGTGAATACGTTAAAAAAACCTCACTAAAGTAGTGTTATAATTAGGTAACAAAATCTTAGCTTATGTTATAAATTCACAGAACAAAACAAAGGCTAAAACGAAATTATGGTTAGGTGTTGAAATGGGATAAAAACTAACACTCAAAAAGCAAAAAGTACTCAAATTCACAAATTATAGTTTACTGAGCTAGCTATAACATTTGATACCATCATGCATTGCTCATGACTTGACATACTACATCACTCATGACACAATAAAATAAAAATCAGAGGTTTGAGAATGTGGGTTGGAATGTGCGCAGAGATGGGTACGGGCCAGCTCAATTTTGGTCTTTAATTATTAGAACCTTTTCAGGAGTCTCTTAGCTACCTGGGGTTACTGGGCAATGACTGTATCAATCATAGTTGTTTATCCTTGGTGTCCAGTGGATTAATCCAACTATTTGATCCGAAACTGATCAAAGACAACCATTTAGCACATGACTCTCGAGGTAGGGATTTTGAACAGCCCAAGGTTTATTCAGGTAGGTGATGTGGTACTTTACCATTGTTACACATGACAGCCTTAGGGTAGTCTTCTTTCCTACATTTTGCCTGCCTCCTCCACTTTTCTGATCTCGCTTCTGCTGGCCTTGGGACTCCGTGCACTTTACCACTGCTAACCAGTGGTAAAGTGCTCTCTCCTTAAAACATGGTAATGTTGGCCTACACCCAATTGACACATGTAATTTACTAGTAAAGTGCAGTAGTTGTGCCTAGCTGGGGGCCTGTAAATTAAATACTACTTTAAGGCCTGCAACACTGATGGTGCCACCCACTTAAGTAGCCTTCTAACATTGCAGAACCTGTTTGTGCATTCTGCCATGTCGATCTCACAAAATAACCCTTTTGCCAGGCCCAAACCTTACCTTTTTATACATATAAGTCACCCCTAAGGTAGGCCCTCAACAACCCGGAGGGCAGGGTGCACTGTATTAAAAGGCAGGACATGTACTTTTAAGTTTTACATGTCCTTGTAGTGAAAAACTCCCAAAGTCGTGTTTCACTACAGCAAGGCCTAACCCTCCTTTTGGTTAACATTGGGATTACTTTATTACATTTTATAAGTGTAATTCACAATCTGGAAGAGATATCTTTTTCCTCAACCTCCCCCGCCACGAGTACATCTTCACTCACCTCAGATCCCTTCACTGGCTGCCCATCAGCAAAAGGATCATCTTCAAAGTCTTTATCCACGCTCACAAATCCCTCCACCAGCCTACCTCAACGAACGAGTAAACTTCCACGCACCTACGCGACCTCTCCGCTCCGCGGACCTCGCCCTCGCCACAGTCCCCTGCATCCACAGATCCTTCTCCCACTCGCCTCCAAGACCTGGAACTCCCTCCCCACCAACCTACGCAAGACCCAGGACCTCCTAACCTTCAGAAAGCATTTCAAGACATGGCTTTTTGAGCAGTAATTGGCAACCCTTCCCACACTACCCCACCTCCCCACAGCACCTTGAGACCCTAACGGGTGAGTAGTGTGCTTAATACATTTTTTGATTGATTGATTGATTTCGAGTTTGGTGTCTTTGAAATCACAAATGAAAATCACATATTCTGGTGAAGTCGGATTTCAAATTGTAATTCTAAAAATGCCACTTTTAGAAAGTTTGCATTTTCTTACTTTAGTCATTTGGTGCCTGCTACCTGTCTCTGATCACATGTCTGGGGTGAGTGACAGCTGGGCATTGTTATTCCCGCTAGACAGTTACACTCAATGGGAGCTTAGGTGTGAGTTAATGGGCCTTGATGGGTCATCCTGGCAGGATGGGAGGGACAAGCTGGCCTCAGCCTCACTTTTATCTGAATAGGCTGTGTCCTGTCCCTACACACAGGGCTGCATAACCTCCTGCAGTAAATCTAGACCCAGGGCTGGAAGGGCAGTACCTGTGTGCACATCAAAAGGCTTTCTTTAAAGTCTACCCCACTTCAAAGGCACAACTGGGTATAAGTACAGGAGTTCTGACAACACCAACTCAGTACACTTCTGGACCTGTGATTACTCTGCCAGGAAGAAGGACTGCTGTGCTGCTGAAGGACTGCCACTCAGCTGAACTGTTGCTTTGCTGGACTTCTGCCTTGTTGTGCTGCCCTGCCACCTGGTGTTCGCCTTCCTGGTTGAGAAGGACTGGACTGGCATCTCCTGAAACCAGAGTGACTCCAAGGGCCAGCCGACTGTTCTTCTACTCTGAAGTCTCATGGACATAAAAGACTTCCAACCAACCTACTTCTGCACTTGGACTCTGCCATTTGTGAGTCTCCCCTGCATTGTGCTGCCACCCCAGTTATGGACCCTTGGAAGTGAGGCCTAAAGTGCTTGCTCCAGGAGAACTGGTGTATCGCTCCTGTTGTGGGGATCAAAACTGGTGCATCGCTCCTGTTGCGTGGATTAGACAGGCGCATCATCGCTGTTGCAGGAACAGACCTGGTGCATCGCCTCTGGACCTGCCACATATCAGAACTGAGGTATTTCCGCTGCTGCATGCATAAAACTAACATATCTCCTCTACTGCATGAGGAAAATTGATGCATCTCCTCTACTCTGGGGACGGACACCGGCGCATTGCTTCTACTACACCTGGCATCAGTGACCTCGATATCACCAAGATTAAGGTACAATTATTCAGTGGGCCTCACTGGGTCCCTGTGTTCGGCCCACGCTCCATTGTGGCTGGCCTGAACTTTTGACTTTGTCCTGCCCTTATGCGACCAGATATCCTCAATTGGCACTTCTTGCTTCTAAGTTCTATTTTACAGTTTAATCTTAGCAAATTCATAACTCAAGTTCTGCTTATTGGATTTTTGTTGTTTTTGTCTTGTTTTATTTATTAGATTCAGATCTAAGTTTCTCATCTGGTGTGGAATCTTTTTGTGTGGCGTTTTCACTGTTCTACTGTTTGAAGTGTTGCACAAATACTTTACACATTTCTGTGATGAAAAGTTCCCGAATCTGCACAAAGCCACACACTTCCTTCCACCCACCATGTTCCTAAGTCTCCCAATAAAAATGGTGCCTCGTTTGTGTGGGTAGGCCTAGTGCCTGTGACAGGAAATGACCCAAAATGCAACATGGATGCAGCACATTGTTCCACCGAAAACTCACCTGCTTTTTCCTGAGGTGGTAGCTCTACATTTAGTACCCTATCTTAGCTGGCATCTGGAGAAACCTAGCCACCCTGTACATTTTTTTAAACTAGACACTTGGGGTATCCATGGTGGGTGACTCACTTGACTCTCACCACTTTTTTAACCAGAATCCCCTGCAAACCTCAAACACTGACTAAACAAAATGTTTCCTCACATTTCTGTGATGGAAAGTTCTGGAATCTGCAGGGAGCTACAAACTTCCTTTTACACAGCATTATCCCAAGTCTCCTGATAAAAAACAGAACCTCACTTGTATGAGTAGACCTAGTGCCCGCAACAGGAAATGGCCCAAAACACAAGATGGACGCAGCACATTTTTCTACCGAAAACTGACTCTCTTTTTCCAGTGTTGGTAGCTCTAGCTTTTTTAGACCCTAGCTCAGCCAGCAACTAGGGAAACCTAGCCAACCTGTACATTTTAAAAAAAACAGACACCTAGCCGAATCCAGGAAGTTGTGACTTGCACGGATCCTAATTGTGTTTGTTACCCAAAATGCCCTGCAATTCTCAAACTTTGCCTGAACTAACACATTTTCCTTACATTTCTGTGATGGAAACTTTTGGAATCCGCAGGATTCCTACCGCCCAGCATTGCCCCACCTGTACCAATAAAACCACTGCCACAGTTGCAAGGATCCAATAGGGACGGGTACCATTGGAATGGGAGATTTTACCCTTCCTAATGACATCTCTCCAGTCTGCCTCAGAGCTTGGGGCTCAGATAGCCTCCGAGCACCGAGGCAGTGAAAGCGAAATGAGCAGATCGGCTCATTTCACTTTCGTTTTCAGTGAAATTACATCAGCGTACCGTGTGAAAAGATCATCATTTCACTGAAAACCAAAAACTGCTTCCAGAGCTGGGGTGGCTATTCCCCAGTTGCCTAGGCTGTTTTTGGCAGACGTAACCAGAGGGATTCCTGTGCCATATGATGGGACTGCTGGGAACCATCCGACGCACACGATCAGCATGGCGTGGGACGGCTCCCAGCCATCACACACACTGAAGTGGTTAATACATGTGACATTCATGTTGCACATGGAGGAATGAAGGCCCAGTTGTAGGAGACTGACAGACATTTTACAAATACAGGGAAGGCCACTAGGTCACTCTCCCCAGCACGTGACAGGTAAAACATCCTGGACTGCATTTATTATCACTTTGTTGTCGCCACTGCCCACCCTATGCAGCCAATGGGGGTGACAGTAGTCGTTCCCTTTAAAAAGACATGGTGTGCCTTTCTGACCATAGACACCTGCTGTAGGTCTCATTCCATATCATAGGAAGGACTCAGCGCACACTGATATTCCTATGGGGGACACAAGGCAGGGCCGCTTTCTCTCCATAGCCATTCTCCATCTGAATATTAATAAAAGATGGCTTGTGATGTAGCAGAAATGTTTTTGCTACCTTTGATGTCACAGTAATCAACTGTACATGACAATCTTTACACTGATGCACTGAAAGCCTACATTAAAGTGCATTCACTGTAGAGTAGAGGTTTTAACTAATGTAGTATAGTCCTAAAACATAATGTGCAACCAATTAATTCGATTGTATATGTTTCTTCATCATGTTAATTAATAGGTTTTACTAAAATGATACTTAATTTCTGAAAAGTAATGTTTTAAATGTCACATACAAATGTTGAAAATAGAGTTATGCTTGATAGTTAAAGGGATGTATTAATAGAGTTATTTTGTTTTAAATCTACTGTAACATGAATGCTGACAATTATTAATGATGAGTTTATAATTTTGAATGTTATATGTGCTTTCCTTGATATAAATGAATGTGCCCTTTTAATTCACTTTAGTTAGCCTATGTGAGGACTGCAAGACCCTGTTTAATAAAACATGTAGAAAATTGTTTAGCTTTTCTTTTCAGACTTCGTTCCCATGAAAAGCTAATTTGGAAATAGATGTCCTATTATTTTATGCATAGTGAGCCTGAGAAAGTAACCTTGAGCCCAATACATTGAGAAACTGTGGAAATTGACTTATCTACATTTGTTTCATCCCATACAGATGAGCTAAGATGGATGACTTTCCCATGTTGGTAATGGGAATCTTTCCCTATGTTGCAGTTCCATGTCATGCAATGAACTTTGATTGGACAGTTGAATCTTCTGATTGATTTCATGGTGTTGATGGACAAATCTTCAGTCACTTTGGACATGAATCTGTCACTCCCAAGTTGGATCTGCGGCATTCTTCTGCATTCTTCTTGCCCTCTCCTTTGGGAGCAGAACCCTTGGACTCTGACAGGTACAGACCTCTCTACCCTTACCCTTCTTTTCTAAATGCTTTGCTGAGACTTAGAAACTTTCCCCTGACCCAGGGAGAAGATGCTTGACCGAGCTTCTGAAATGCTGACACGTTCCCTTCTTACCAACTTTTTGCCAACTTTAGTTAGTCACCTTTAGCCCTCGATGTTGTTTTTTAAATTATTTTTGTCTTTTTCTTTTTTGTTTTTTCCCTTCATGTGTTTTAGCCCAGCACATGCTACCTGTGACTTGCCAGTCTGTAGGAATTTCCCTTGCCTTAGTTGGTTAAATTTGGATGACTCTTAAATTGCCTGCAAGCTTAGTAGAACTGAACAGTGCTTGTTTTCTAGGCATCAAATTATCCTTTTGATGTTGTGGATTGATGTTGAGTGCTTGGTCCTTTTGATGTTAGTTTGTTTAAACCTTTTTCATCGCTTTGGTCAACCTATGGTGATTCTGTATCTTTATGATCTTGTTTTGAGAATCATTTCCACATATCTGACGCTGAATCTGTAATAAAACCACCAACTTTATTTCAGAGTGGAGTAATGGATGAGGCAGTCAATTTAATTTGTGCTGTTTGAGGTTTTGATTGTCTATTTCTCCACCCCTTCATGCTGAGTGAAAACACTCATTGGCCTTGTTTAAAGCATAACCGAGAAATGCTGTATCACTTTTAAAACAAATTTGACCTATTGAGCTACACCTATAGTCACCTTTTGATTTATATAGTTTTGTGGTGAATATTTTTTTATATTTTCGAAAACTTTGATGGCTATATTTTTTACAATTTCACTTCAAATTCCCCAGTGTGTTTAAAAAGTCGATGTTTTTTGTGGTCAATATTAAGGCTATGTTACTTTTTGTATCACACAATTTGAGCTATTAATATTGTGACACACAGCCCCTTCTTGCATATTGTGGCCACCACAATGGGACAGCAGTCATATGTTGTTTTATTTTTCGATGTTCCTATACCCACATCTCTCCTCATCTGTTTCCTGCAACTCTGCAACATCTGCTTAGACTGTCCGATCATGACTGCTCTGTTGTGAGGGTGACCACAAGTTGTCTTGTCTATGCTGCCCCACCTGCATCTCTTCCGCAGTCGTTGGGTACCCTTTGAAACTGTATTCTATGCTGTCCTTCGGGTATCTTTGCCCATTTCTCAATCAGCCTCACTACTGACTTCCATGCTGGGATCCAGGCTGGCACTCTCCAGATTGTGGAACTGTATATATCCACCTCAATATGGGCAGAGTAAATTAATGATGCTGATATCTCCCATTCTCAGATTTTGCCTGCTGATTTTTCATTCTCTCACAACTGCTTTGAACACTTTCTCTTTTCGGTCGCTCCAATTTGAGTTACTCAGGTTCCTCTTTTTAAGTTCTTATGAAATCCCAGGACCTACCTTCAAGCTGCATGTCTCCTCGTGATCCAGCATTGCTATTTTCACTTACCCTGCCTCAGTACTTCTGTATTCAGGACTAGACCCCGCTACTAAAACCGCATCAACAGATAGTTTGATTGTGTCTATTTTCTCAGCAGAAACCCACAATTTTAGGATTTGTTTCTCAGCAGAAATCCACAATTTCACACACCAAATCCATGGTTCGTGATTCTGTCTGTGGGACTTTTGAGTCAGTGCTTACTTTGTGCTTGTGTTGCACCCAGTTATGTTATACAACCTGCTCTCTTTCTGCGGCTTATGACCCCGTCGCCCTTCCGGTGTGCTACTCTCTGCCTCGTGCTGCTCTGCTCACTTGCTTTCCGGCTTTGCTCTAGGATCTTTCTTGTTGCACGTCCCTGCAGCTTCGCTTCTAGCAGGCCTATGCTACTAGATGCAGGACGTCAAAGCACAAGAAAAGGGTACATTTGCCCAAGAAACTTAATATCATATATTAACCAAGAACTCTTATTACTGTTTCATATAGGACTAATCTCCTGGCCAGTTGACCAATTTATGTTACATGGAAAGAATTATCAAATGACCGTCATGATGTAATATGTGGTGACCGATGACTGTAGGATTAATATATGACTGGTTCGTGGATCTTCTGTAATGTTATATGAATATCACTCTTTGAACCCATGAACATTCCACATTACATTCCTTAAATTAACCATTTTAGAAGCCGGAATCACTTCCAAATACAGCAGTATATACTGATGGATTTATATTTTTAAGAAAACATAACTTGCACTTTTTCAGTGAGACATATACATGTTTAGAGCGCATATATTTTCAAATAAAATCCGTGTAGATTTTGCCCAGAGAGTCAATACCCTCGTGGAGCCCCTGATGGGAAGCTCCAGCCTCCTAACATTGTTTTTTTCCTGGGTGGTGCTCACTTGTTTTGCGAAGGACGTGTTGAACTTGCTCACTCTGTACACATGCACTCGGATGGAACCATTTTTACTGAGAGCCTAGTACATAAATAGCGCTGACAAGTCTGTGTAAATGCTCATGTAGTGTGTGTGTGAAACCAGGCACGTCAGTATCCCTAAAATACATCAGCATTAGCCAGGCGAGCACCTGGCACCAATTACACGTCAGGAAATTCCATGCTATGTAGAGGCGAATGCTGTGCCAAGGAATCTGTCTGCTTCGCCTGCTCCTGAGACACCAGGTTCAAGGGAGAATTACTGTGCTTTGCCTCCAGACATGCAGCATCTAATCCCCTGCTTTCTCTAGCGTTTGATAAATGTTGCTGTGCATGTTCACGGAATGCCACACATTCAGCCTCCCCTGCTTGCTGCTATTTATTATCAGCTGGGCGACCCGGCCTTCTCTGCAGGAAGCCATTTTGTTGGATAAAGTAGTCACCTAAGCCCTGGGGGGATTAAATCTGCTATGGATGCCCCATCACACGGGTTCCAGAAATTATACTCATGAAAGTGATATTATCTCCATGTGACTTCAGTCTGATTGCTTTAGCTGCTGTAATGTTGCAACAGCTGGGCATGTTGGTTTAGCAACTCTATTTACCTCTTGATGCTTAAAGTATATTTTATAAGGTTATTACTTTGTCTAAAAGCATTTACCATAAAAAATGACAGTGGTACACATGCTGGAAAGAAGGGTGATGGTGGGGAGCACCTGTTCAGAGAATTGCAGATTGGAACCGTGGCAATGTTGATATCTACTTTCACACTTCAAATGTTGATAACATGAATGGCAATAAATTCAATACAATAAGAAAATCATGTCATGAATGACCTAGAGGCACTTTAGGCTTAATTATGCATCATGTGTAGCTTTATCGTAGCCATACTGATAGTTCCATGTTGTCCTTTGTGCCCAGTGATAGTACCAGTAAGGTGGCACGAGTACCTACACCAGCATGTTTGAGGTGGTAACTTTTCATAGTTGGTGGTAGGGGTTTAAAAGTTGTAGATCGTAGCATTACTAGTATTCAGTAACTTAGTTAGAACCCAAGATTCTAATGCTGCACTGAATGTCTGCACAATTATGGAATGAGATTATGGGCCTGATTACAACTTTGGAGGAGGGTGTTAATCCATCCCAAATGTGACAGATATCCTGCCCACCATATTACGAGTTCCATAGGATATAATGGACTCGTAATACGGCGGATGGTATATCCCTCACATTAAGGACGGATTAACACCCTCCTCCAAAGTTGTAATCAGGCCCTCTATCTAGGAGAGGATTACGTTTACAAATGTGTGTCCTCTGTTGATGAACCTATGTCTACTCCTGTCCCCTCTAGTGCTATATCCTACTGACAACTGTAAGTGAAATCACATGTTGCCTCTTACACTTCTCACCACACCCTAGTGTACAATTTTGAAACAGGGGTTTTGACTTAGGGATACCAAGAACTGGGGGAGGCCACTGACCCACTGGACTTCAATGTTGGTTAAAATATGGTGAAGATTCTGAGGATGGTGGAATAATTGTCATTCCTTTACATCACTGTTATAAGATTTTTAGTCTTATCAGGAGCATTCCTAGCAAAATATATTGAGTCACTTACTGAATACTTTTATAATTTTACTTCACAGGATCCCTCTAACATTGCGATATCAATATCTAAGAGCTCCCAATGTTGATTGAGCCCATTTTGGTAAGATTTTGCTTTTTTGGTAAACAGACGTTAAAACATAACTCAAACTGTGGGTGAGGGTCCTTTTGTCCAAGGTCATTTTTTTGGATTTGGGGAACTTTCCCATGCATAAATTTGTGATCCTGTTGAGCTACATCCTTTGTGTTTGGTATGAAATTAAAGATGACACAGTAGTGAAACTTAAAATCCTCCCTCTTATGTTTGTTGTGTTTCTGAGATGATATTGTGTCCATAGATTTAAATAACTTCAAAACATATCATCAAACCATAAGCAGAAAAAAATATGAAGTCTCATCACCTCATCATTGAAAACCATAATTATGAACTGATGTTGTTTAATAGTTGAAGAGTTCATCTTGATTTTAGTACTTCTAGAATTTGTCTAAGAGCACTGTATTTGCAATCCAACTGATGTGTGTAAATTACATGCATTTTATCATGGCTACAGTCAGAGATATAAAAACGAATTCACAAAACAATTCAACAGTTTGGGAAGTAGTACTACAGTAGTACTCATTTACTTACTCTTAAAGCCTTTATGAATTGTCCTCCGTAATGTCCAACTCCATATTTGTAAAAGTGCAAGGACACACATCATTTGATTTCTACTAATTATAAATTAATATTCCTTGATATTACCCATTTTATTCCCATTTTAGATGGTTCATTAAAAAAAGACATCTAAGAGTACTTAAAAGAGTACTCCTGGAGTACAAAGTACCTTTATGAGTAGGCCCTGAAAACAAGTACTCTAAACAAGCATGCAGGCTGTATCACTGTCAGGGTCTAGTCGTCTGGATGCTGTTGCGTGATGCACTGCCCAGGCAGTTAACTCTGCCATCAGGGAAGACGCTGAAGCATCTAGCTCTGTGAGTCTGTGTCAGGGCTTCTGGTTCTTGGGAGTCGTGGTAATCGGGCTGGAATTTTGAAGGCTGTACATGAGTCACACAGCATCCAAGATTGTGACTACGAATTTCAGGGTCATGAATTGCTTGGTAAATGCATCTTGTTTTGGTAATTCAGCTATGATCTAGTGCATATCCAGGGTGAACCCTGTGCACATTTGTGTTTTTCTCCGTTTTTCCCTGAGTGTCAAAGTTCCTACCATTATTCCAACTGTTGATTGTGATTATACAAGGTGTTAACTGCTTCTTCATTTCAACTAATCCTCCTCACCCTGCAACCAGTGACTCGCTGTCTGCAGGGGGCAGTCTTTCTGTCTTGTGAATGCTGACTGATGATGTATGGTTTAAGGATACCCAATGTTATGTCACCTATTGACATGTTTCATAACCAGTGTTTTCTCTCACCTTGGTACAAGTATAAGTGGCAGACTCCTGTGTTTTGTTCTATGTCTCCCTTACCAACCCTTCACCCCTATTTCCCCAGGATCTGGTGCCCCAGGTATTCCTGTATTTATTGAAACTGGGCATTTGTCATTTTTGGTCTGCATGCACCTGTCAACAAATATACTGTTGTTTTTTCCATTATGGTTCTGACAAAATCTAGAAATCAGATGTAAATATCAATCACATAATTCAACAGAGAACTAGCATAATCACAAAGAAAAATGACAATGGGGTCACTCAAAGTGTCAATATGACTCAGCAGTATGCATGATGGGCGGGGGATGTGGCTGGTCTCTTTTGCCATTAGGGATCACAACCTGATTGGATACACTGCATGTCAACACAGATGTGCATTTCAGAGGGATGATTTATAAGCGTGCCTGTCCGCCACCAAAGAGATCTGTCTTTGTCATCTGCTGCAACAAATTGGAAGTCTGTCTTTGGGTGATATGTGTGACTCTCATAGACTTGCTGACTCATTATAAGCAGTAGAGGACCCTTTAACAAACGCTAATTTGAAAATGGAACACCATTCTGAATGTGTTTTAAAATGATTATTACCAATTGTTGAAGACGTCTAAAATTAGATAAACAATAAAAGAGGAAATCTGAGGATTGGCAAATATTTTGGTAGAGACCAATCAAAAAACGTAAACCTTACATTAAGCAAAGAAACTCAGGGAAAATATACACATTCAAAGGTGACACCATTGACTAGAAAATGAATAAAATTTACAGCTGGGTATAAATGCTGCAAAACGAGCAAATAACACCCAAAACCACCTCTGAAGTATCCAGTGACTCTGAGGATTAATAAACCACTCCCCCCCCCCCCAAAAAAAACTAAAAAACTAAAACAAACGGTAACTGCATTAAACACCAGTGATTACCTGGAATGCCAAGCAGCAATATCTAAAGAGCCATTTTTGGGGGGCATTAGCCCGTGTCCAGTGAAAAATCCAAAAGGGAAAGAGGCAAGTGCATCTTAATAATTCAAACCATATATTGATTATAAACATTTCCCAAAAAAGATTCAGCTTAGCACTGCTCAAACAAGTAGAAACATAGATCTCTTTCTTTAAATATGTGAGGAATTTGAGACTCAGATGTGGTTGAAAATGTTGTGCAAGTGGTACCAAAGGTGCTGTAAGATTATACATTCTTCAACCCACCCCCCCCTTAACTTTCATGTCCTCTGAATTTCACCTTTCTGGATAACGCTGAGGACTCTGAAATCATATTTAGAAGTGCTGGTAAAGGGGGTGCACTAGTAGCTAGGGAGTCCTAACATGTATTTGACAACCTGTTCCATGCCAAAGAAGAGTATGACCTGGCGTAAGACTACAAAGGCTATCCCTAGGAAAACCAGGATCAGATCAACCAGAACACCAAACAATATGACTTGCAGAGACATCCCTGGATAAAAATGCACGCATTTCCTAAAATTCATAAAAACCTCAAATGTTCTCACTTACATCTCATTCTAAAAAGATTGTGATGTATACAGGAAACCATCGGAAAGCATGTAAGCAAAGGGTTAAAATGAGTGAGTAAAAACACATTCGTACCTCAACAAGACTATTGATTTGCTGTAGACTGTTTCCAAAATACGCCTAACAAATGAAAACCCAGTAATTCTACGTGCTTGTTGTTCGAGCACTTTTTACTTTCCTACACTACTCCCATGGTGCTGGAGCAGTAGAATGGTTTTGATTGAGTCACTTTCCCCGGGAGAAATTCCACCTTTATGCTTCACTTTTGATACCTTATATTGCACCACAATTCTTTTGAAAGCCAAGGGTTTCACTACACCAAATTAAATGGATCTTTTGCGCAGGCATCTGCAGCTTTATACCCTGCCAATCTATGCATGCTTAAATTTGAGACTGGCAATGTACATATTAACGTAGAGGCTTACATTTGCACAAACAAAAGATTGATGACATTCAGATCTTTTGGCACGACTGTGGGACCAGTCAGAGAAGTCCATTTATTCCTGACAAACAGTGCATTATTTACATCTACTACCTCAAATTGGCATTTACACATCATATTCTATATTCCTGACACATTACACCTACATCCATTCACCCACTTTCATGCTACGTCTGTTTTAAGTACCACACTCTATTCTATGCTATTCCACTCTATGTCCACTGCATTCTACAGCACCACAGTGAAAGTCAATGCAGTGCATGCCCCTACACTGTATGCACCTCCGCAATAGGCTACTCCACTCTATGCAATTCCACTCTACGCAGCTCTACGCCACTTCGCTACATGCCACTTAACTCTACAACACTCCACTGTATGATGTTATACTGGACACCACTCTATGTCACTCCACTGTACCCCATTCCATTGTATGCCACTCCACTGTA
The DNA here is from genome assembly GCF_031143425.1 of Pleurodeles waltl. Classification (NCBI taxonomy): domain Eukaryota; kingdom Metazoa; phylum Chordata; class Amphibia; order Caudata; family Salamandridae; genus Pleurodeles; species Pleurodeles waltl. The sequence continues at coordinate 109,789,034 of NC_090441.1, read as the reverse complement.
CGCCACTGCACTCTATGCCATTCCACTATATGGCACTCCACTTTATCTCACTCTACTGTACACCAGTAATCATCTACACACTGCACTGTACACTACACCACTCTGTGCCCCTCCACTGCACACCACTCCACAGTATGCCACACTGCTGTATGCTGCTTCCCACTACACTATTCCATTGTACTCAAATTTACTCTATGACACTACACTCTATGCTCTTCCACTCAATTACACGTCTTTCTATGACACCACTCCACACCGTGACTCCATGGTATGCAATACAACTCTACACCACTATAGTGTACCTCACTTCAGTCTATGCCACTCCACTGCACTCTATTCGACCTAACTCTTTTGGATGCTATTCCATACTATGCAACTCTTGTCTACACCATTCCATTCTACTCAACTCCACTGTATGTAAACCCACTGTACACCACTCCACTCTACCACACTACACTTTATGCCACTCCATTCTACACCCCTCCACTCTAAGCTGCTCCACTCTACGCTCTATGCCACTCCACTCTCCACCACCCCTCTGTACGCCACTCAAGTGAATGCCACTCCGCTGTACCCCACTATACTATATGCCAATCCACTATATGCTATTCCATTGTACACAACTATATTCTGCACCATTACACTTTACACTATTCCACTGTACACCACTTACCTCTACTCAACTCCAGCTTATGCCACTACACTGCATGGTATTCCACTGATGCTACTCCACTTTCTGCTATTCCACCCTATGCCACACCATTGTATGCTATTCCATTTTATGCTACTCCACTCAACACCACTACACTATATGTCACTCCACTGTCCACTACTCCACTGTATGCCACTCCACGGTATACCAGTCCACTCTACCCCATTCCACTGTATGGCACTCCACTGTACACTACTACATTCTATGCCACTCCAATTTACATCATTCCACTCCATACTATTCCACTCTACTACACTCTATGGCACTCCAATGTACGATATTCCACGGTATGCAACTTCACTCCATGCCAGTGCACCGTACACCACTCCTTGCCAATCCACTGTATGCTATTTACTGTATGACACCCCACTTTACGCTAAAACACTGTACGCCACTCCAGTTTACAATAGTCCACCCCACTCCACGCTACACTTCTGTATGCCACTCCACTCTGTGCCTCTCCACCCTATTCCACTGTATGACACTCCACTCTATGCCACTCCACTGTACGCCACTATAGTCAAAGCTATTCCACTCTATGCCACTCAACTCTATGATAATCCACTGTATGCCACTCCACTCTGTCAGACTCTGCTCTATGCCACGACATTCTTAACCACTCCACTGTACGCTAATACACACTACTCCACTCCATTGTATGACACTGCAGTGTACACCATTACTCTGTATGCCTTTCCACCATATGCTACTCCAAACTATGTTATTCCTCTCTAACCAATTCTAGTCCATGACACACCAATCTGCGCCACTTCAGTATACACCAGTCTATTCTATAACACTGCACTGTATGGTATTACACTGTACAACACTCTACTCTAGGCCACTCCACTCTACGCCGCTCCAATGTATTCAACTCCAGTGTATGCTACTCCAATGTATGCCACTTCACTGTACGTTGTTGCTGTCTATGCTATTCCACTATAGAACACTCCACTGTATGCCACTCCACTCTATGTTATTCCACTATATGGAAGTCCTCTTAACATCACTCCAGTGTATGCCACTAAACTCAACGTTATTCCACTCTACACCACTACATTGTATGCTAATCCACTGTATGCTACTCCACTTTATAGCACTCCATTCTATGCCACTACAGTCTATGTTTTCAGTTCTATGCCACTCCACTCTATACCACTCCATTGTATGACACTTCACTGTATGCCACTCCACTCTATGACACTCCACTGTACTCTACTCCACTGTATGCCACTCCACTCTATGCCACTAAGCTCTGTGCTATTACCCTCTAGGACTCTCCACTGTATCCCACTCTAGTGTATGCCAATCCACTCTATACTATTACACTGTACACCACGACGCACTATGCCACTCTACTCTATGCTATTCCATTTTATGCTACTGCACTTTACACCGCTCCACTCTTCACTGCTCCATTCTACACCACTCCACTGTATACCACTACACTGAGTGCTATTCCACTCTACACCACCCCACGTTTTTCCACTGTATGCAGCTCCACTCTACACTTCTTAACACTATGTTATTCCACTCTATGCGACTCCACTCTACCCTATTAGACTTTACGCAGCAACACTCTACCCCACTCCAGTATACAACACAACACACTACATTATTCCTCGTTACACCAATGCCTTTTCACCACTCTACTCTATGCCACTCCACTGAGTGACACTACACTATACCCCACTCCACAGTATGCTATTACTCTGTACGCAACTTCACTGTATGCCACTCCACTCGACCCTATTCAACTTTATGCCATTCCAGTCTACTTCACTCCACAATACGTGACTCCACAGTATGCCACTCCATTCTACACAACTTCAATCTATGCCACTCCACTGTACGCCAATACAATCTACGCTAGTCCACTGCCCACCACTTCAATCAAAACGATTATTTTCCACTGTACACCACTCCACTGTATGATACTGCAGTGTACACCACTAAACTCCTCGCTATTCCAGTGTACATCACTACACTTTATCTCACTCTACTCTATGCCACTTAAATGCCATGCCATTCCACTCTGTGCAACTCTACTCTACGCTATTCCACTTTACGCTAATCTACTCTATGGTACTCCACTGTACACCAGTATACTATAGCATATTTCATTATACACAATTCAACTGTACACCCCTCCACAGTGTCACACTCCACCCTATGCAACTCCACTCTACTGTATGCTATTTCACTCTACGTGACTCCACTTTACCACTTTATTTCACTTTATAACACTATGCTCAACGACATTACAGTGTCTAACACTGTCACCCACTCTACTCTACCACACTCCACTTAACTACAGTCTACGGCACAAAACTGTACGCTCTAAAATATATTTTATTAAAATGTTTAAAAAACATTACAATTCTATGGAAAGAACAAAGGTTAACATTTGTTATAGTTAAGAACAAATTATGTATTCCTTTTATACAAACCAAACCTAACTACACAAAAATTACTAATTCTAAATTTATAGTTATACCTTAAACTTAAAATTTACCAACCACATTTCAATTACTATACTTTATTATTCTTTAGATATAAACAAAATAAACTACCCAAAAATGATAAATTCTATAGTTTTAGTTACACCTTTAATTCATATTTTACGCAACACGTTCAAAATATTTTAACTTGCATACCCCCATACACAGTGTATTGAACTCAGTAGCCACAATACATTAACTATAACTTGCCACTCTAACATACACTGTGTTCTCACAAATTATGTTTAGTGATGTTATAATTGTTATTGAAAATGCTTTTTTTCAGTGAATATATATATATATGTATATATAATGCTTGTCCACTCCGGCTTCCAAAGCAGGCAGCATTGCAATTTTTATTTTATTTTATTGTATTAAGCCCAAAAAGTGCCCACAGCCCCAGGGGCCCCAGGACACCCCTTACCGCCAGCCTCTTCCTGGCGGTGAAAACCGCCAGAAACAGGCTGGCGGTAAGGGTGTCAGAATCCCCAGGGCAGCGGGGCGACCACGGCTTTACCGCCGCAGTCGGAATGGGTGAGAAAGCACCGCCAGCCTGTTGGCGGTGCTTTCACTCATTATGCGAGACAGCCAGGGTCAGAATGACCCCCTTAGTACTTTAAATGAATGATCTAATGGTAAAGTACCTAGATAATCCTAGAGAAGATCCAGTGTGCATCATATCACGGAAACACTATGCCTCCTCATGCACGTACTGTACAGTAATTTCCAACAAGATATTTGCGCATATCCAGTGCTCTATTTGAGTTCTGGTCCTCCCTACTCGTCAATACAACAATGGAGCACATGAAATGCTACCACATACTATAACAAGGAGCTGCTTGTCTGGTAATGTGAAAAAAAATTATCATACACATACCCCAGTAACATGACATTACCGAATCCTCATACATCTTTGTGGTTTTTATTTTCAATAATTCCCAATAAACATCTACTAGCACATATTGCACACAAACATATATTGTTTTTGTGTATAGCTGATCATATGGTGAAGTACCTCGATAATACGTATTAATGTCATCATAATGCAAAGCAATTCACAGTAACTACAAATTTCCTAGTGTTACTGGAAGCCTGGAAATGCCTCGTCTTCTTAGGGGTTAAACCGTTCAATGCACAATTGCATTCCCCATTACAAAATTGCTGTTACAATGAGATTTGTGTTATATGCTTTTACCCACCCACTTCTTTTCATATTCTACTGCTATCTCTTCTGATTATGCACAAAGTGTATCAACTGACCTATCAGGACTGACATAAAGTGCTAGAGTGCCAATTTGTGCAAAGGTTCATCTGAAAAGTGCATACCCCATTATAAAGTCAATGTTATATTGTGGTTTGTCTTGTCTTATGCTTTTGCTCACTCATTTCTATTAGTATTGCACTAAGATCACTTCTAATCTTGTGAAAGGAGTGTCAAATGACCATCCAAGGACAGATGTAAAGTGCTAAGTGCCAGTTGTGCAAAAATGTATCTGTAAAGGGTGCACTGATATCTCTCCTGATCTTGAGAGTTGGGTGTCATATGACCATTCAAGGACAGATGTAATGTGCTGAAGTGCAAATTGTGCAAAAGTGCATCTGAGAAGCACTACAGAAGTACAGTGCTAATGCACTTATGCTACTTCGAGAAAGTGTTGCTGGATGTTATATGACTATTCAAGGACAGATGTAAAGTGCTGAAGTGCAAATTGTGCAAACGTACATCTGAAAAGTGCTACAACAGTAAAGTGCTCATACAGTTAAGCTACTTCGATCTGTTTAGGTCACTTAATAAAGATTTAATAAATACAGATTGTGTGAGAGTAAATGCAAAGGATGCCTGCTGAAAAAAGCATAAAGCTATCAAAATATTTTAGAAGTAAGGTCAATGTTATTGTACTTTTCTATAAGGACCAACAATACAATCATCGATAAAATATGTCTATATGAACCAATGGTTTGCTTCAATTTCAAGTGCAACAAGCCCTTATCATTACACATTTTAAGGTGCCCAGTGCCTATATTCCTATTGGTCTGATGAATACAGTTATACATTTGGTCACATGCATTCCCTTATACTCTCACCATCTGCTATTAAATATGTGTGATGACCATCTTACTCTAATTATGTTTAGTACATGTATATTTGTAGTGCAACCTCATCCTGAAATTCATCAATATTGCACCACTCTGCATCAAAAAGTGCACATGCCACATCTTGCCACATCTGATTATCCATAGCATTTAGTCCCCACAGTATCTCAGTCCCCATCAGGAGGATTTGAATTCAGATCGTCTAAGTGCAAGTTTGCTATCTCCTCCTCTAGGTCACTGAACTATGTGTTGAATCCCATAGTACTTGGAACAAATTCTGTTGCCATTAGGATATTCCCAAATGTGTTTGACCAGAGTAAATTAGCTCTTTGCTTGTAATGACTCGAAGATGCTGCAAAATCAATAATTTAAGATTGTTAATGGTGTTGCCAACATAGCTCTTGCCTCAGATGCACTCCAGTACATGAACTACAAATGGCGTTTCACAATTAATTGATTCCCATTTTTTTTTCACCCTACCATCCTGCAGTTCGAATTATGTTTTATTTATGCTAAATAAGCATGCTTTGCGTTTACGACACCTCCAGAAAACTTGTTGTTTCCTCATTAACCAATTGGCTCTATCTGTACTTTTCACTGCCACGAAATTCTGTGTCAGACAATCACCCAAGCAGGGTGTCTTTTTGGAGGTAATTTTTGGATGATCTGGTAGTATTGCCTTGGTGCATCATCCATCAGCAGCAATTTCCAATTCTCTTTATGGAGTTTCTTAGACTCATATTTATACTTTTTTAGCGCCACATTTGCGTAAAAAAATGACGCAAATGCGGCGGCAACTTGCAAAATACAATTGAATTTTGTGAGTTTGCGACGTTTTTGCATCAAAAAGTGGAGCAAATGCGGCACTAAAGAAGTATAAATATGGGCCTTAGTTTGTTGACTAGAGAAATCGAATTGCATCATGCATCTTATCTCATTCTCTTTGGCCACATTTTCTGAACCTGTTCTTTTGGGGAATTAGCAGCTCCTTCCTTTTACGCTTTCTAGCCCTTATCAGAGAGACATCTAACACGGACTTCGGGCACCCCCTCTGAATGAATCTTATCTACATATCTCCAGCTTCTGTTTCAAATTCATTGTCTTGTGAGCAGCTGAGCCTGGCTCTCAAAAGTTCACCATATGGCGCACTCCACCTGAGTGCCCGTGGATGGCCGCTGTTGGCGTGTAGTACACTATTGCAACTGGTCAGCTTCCTTTGAATCTTAGTGCATACTTTGCCATTTAGTACATAGATGCCAATGCCTACGTATTTGATCTCAGTTGCACTTACTTCATGGGCAAACTTCAGAAGATGTGGATTTTGATTCAATAAGGAGATGAACTATTCCAGGTCTTTCCAGTCCCCTTCCCAGATTAAAAACAGATCATCAATATATTGTACCCATGAGATCACATACGCCAACATTTCTGAATTCTCCTCTGTCCACACAAACTCTGCCTCCCACCACACCATTGTCAAGTTGCATATGTGGGGGAAAATGGCATAGGCATTGCAGTCCCTCTCTTCTGCAGATGGTAACTGTTATCAAATAGGAAAACATTGTGGGTCAGGCAAAAATGCAACATCTGCCACACAGAATTTGTGTTTTCAAATAAGCTGACAGACCTGGACCTCAAAAAATGTCTGCAATTTGGGCATTGAGGCAGTCCTCATGTTCAATAGATGTATACAGAGAGACATCAATCATAGTCATTAGATAATTATTTTGCCATGGGATTCCTTCAGTCCTTTTTAAAAAGTCCATAGAATCCCTGAGATAAGAAGGTAGATTAAGCACATAGGAAAATAGAAAAATGTTTACAGATCTGGAAGTGTTCTCCAATAATCAGCCAATTACATTAACGATTGGTCACTCAGAGGAATTTAGGATGTCTATGTGCACTTTAGGCAAGAAGTATTTTGTAGGTCTGCAGGGCCGACCAATCATCCATTGTCATATTTGTTTGATACTGCCTCTCTGTTTGCTATAAGACTTTATTCAGTCCTTCTATTATTACTTCTTCAAACAGATTCATTTTATTTCCGGCAGGTAATTGGGGGCATAAGGAAGATCTTGGTTTACAATGACTTGGAAGTGTGGCGTCAGTGGGGATTCCCCTAGTTTCACAAAATTCTTGATTCGTCACATTTTCAAAATCAGGCACATCAGGGAAGTTGTGGGGGAGATTAATTGAGACTCTGTGGGATCAACCACCTGCCCCTTTTGTGCAAAAAACTTTTTAAGCTTCAAGTTTCTGGAAAGTTTAAATGTCAATCCTGGCAGTTGCCAGGTCCATCCACATTATGAGGCAAAAGGTTAGTACCTTATTTAGCAAGTTGATATGGTTTGCCTCTAGTTTCTTTGAGGAGAGATTGATTACCAAATATTTCTCCACTCCATTCTTTTTCATTCCTTTTTGCCTCCTCTTCTTTTGCCCTTCCACTTTGATCTCCTTGTACGCTTGTGTTTAGATTAATTTTCTTTTTAATTCCCCTCCCCGCCTCCTTGTTTCCATGTTGTACACGCACATTTCCCTTGAGAAGTCTAACCTGGGTCACAACGCTTTTGGAGTTTCCTCCCCCGAACTCAAACCAGAGCTATCAATGCTTGATGGTGCTTTGTCCTTCTCAAAGGCCTTATCCATTGTTTGTCACATAGATAGATAGATAGATAGATAGATAGATAGATAGATAGATAGATAGATAGATAGATAGATAGATAGATAGATAGATGTCTACATTTTGGAAAAAAGCGAACAAAAAAAATCTGAATAGTATTTGCACACTAAATATATACCTTATGTCTTGATTATGGGTTGGAAGTTCCATATAATAAACAACAAGAGGCGGAGGGAAAGTTCGAATGAACAAGGGAACCTTCATACAATGTGAAATGGACATTCCTGCCTCATGCTTTTTTAACTTGCCATAATATTACAATAGTTCGACATCAGTAGTTTCAGAAAGCCCTAGATTTCTTTGATCCTTTTGTTTGTTTCCTAACAAAGCTTTATTAAAGGCCAGGCAAAAGTAAAAAACACTCCTAGGTCATACTATCAGCCGTGTATCTCCAAATTCAAATCCCAAATTTAGCTTTACACTAAACATTTATTTTAGATCCTAATTTTAAATCAGGTGTTTTTTTATGTATGCACATTGTGCGTGTTAGATTAACTAAAGCCAGCACATCGCCTCTTAATTTTGCAAGTAGGCACTACGAAGTACAGAACACACAAACCCATTCTGCTTTTCTATATCTGTGACATATTGTTTTTCATCTGGAAAGCTTGTTCTGCTTGCTACTGGCTTGTTTCTTGATTTTTTCTTGGTTGTATGCTTAAGTGCCCAGGCTCAGAGGATGCAGGAACCACAGGGGAGTACAAAACCTGTTTGGGCCAATGACATTGAGTATCCTTGGTGTTAGATATCAGAACCTCAGAGGTTTCCATCATTCCGCTCGCCTGCAGCTGAGGCTGAAGCTAGGGAACTTGGCGGAGAAGCTAGTAAAATTTTAATGCACTCTGTAGTGCGGTCATGTCATACTCGGTTATGGCGAATAATCCCAGATGCCTGCAGAGCTAAAATGGAGCTGTAATGTGCTTGCCTCCTAACCCGAGCTGACAGCGATGATGTACGACTACCATTAGCGGAAAATATCACTTCAACTAACCCATGATCCGGCTCCGCTCAGGGTCATATTATCCATGAGGAACAAATTACGGTCCCAAAGTAAATACAAATTTTCGACACAAAATGGGTACAAAGCAGGGAAAGGGGTGATTCGTTACCTATGACAACATACTGCCGGGTGACAAAGATGATGAAAGACGCGACAAATCACGGGCTGACGGAGCACCGGGGCGCAATCAGCCAAGCCCGGCGCGCGCAGCCAAGCCTCCCAACACTATATTACACCCATAGCGGCGAAAGAGTGATCTTTAACACGGGGACGCGCCGCTCCTGTTTTATTGCCTCTGTTGCTGCGGGGGACTTTGGTGTGGGACATTAAATGAATAAAAATGGACCCTTCCATTTTCCCATAACACGGCTCAAGCCGTGAAAAATGTCTCGCGATTGGTTCGGTCCAGTGGAAATGATATGCAGGCTACAGTTTATCTTCAAGCTACAGTATTAAGTGTTTGTTTTAAAATGTTATGCCGGACTCCATGTTGAAGGCGAAGAATGGAATGGCAATCGATGTAGCAGACATCCATCAAATTAGCCGGCTACCACTCATCTGCATACGTGTATGAATTCCCTAAATGGTGTCAGAGAAACAAAGAAATGTACACATTGTACATTTGTACCTACAATGTTCGCAGCATTCATACTTTTGGGGTTTAACAGGAGAAGCACACCCTGGAAATCTATACGAGTCACAGGGTATGGGGTGTGCCTTTTTCATAAACATCTACTCAGTGCTTAATTTGTAAATAAAAAGGTGCTGGTGCCCAAAGTCCTCCTCTTTAACACCCGGCTGCTGCAATTAAAGGTGCGAACACGGAATACTGAGCCTACGTAATCCTGAAGCCATCTGGGCCTCTCCAATCCATTTACAGCCACTCCCTGCCACTTTTGTTCACTCTTGCAGCTTTCTCTTTTCTCCCTCTGTGATGCTTTTTCGTTTTCCTCTTCCTCCGTCTTTCCCATATGTGTCTTTTGATCGCAGTAAATGCTTGAGGCAGAAAAATAAGTGCTTGTTGGAAAATGGGTTATTGGTAAGGGCAGGTAGGTACCTACACCTAGCAACAAGCCACTAACCTCCAATTAGGTACAGTTAGGTCTCAGTAAATTAATCCCAGCTCAACCCTTGGTAGCTTGGCAACGAGCGTCAAGGCTTAACTTAGGAGACAAAGTGTAAAGCATTCAAATATCACAAAACAGTAATTAAATAAAACACAGGAAACAGTTTAAAAATCCAAAACCAATTTATAAAAATAGTTTATATTTTTATCTTTAAAATGACACAAAAACGAATAAAATTGGTTCAGGGGAACCGGAGATATGAATTTTTAAAGTATTATTATTTTTCTAGCGCTTAGAAACAAAAAGCGCCAATCGGGTCATCTGGTTGCACCAGGACCGGGGCAAAGTCAAAGTTTCAGGCCGACCGCGATGGAGCCCTGCTCGGCTACAAGTCGCGGGAGGCCTCGGTTAAAAAGTTACCTTCTGACTTAGTCTTTATTTTGAAGTTTTTCTTCACCGGGACGAACCTGCCAGTTGAATCCGACCTCCTGGAGCCCTTGTCCGGATACGCGATGTGGGTTTCCTCGGTGGAGACTTTTACCTTCGGACTTAGTCGTTTTTTCGAGATGAAAATCCTTCGATCGGGGTAAACCTGGATCTTGATCCGACGTCCATGGAGCCCTTCTCCGATACGATGGCTGGGAGGTCCCGGTCAACTTTTTACCTTCGGACTTAGTCTCTTTTTTGGATGTTTTTCTTTACCGGGACGAACCACGAAGTCAGGCCGGGTCGCGGTTGAGGCAAGCCGGCTAGAATTTCCGCGGCGGGTCGGTCCCTCTCTAGAGCTTTTTTCCAAAATTTCTCAAATCTTTTCCAAACTTCTGGGGCTTCACCCAGATGTTCTTTTAAGGTTCTTTTGGGGTCCACAGCTCACCCCAAGGGTCCAGAAGTTCTGTGATGGTCCTTGGGGGGTGCGGACTTCAACTCCCAGAATGCACCTGGCGCAAACTCCTTTTTGGCCACTGGACAGTGGTCAGCTGGTCGCTTTCTTCAGGAGTTGGTGCTGGGGACTCTGGTTTAGCAATTTTTCACCTGTAGCCAACAGGGAGTCCCTCCTTGAACCAGTTGAAGCCAGGCAAAGTCCTTCTTGTGGTGAAGCCCAAGTGTGCAGCTGGTGCAGTCCTTCTGAGTGCAGGTTCCAGGTGCAGGCCAGGGGTCCAGCAGGGCAGTCCTTCTTCTCCTTAAGTTCTTTCTTCTTGAAATTTGGTGGGGATCTGAGGTGTGTGTGTAGGTCTGCCAGTTTTATCCTTGCTCAAGGGTGAAAAGCAGGGGGGTCCTGGTTCTCCAATCAGGTACAGGGTCGTCCCCCTGTGATGACCACTTCCTGGGAAGTGTGGCAAAAATCCATCCCAGAAGGCAACAGTCTCTAAAAATCCAAAATGGATGAATCTGATTTTTGGAGGTTACATCTGGCTGAGCCCACCCACTGGTGTGGCTAAAAATCATAAACACACCCCTCTCCTGCCCTCTCCTAATCTAATCAAGGGGGCACCTAATTGTCTGGGGTTGCAGGATGTGGGGGTGTTGCTGGGTGCTCCAAATGTCCTTCTCTGCCTTTGAAGACCAGTTTGGCCGCCCTCCCCCTTCCTGCCTCACCATCTGCTGAGGGGAGATTCTCTCCCCCAAGCACATTCCTTTGTGTGAAGTCAGGCCACTTCACACCTCATCAAGGCAGCCTGGCAGAAGCTGCTGCAGGCTGGCCAATCAGAGCACAGCAGCAAAAACAATGCAGAGCTGAAATTGGCAACTTTTTAGGTAAAGTCTAAACTTTTTACCTAAACAAGTTATATTAAATCCAACAACTGGAAGTTGTGGGATTTATTACAACAATTAATTTGATACCAAAGTCTTGGTATGTAACATTTAAGGAGACTTTAAAATTTAAAATAAAGTCTGCCCATTCTAGCCTATGAAGGCCATTTACTTCAATGAGGGAAAAACAAATTTGGCTGTTTTTACCTCACCAGGGCTTATAAATCTATTTTTATAAAGTCCCTGCTTATAGTTACATGGCACCCAGCCCTAGGGGCACATAGGGCACACCTTAGGGGTGACTTATATGTAAAAATAAGGTAGTTTGAGACTTTGGAAGTACCTTTAATTCCAAAGTCGAATTTGCATATAACTTTAATTTAAAAGCAGCCAGCAAGGCAGGCTTGCTTTTAAAATGACACTGGGCACCTCAGCAGTGCACCTAGGTGTGCACCACCTATGCTGTGGTCCCTAAACCTACATGCCCTACCATATACTAGGGACTTATAGGTAGGTTAACTTAGCCAATTATAATTAGCCTAATTTGCATATCCATTTTACACAGAGCACAGGCCCTGGGACTGGTTAGCAGTACCCAGGGCACCATCAGAGTCAGGAAAACACCAGCATAAAGTGGAAAATGGGGGCAAAAAGTTAGGGAGCCTCTGCAATCAGCCCTGTTTTCTCACACAACCCCCCCCAGCCCACACGCCCAGGAGACTCAGCCCAACCCTGGGAGAGTCTTCCTGGCTTGTTAGGCGAGGAAGACAGTGAAGAAAACTGGCTGTCCCTTTGCAGGGCCTACTCTGCCTTACATCCTCCTGTCAGGGTCACTCCCTCTGGGCAGTGAACCCACCCCAACAATGAAAGGACCCATCTCTAACTGAAACTTCCCTCTAGGGGGGTCTTCCTCCTCTCTTTCTGCCAACTTGGGTAGTGAGGTGCCCACCTCCCCTACTCCTAACTTTGCTTGGGCAACACCTAGCTTACCCAAAGAGGTCACCCAACACTTGAGCAACCCCACCATGACCAATAGGGTCAGGGGGCCTACTTTGCTATTGGCCCTGGGGTCTGCCTCCCAAGCCAAGTACAGTGCTGCCAGGAAGGCTAGCACCCAGCAGAGGCTACTGACAGCTGTCAGTATCCAGAACCACACCCTAAGCTCTCCACTGACAGGTGGCTGAGCTGCTTTAGGGGCAATTTTGGGGTCCTGGCACCCCTCTTGCTGTCTAGAGTGGGGGGCTACCACCTCTTGTGGCAGACACCCTCCTTCCACTCTCCCTTCTGTCAGTGCAGGGGCAACACCCTGCATCTGGACAGCTGCCTGACTACTCAGGGCTTCCTTGGGGTCAAGGGAGGCCTCACCAGGGCCAACTCTGGGCTCCCCCCCTACTGGGGCAGAAGGCCTTTGGCTCCCTGGAACTCTCTTTAAGAGTGGCCTACCCTTCCTTTTCTTCTTTCCTTTTCTTGGGGACCCCTGTCTCCTAGCTGTAGGGACTGACTCCCCAGGACTTTGGTTTGGGGGGGCGCCCTGGGCGACCACCCCATCTGGGACCAGACTCACCTCTGGGAGGTCATTGCCCAGGATACAATCTAGGGGGAGGTCAGCACTGACTACCACCCTAATCCAGTCAAGGATACCCTCCCTCTCTAGGGACACTATGGCTACAGGTTTGGAGGTGACCTCCCCTGTGGCTATCCTGACTTTCTTTTTCTCTTCTGGGACATACATGCCTGGTGCCACTAACCGGTCACTCACTATAGTGTGACTGGCACAGGTGTCTCTCAGGCCAGTGGTAGGGATCCCATTCACTTGAATGTGGTGGAAGTGCCTACTCCCACCCTCAGGGATCACCAGCTTACCATCTGGTCCTGTCTCCCAGCTTAATGCTAGGAGGACATCATCATCTGAGGAATCCTCCTCTATGGCTACACTGGAAAGCCCAGTGCTAACCACCTTCTTTGGACAGGCTGCATCTCCTCTGAAGTGACCTGTCTGCTGACAGTCAAAGCAAGCCCTACTGTCCAAGAGCTTTTTTAACCCTGGGTCTCCCTGTCTCTGCTGGTCAGAGTGGGAGTGGGATTTACTCTCCTCCTTCTTAGGGTTCTGGGGTACAGAGGGAGTCTCTGTGGTGGGCTTACCACCTCCCTCCTTAGGTTTTTGGGGACCTGACCCCCCCCTTCTTGGAGTCTCCCCCCTGGGACTTGACAACCACCCTGGTTCTCAACCGCTCATCAGCTGCCTCCCCTAGCTCTCTAGGGTTGGTCTGCTTAGAGTCCACTAGATGCTGGCGTAACCTTTCTTGGGTACAATTGGTCAAGATGTGCTCTCTCATGATCAGATTGTATAACCCCTCATAAGTATCTACTTTGTTACCAATAATCCAGCCCTCTAGTGCCTTTAGTGAAATGTCCACAAAGTCAACCCAAGACTGGGTACTGACCTTCTGGGTGTCCCTGAACTTCATTCTATATTGCTCTGGGGTCAGACCAAACTTCTTGGCTAAGCACCTCTTCATACTAGGGTATGAATCTGCCTCCTCCCCCCTTAAGGTCAGAAGCCTATCCCTCCCTGAGTTGGGGACCAACTCCCACAAAAGGGAACCCCAGTACTGAGGCTTGACTCTCCTCATCTGGAGGGCCCTCTTAAAGGCCCCCAGCCACTTATCTATGTCATCCCCCTCTACATAAGCAGGAACCACCCCCTTGGGTAATCTAGGACAAACCCCCCCACCCATGGACACCTCAGCTTCTTTATCGCTGCTTCCATCTCTTTTCTCTTTGTATGCCCACTTTTCCTTTTCTAGGGCCAGCTTCTCTGCTTCCAAAGCTATGTAGGCTAGCTGGGCTTCCAGCTCTCTTTCTCTGATGGATGGGTTCTCTCTTCCTGAAAGGACCCCCTTCCTACCACTAGTTTTGGGTCTGCCCCTAGTGAGTGTATCTACTGAGGACCGTTCTTCCTCATCCTCACTTGGGCTCAGATGCCTTCCCTCCCCTGAGAGGTTAGAGTTAGCATCTTCCCCTTTTTCTTCCTCCTCTGGAGCTTCCTCTGTGCCTAGCTCTTGGGCCTCAGCCCATGCTGTCAGGGATGTGATCAGGATTTACTTCCTGAGGTCTGTGGTTGCAGGCAACCCTCTTTCAGTACACAACCCCCTAAGCTGGACTACTGTCAGTGTGGGTAGGCTAGCCAGATCAAGCTCCATGGTTCCCTAGTTTTGTGTCAACAAAAACTTTTTTGCAAAAATTGGAAACAAGAATTTAGAAAAATTACAAAAATTCAATAATTGAAATTAATCCAAATTTAAAAATTAAAAACAATTTTTGCACTAGGACAATTTAAAGGATTTTTAATTTGTTTTACCCAAAACTGTAACGTGATATTGAACACAAGTACAGGATCCCGTCGCTGCTTCCAATTATGTTGGAAAATGGGTTATTGGTAAGGGCAGGTAGGTACCTACACCTAGCAACAAGCCACTAACCTCCAATTAGGTACAGTTAGGTCTCAGTAAATTAATCCCAGCTCAACCCTTGGTAGCTTGGCAACGAGCGTCAAGGCTTAACTTAGGAGACAAAGTGTAAAGCATTCAAATATCACAAAACAGTAATTAAATAAAACACAGGAAACAGTTTAAAAATCCAAAACCAATTTATAAAAATAGTTTATATTTTTATCTTTAAAATGACACAAAAACGAATAAAATTGGTTCAGGGGAACCGGAGATATGAATTTTTAAAGTATTATTATTTTTCTAGCGCTTAGAAACAAAAAGTGCCAATCGGGTCATCTGGTTGCACCAGGACCGGGGCAAAGTCAAAGTTTCAGGCCGACCGCGATGGAGCCCTGCTCGGCTACAAGTCGCGGGAGGCCTCGGTTAAAAAGTTACCTTCTGACTTAGTCTTTATTTTGAAGTTTTTCTTCACCGGGACGAACCTGCCAGTTGAATCCGACCTCCTGGAGCCCTTGTCCGGATACGCGATGTGGGTTTCCTCGGTGGAGACTTTTACCTTCGGACTTAGTCGTTTTTTCGAGATGAAAATCCTTCGACCGGGGTAAACCTGGATCTTGATCCGACGTCCATGGAGCCCTTCTCGGATACGATGGCTGGGAGGTCCCGGTCAACTTTTTACCTTCGGACTTAGTCTCTTTTTTGGATGTTTTTCTTTACCGGGACGAACCACGAAGTCAGGCCAGGTCGCGGTTGAGGCAAGCCGGCTAGAATTTCCGCGGCGGGTCGGTCCCTCTCTAGAGCTTTTTTCCAAAATTTCTCAAATCTTTTCCAAACTTCTGGGGCTTCACCCAGATGTTCTTTTAAGGTTCTTTTGGGGTCCACAGCTCACCCCAAGGGTCCAGAAGTTCTGTGATGGTCCTTGGGGGGTGCGGACTTCAACTCCCAGAATGCACCTGGCGCAAACTCCTTTTTGGCCACTGGACAGTGGTCAGCTGGTCGCTTTCTTCAGGAGTTGGTGCTGGGGACTCTGGTTTAGCAATTTTTCACCTGTAGCCAACAGGGAGTCCCTCCTTGAACCAGTTGAAGCCAGGCAAAGTCCTTCTTGTGGTGAAGCCCAAGTGTGCAGCTGGTGCAGTCCTTCTGAGTGCAGGTTCCAGGTGCAGGCCAGGGGTCCAGCAGGGCAGTCCTTCTTCTCCTTAAGTTCTTTCTTCTTGAAATTTGGTGGGGATCTGAGGTGTGGGTGTAGGTCTGCCAGTTTTATCCTTGCTCCTGGGTGAAAAGCAGGGGGGTCCTGGTTCTCCAATCAGGTACAGGGTCGTCCCCCTGTGATGACCACTTCCTGGGAAGTGTGGCAAAAATCCATCCCAGAAGGCAACAGTCTCTAAAAATCCAAAATGGATGAATCTGATTTTTGGAGGTTACATCTGGCTGAGCCCACCCACTGGTGTGGCTAAAAATCATAAACACACCCCTCTCCTGTCCTCTCCTAATCTAATCAAGGGGGCACCTAATTGTCTGGGGTTGCAGGATGTGGGGGTGTTGCTGGGTGCTCCAAATGTCCTTCTCTGCCTTTGAAGACCAGTTTGGCCGCCCTCCCCCTTCCTGCCTCACCATCTGCTGAGGGGAGATTCTCTCCCCCAAGCACATTCCTTTGTGTGAAGTCAGGCCACTTCACACCTCATCAAGGCAGCCTGGCAGAAGCTGCTGCAGGCTGGCCAATCAGAGCACAGCAGCAAAAACAATGCAGAGCTGAAATTGGCAACTTTTTAGGTAAAGTCTAAACTTTTTACCTAAACAAGTTATATTAAATCCAACAACTGGAAGTTGTGGGATTTATTACAACAATTAATTTGATACCAAATTCTTGGTATGTAACATTTAAGGAGACTTTAAAATTTAAAATAAAGTCTGCCCATTCTAGCCTATGAAGGCCATTTACTTCAATGAGGGAAAAACGAATTTGGCTGTTTTTACCTCACCAGGGCTTATAAATCTATTTTTATAAAGTCCCTGCTTATAGTTACATGGCACCCAGCCCTAGGGGCACATAGGGCACACCTTAGGGGTGACTTATATGTAAAAATAAGGTAGTTTAAGACTTTGGAAGTACCTTTAATTCCAAAGTCGAATTTGCATATAACTTTAATTTAAAAGCAGCCAGCAAGGCAGGCTTGCTTTTAAAATGACACTGGGCACCTCAGCAGTGCACCTAGGTGTGCACCACCTATGCTGTGGTCCCTAAACCTACATGCCCTACCATATACTAGGGACTTATAGGTAGGTTAACTTAGCCAATTATAATTAGCCTAATTTGCATATCCATTTTACACAGAGCACAGGCCCTGGGACTGGTTAGCAGTACCCAGGGCACTATCAGAGTCAGGAAAACACCAGCATAAAGTGGAAAATGGGGGCAAAAAGTTAGGGAGCCTCTGCAATCAGCCCTGTTTTCTCACACCGGCCCTCAAAAATAAGTGCTGGTGCTCCGCACCGGAAACCTCAAGCACAAATTAAACACTGCATTTACTCCTGCGGAGACAATTGGTGGGAACAATTAGTGTGAAGATGTGCATTTTAGTTTTTCTCCACATGGAAACTACTTTTACACGTGGAAAATGCTATCGCCTGCACCCTTTGAAATTATAAAGGGTTTGTTCCTTTTTACGACCATGTTTGTACGCTTAGGCCCTGATTGCGACTAACCCAGGCATTTAGATAGATACCAATTGGCCCTTACTGTAATAATTTAAGCGCATAAATTAATTCCACAAATTGGTTATGAAAGGTCAATGACAATGTTGGCCAGCTCCATCAAAATTCTGGAAAAATCAGTGTCAGGAACACAGTGGCAGCCTAATTGACGTCGGTTGGGGCTCCACCCTCTTTGTTTTCGCTCACATTTGTATTACATTAATAGTGAATAATGTTTCATTATTTGCAATTAGTGTAATTAAAATGAGTACAATTAGCTGGAATATGACCTTCCATGGCAGCAGAGGTCAGTAAAAAAATGTTTTTTAATGTATGTTGTTTGCATGCTCGTGTGTGAGTGCATGTTTACCTGAGATAGCGAGTGTGTGTGTAAGTGTGAATGTGTGTGTAAGTGTGAATGTGTGTGTATGTGTAAGCATGTGTGAATGTGGCTGTGATGTCACTTCCCTATCCCTGGCATTTTGGTGACTTGACGTTCATGCTGTGATGAGTGAAATTTGTGTTCAAAATAATATGCAAAGGGATTTGACAAATGCAATCACTAATTCATATGACTTTAGTAAGAATTATAAATTTGACAGAGAAGGTGTTATGTGAGGCTATTGCATTCACATTTGATCCAATCTATTTGTAGGTGCACGGCCTGTTTATTGTGCTCTGGCGCCCTGCTATTAAAAAAAAAACTGTCACAAGAATTTAGTGAAACAAAGTGCTTTGCGTGGAATGGAAATGTGGACGGGCTTATAAAATGGGTGAGGCTTGCATGAGCCTTTACACGAGGCGTGGCCTATATATGAGGTGTGGCCTATGTAATTAATACTTGTGAAAGAGCATCCTGTATTTGACAAATTCATGCACTCATACCCTGGGTCTCTCTGGATAAAGCAATCAAAATCAGGAGGATACTTTCTTATCCATTATACAGACCTGAAGACTATAAGAAAACTAGATATGGTAAATTCACAAGTAAGTGCCAATATAGTAGTTGTTCACGTGCCATGAATTAATGCTTTAATCTGTGGAACACTAATAATAAACAACTGCTACCTGTCACTGAATCTCTGTGCCACAAGTGGACTTTTGATGACATTGTGCTCAGAACTAGCTCGTGGCTGGCAGAAATGTAGCGTTTTGGTTTTCCTTCAGCTGGTTAATGACTGAAATAGAGCTCTGGTTCAATGGCCATTTTTTTGGCTTTGCCAAGGCCAAGCAGTGGCCCACTCAGAGCACTGCTGAACCATATGACGGGTGGGCTGCTTCTCAATGGCTTAAAGAGGTCCACAGCAATCACCTGCACACTGCAGCATAGAATGTAAGATGATTATATTGCAAGCATCCAGTTACAGGTTTTGCTGATGCAACAGAAAATGTGTTTCCATCTTCACTTCTATGCGAGGTGAGTACCATAGCCAACCAATTGTGAGTAAAATAGGCAATTAGTCGCACATAAGCTCTCTCTGTTGCTGATTAGTTGTTTTAATTATGGCAAAAGGCACAGTGTTGCACTCAGCACTATTTTTTTTGTTCATCCATTCATCCATCCATCCTCTCATATTTCTGTTTACTTTACCATTCTTCCATACCCTCAGATTTCCATTTAGTATGCCACCAATCTACCCTCTTAAATTCCCATTTACTGTGCCATCCTTTGACCAACCCTTTCAGCCATGCTCTCAGGTGTCCATTTACGCAGTTGTTCTTTCACCCACCACTCATCCATCCATCCTCTCACATATACTTTTACTCTGCTATCCTTTCAGCCTTTGATACATCCATCCATCCTCTCCAATTTTCATTTACTTTGCCATTTTCTCACCCACCCATCCAACCATTCTCTGTCTCATATTTCTATTTCTATTTCCTCTGACGTACTTTCATCCGATCCCCTGTCCATCCATCTATCTCAATCTCAGATTTCCATTTATTTTGCCATCTGTTCATCCATCCATCCATCTCACGCTACAAACCTTTACCCCACCCATCTATCCACCCTTTTAGGTTTCCATTTTCTCTGACATCACCCAATCCATCCATCCATCTTCTCATATTTCCTTTTACTCTGCCATCCTTTCGCTCATACCCATCTATCAACCCTTCCATCCATCCTCTCAGATTTCTATTTCATTTTCCATCTATACTCATATTTCCATTTACTATACAAGTCATCCATCAATTCATTCATCCACCCATCCACCCCTCTTCTCAGATTTCCATTCACTCTGAAGTCATTCCACCCACCTATCAATGCATCCCCTCAGGTTTCCATTTACTCTGCTATCCTTTCACCCTCTGATCCATCCATCCATCCTCTCTGATTTTCATTAAGTCTACCATCCGTTCCCCCACCCATCCATCTTCTCATACTTCTATGTACTCTGCCATACATTCATCTATCTGTCCTCTCAGATTATCATTTCCTTTGCCACCCATCCATCCTCTCAGATTTCCATTCACTCTGCCATCCATCCATCCATCAATCCATTCACTTAGATTTCCACTCATGATACCATTCCTTCACCCACCCATCCATTCTTTTAGATTTCCATTTACTTTGCCATCTTTTCACCCAAGCCAACATTGGTCCATCCATCCTTTCAAATTTCCATTTATTCTGCCATGGGAATCCATCCTTTCTCTGAGACTACCATTTACATATCCATCCATCCATCCTGAGATTTCCATTTACTCTGCCACCTTTTCACCCAACCACCCATACATCCTCTCAAATTTCCATTTACTCTGCCATCCTTTCACTCATACCCATCATCCTTCCTCTGAGATTTCCATTTACTTGTCCATCCATTCATCCTTAGATTTCCATTTACTCTGCCACCCTTTCACCCAACCACCTATCTATCCTCTCAAATTTCCAATTACTCTGCCATCCTTTCACCTGTATCCATCCATCCATCCTCTGAAATTACCATTTTCTTATCCATCAATCCGTCCTTAGATTTCCATTTACTTTGCCACCTTTTCACCCAACCACCCACCCATCCTCTCAAATTTCCATTAACTTTGCCAAACTTTCACCTATACCCATCGATCCATCCATCATCCGTCCTCTGAGATTTCCATTTACTTTACCATCCATCCATCGTGTTTTTCATTCACTCTACAATCCATCCTCTCAGATTTCTTTTTACTCTGCCACCTTTTCCCCCAACCACCCATCCATCCTTTCTATTTTCCATTTACCCTGCCATCTTTCACCCATACCCATTCATCCACTCAGATTCCCATTCATTCTCCCATTCTTTTATCTAACCATTTGCCCGTCTCATCCATTTACCCTTTTACCCATCCATCCTCTCACCAACAAATCCTCCCATCTTTACCCATTCATTGCCAATCCTTTCACCCACTCATCCTTTCACCAACACATCCATCCTTTTACCCACCAGTCCTTTTACCCACCCATCCATACTAGTGGCATAATGAAACTTGAGGCCCCCCTCAGCAAAGTACACAAAGCCCCCCCCCCCCCCCCCCCCCCGGGCTCACTGTGGAACTCTCAGGCCAGGCTGCTGTGCTAAGGCCCCCCTCCCCGGAGCTTGACCTCCCCCCTGCACTGCCGGGGCTGCAGGGGCCTTTGTTATGCCACTGATCCATCCATCCTTTTACTGATTCATCCATTCACCCAGCCACCCTTTTGCTCACTCATTTATAATTCCCCCATCCATCCTTTCACCCCATCCTTTCTCCCACTCATCCGTCCACCCTTTCACCCACTCATCCATTCATCCTTTCACCCACCCATCCTTTCCCCTCTCATTAATCCATCCTTTCATTCCCTAGCCTTTCACCCACTCATCCGTCCATACTTTCACCCAATCATGCATCCACTCGTCCATCCTTCTTTCCCTTTTCTTAAAGTCCATCCTATTTGTGTTAATTATGAGCTTTTCTTTACCAAGTTGCAGGTAAAAGAGGACCATTGAAAAGCCCCACCCACTTGGCGGCTGCTAAAATGGGGGGTTCATGCTGCCTCTGTTTACAATACTTAGAGAAGACACAAATGGTGGGGGATGTGGCCTAACCGCTGATCAAAATGTCAGCGCAGCTGTGAAACTCTTGGGACCTTGACTCCTACATGTGCTCATCCACCATTATTCTGCTCCCCGTTACACACCCCAAATGCTGCTACCACACCTACATACAACTGGGCGCGTGCCCGTGTGGTGCTGGGGAGTGGGTGACTCACAACCGCAGCCTGAGGGGGTCCTCAAAGGCCCTGCGGTGACAGGGGCCGTGGGCGAGCCTGAGGATGGGGCTGTGGAGTCCCTGGCTTGCCTGGACTGCCTTCGCTGCTGCCTTAGGCCTGCTGCAGGCACAGGTTGGGGGCTCCTGCCTGCCTCTCTCCCCCTTCTGGTGAAGGCACTACCGCGGAGGCTGGAGTTTGCATCGGCTGTTCATCCTTGGAGGAGACCACAAGGGGGCTCGAGGTCAGTTTCAGCTCCCTGATCTGTGCCTTCATATTGTGCCCCTGACGGATGGCCTCCTTTGCATGGGCTGCTCACCTGCAATGCAAAGTGGGATGGGGACCCTTTAGACCTGATGGGCAGAGTGATGGCGATGAATCTTATATCCTCCGCATACAAGGATTCTTGATGCTGCGCACGAACAAACATAATCTATTACCGGCGTTGATTGTCTTCGGGGCTGCATGAGCATTGACCACATTACGGGCCCTTGGACTATGCTCTCATAGTGCTTTATATGCTGCACTTATTTCTTTGTGCCATGATTTTCACTTTGCGTTCCACCACTGGTGGCTCCCTATTTCTACAGGGTGTGATTGGCCCTTGACTGCAGCAGCTCAAATAAGCACTCTACAGCCTACTGCCTCCCAGCAAACGCTGCTGACTGCACCCACCTGCTTTTATACATCGCTGAGTTCCTGACACACAATGGGGTGTGGAGACCGTAAGCAATGCTAAATATCTCTTGATCCTACCAGAACCCCCAGACGACAGGGGCTGGAAGACTCACCTGGCCCAGACTCTGCAGATGGTGCAACCACTGTCCCCGACCTGGAGGGAACTGCAGTGATAATGGCAGAGCTGAGGGAAGTGTGGCACAATGGTTAGAGCAGCAAACCCTGAAGCAGAGATCTGGCTCGAGACCAGGGTTCAAGTCCAACTTCGGCAGGTCTTGGGCTCAATTCCCTTGGACCAGATAATTCTCGCCTCGGTGCCTAATGTAATTAATGAGTCCCACTCTTCAACTCTGGGCAATAGCTTGCTTAATCTCCACAACGGCCCCAACAGCGCTTGGATGCCTGGCTTCACCCTGGGGGTGCCCAGGAGTGGGCACCTCACAGGGAAAAGCCAGGAGGGGTTCCATAGTGGTATGAGTACAGCGGCTTGAGACCCTAACGGGTGAGTAGTGCGCTATACAAGTGCAAAGTTTACAGTTTACAGGGTAGGCTTTAAGTACATAGGCTTGCGCTTTGATGCCTTAATGATGTATGGGATTCTGGACAGCCATTCTACCAGACTGGATGCTGCAGAGCAAAGAATATTCGATGTGGAAGACAGTGGAACTGCCCTTGCCAAGCACATGGAGAGGGTCGAGCGGTTACTGAAGACTGTTGCAGAGAAAAATTTAGATTTGGAGGCCCGATCGCTTTGGAACAATAGTCGTATCACGGTCATGGCTGCAACCACTAACACCAGCAGCATAGACACTTGTATTGAAGAACTCCTCATCAACCTCTTTGGCAGGGACTCCTTTACTAACCTTTGTGGTGGAGAGGAGGCATTGGTCTCTTGGCACCCGTCTCATACCAGGGGTGCTTCAAGCCTGGTTTTTGCCTGCCTGCTCAATTTTAGGTATGGGACACCACTCTCTGCCAGGGACAAGATATGGCCCCACTCCAGTATTAAGGGATGGCCCTGTCACTATACCCGGATTTCACCCCTGTTGTTCAGGATCCGCGATGCAAGTATTCAAATGTTAAGTTACTGCTACAAAAAGATGGCATGTGGTATGGCATGCTTTATCCAGTGCACGTTTGAATAGATCTGAACAGCAGACAGCACATCTTCCACAACCCTGCGGATGCTGCACTGTTCTGCAAACAGATACAAGACCTGCCTGCATCTGGGCAGTGCTCACCAGGGGACTCCCTGCGTCCCTCGCAGCAGAACTCTCAAAATGCCCCACCCTCTTGATGCACAATATGCATTGCACCTGTGATTTCAGTTTTCCTTTTTTTCCTTCCCTGTTTTGTTGTTCTGTAAACACATTTATGGGTACTCAATGCTCCCCCGAGATATCTCTCTTTTTTCTACTATATAGGTGGAATTTATATTGTAACCTTCCCTTCTTTCACTAAGGCGAAGTGATTTCCCAAGTACAGAATGTTGCTACATCCCCAAGGTGTACTCCGTTTTAGGGGTTTTCACTGGGGGCTACTCCCTCTGGTGTGGGTGGGGGCTTTGGTACTGTTTGACATTATGTTGGTTGTATTTTGTATTGGTTTATGTTTTTAATCTCACAACAACTCACAATACACTAATCGCTCTCAAGCCCTTTGCTCCCTTCCTTACCTATGGCACCACAATAATTAGCTAACTATGCTCTTGAAGTCTCCTGCGCCAGGTTAAATTATCAGGGGATGAACAATCCTAGAAAAAGAAAACAGGTTCTTATCTACCTAACTAGGCACAGTATTAAGCTTGCTTTTTTACAGGAGACTCATATGGCATCCCATACGACCTGCACATTTGCTGCACAATGGGGTGGTAATCGTTATTTCTCCCATTACAGCTCTTACTCCAGGGTGGTTTGCATACGTGTCCATAAATGTCTCCCCTTTGTGTGCCACAAGACACTTTCGGATCCGGAGAGGTGCTATTTAATTGTGTATGCTTGTCTGATTGGCATGCCTCTCCTACTTGTCAATATCTATGCACATAATAAGTACTCACCTGAGTTATTTCAAGACATACTAACACAAGGGGATCACTTCCAATCCGATCACATCCTATTTGGTGGAGACTTCAACCTCACATGTCTCCCACACATCGACACCACTGATTCCACAGGGGTCGCTTAACAGTGCTCCACACAGGCACTGAATACTCTACTTGATACTCTCCACCTCACAGATGCTTAGCGCACCCGCAACTTCTCTGCTACCAGCTATACTTTCTACTCCAGCCCCCACAATGTATGGTCCTGCATTGATCACTGGTATTTGACACCCGCCACATACCTTTGGCTCCTGGATGTTACCCATCTCCCACATACACTCTCTGACAACTCTTCGATGGTGGCTACACTGCGGGTCCCTTCCCAGACCCCGCCGCTTCATGTGTGGCTCTTCCCTGCAAACACGCTATACGATGCAGTGTTCTGTTCTGAACTCCGTGACTCAGTCTCCGAGTACTTTGCCCTAAGGCGGACACCACACAACACTCTGGGATGCCTTTAAGGCATACATCAGAAGGGTAGGTATTGCTAAGTATGCTGGGGTACTTTGTTCTTTTAGAGAAGATTTAATGAGAATTTAGATGGCACTACAAGATATGGACAGTCAGATGACATATGCTAAAATGCCTCCAGTTGCCCCCTAAGAGCTTCCCTAATGCAGGACTTTCGTGAACTTGCTCATCACGAGGTATTATACCTCGTAAATACGTCAGAGTGCATTGCTATGGGGAGGGAGAGAGACATGGATGCACTCTTTTGCCCCTTTGCTACGCCCCTCTTATCAATCCTCCTATGTCACTGCTCTCCAAACCGAGGACGGCGAGATGGCTGTAAACACTGCCACCATCCTGTCAACGTTCACCACATACTCTCAATTCGTATATACAACATGTGCTGATGCCACCTCTGATGAATTGGTGGGCTATCTGGCTGAGATTGCGATGGTGTGGCTGGACACTGGCCGACAGCAATTTTTGACCTATCTTATTAACTGTGAAGAGGTTTCTCGGGCCACAGATGCTCTTGGCAGGTCTAGGGCCCCTGGATTGGATGGCGTAACAGTCAATTTCTATAAAAAGTACAAAGGTGTCCTTGTCCCAGACCTACTAGCAGTGTATGTTGAGTCCCTTGAAGATGCAAGAGGTGATGATTGTGCTCCTCCTCAAGCTGGAAGGCCTCCTCATCTCTGTTCATCATACCGGCCGCTGTCTTTGTTAAACCATGATAACAAGATATTGGTTACAGTCCTTGATACGCTACTATCTTTGCTGATGGACAGCATAATTGCCCCATGCAGTCTGGTTTTGGGCCCTACTGGTCTACTTCGATTAATTTACACACAGTGTTTGCAGTTATTAATCACATAACCCTGGACTGCAGTTTTGTTGGATGCCGAAAAGGCATCCGATTCCCTTGAATTGCCATTCTTACAAGCATGTTGATTAAATTGGGAGTACCACAGGGCTTCCGAGACCTTAAAATACTGTTGCACATGACCCCATTGAACCGGATCTGGGTTAACGCTGCACTCTCTGACCCTTTTTTATTGACTCGCAGCACGCTACAAGGTTTCCCACTTTCTCCCCTCTTATTTATTCTATGCATTGATCTGCTGGTACGCCACCTCCAGGAACACCATTTACATCGGGGACTCTGGTTTTGCCACGGCCCCTGCTTGCTTCACTCTATGCGGTTAACATTTTACTATTTGTAAAAGACCCTGTTACTAAACTTTCCCCGCTGATTAAAGAGGTGATCCTCTTCAGGCTTATCAATATACTGGAGTCCGAATTATTCACTTTCACCGTGGCCACAACCTCTTGCTCGCTCCACTATCCTTTAATTTGGAGAGAAGAATCTACCAAATAGCTTGGCATACATCTCCATTGGGGCATGTGCTGAAGTGATTCAGCGTAACTATGGCCCGGCAGTTGAAAAGCTCTCCGCCCAGGTTGAGCGATGGATCACCTTACCCCTGCCCTTGGCCTGTGGAGTAACCATAATTAAGATGGTGGTTCTGCCCGCTTCTTATATTTGTTTTTAAACATCCCCATCGCCCTTACCAAACTCTTTTTTGATACACTGTGTGGCCTACTTACATGCTTGATTTGGGTGTGTCGTCATCCCCGAATATGCTGGAGCACACTAATGTTCCTGTTTGAACGTGAGGGCTTTGGAGTTCCTGACTTCTATCTTTACTACCTGGTCACCCAGGCACACTTTGCATTTTTCTGGTATCACCCAGATGATAGTGTTCAGTACCTTAGGCCAGACCTCTTCCTCATCTCTCACTGTCCTACTACCTTGGGGCTAGGCAAGAAACCCAATCGACATTCAGACACTTCCCACAGCCTGCTGGGCATGGACTAAACTGCTCCAGTATCTGGGCTATGACACCGTCTATTCACCACACATTCCCCTCTCCAATAATTCATGGTTCCCACTTACTTGTGAGCGATTGATCCTATGCACCCCAGTGACCCACCGGGTACACACCGTCGGAGACTTGTTAAGCTCTATTAGGTTGCCAATGTAACAGAGGGACGTCACTCCTCTTACTTGGACAGATTTGTTTTACATAGACTTTACGGTGCACTGTGGGATACTCTGCCCACATACCCCGTGGAAACAAAGGAATTCTTCCGCTATCCCTGATTATTACAACTCCTGTTTGCACTCACTTAATAACTTGGTTGTACTACAGTTCTCTACTCATCAGACCGAGGGGGGCTGTAAATTCCAGGGCTGCCTGGGAGAGAGATCTGGGGTGTTTCCTGCCTGATAAAACACAGTATTATTGCTGCATGCAAACCAAGCTGGTGTCAAATAATTTACAACATAAATTATTGCAGTACTAATTCTTACATCATGGATACACCACCCCTCATGCCCTCACTAAGTTGGACCCGTCCCGGTCACATTGTTGTCCCAAACGTAATGCCAGTCATGCTGACTTTGTACATTTAGACTGGTCTGTCCTATCATATCTACATACTGGGGTGATGTCCACTCTGTACTGACATGCATGGTGGACCAGGATATTACACCTGATCCAATGCAAGCTCTGCTGGGCTATGTTAAGCCTTTGTCAATGTCCATACGGCCCTTTACTGCTATATTGTTGCTGTTGGCCAAGCAACAGACTGCCCTCCATTGGGGCAGCGGTGCACACCTTTCGGTGGTGGCCTGGCTGTGAGACCTGATCTACTGTGATACCACTAGCGAGTTACATGCCTTCCTTCATCTCCCAACCTCTAGGCCGAAGGACATATGGCAGCCTCTCAGAACATACCTCCTAGCACACCTCCTGCTGCGGATGATGACAAATCCCTTTCGCTGGTCCATAGCCTACATTGGTCTCCTGGTACCCATTTGTGCTTTATTTTGTATGCTATGTCCTATCGTAAGCCCTGAATTTCCACTGTATTGCATTTTATTTGTATCTCTGTGCCTGAATGACTTTTGTGATCAAGTTTTAACTCTGTATCACATGCTTTCATGTGTTCTAATCGCTTTTCTTTATGAAAAACATTAAATAAAATTCCCCCCAAAAAGAGAGAAGACATAAATGGTGAATGAAACGTAATATAAAAACAAGTTAATATAAAAGAGGGCAGATAGAGGTGAGCAGTAAAGGCTATCATCAAAGGTTTTGGAGATGCCATATTTAAGCACTTCTAACATCTATTACCTCATGTGGAGTTAAAGAGATGCAAGTTTTAAAGAGACTGAACCTATGCTGGATCCACCGTCTGGGTAGCATTCGGATCTGGACAAGTTATCGGAAGTCCCATCCTATTTCGATTGGGCTTTCCGACTCCATGTTCACTGAATTTTTTTACCGCCGAAGACCACTGAACCAGACAGAAAAAAATGTCAACAGAGAAAACTTCCACTGTGTCAGGGACATTCAGTTTTTTTTCATGAGGAATAAACTTGCATTGTGGTTTGTCTTTTAAAATCAGAAAGTGCAACCATCTGCTCTGCTTTCAATCCATGGCAAGCCAGCTACTGGTCTTCTTTTTACTGAAGTAGCACCTGCCATGGCAACAGTGGTGAAACAAAATCCCGGCCAACCTAGTGGAGTTCTTTAAATGTCGATGGCCATTCACTGATGTGGCAGAAGAAGTGGACCCTCGTCCACCCTAACAGTTTAACGCTGATCTACCAAACCGTAAACGCGAGTCCTGATCTACCAAACCGTAAGCGCGAGTCAAATTAGCTAATTTACATTCATGTTGGGATAAGACATGCAACTACATTTTGTACTTATGAGATTGGTGTGCAGTATAAGCAATTATTTCGCTTTAAAACAAGTCTTCCCCAACACGGCAACATCTTCTATCACAACGTGATTTTCAGTAAAGTAACAAGGTTTCTTTAATTTACTTTTTCGAACGTAGGCTTTCCATTGACAAGTGCTGTCATAAGCTGCAACAAATTGGTCCTTTTAATTGCAGTGATTCAAGACTGTAATTAAGAGATGATTTAAAGCAAGGTCAAAATGGGCAATCGCTCGGGGCCCCCAACCTCCGAGCCCGCCCCCCTCAGAAGGTAAACTTTATATCTCTCTGGCTCACCTCTGTCCATTTCTATAATGCAACCTATCTCCTTCTCTCTGTCTATCAGCGCTTCTGACTCTGTTGCTTTATCCTAGCCAGCATTATCAAAAAGATATTTTGTGTCAAGGGAAAACATATTTGAACTCTTTTTGTGCGAACCAGATTTCTGCAAGTTAGTTTGGGATCATGCGGGTTTCGATTAAAGGAAAACGGTTAATAAAATTCAAAGTTCTTAAAGTAGAGGTCCCAAAAATATGTCTTGCCCAGGGCCACAAAAATCATGACAACACTGTTGTAACTTCCTGACTGTGTTCTATTAACAAATAGAAATATAAAATTGATGTTCCTGGTGATAAGAAACTATGAGATAAAGTTATTTCTCTGCACCCAATCATTCACTGGGTCCCCATTTTTGGATGACTGTCTTCATTTTGACTTGCTCCTTCACGGTAATGCCCCCTCCTTAGTTACCGCTATGTCCTAGAGTAGGGAGCAGGAAGAGTCAGGGCCTTGGGTCAGAGGGCAGTGCCAGTGATGTTTACCAGAAAACTGTGTTTTAACTATCATACCATTAATAGATCATAGCCAGAACATCGACTACCAAAACACTGAGAAGGTAACTGTATATAGATCATCATAGATATGATTACCTTGATGATATAAGTATCACCAAGGCATGTAGATGTGGAATTAAGACTAATGAATCTATGCAGCAATGTGATGCTCAAGCCAGATTCCGTACAAGGGCCTTCTAATGTTAGGAGCCAGACAGCACTACTGTCTGACCTGGCACTCATTTAAGAGGAAGAGGCGGGCGACAGCAAAGGAGGGCAGGCTGATGGCGCTAATATTTCGCCTGAGCTCGGATCACTGCACCGCTGCCAGGAAACTGTTTGCGTGAGTTGCCAAGATGCGCCTTTGGTTGCCCCCGCCACTTATTGTTGCGAGGGACTTATAATTGAAATTGAAGCCTGTTAGCGTTGCCAGATACAGGACACTAAATAATTAACTGCTCATATTATCAAGCATAGGGTATGAAAGAATACGTGGCAGCAAATCGCGTTTTATGTGTCCATCTACCACACACTTAAAGAAAGGAGCACTGGCAAGTTCAGCCAGTCAGACAGATATAAACAGACAGTCAGAAAGATAGTCCGGCTCTCTGGCAGATAAACAGGCAGACATTTTGTCACACTGATACCTTGATGGCCATTCAATCAAACACACACTTGAACAAAGCAGCCCTTAGACAGATTCTTAGTCAGAAAGGCACTTACATACTTAAGCGGACAAGAGGATTGCCACAAAGGACAGAACACACGTGGCCTGACAAATGCCGAAAGAGGAAGGATAGCAAAAGAATATCACATAGCTTTGCCCAGTGTGTGGAGACAGCAAACCATCTCTGAGTAGTTATAGGGTGCTGACACATAATTGCAGCAACAGTCTTTACAACAGTAAAAGAAAAGGGATGGGGACTAATACCAGTGTATCTGAGTGTGATGCAAGGATAATTGGCCTGAGTCACAAATGTTCTCTGAATGCATGAGCACATAAAAAATGGGATTCTAATTAGAAACAGTAAAAAAACACTGGTGACAACTTTACAAGTGTGGCGGGCATTTCACCTTCAGAAATTCAGGTTTAGGAGAAGGAAAATGGGAATTGGCAGGGGAAGGACTGAGGGGCTGCCAAAAGAAATGGCAGAACTTTGTTAGTTCATACCTAATATTTACATATGTTTTAAATACTCCAGATAAGACTGAAGTAGGCATTTAAATGGAGCCAAACGGCTCCACAGACATCCCCATTTTTATAGGGTGAAGGAAAAGTCGTTTCTTCATGGGGAATGAAAAAACTAAATCGTGCTATGTACCTTCCTAACATACTGATTCACCGAGTGGAAACTCTGCATGAATATGTGTAGACTGTCAGCATACTCTCAGAATTCTACCACTGTCATAGATTCATAGTATCACTCCTGTGAACGAAGTCCATGAATACTCCAACGCTCAGAAATCTGTTCTAGATGTAAGACTTTTAGAAGCAGGGCTTTGTGAATAAAATTTTAGCAGCAAAACAATGAATACTGGAGCAGAAAAAAAGAGTAGAAAAGGAAGAAATAAAATGCACTTATTTTGCATTTAATGTCAAGCAATGAGTAATAGGTTGCAAACCCAGCTGTTCCGAAGGACCAATACAAATTTATTAAGGGGAGGTTTTTGTTGTCTTTACTAGTTTGAGACGGATCCATTATGGGGACCATGTGACAAGAAGGGGACACTAGGCATCGACCGTGGAAGATGAGGTCATTTACTTGTGATGTCCCAGCATCCGTCTTACTATGGCAATGCAAACTAGACCAAATACAGCCCCTTTAGCCCTTGACCATCAGTGGCAGTGATAGGATAAGAAGCAATCACAGGCTTCCTAGGGAGGTAGTGTGGTGGAGCCTGAGCTCGGGACTTAATATTACACAACAGCATTAACTGAGTGGTCAACCCATTGCTTTATTTTTAAAAATGAAAAGTACTTTAAGGCATACTAGAATGGAGTACTATACACACAATATATGCAAGATACAATTTAGTGTACTGAGTACTGAAGTTAGGCTGCACCTCTACGTGCTATCTCTTACAGGTTCCCCTCTTTCTTCAGTCTGGGTGTTTCTTCCATGGTATGTAGCATGGCAATAGTGTGATTAAGGCTTAGATGTGCATCACTCCCTCTATCATAAGTTGCACTCAGGCCCTCACACTCGCGGTGGCGGTTGGACCGCCACATTACGACCATGGCAGAGCTGCCACTGTCTAACCGTTGGCACCGCCAGGTTGCACCAGTCGACAGCCTGCCGGTCTCGGCGGTCGTAATTCTTCAGATTACCAGTACCCTTTCCGCCAGTCTTTACATGACTGTCGATTACGAGCCGGCGTCAATGTTGTGGTGAGTTCCCCACTGGGCCGCCGGGTGGAAACAGAGTGAGATCAATAAATATATGGCCCGGTGAGGTTTTTCAGGTATAAGAAAATTCCTTAGCCTACATATCTGGAACCGCATCTGAATGGCCATTTAGCCCTTAGCTTGCCAGTGGCAAAACATCACTTTTAAAGAATGTGCATCAGACGTGTGCATTAGACGAAAACATGTTTTTCATCAATAGCTATCAATGCTGGCATAGAAATTATGTACTGGGGAATAGAAGGAGTAGTCCCTGAATTCAGGATGATACGTCATCCAAACATTCTTTAAGCATCAATTCTTCTGACCATTGTCTGCTGGAAAATGTTGCCCTTTTATTTTTCAGTTTATCTATATCTGAGCAAAGTATACAAGTCTCCTTAAGGAAGGCTGTTTGCATACGTCTCCGTTTCAGATATGTGATAACTTTGTGACATTTTACAGGAGCGCCCACGCCATGGAGTTTACAAGTGATACATTTCTACTGTTTTTTGGAGGTCAGATTAATTCTAATCCAGCGCCTCCCTCCTCCATTGCCACTGCATAGTGCCCACAACCCAGTGTATCTTCACAATTATTCAGCACAGTACCTCCCTTTCTGATACGCATTGTGATTTTTACATCGTGAGATGAGAGGTATGCTCTGTTTTCCCTCACTGTCCTCTTGTATTACTGTAACAAATATAGGTGCCTCATAACTTCCTTAAGAAACTGTTGTCATAACCGAGTACTAGATCAATAAATTATGGCACTAAGGTGTTGGACCATAAAATAATTAGAATGTCCTTTCCCATATTGTTTAGGCAGCTAGGGCAGCTCACACCACCTACTTCCTTCACACCGAGGATTAGTCATTAATAACAAAAAGAAAAATGTAAAAGTATGCTGTCTTTAATTGGACAACTAACTACGTTGCTGCTCTATCCCATCCCTGTGCCATGATATTAATAGGGGTCAAGGTGCCACCAGAATACTTGATATCAATAGTCTTTAACAAATACCTTCTAGTCTCTAGGTAAAAATCATTTTACCATAGTCACATTCTAGCATGGTGGTTTGCTTTCACATTACAGTCCAAGTACATGGGAGCGACATTAGAGCTTCTCTGTTTTAGGTCAGTTGGTGTGTCTTAGTAAAATGTAAACGTAAACTTTGCACTTGTATAGTGTACTACTCACCCGTTAGGGTCTCAAGGTGCTGTACGCATACTGCTGTGGAACCCCACCTGGCTTTTCCCTGTGAGGCGCCCACTCCTGGGCAACCCCCAGGGTGAAGCCAGGCATCCAAGAGCTGTCTGGGCCGTTGTGGAGATCAAGCAAGCTATTGCCCAGAGTTACAGAGTGGGACCCATTAATTAGATAAGGCACAGAGGCAAGAATGAGCTGGTCCAGGGGAATTGAGCCCAAGACCCACCGAGGCGGGAATTGAACCCTGGTCCCAGGCCAGATCTCTGCATCAGGGTCTGCCTCTCTAACCATTGGGCCACACTTCTCCATCCTTCTGGGATGATTCAGGGTCAGGTGATCAGCACAATTTTTCAGACCTTGACAGAGTTCCTCATCAAGCCAGTGAGAACTTTTGAGCCATCTGCACCTCAGCCTAATTTTGCTTTAGCCCATAGAGGGTTGGGGTGGTAATATCAGGACCTTTACAATCATCGAAGGGAGAGCGATTACCAGGAAGGTGTAGCGGCTCCTAATTAGAACACATCTCAGTACAACCCTGTCTGTATATTGTACCTATCGGATTATATAATATTCAGTACTGCTAGGATACTAAAGTACTTCCTTTTTCAATAAAGGACAAACACTGAGCTGGACATTAAATTATTTGTATCTATTTTTTGACAAAATATATCTGGACCCTGGCCCCCTCAGCACACTACGTCCCAGTGACTGCTCGTCTTCAAGTAAAAGTAAAGTGTGGAAAGGGCTGTAGTTGGCCCAGTCTGAAGAGGCATAATATGAGGTACTCCAGGCTGCCTGTGGCAAAAGACTTCACCTCCAACACTAGTGGCCCAGTACCCCCGTCGTCCCTTCCCAATGGAGGTTGGACAGCTGTTATGAAAAGAATGTATGTTTTAACATTTTAATCTAATTTCAGCCCTTTTTACTCTCCCAACCTCTTGCCTCTCTCTACACACTGTATAGTATAGTAGAGTATAGTATAGTATAGTAAAGGAAGGCATCAATGAGATGAATCATACATAAAAAGGTAAGCTGGCCATTAGAATACACTTCATGCCGTCCCAGGACTCCATTCAACTTACGTGCTCTATAGCTGACCAATGACTGAGTTGCTGGCATTCGATGCCTGAGGTTATCTGACTGATCATTGTGCTTCTGTTACCTTGTGCCACTTCAATTCCATGACCATGAGAACGTTCTATAACGGGGTTGTTCTTATAGGTAGCTCTACCCTGCATCCATCCATGCATCCCTAGTGCTATGCCATTAAAAAAACAGGATAGAAAGATAAAAACTTTACATCTGCAGACTGAGGAGGGCTCTATGACTCACCTTGAAAGGGTGTTTCAGGAGCTGAAGGAACCAGCTCACCCCCAAAGGTCATCTCCTGTAATGAAAACTACATTTAGGAGATGCCACTCACCTGACTTAGATAGCCGGTGGAGGAGAAGACCAAAAGAACACCATTAGACTATGGATTAAGAAATGTAAAAAAAGAAAAAAAAAAGACAACAGGCCTTTTCTAGCTCTGCACCCAGCATCTGGAACAATATCCCTGTATCTAGCAAGACCACCCCAACGCTGCTCCATTTTAGAAAATATTTGAAGAAATACCTCTTTAAACAACACTACATCACAAGACATTAACAGCCAGCAAACCAGCTACTGCTCCTTTCACTTGATGGCTTTATGTTTGTCATGATCCTGTGCAGTGCTTCACTGTCCTTTGGCTAAGTGTGTGCTATGGAAATACTGCATAATTACAAACAAAGCAAACACTAGACTCCCCTGCTTTGCAAACCCTGGTCTTTCTTGCATGACTCCCACTGACTCCAGTCACAAGGATATCTGGGGCAGTTGGAAGACCCTATGCTCCCTGCTGCTCAACACTACTGGGACACCAACAATCTGCTAATGTGAGCCACCAAACCATGGCAAAAGACTGTATATATAACTCCCTATGTATGTACCTTGGCAACATATATATATCTTCAAGGTACATAGATGTGGAGTTAGGAATAGTAAATCTATACATACCTATTTGCATTTACCTTCTCAATATTTTGGCCTTTGATGTTTTTAACACGATATTCTGTCCACACAATATTTTTGTTTCTGATATTTTGTCAGTGTTCCTAAACTGGGAGCTCCCTGTAGACCCAAGTAGAAATGATGGAGGCTGATTTTTCAGGGTAGCAGCATCACCTCTCAAGGGACTGTAGAGGCAATGGACCCCGGCACGGTTTGCCTCTTTTGATTTCCTTAGGTTGCACCCTGCTTAAGACCAGACTGCCAAACTACAACTACTCACAAAGAGAAATCATGAAAATATATTGTTGTACAGTCGATTAAAGATTGTAAGTACCGTAAGGTAAGCATGGTAGGTGTATGCAAGCGTAACTTAATTCTTCTCACATCTTCATGTTCCTT
The DNA here is from genome assembly GCF_031143425.1 of Pleurodeles waltl. Classification (NCBI taxonomy): domain Eukaryota; kingdom Metazoa; phylum Chordata; class Amphibia; order Caudata; family Salamandridae; genus Pleurodeles; species Pleurodeles waltl. Next base: position 109,752,988 of record NC_090441.1, on the reverse strand, counting down.
GCGATGCTTAAACACAGTCACAAGTTCTCCATGACCTTATTAAATACCGGTCACTAAAACACACTCTAAAAAATCAAGCACCACAAAATGAGTTGCTACTAACTTTGTCAAACAGAAAGTGCTGTGAGGTCTACTTAGTAGAAGAGAAGTGTTATACAAATGCTACAATGAAATAAAATTCAGTACAATCTATTTACAGGACAGTAGTACTTCTGTATAGGTTCAGGGGCATTAAAAGCAGGGCAGCGTCCACCCCAGTACTTTGAAAGCATTGGGCAAACTACAAGAGTCTGGAGCGTTCCTTGAAGATGCTTCATAAAAACACTTGAAATAGCTTTGCACATTTTTAACCACCTCCACACTGACAAAAAATGGAGTGCCTCATTTTGGTGAGTATGTGAAGCTTGGACAGATCTAGATCAGACTACATAATTGGGAGGGAGTGGACATTTTTATTTGGGTTCAGACATTTTGAATTAGCCAATGACAAGGATATTTCACCTCAGAAGACAGGTACATCATAGATTTTGATGTGAAGCGTATGATTTCCACCCAATATTTTGTCAGATGTAGCATGTACATAGAAATAATATGAATTTTCTAGCTCTCCTGAGGGGCCAGCCACCCGAGGCTCAGATTTGATGATGCTCACGTCTGGCGGAAGGACGCTCCCGCTTGTCAGTTAAACAAAGGCGTAATCCACTGCCTCGGCCATGCTGTGTACTTTGTCTGCCATCCAACAGCCCATTATCATGTCACAGCAGAGCGCACTTTTCACAGGTCACTTTGTTTAAAATGACATGGGTATTGCACATGTCATCGAGCTGACAGTCCCTGCCGTCCTTCAGCTACAGAGGCGCAAGACAAGCGTCTGTTCTTATCTCGCCCGCATACCTCCGTCCATCATGGAAGCCAGGCAGAACGTGATTTCTCCGGAGAGCACTTCTGTCGTTTCCCAATTTTAAGGAAATCAAATAAGACCCATTTGTCTACATCTAAATATGCTTGACCTGCTCAAATGATGATGTCTCACATTCCATAACGGGCTACACTTGCGGAATTCAAATTGGCAACTCTGAGAGGGCTTTGGAGCTGGCAGACTATGGACGGCGTGCTTTGTAGAATGGAGAAATAGTGCTGTCTTCTGTGATTGTAGTCTGAAAATCAGGGGTACCATAAACCTTTTTATTTTCAAATACACTACAATTTAAAACCACCATTGTCATAGCCAGTGTCTCTCACCTGTGTGCCCTGTTGCCTTAGCCAATGTTCATTAAGCAAAAAGTTTTATGCCGAGGCTGTACAGCAGCAAATAAAAAAACAAACATGACATGATGACGTGACACGCACGTGACAGCGTGCGTGGCATGATGTCATGACATTAGCGGGCCACGTCATTAATCAGCCACAAGCTTGTGACATATGCATGTATACATCAACATGCATGTGTGCGACGCCTGAATGATGCATGCACCATTTTATTTAGTTTTTTATATACTGATCTAAAATGGTGGGCGCCACTTCGTTCAGTAAATTTTAAAAAAGTGCCTCTGTGATAGTGGAGCAGCCCAACTGCAAATGGTAGCTGTTGGGACTTTCGAAAAATGTAAAACAAACATTTTAAGGATTTGGAGTGGATGGAAGTAGCAGGGGAAGCATGGGGTTCAAACTGGGGAGCAACGGACATGGATGGGATTAAATAAAAATAATACAAGCACTGGCAAAGCCGAGAGGCCTCACCGCAAGGTACTGGCTTTGTTAATGCTTTTAGGTATGTTTTACAGAAGCACGGCTGCTGTGCAGCATGGCTGAAAGTTTAAATAAGCATTTGCAATGCAATGGGTCTCGCATTTGCTCAATTTAGAGCTATTAGCGTTGTAAACTCCTAACCGGACTTTTCTTGCCACATAAGTTGAAAATGAAACATAAAACAGTTTCACATAAGCGAGCCGATTCAAGGAGCCACTGCATGAGCGTGAAGGAGAGACACAAAAGGAAAAAGAAGTTCCCTTGCATTAAACGTATCGTCAAAAGTGCAATTAGCCATGTAACAGAGTCTATATCCAAGGTGGTAACCAAACCGCCCCAAGGAGGGACAAATGTAAAGCACATACCAATGATAACAAAAGAAAATAAATCACAAAGAATCTACATTGTGTTGGGTAGCATGACTAAGCTCACTCACCATGTACAGTAGTGGTGGCAAAAGTAAGGGCTTTCCTTGGCTAAGCTGGAACTCGCTAAAAGACATGCTAACAGGCTTTCTGGTCTTATGGACAGAGACTTTAGAAAGCCCCCATCGTACTCTGGACTGTTTATTTTTTAGCAAAATTCAGAAAGGTCTCAAACTCAGGGGCGGCTCCTCCATAAGGGCGGTGGAGCTTCACTCAGCAGAGAAGCTGCAAACCTTTCAGAACAGAAGTATAATAAACCATGTTTATTATCCTTTTGTTCTGAAAGGGGTGGGGCCACGTGGGTGGCATGCACTGAGGGGGAGTGCTCAGCACCCCCCTCAGAGTGCATGTGTGTTTGGCCTGCCGTCTTGGGCCAGTTGCCACACAGTTGCAGGGCTTGAGAGAGCCTGCACAGGCTCCCAGTCTGCCTGGGCGCTCCCAGCCAATCCTGATGCTGCTTTGAGCAGGGTCAGGATTGGCGCAGGACAGGCTGGGAGCCTGTGCCTAGAGCGATGAGGGACAGGAGAACTGCACGGGTCGGCGGATCAGGTACGTTTTTCATTGTAAAAAAATAATAATTTAATGTGTCCCCCATCCCTCTTTCCCCTTCCCCCTTTCCCTTCCTGTCGCACCACAGCCACCTGCCCCTTTTAAGCGCTGTAAGCCACGACTGCTTAAACCTACTTTATCACAGTCTTCCTACTATTCTACATTGTATGTCTGTCGCCCATTAGCCTCATCCCACTGTGATAAGTTTCTGATTTCTTCTGTATTCACACACATTGGCTTAGCTCACATTAGGACATACATGGGTGTCTCTGTATCCTCAAACATTGGCTAGGTTGCCTGTGGCTATGTCGATTGAACTACTGCCCTTTGTCGCACTGTTTTACATACCCCAATAAATGTAATACAACATTATAAACTTGACATTATTCAGTTACTAGCACTATATATCTTTAAAATGTTAAATTTGATAATTGAACCTAATGACAATAGTAGAAACAACAGATAGTTGGTTGCAGTAACATTTTCATTGCAGTACAACCGGCCTATCCATTTGCAGTCCGAAAGATGCCCAAAGCCATCGCATCACGCATGAGTTTGTTGCAAAATCATATTGCAACACATTAGAAAAAGTAGTACATTCTGGCGAAGGGGGGTGCAAGGGATAAAAGGTCTTCATCCTAGTATTTGCATTCTCAATGTGTCTACATTAAAGGGACAGGGACCACAATGTCAAAATCAGTGGCATCATGTGAATGTGACATCAGGGAGTGCATGCAGAGCTCTGTGGGACCAATGGCGGCCCATCCCAATGTCTGCAGCCTACACATAGTGTAAGTTGTGAACTTTTAACAGCTTACATTTTGTGACTATTTACCACCTGCCCCTGGCGAATGATAAACACTCCATAAACGGAAAAACAATTCAGTAAAGCATTTGTGCATTCTGTTGCGCATTGCAAATGTGAAGGAATGCCCCTTGCCACCTCTTTCACTGGATATACATTAGGGATCTCAATGCACAACCGTGGATTAAGTATTCAGATTTTACATTTACAAAGTCGGTTGCACAGGCTTTGCAAGTTCAAACTGCGTTGTGCACCAGACACCTTCATTATTAAATGTCCTCAGATGAGTAGGGAAACTCAACTGCAAGGGAAGGGTGTACTCCACTCCAAACACTTAAAAATCTGTCGTCAGTAAAAATTCAACCTTGGGACTTTAAAATGTGTTTTCCACAGCAGTTAAAACAAACGCCTCGCACTCGTACCTACACTTATAAGTGCACATTGGGACACTACGTATACTTCACTATAGGGATCAGTGCACCCTCTCAGTGTGTATTCCTGGAAGTGTCTGTACATCTAGAATAACTTTTAGCAAAACAGATGGAGTTATCAAAAACAAATGATCCTAGGCGCTTCGAATGAGGCACTGAAATTACACTCAAAAGCTGGTGTGTCTTGCCAATGCAAAACAAGTTTCTGCTTTGCAAAATTTTCTTACAACATGAGCAGCAAGTAAATTACCACATCCAAAGTCCTTAAACATTTTTCCAAGTACAATTTATTCATAACTATGCCTTAAAAATTAAATTACAGTTTTATTTTCCAAAATTCAGCTTTCAATGTACAATTTGAGCATCAGATGTGTCATATACATACATGTTGTTCTTCTGCTATTACTAGTGAATTATAGTCTGCGACACTTTTAATTCAGCAAATGGGATAACTCATACTTTGATGAAGTATGTATCCGCCAAACTCTCAATAAGGCCCTAAGTTTTTGCACCATTTCAAGAATGTATCATTGAGTATAAAGCATAAACACAGCAACGACGACGTGCGTACGCGAAGATGGCCGCGGCGCAAAAGATGACGTCACACAGGTGTTCTAGGGACACTTTAGCACTTTGCACATCTGGGCTTACCTTCTCTTCTTGGTCACTGTCGCTGTCACACTGCAAGAGAAAGAAGAGCGAAAATCAGCATCTTTAGAGTCATAATTCAGCAGTCAAAGAAAAATAGTGAACGCATAAAACAGAAAATATCATTCTTTTTGAGATGCCAATGAGCTTATTGAGACAGATCACCATTATCCTGCATCTGCTATCTTTCAGGCTCCCAGGTCTCAAATTAAATGATAACCTACAAAAAGGAAACAGGTTACTTTTATAATTGGTTTGGAAAAAAATGAACGATGAGGGCTCCGTGCTCGGGATTCTGCTGTCAAGTAATTCCGGCAAGGCTTCATTAATGGTGTCACATTTGTGGGATATAAACACGGACAGGTAATGGAAGCCAAGTTCAGTAAAACTCCCATGGGGACAGGTTTGAGCAACAATAAATGTGTAATATAAGCATCATTTTAGTTGAGGAGGTTGGGGAGAGAGGTTTTCATTAGTCATCTGTAGAGGGCAGTCTACTAGCACGCAACTCTATGGCAGTGACATCATTTCTGGCACAAAATGGTCTAATGTGGAGCTGAGTTTTGGCACAATAGTTGTCTGTTAGAAGCTTGATTACTGCAGAAACATCTCTCTGATTAGGCAATGTGATTATCTTAATAACTGAATGGATAATGAATCATGACACACTGTGATGTAATGTGCAAAGTGGGGTTATAGCAGCTATGATGCAGGTCACTGGGTGGAAGTTTAAGAGGGAAATCTCTATTTAAGGGAAAGCTCTGGATAGGACTACTTGGGATAAAGTCATCAGTTTAGGCAGCTTTATTCCCTGCAGACTTTCACAGGAGGCTTAGAGCCAACTTGACGTTCCAGCGGGAGAGCTCATTCATAAATGTCTTTAGCTGTTTCCCTCTGCCCAATAGGAGCTTTATCTGAAGTGCTCCTACTAGAACTGTATTCAGAGACTGCCTTAGACTGAGACACAAATTATTGTGACTTTTTAATGGCATACTTCATCTAGGCCACTTTCTCAATAGAATCAAGGGTGCGTGACGTGTCAGATAGCCAAGGACTCTATAACAGAAGCCTAGTTCTGAAAGAGAGAGGAGACACCCAAATGAAACCAGATTTTGCACTTATTTGTTTCTCAAAACACAAGTCTGCTAAAGCAAGTCAGCCAATCTCAGCATTATAAATTGTAGTATAGCTCAAAAGTCGTCTCTAAAAAGGGGTTGTATGGGACACACACAAAGAGGACATCAATTCAAGACCATGCCCGATGGGATCAAGTGGAGTAAGTGGAAGAAGGGGTGATGGAGGAGTAACAGCAGCACCTTTTCCAATAGAAAGGGGGCTTTAGTGGAATGAGATTGTGTCAAGAAAAGAACAATTATTCAGTTCTCTTGTAGTCTTCCGTGGTTTCTGACAGAGCTAGAAACATAAGTGATGTCTGACCTTCCAGGAAACAATGAAAATTACTGGGAATACATTGGCATACATAGAAAGACAGTCAAACAACATTAAACTGTTTGGAAAGAGCCTGTGTCACCCTTTTGTCCCTCTTAACAGTACACCAAGTTGACTCTGGAGCGGGATGACAAATACCTGCACAATGGAAGAAATCCAATGAGCAACAGCCTCTATAAAAGTCACCTGTATAGATACATTTTCATTCTTACTAGAGAAATGAAAGATGAATAGATACATTTTAAAAGTACATAAACAAACAAATTGTAAAATATACACACTATATATTTATCTCATTATATCCATATATAAGTAGATCAATACATTAATAAAATATAGGGTGATGAATGTATGCTTGTATATTAGGGTTTATTTCCTATAATAACACATCATCAATTATATCTATAAGTGTTTCACTATTGAAATATTTGGGGAGAAAGAAAAAAGAAGGGAAGAAAGAAAGAAGAAAGAAAGAGAGAAAGAAAGAAAGAACGAAAGAAAGTAAAAGAACATTTAAAAAACTGCTTTATTTTTACAGCCAAAATAAAAAGCCTGAGTTTGTAAATATATATCTGTGCATGTACATATTGGACTTCATCTAGTACAATGTTATGTCTCCTGATTATTAAGAACATGCATATCATGTTAAAATCTCTATGTATGTATGTGTGTACTTCTTTTATATGTAGTTATACAGCTATATATCTATATATTCACCCACCCACTGCAGAGAGAAAAAAATAAAAATGCTAAAAAGAGGAAAAACTACTTACAGAAAAAATAGAAAGCCTGAGTGTGAGATACATACATATGAGTGTGTGTGTGTGAGAGAGAGAGAGAGAAAGAGAGAGATAGTGTGTGTGTGTGTATCTCCATTCATATAAGACTTTACCTAGTACAATGTTATATCGCCTGATTATTTTGCATTTGTGTATCATCTTAAAATCTCTAGGTATGTCAATGTTTTGTGTGCAGTTATGTATACACATATTTATATATTTTCATCTAACTGCAGAGCAAAAAAATAATTAACTAGTCTCTCCAAGGGGAGGAGCCAAGATGGCGACCAGGATGGACGCCTAGTGCGAGCGCTCCATCCCGGATCTGCTACAAATATCCTGCAGGACGCCCCCGGGGTGACGGGGGCACTGTGGCGGCCTCGATTCAACTGTCGCACCCCGACAGAGCCTGGAATTGACGGGTGAGAGCTTCAAACCCGAGCTCTCCTCCCAGACTGGGAGCCGGAGCCCGGAGCGAGGAGCGCCCGCCATCTTGAGTCGGCGGAGGCTGCCCGGGGCTATGGGCCGCGAGTGCTCGGCTCGCGAACTGGTGAGCTGCTGCGGGACCTCCTGCACCCGTGCGGCACGGGAGAACGGGAGTGCACAGAATCCCGGGCAGACCCCCGCTCCCTGGGCAACCACCCAGACCATTGATCGCCAGATTCGTAAACTTCCGGGACCGTGATGCAATTCTACAACAATTCCGCAACAAAGGCCCATTCAACTATGAGGAAGCAACCATCAATGCATACCCAGATTTCACCCAAGAGGTGCAAAGAAAACGCAACTCATACATCAAGGTCAAACAACGCCTGCGTGAAGTCAACATTAAATATGCATTACTCTTTCCTGCCAAGCTGAGAGTGATAGCAGATGATCGCACCCACATATTTAACTCCCCGGAAGACGCTTGGACGTGGTTACATGCCAAAGGCCTGGCGCGCATGACCGACGAAGCGGAGGGGGGAGAAGTATGGTTGACCTCGACATCAAGGAAACAATCCAAAAGGCGTACTAGGGTTCAGCCGTCTGCCCAACAGGTAGCGGAAGAAAGAGCAAAAGTCTTGAAAGAAACCCCCTTGCTGATACGAAACAACTTTGAAGTAATCAGGGAACTACCTGAGATCAACTCAGACTCGGACACGACCAGCTCTGCTTCTACTATAATAGATGACTCAAGAGGGCCGAGGGTCACCCCCAGAGCGGCGGATGATCTTTGACCACTCCCAAAGACACCATCTTTGTTCTGTTACTCTGGGGAGATGTGGTCGGACGTTCTGGAGGTCCTAGGCGCGAAGCGGATCCCCGGAGAAGCAGCATCCTATTCAACAAATGCGTATCTTTTGCATGAACTCATCCTTGCTTGGCGGGGCTGGGTGGTGGTTGGGCGTGGGGAGGGGACCGGGGGGTGACACACACTCCGGGGGTGCCCACCAGCATTAGCAGACAAAGTCTATGGTCCGATGTGAGCCCCACAAATGAGCCACATTAGACCGTCATGAAAACACCACCCTGGTTATCCAGCAGGATACAGGTTTTTTTATATATATACGAGTTAAGTAGTTTCATATTAGTAGATAAGAGTGTGAGGGGATTAGTTGGGGGGAGGGTAGTAGTAAATTAATAGAAACACACACCATAGATCCATCACAAATATGCAAGCACTGCTGGGATAGGCAAACATACTCAATGGCACAATCGGAGGGGCAACCCATCGGAAGACCAACGAGCAAGACTGAGACACAGAAGCAGACCCACTCCACGCTCTCTCATGACACCACAAGATAACCACAACAGTAATCAATACGACATAATGACATGGAATGTGAGGGGTATGGGCACAAGAAATAAAAGAGCTCGCATCCACGCACGCCTCAAGCGACTGGGAACACACATCACTATCCTCCAAGAGACACACTTACTGGAACCAGACTTGCAGGAGCTCCGTGCGAAATGGGGCGGAAAACTGGTAGGCACAACATACTCCGCGTTCGCACGGGGAGTATTGATATGGATTGCAGGTAGAGTCCCATTTCACCAAACAGCACATAGAGTAGACCCAGGAGGTATTTTTGTGGTAATGGAGGGCCAGCTAGACGGTAGACAACTTTCAATAATAGGTATATACGCTCCAAATAGTGGCACAGCAGGATTTTTGGGCACCCTCACACTGACATTACTAACAAACCCATCAGCTCCGGCAGTTTGGGGCGGGGATTTCAATAGTATACTAGACACCACTATGGACAGATTCAGCGCTCAAGCGAGCGCAATAGCAAGGAGAAACATTATAACCCCACTGCAACACTGGGCGGGCGACCTGAGGCTTTATGACATATGGCGCACAAGACACCCCCTCCAAAGGGAATATTCATTCTACTCAGCCCCTCATAGAACACATACTAAAATAGATATGATGTGGGGCACCCAGGACATAGTCGCCTTAGTAACTGGAATGGAATACCTAGCGAAAACACTCTCAGACCACTCACCGCTGAGAATATCACTAGGCTGGGGCAGGAGTCGACGGGAGATCCCAAACTGGCGATTACAAGTAGAGGCGCTTCAAGACTCGGCTTTTGTGGACACGTTAAACACCACACTACGGCAGTACTGGGAAACAAACGATCTAACTGCAAACTCACGGGCCGTGGAATGGGACGCACATAAAGCAGTGATCAGAGGGCAGTGCATCAATACAAGCTGGGGAGTAAGGCTCACACTTCACACGGAAATTAATAAAATTGAAAAGGATCTAAGATCGGTGGAAATAGCAACTGCACGGGGGGAAACCCCCTACACAACATTAAAAGCAACCTGCATAAAATATAACAAAGCAGACAGCAGACTTCGGTGTCACAACTATAACTATCACTTAATGCGCTTGCAAACGGAGGGCGACAGGTCGGGCAGAATGCTGGCTTGGTTACTCCGTGAGGATAGACAGCATTCTCCCATTGGAGCCATCCGTGTGGATGCCCACACCATGGCCACCACACAGGTAGAGATAAATGAAAAATTCAGAGACTACTACAAGAATTTATACACCAAGTGCACCTCGTGCACAGCCACACAATTTGAGTCTTTCTTAGGGGGCTCCCCTCTACCGCAATTATCCCAAGTAGACAGGGAGACACTAGAAGCCCCCCTCACAGCGGGGGAAATAGACCTAGCTCTATCACAGATGCCCAGGAATAAATCTCCCGGAATAGACGGCCTCCCAATAGAGTATTACTCCACATTCTCGCCCCGCTTGAAGCCCCAACTACTGAAGGTGTTCGAGGAAGCCTGGACCACCGAATTGCTGCCCCCTTCCCAGACGGAGGCCATGATAGTGGTACTCCCTAAACCGGGCCGCGACCCCATGGACGTCAAATCCTATAGACCACTCTCACTTCTGAACTTAGACTGTAAGATATTGGGTAAAATACTGGCCAATAGACTCGCTCCCATCATTCATACCCTAATCCATGAAGACCAGAACGGCTTCATCCCGAAGAGAAACACTTTTTTAAATATCCGAAGACTCTTGAGTGTAATAGGGGATACTCCCCCTGAAGCATATAACGAAATGGTGATGTCATTAGATATCGAAAAGGCGTTCGATACGCTGGAGTGGGATTTCATCTTGACTACAATGAGACAGATGGGAATAGGTCCTAACTATGTGCGCTGGGTCCGTACACTATACTCCAACCAGCAAGCCAGAGTGAAAACGGGTGCAGTGATCTCTGACAGTTTTCCCGTATCAAGAGGCACGAGACAGGGCTGCCCTCTCTCCCCGATATTATTTGCGATCGCAATGGAGCCACTAGCAGCCAAAGTGCGCTCCATGGCAGATAAATGGGGAATAATCAGGAACGGAACATACCACGCAATCTCGCTATATGCAGACGATGCTCTTATATATACCCGGATGGGCACGGAGTCGTTATCCTCTATAATGGCACTCCTAGCGGAGTTCGGTAGGATATCTGGCCTAGCAGTAAACTGGGACAAATCGTGTGTGTTCCCACTGTCAAGATGGCCACCAGCAAGGCAGGAGGTGGCACCATGTGGGCGCCTGAAATGGTGCTTTGAAACATTTAAATATCTGGGGGTTCACATATACCACAGCACGGAAGACCTCAGAGATGGCAACCTGGGGAGAGCACTAGCCTCCATGAAAAGATCCTTACGCTTCTGGAACAAACTACCGATCTCCCCACCGGGCAGGGTAGCGATCGTAAAACATGCTGATTCTGCCTAGGCTACTATATTACTTCGTGGCACTGCCAATCATCCTTCCACGCAGCTTTTTTAGTAACCTAAATACAACGCTGCTGCAGCTCATATGGGGGGGGTAGCAGAGCACGGGTGGCACTATCTACATTGCAGCTACCGGTGGACATGGGCGGACTGGGGGCCCCCAACTTCGAGCTTTATTACGCAGCGGCGCAACTACAGTGGCTGCAGTTATGGCTCCACAGACCGTCGGCTGCTGAGTCTGCATGGATGCAGAATCAGATAAAAGGAGCTCACCTGTTAACATGGCTTGCAAATAAATACCCCAAAAATGAATCCACCAACCCACTACTGGCTGTGGCACATACATGCTGGGCGAGGTATGTCCAGAAAGGGCATGGGGCGGTCCCATACACCCCGTATGTCCCACTGGAGTATCTCCTAGATCAACAGACACCAACGTTGCACTCATCTCGAGTGTGGTCAGAGGCGGGAATACGGTTGGTGGGTGACTGTTTTGAAGATGGGAAACTAATGCCATTTGAGGCCATCCAAGCCCTTCCGGATGTGAACCCTGGTCAATTTTTATCGTATCACACTATATGCCACGCAATTAAAAAAACTTGGGGAACAGGAGCCCTAGAACCAGAGACGTCCCCCACAATACACCACATACTACAGGATGATGCCCAAACAAAAGCAATCTCTAGGCTATACAAAATACTAAGCAAATCTTCAAAACCCTGCCTAGAAAGAGCCAGGGAGAGGTGGAATACTGTTCTACCTGTCCCGATACCTCAAGAAGACTGGCCGAAAGTACTGAGTCATGCCCGGGGGATATCGAGGAACCCCAGATTCCGGTATACCCAGTTCAACTACATACATCAAACGTATCTGTCACCGGCCAGACTGAAACGCATGTTCCCCGACACAGCACCGACATGCCCTAGATGCACGGAATCAGCTGCCCACTTTTACCACATGGTCTGGGAATGCCCCCGGGTGCAAACAGAATGGAATAGGGTGGTGGAGCTACTATCAGACTGGACGGGACTAGTGCTGGAAGCGGACCCCAGATCTTGCTTACTGGGAATGAGGACAAGGGCAAAAAAACAGAGACACCTACACAAATTTGTAGACCTAGCCTACGTGATGTATAAAAGGCTGATAGCAATGCAATGGAAAGCACCTAACGCCCCGGACCAGAAATCCTGGCATACCCTCACACTGAAGTGGGCCCGCACAGAACACCAGGTGCTCATAAAACTGACACGACAAGGTCAGACACACACGGGGTGCAACACCTGGGAAACACTGGTATCCAAACTCGAAGCGAAAAACAACGACAAACCTCCATGATGGGGCCCCTACATCACTTAAACCACACTCACCGGAACATAACCAGTCGTAACAGTAAAGGTTATGACTAAGACAAGCACACCGTGATGAAGAGCTTACCCCCACACTCCTAAAAAGGGATCAACCCTTATGTGCACACCGACATAGGAGAAATAGTAAAAACACAGGGCACACCAGGTACTCCCACTGCCTACTGATAACGAGCGCAAGAATGCACACCTCAAGTCCCCCCTGGGGAGCGATCATAAACAGCAGATGTCCCATAGCAACCATAGGGGGAGCCTCTCCGATAACCAGCTCAAGCCCAACATTATGTGCAACGCAGCAGAAAACAATAATATTGTAAGTGTTATATGGATAGTTAAGTGTGTAAATGGGGGGGTTTTGGCTGTTTAAACGTAAAATTAATTCAGATAAATGTGATCCTGTAGTAATTCGGACCAACGCTTGTACTGTTATCTGCTATGTAAAACCAATAACAAATTTATTAAAAAAAAAAAAAAACTAGTCTCTCCAAACCACTACTTTATGGCGCATCCTATTCCTCTTTCAAAATACCCCCTACCTCCACTGTCTGACTCATCCCAAAACTTTTACTACTATGAACTCCCAAACAACACTTTCCAAATCTTCCCTCCTCCATACATCCTTTATCCTATTCATCCAACTAGCAGGCTCTCTGACTCATCCTAAACTTGTTTTACTACTACGAACTCCCATATAACCCTTTCTAAAATCTTCCCTCCTCTAATCATTCTTTATGCTGCTCATCCAACTAACAGGCTCATATGTCCACCACTCCCAATTAACAACTTATACTTCCTTCTACTAACCCACCACTAATCCACCTTGGGTTCCAGAGTGGTGAGCTATTCACTGAAAGCGTTTCAACGCTTTGTCAGGTGTAGCTAGCGCTATATAATTACAATTACAATAACAACATCAGGCAAAGGTGGCACAGGCATAGAGGCACTCCTTTCTGGTGGCATTGGCAACCTAGAGAGCAAGGCACATTATGGCCCATTAAAAGACCAAAGAGACTTCTAATGTTGGATGACACAATAGAATACACTCAAATACACCATAATATACCCACTTACAACAAAAAACACATTGCTTGATAAGCCCCAGGCATTTTCTTAAAATGTATGAGAATATCTCACGCAATATGTCAAAGACTCAAAAACAGTAAGGTAAATCTACCGGCCCTATGCCCAGCAACTGAAATCATTTGCTAATCAGAATGGTACTACTCAATGCAGCAATCTAACTGCCCACTCTGTGCCTGCCACTGCCACCCTGAACCTACAGGTCTCATACACTGGTCACTTCTGGATGCACAGCCCAATCAATGTAGTTCATTCTCACTACTTGCTCAGCTTATTAGAGATTGTGAAGATCATTTAAGTGCTCAAACATTTAGAAGGTACTCAAAACTGAGATGTGAAACACATTGACCACAATGAACTAGACTCTCCGCTCTGTCACTAATAAACTTCTCTCCAAAGACCCTAGTGAACAATTATATTTCTACAATGAAGATTTACTTTAGATATTTTATAAACCTGCTCCTGACAAAAATAAATAAAACAATCCTAAAAGAGACTGCACATTGGTTCAACAGAGACAATAACACTCAGACAAAATTCATGCATGCCAAAGAGAGTACATGGAGGAGACTTTCTTCTGTTACTCATCTCTCAGCTGTAAGTAAAGAAAGAAAAGAGTACAAAGCACTATTTTCTCTGTTTCAAACTCCAGAATGCTATCAATAATCCTAAAGCGCTTTCCAAATGACTTTTGACCAGTCACACATGGCTAAAATATACTTCATCTGATTCTCTTAATAGTAATAATGTAGCTAATCACTTCTCCCAAAAATACAAAATCAGTGATGACATTGACTTTCTTGTTATCCTTTGAGATCCTGAAGTTTTTCCACTAGCCAGGAAAACATCTTCAGCACTGTGGTGCTCTTTCACCCCCAATTTAGGATCTCTGTTGATAAATTCATCCCAAAAGCTCTAAACATCCCCCTAGATTTCAGACAAACACCTTACCGCTCTCTCTGGCCAAAGAGAATGCGGATGCCCTCCGGTCCTTGTGCCAGGATGTCATAAACATCCCCTTTTGCATGCAGCTGCTTCCCTGATACAGCTAAGTAGATTCTGTTCAACCTCTTCAAAAAAACAAAGCTTCTGTGATATTCTTAATGACTAGAGACCCATTACAAAGATATCCTTCCCGACTAAAGTCATATCATGTGTGTCTACCAAAGTGGGAAAATTCACAGTGGAAAATCAACTAGTGCACCAACTTGGGTTTACATCATAACATAGTGCAGACACTTCCGTTCTGAAGGTCACTGATGACTCCTTCTCACTAGACCTCGTTGACCTATCCATGACACCTTCAAACACAATATCCTCCTTTGCAATTTATGCAATAGGATGGGTATCAAGGGCAAAATAAGCTGCTTTAAAACATACTTGCCCTACAGATCCAAATGAATTAAAAGTGGAACTGTTTTCTGTGCCCACCGCTGTTCCATTGTTCAATTTGGAGTATGGCAAGAGTCAATACTAGCAACCCTGCTGTTCAACCTGTATGTGAAACTATTTGTTTCAATCTTTTCTAAAGTAGGTATTGAAATTCATCAGTATGCAGAGTATACACAGCTGCTTTGGACGATAGAAAGTTCTGATGACTTTTACACTCTAGCTAAATGTATATCTGACATGTGCTCATTGATGTCACAAATGAAACTTGAGCTGAACCCTCAAAAGATTGAATTTGTCCTAATATCCCTGAGCATATCTTATGATCTCCCTCCAAAATATACTGATAAATTACAGGCCCTAAACATCATCCCTAAAATTGTATATTACGCTACACACTGGGCTTCACATTAGATTGATTTCTCAGTTTTCACCTTATCACCAAAGAAATCACTTAAATGCCAAATTATAAGTAGAACTGCTAACAAATGTCATAGATTTAATGTTTAAACATGAGTGGTGATATCCCGCTTTGAGTATAGTGACCTAATCACTCTAACTCAATCCCACCCCATGTTTCTCAAAGCAGTACCCTCAAAGGCTACGCACATTACCCATATAAAAACATTTGACATAATAACTTCTGCTTTGAACTGTCTCAAAGGTTTAAAACTTGAATATTGGTCCACCTGAAAACCTACTTGCATTGCATGCAAGACCATTTTAACTCCCTCTGTCTCGCACGAAAATTTGAACTGTCTGACAAATCAGAATGCTAAGACATATATCAACACAAATTCTCATACCTTTTAATTCCACCCTCAAACACAAAAGCTCAGGAAATACACCAAGATTGTGTAATACATTACCCACTCACATATGGATTGCCCTTTTGTTGCAAATCTTAAATCCTAAATAAAAGGTGGACCTTCTACTTAGCCTCACATCTCGCACTTTGCAGGTTTTCAGACAAAATCAACCAAGCATAGACTGATGGAAGCCATAAATTAGAGCATCAACCTTTAATAAGCCAACAGATTGATATCAATACAGAGAACTGACAAGAACGCATCAGATCATCACCCTCCTTGACCATTCCTTTCCCCATGTCCTGGACCACCCAGACCATGAGATTTTAAGCTACTAAAAGTTACTGTTCCTCTGAAAGGAGATGGTGAAATTAGATGGCCTCTGATAGGAAATTTCCTCAGTGTTGTGCTAGTGGGATGTGGTGCATTCTTGTGATCCTTTGTCCACAAAGAGATTGAGAACCCCATTCATAAAACCATAGTAATGTACCTACGTAATAGATGATCCACAATAACCCATCTCAGTGATGATAGACAACAGCTGTTCAGTGATTTTGATGAGTGAGAAACATTATCCTTATTTGGGAGGGAATGGGGTGCGACAGTATGAATATCTTGCATACCTGAGGGCAACATAAATACCCCATACAAATGCCCACTGTCAGTGGAAACCCCTTTTGCTGAGGACCTGTAATTTTGCCCTCATCATACATGGAACAGACTTTCTGGGTTTTAATGTCTTAATTAATGGAGAAAATATGTGGCGCCTTACACATTTGTCAAGTGAAAACATTGGTATAACAGTAAAGCAGTTTAATTAAAACTATGATGAGACATATATATGATTTTTCTGAATGAGAAAAAGACACAAAATTTATTAGATCCATAGAGATTCCTGAATCACACTGAACTGCCTCCAAGTCAACATCAGGACCTGCTTGGGATGATGGACGAAGAGATGAGAGCTGTACTTCCTTGACTGAGCATTTTATGTGTACCAAACCCTACGACTGGGCTTCCTTTCTGCCTAAATGAGATAGGCATGATACACCATAATTAATGGACGTATAGCCCTCAGGTACCCAAGTGGAAAAAAAACATCCACCTAGAAAATTCTTGCTGTTTGGTTTTAGTAATTTATCTCTATTCATAGATTCCCAGCTTTGTCAACATGTCACCACCCACTTCCGACGTACTCAAAATAAATTTCAGAGGCTTCAACTCTGATCGTGGGAATCCATACACCCAGGCATTCCAGACCTCAAACAGTCATGAACAAACAGGTAGCCTTGACTTTGCTGCACTCTTTGAGTTAAAGATGGGTACCCTCATTGTAAGAATAGGCACTATACCCTCACAGATCAATCATTTATAAGAAAATGCATTACTCTACCACTTAGAAAGAATATATAACCATACAGTGGGTTCTAGAGGCCCAGAAATCTACTTGGATTACTTGTATTCGAGAACAGAGAATAGAATTCACTGTTTCCCTGAAACAAGGACTCCAACAAACATATTGTGACAGAGGTGAGCGCGTTTGTTCACTGCCGTTGTTTTCTCCATTCTCCAATCTCGTTTTAAGATTAATGTTTGTATTAAATGCTTTTAGTATTTTAATGAATTGTTTTTACGAATTTGAATGATTAACTGAACTTGAATCTGAAACTGTCATTACTAGATAGATTCGCGCTGCTTTTTGTTTTTTTAATACTCTTACCACTCTCCGCTTGATTATTTTATTCTTAAGGGGCTTCTTTCTCCATTCTGGGGCACAGTTTTTCTGGACGGCGGTCGGGAGGAGGCTTATTACTCTGTCCGGTGGTTTTTACTACTTAGGATTCTTGGGGGCAGGAAGTTGGGCTGACTAGTACCCACTTCCGGTCTGCAGGTCGGCTATTACCGCAGTGTGCGGTATAGTTGTTCTGCCTCTTCTAGGGGGATAAAATGAGGGCTGAAACGCGGCCGCGCAGACAGAGGTGAGCGCGTTTGTTCACTGCCGTTGTTTTCTCCATTCTCCAATCTCGTTTTAAGATTAATGTTTGTATTAAATGCTTTTAGTATTTTAATGAATTGTTTTTACGAATTTGAATGATTAACTGAACTTGAATCTGAAACTGTCATTACTAGATAGATTCGCGCTGCTTTTTGTTTTTTTAATACTCTTACCACTCTCCGCTTGATTATTTTATTCTTAAGGGGCTTCTTTCTCCATTCTGGGGCACAGTTTTTCTGGACGGCGGTCGGGAGGAGGCTTATTACTCTGTCCGGTGGTTTTTACTACTTAGGATTCTTGGGGGCAGGAAGTTGGGCTGACTAGTACCCACTTCCGGTCTGCAGGTCGGCTATTACCGCAGTGTGCGGTATAGTTGTTCTGCCTCTTCTAGGGGGATAAAATGAGGGCTGAAACGCGGCCGCGCAGACAGAGGTGAGCGCGTTTGTTCACTGCCGTTGTTTTCTCCATTCTCCAATCTCGTTTTAAGATTAATGTTTGTATTAAATGCTTTTAGTATTTTAATGAATTGTTTTTACGAATTTGAATGATTAACTGAACTTGAATCTGAAACTGTCATTACTAGATAGATTCGCGCTGCTTTTTGTTTTTTTAATACTCTTACCACTCTCCGCTTGATTATTTTATTCTTAAGGGGCTTCTTTCTCCATTCTGGGGCACAGTTTTTCTGGACGGCGGTCGGGAGGAGGCTTATTACTCTGTCCGGTGGTTTTTACTACTTAGGATTCTTGGGGGCAGGAAGTTGGGCTGACTAGTACCCACTTCCGGTCTGCAGGTCGGCTATTACCACAGTGTGCGGTATAGTTGTTCTGCCTCTTCTAGGGGGATAAAATGAGGGCTGAAACGCGGCCGCGCAGACAGAGGTGAGCGCGTTTGTTCACTGCCGTTGTTTTCTCCATTCTCCAATCTCGTTTTAAGATTAATGTTTGTATTAAATGCTTTTAGTATTTTAATGAATTGTTTTTACGAATTTGAATGATTAACTGAACTTGAATCTGAAACTGTCATTACTAGATAGATTCGCGCTGCTTTTTGTTTTTTTAATACTCTTACCACTCTCCGCTTGATTATTTTATTCTTAAGGGGCTTCTTTCTCCATTCTGGGGCACAGTTTTTCTGGACGGCGGTCGGGAGGAGGCTTATTACTCTGTCCGGTGGTTTTTACTACTTAGGATTCTTGGGGGCAGGAAGTTGGGCTGACTAGTACCCACTTCCGGTCTGCAGGTCGGCTATTACCGCAGTGTGCGGTATAGTTGTTCTGCCTCTTCTAGGGGGAAAAAAATGAGGGCTGAAACGCGGCCGCGCAGACAGAGGTGAGCGCGTTTGTTCACTGCCGTTGTTTTCTCCATTCTCCAATCTCGTTTTAAGATTAATGTTTGTATTAAATGCTTTTAGTATTTTAATGAATTGTTTTTACGAATTTGAATGATTAACTGAACTTGAATCTGAAACTGTCATTACTAGATAGATTCGCGCTGCTTTTTGTTTTTTTAATACTCTTACCACTCTCCGCTTGATTATTTTATTCTTAAGGGGCTTCTTTCTCCATTCTGGGGCACAGTTTTTCTGGACGGCGGTCGGGAGGAGGCTTATTACTCTGTCCGGTGGTTTTTACTACTTAGGATTCTTGGGGGCAGGAAGTTGGGCTGACTAGTACCCACTTCCGGTCTGCAGGTCGGCTATTACCGCAGTGTGCGGTATAGTTGTTCTGCCTCTTCTAGGGGGATAAAATGAGGGCTGAAACGCGGCCGCGCAGACAGAGGTGAGCGCGTTTGTTCACTGCCGTTGTTTTCTCCATTCTCCAATCTCGTTTTAAGATTAATGTTTGTATTAAATGCTTTTAGTATTTTAATGAATTGTTTTTACGAATTTGAATGATTAACTGAACTTGAATCTGAAACTGTCATTACTAGATAGATTCGCGCTGCTTTTTGTTTTTTTAATACTCTTACCACTCTCCGCTTGATTATTTTATTCTTAAGGGGCTTCTTTCTCCATTCTGGGGCACAGTTTTTCTGGACGGCGGTCGGGAGGAGGCTTATTACTCTGTCCGGTGGTTTTTACTACTTAGGATTCTTGGGGGCAGGAAGTTGGGCTGACTAGTACCCACTTCCGGTCTGCAGGTCGGCTATTACCGCAGTGTGCGGTATAGTTGTTCTGCCTCTTCTAGGGGGATAAAATGAGGGCTGAAACGCGGCCGCGCAGACAGAGGTGAGCGCGTTTGTTCACTGCCGTTGTTTTCTCCATTCTCCAATCTCGTTTTAAGATTAATGTTTGTATTAAATGCTTTTAGTATTTTAATGAATTGTTTTTACGAATTTGAATGATTAACTGAACTTGAATCTGAAACTGTCATTACTAGATAGATTCGCGCTGCTTTTTGTTTTTTTAATACTCTTACCACTCTCCGCTTGATTATTTTATTCTTAAGGGGCTTCTTTCTCCATTCTGGGGCACAGTTTTTCTGGACGGCGGTCGGGAGGAGGCTTATTACTCTGTCCGGTGGTTTTTACTACTTAGGATTCTTGGGGGCAGGAAGTTGGGCTGACTAGTACCCACTTCCGGTCTGCAGGTCGGCTATTACCACAGTGTGCGGTATAGTTGTTCTGCCTCTTCTAGGGGGATAAAATGAGGGCTGAAACGCGGCCGCGCAGACAGAGGTGAGCGCGTTTGTTCACTGCCGTTGTTTTCTCCATTCTCCAATCTCGTTTTAAGATTAATGTTTGTATTAAATGCTTTTAGTATTTTAATGAATTGTTTTTACGAATTTGAATGATTAACTGAACTTGAATCTGAAACTGTCATTACTAGATAGATTCGCGCTGCTTTTTGTTTTTTTAATACTCTTACCACTCTCCGCTTGATTATTTTATTCTTAAGGGGCTTCTTTCTCCATTCTGGGGCACAGTTTTTCTGGACGGCGGTCGGGAGGAGGCTTATTACTCTGTCCGGTGGTTTTTACTACTTAGGATTCTTGGGGGCAGGAAGTTGGGCTGACTAGTACCCACTTCCGGTCTGCAGGTCGGCTATTACCGCAGTGTGCGGTATAGTTGTTCTGCCTCTTCTAGGGGGAAAAAAATGAGGGCTGAAACGCGGCCGCGCAGACAGAGGTGAGCGCGTTTGTTCACTGCCGTTGTTTTCTCCATTCTCCAATCTCGTTTTAAGATTAATGTTTGTATTAAATGCTTTTAGTATTTTAATGAATTGTTTTTACGAATTTGAATGATTAACTGAACTTGAATCTGAAACTGTCATTACTAGATAGATTCGCGCTGCTTTTTGTTTTTTTAATACTCTTACCACTCTCCGCTTGATTATTTTATTCTTAAGGGGCTTCTTTCTCCATTCTGGGGCACAGTTTTTCTGGACGGCGGTCGGGAGGAGGCTTATTACTCTGTCCGGTGGTTTTTACTACTTAGGATTCTTGGGGGCAGGAAGTTGGGCTGACTAGTACCCACTTCCGGTCTGCAGGTCGGCTATTACCGCAGTGTGCGGTATAGTTGTTCTGCCTCTTCTAGGGGGATAAAATGAGGGCTGAAACGCGGCCGCGCAGACAGAGGTGAGCGCGTTTGTTCACTGCCGTTGTTTTCTCCATTCTCCAATCTCGTTTTAAGATTAATGTTTGTATTAAATGCTTTTAGTATTTTAATGAATTGTTTTTACGAATTTGAATGATTAACTGAACTTGAATCTGAAACTGTCATTACTAGATAGATTCGCGCTGCTTTTTGTTTTTTTAATACTCTTACCACTCTCCGCTTGATTATTTTATTCTTAAGGGGCTTCTTTCTCCATTCTGGGGCACAGTTTTTCTGGACGGCGGTCGGGAGGAGGCTTATTACTCTGTCCGGTGGTTTTTACTACTTAGGATTCTTGGGGGCAGGAAGTTGGGCTGACTAGTACCCACTTCCGGTCTGCAGGTCGGCTATTACCGCAGTGTGCGGTATAGTTGTTCTGCCTCTTCTAGGGGGATAAAATGAGGGCTGAAACACGGCCGCGCAGCGGTCGCGCGCAGCGGGCGCGCCGCTGGCGCGCCAAAGGCGCGCCAAAGGCAAGCCCATCTGCGCCCGTCCGCGCCGGTACGGGCCGGAGGGCCAGGGACCTTATGTCTTGCACTTCTAAATACAGGTATACTATTACGGAACTTAAGAATTTGGCAGGCCCCCGATGTATGAACACACTCAATATGGATGCTGCTCATACCTGGAAATGCGCACAGTGTAATTGGAGTACATTAACTTCTTCTGTGACGGGAAGGCAGACTACTCAGGGAGTGTGGGGAGGAGGAGGCAACAACATAGTACACGCCTCAGGCAAATGTACTAGTAACTTTAAATCGACGGGCACTTTTGCCCTTATTAATGTTAGATCCCTCCCCAAACACAAATTTGAAATTAATGAACTAATTTCCTCCCTGAATATTGACTGCCTTTTCCTGACAGAAACCTGGGCAAGGCCAGACTCTGATCCCGATTTTATTGCGGCGGCCCCCATGGGCTTTTCCTTCTATAGAGTGGATAGGAATACAGGCAGAGGAGGTGGCTTGGCTATAATATGTAGATCTGAGCTCACTTGTACCTGGAATAATGCTAGTCATATGCCGGAGGTCTGTGAAATTATGGCATTTAAACTCTCTTTAGGTAAATCCCTTATTTTTGAAGGCTTGTTAATCTATCGACCCCCCGGCCCCACTTCCAAGTTTCTTTCAAATTGGACTTCCTTATTGGAACCGTTAATGATGGCCTCTACTGCCATCATTCTAGGGGACTTTAATATTCATTTTGATAATATGACGGATCCGCGGGTGGTGGAATTCCTTAATTGGATGGCGGTCCTGGATTGGGTCCCTAAGAATGGGATGGCCACTCATAGAGCCGGCCATACCCTAGATGTGATTTTTGCCCACTCCGAGGTTGAAATTAATCTCCTAACATCCCCATTAGAATGGACGGATCACTTTCTCCTGACATTTACATTTTTGGTCAGGCAGCAGCCGTCGATATCTACTCCCCAGAACAAATGGTTGAGACCATGGAAAAATATTAAATCAGAACCTTTAGCAATCACATTAAGGCACAATTGGAATGACCCTAAGGTATCCACTCTACCCCCTCTTGCTAGATTTAATCAGGGCATCATTCAGGCAATGGACTCGCTAGCTCCGGCGAGGGCTGTGGCTCCTCGCGCTACAAAAAAACTTAATCAACCTTGGTTCTCTAAAGAGCTTAAAATATTACAAAGAAAATATCGGCAGAAAGAGCGCTGCTGGAAACTTAACCCTCGGGATGAGGAGAGAGCGAAACTTAAATCAGCTCTAAAAATTTACAAAGAAGCTTGTTTGACAGCTAAATCGGATTATTTCACACTTAAAATTAGTGAGGCGGCCAATTCCTCTAAGGAACTATTTAAAACTATCACTGCCCTCACCACCCCCCTAGATACTTCTAAAGGTGAAAATTCCCAAGACTTTTGCAACAAAGTGGCCAATTTTTTCGAACGTAAAATTCATAACATCTACTCTAGTTTTGAATCGGACGATGAATATGTTAACCTATCTTTACGGTCAATTGTGCCCCCATGCCAGGGATTGACACCCCATGGGTCGCTGGATGAGCCTCATTTATTATCTAGGTTTAAATTGCCATCTAAAGAGGACATGTACAAGCTTTTACTTGAATGCAAATCTGGCTCCCCTACGGATCCTTGTCCTCCTGCTATCCTGCGACTTGTACCCGACTTAGTGGTACCTATGTTGACCCCTATTTTTCAGGAAGTTCTTATAACAGGTGTGTACCCCAAGGCATGGAAAGAAACTACGATCCTTCCTTTAAAAAAGAAGGAAACTGGCAAACCTGACGATTTGACTAATCTACGCCCTATAGCCCTTCTTCCTTTTGCGGCTAAAATGTTAGAAAAACATCTCAATAAAGGATTAGTTGATTTCCTGTCAGCCACTAAGGGCTTAGACAGTGCGCAACATGGTTTTCGGAAATTGCATAGCACGGAATCGGCTCTCATTGCATCTTCCGACACCATACGCAGATTGGTTGATGAGGGCCAAGGGGTCTTTTTGGTTTTGCTAGATTTATCTGCAGCATTCGATACCATCGCCCCCCATATTCTATTAGATCGTCTGCACCAGGCTGGTGTAAGAGATCAAGCTCTCAAACTGATTGAATCCTTTCTGTCCGACAGGTGGGCTACGGTTAGTAGTGGTGATTTCAGATCCCCAGCTTATCTGCTGCCGTGTGGGGTCCCTCAGGGCTCGTCACCCAGCCCTACGCTGTTTAATGTGTACGTGGCACCGCTGGCAGAATTAATTCGTACTTTCGGCTTCATTCCCACCTTGTATGCTGATGACACTCAGATCATCATCCCCATCGATAATGATTTGGAGAAAGTGGCTACCCGCTTTAATGCTTGTATGATTGCAGTAAACAATTGGATGAGAGCCAATTGGCTAAAACTCAATTGTGAAAAAACGGAAATCCTGTGTTTCGGGGTGAAAAGGGATCTCTGGTCTTCCATGTGGTGGCCGAAAGAATGCGGCACCCTCCCGGAGCCAGGATCCACCTCGAAAAACTTAGGGTTACTGTTTGATGACCAACTGTCATTTAAACCACAGGTTAATCTGATAGTTAAGTCCTGTATGTGGATGCTGAAGAAATTAAAGAAAGTTTTCCCTTTTATTCCACCCTCCTGCAAAATTGCCGCTACTCTGGCTCTAGTCATTTCTAGACTGGACTATGGAAATGCGCTGCTGCTTAACCTGGATAAAGCATCCCTCAACAAGTTACAGGTGATGCAGAACACCGCGGCTAGGCTTGTATTGAAGTTACCTCGTGGGGCCTCTGCTAAGAGCTCCCTCAGAAGCCTTCATTGGCTTCCGGTAGCCCAGCGGCTTTCCTTCAAGGCACTCTGCATCACTCATAAAGCTGTCCATGGGATTGGGCCCAACGCTTTGACCTCCAAGCTACAATTCTATAGGCCTAATAGGCCGCTGCGATCTGCTTCTGCCTATCGAATTCAAACCTTCCGTACTAAGAAGGCGAAATGGGGAGATAAAGCGTTTACCATTGCGGCCGCCAAGATCTGGAATTCACTCCCGTTGAATTTGAGGCAAGAACATAACCATTTAAGATTTAGGAGATTGGTTAAAACGTGGCTCTTCCCGCAATAACTGGGGAGTCCCTTGGTACATGGATTCTGCCCCACCTCAGTCAGCGCTTCGATGCCCACGGGTTGGAATGCGCTTTATAAATACGCAATACATACAATACATACATTGTAGAATAGTGTCATAAAGTATAACCTATTCTTTCCTACCTGTCCACAGAGCACGTTCCCTCCATGGCAATGCCCATTACTAGACCTTATGGTCTCGCGACTAATTGTCCGAGCTCAAAAGGGAGGCAGGGGCAAGTATGAGAGAGTCTACAGACGATTTTCCATCATGAAGCCATGAAGTTTCAAGCGGTTCCTGCTACAAATGTAGTGGTGCTCCTATAATGAACCAAGAGTCAGAGACTGTTCATGACTGTGGTAGAACCTCCCAAAGTCTTTGGTGGTTCAATACTTACTCCTGTCCCTCTTATAACATTAGTGTGCTTATGGAGGGACTTCATAGTAGTAGCCCAGGAACTAGCAACTCTGAGCAAGGGAAAAGAGAGGTCACCCAAGCCACAGACCTATATTTTACTTATTGTCTTTTCACATCACAAACCTACCACAATGAGCACTCTGCACAGGAATATTCTCCCCAAAGTTGTTCATGTAGACACATTGATGGCAATCCTGGCTCACCTCATCTTCCTACACAGCTCTAAGTGGAGGGAATGGAGTTCACTCTGTAAAATTTGAGTGATGGCACTGAAAGTAATCAAGAAGAGAGGAGGAGGGAAGAAGGTGCACTTGAAAGAAACACATTTCCCTATACAAAGTAGAACTTTGTAGAAGAGCAAGTGTCTTTTAAGAGCTGCCAAAAAAAGCACATAAGAGGGTATATCAGTGTTGTATATAGTGTAGTAGTTGAAGTAGAGATAAATGGAAGCAGTACCATGGAAAAAAGTGTGTCATTATTTAGTCCACCTGCCAGCACCACAGTATCTTTTCAACTATCAGGATGATATATTTGTCGTCAACAAACACACAAATAAACATAAAAAAATGTCAACAATATGAGTATATGATGAGTGTAGAAAAATGGAGCTACGAATATCTAAATACTAAGGGGCATATTTGTACTCTGCTTGCTCCGTTTTAGCATAATTTATTTTGATGCTAAAATGGAGCAAACCTAACGCCATATTTATACTTTGACGCTAGACACGTCTAGCATCAAAATATTGGGCTTAGCACCATACTGTGGATGTGGCAAACTACCTTGTGCTAATTAGATGCAAGGTAGGCATTCTCACCCACAATATGACTCTAACCCCTTATCGCCATAACTATACTCCGGCTCAGAGACCACACGCAAGGAGTAGGCGGGCTCAGATAATGTCACTAAGCCTGCTTAGCGCCATTATCTAATGCCTGGATCAGACCAGGCGTAAGGGTGGCTGTGGACCCATTTCCATGGTCAAAGACCATGGAATGGGCCCACAGATGCCCACCCCAAGTCCCAGGAACACCCTCACACACACCAGAGGGACACCACAGAATGGGGGACCCCATCCTAGGTAAGTATGGGTAAGTATTATTTTGTATTTTTAGGTGTGACATTGGGGGGCCCTGGCATGGGCCCCCTGCCTGGCACTTGGTCTAATGGTCTTTCCCAGAGGACACTGGCCCCCTGTGCTTGCCATTGGGTTGATGGGCATGACTCCTGTCTACACTTAGACAGGAGTCATGTTTGTGGCTGCTGGTGCATCAGAAAATGATGCTAGGCTGGTTAGCGCCATTTATTTTACATAACGTAATTTCAGACCCACTAGCGCTATACTCCCTAACGCCATCCCTGACCGGCTAGCGTCTTTTTTCCAGTCGCTAGCCATTCCTTAGCGCCATCTTGCGTCATTGTATAAATATGGCGTTAACATGGCCCTAGGAGTGGCGTTAGCCGGCGTTAAAAATTTTACCGCAAAAAAACCCCCCATAAATATGGGCCTAACTACAATAAGATCCTAGTTAGAATAATATACTTGGATAAGCCTCCATGAAATAAGACAACGTAACAAATGCAAAAGGACTAAACATTGTTAAATTAAGTTCCGTAAGATAAATACATATTTACGTTTATGCAAATGTATGATGAGAGAAGATGCAATAGGTGGTATTAAGAAGACATTTTAAAAAAGACATCTTATGAAAACATGCCCAATTAGCGGTTTCAGTACCTGATTCCAAAACAGCGCACATTTTCAAATTAGGTGAAACGCAATCCTTAACTCTGCTAGGGGGGTGATTTTGATACATCATGTCAGAGATAATTTTGACATCCATGTTTCAACACACTTTCAAGGTGTACGAATTTACAACATTGATAAGCCTACAGTACATTATTGTGACATGACATAGGGGGTGATTCTAACCCTGACGGGCGGCGGAGGCCGCCCGCCAGAGTTCCCCCCTCCAGAACACCGCTCCGCGGTCATAAGACCGCTGCGGTGATTCTGGCTTTTGCACTGGGCTGGCGGGCGGCCGCCAAAAGGCCGCCCGCCAGCCCAGTGCAAAAGAGCCTTCCCACGAGGACGCCGGCTCAGAATTGAGCCGGCGGAGTGGGAAGGTGCGACGGGTGCAGTGGCACCCATCGCGTATTTCAGTGTCTGCAAAGCAGACACTGAAATACAAAGTGGGGTCCTCTTACGGGGGCCCCTGCAGTGCCCATGCCATTGGCATGGGCACTGCAGGGGCCCCCAGGGGCCCCACGACAACCCATACCGCCATCCTGTTCCTGGCGGGAGAACCGCCAGGAACAGGATGGCGGTATGGGCTGTCAGAATCCCCATGGCGGCGCAGCGAGCTGCGCCGCCATGGAGGATTCTAAAGGGCAGCGGAAAACCGGCGGGAGACCGCCGGTTTTCCGCATCTGACCGCGGCCAAACCGCCGCGGTAAGAATGCCCTGCGGGGCACCGCCAGCCTGTTGGCGGTACTCCCGCCAACCCTGGCCCCGTCGGTCCATGACCGCCGGGGTCAGAATGACCCCCATAGTCTTCTTTTGATACGTAACGTTCACGAGACCATGAGGACAAGTAATTACAATTTAGATTCGAAATTTAAAAACATGCGTTCTATGACTGGCTGCTTTGTCATAAATGATTTACAGCGACCTATGCATAAGACTAAAGTCAATATGGGCTACGTCACCAATGGCAGCTCACAGAAAAATAATGTTCCTCCCCTCTATAAAATGGAACAGCCCAGGATCACTGCATAATTACAAAACTGGCAGCTGTGGCTGGGGGAATCTAAGTAATTAGGTTAGTAGTGGATTGATAAATCAGCTACTGAGATAATTAGGTCACGTTCAATTCATTAAAATGTTTCCCCCAAAGGAGGACCCCAGGATTATTTTTTGATGGGAGACTGCTGAAAGCTTTAGTTATATTCTGGAGTTCATTTTGATCATCCAACAGGTTGGAAAGATAGTTCATTTCTTGTGCAGTTACCACTGAGTTGTTCAAGCACAACAGTCACAAGATCAGAAGCGCATGATGACATCATGTCAGTGACATAAAAGGTTCACGAGATGGGTCATTTTGGGGGTGCCAGGCACAATTTCCATTATCCTGGCATAATCTCAGGAGATTTAAGTAATTTTGTGCTACCCATGTGAAATTTTCAAAATGTACGCTATTACGCCATGTCCCACAATCAAGCACCTATCACAGCAAAAGCTTTGCTTGACGATACGGGAACAACCTGAAAGCTCAGAAAATGAGTGTCTGCTCTTTGTGGTGCTTCTATTTTTGCGTGCTAAAGTGTAACACCAAACGCTGATAATGGATTTTGTGTCAATATGCATAATTTTGCATATTTTTTGAAAAATGTATATAGCTATACAAATGTACAAACATTTTGCACACTCCTGTTTGATATAAATGTTTTATAATAAATATAATTTCAAAAATATTATCCCATTGACTGAAGATTTTCTGTTTTTAACTCCAAAAGATATTCCTGTAAACAAAATTTAGGGCACAATATTTATGCCAGATGATACTCCGGCAACTATATTCTTGTGCCACACTTTTCTGTGATTTAAACATACCTACTAATTAAAAAGCCCACTGTTAGAAATGGGGCTCCTGGTTGGCTCGGGTACGGACCTCAGCCAGGCAGGAACCACCACAGTAGATAGGGCAAGGGAGCTATACCCACAAGATAACTCCTGCTCATTCCCTTGGTAGCTTGGTACCAGCAGTCAGGCTTATCCCAAAGGCGATGTGTAAAGCGGCTGCACAACACACACAATCCCAGTGACACAATATATACGCCACAAAGGAAACGCTACAACAGGTTACATAAAAATAAACTGTATTGCACAAAACATCATTAGACCAAACACGACATGTATCAGTAATACCCTGCTACACAAGCAGTTTTCAGAACATCACATAGTTGACTAGTATTCTGCAACACCAGCATTACACAGGTTGTCATTATCACCAAAAATGCATGTCAGAATAAACATATTAGCAGGAATACCAAGACATCATCATGAAGCACATAAAATAAAACATTCCCATGTGGCACCTGTCAGGCACCAACAAATGCACAGGTCATAAACCTTGCTGTCCCGTGCACTCTACACAGATCCTGAAAATATTCTCATCCCAATATATCACACTACTTCAGGCCTGAAAATGAAGTAGAAACACCAAGAGCAATAGACACAAAAGTGAACTGAAGGTCCTAGGGTAACGCCCTCTATATGAAGGCCAGCCCTCATCTGCAGTGGTTCTACAAAATATACGGTACATCCTGTATGAGTATCATAATGGTTGCACATCCAAGTCTCGGACTCTGCCCACAGTCCCAGCACAGCAATTACCAGAGGCAGGTAGTGAAAGCACAACAACGATGGTATGACCCTGCGCTCTTATTAGGATCGGTGCAGTACTTTTTCCCACTTGTGGGGCCTCAGTCAAGGTTTCTGTCCTGCCCGCTAATGTAAAAAAAAATATGCCTCTGAAAGTATGCCACCTCTGGGTCCCCCACGTAGGGCAGAGCTTTAGACAGCCACCCACCTCCATGTGGGAGCGGCTATCAGCAACTGCAGCTACCTCTCTAGCCGTGCTTGTCAGGGGAGCGTGGCAGGGGACCTCGAGGGCCTCCCAGACCACTACCTTCTCCGTGAGGCAGCCCGGCCAGGGGAGGCCTCTGACATCTTTGGCCGCAAGCTGGCTTCTCTGCTCCTTCAGGTGGCCAAAACTTCCAGTACGGAACTCCCGGGCCTGGCGGTGAGCTTTCTCCCAAGTGGATGCCTGCTTCTCCACTCCTTCGAGTGGCCAAAGCTTCCAGCAGGGAACCTCTGGGCCAGGCGGTGCCCTATCTCTTAAATGCATGCCTGCTTGTGCCCAGGGGCACCAAACAGGGTGTGCCTTGATCGCGACAGAGGGGACACGGCTGGTCGGCTTCGTGACACTCTTCAGTCCTCCCAGATGGGGGAAATGGCCCACAGTAGGAGACACACTAACATGAAGATAGCAGGGGCACCCTTCATGTGCTTCTTGTACACTGGTGGCCACGTTCCAACAAGAAAATATAGTGCTCATCTCTCACTAGGATGCATGAAATCAGGGGAGGGGCACACCACCCTGCCCCTGGAAAACGGCATGGAGGGCTCAGAGATGCAGGGGGCCAGCAGCAGGCTAGCACATCAGGGCCTTTGCAGGTAAAGACAGCCACTCTTGTGGCCTAGCAGGTCACAGGTCAGCATGCAGCAGGTCGGTCCTAATGGCGATTCCCCTGGTATAGCAGTCCCTTTCACCGGCATCCGGTACCAAGTCCACACAGTGTCTGACAGCCCCCTGTACTTATACTCATTTTTGCTCACCTTCGATAAAGGATGGCAGGGGGGCTCTAACCACCACTAACCGGTTCCAGGAATGCCCCCTTATCCTCCAGCACTCACTCCAGGCATCAGTAGGGGGTAAACAAGCCCTTTATGTGAGGGCAGGACACAGCCTATACAAATGTAAGTGCTCTTCGCCTCGCCCTCTCCAGCCCAGGAAGACCACCTAGTATGCAGATGCAATCCTGTTACACCTCCACCCTCCCTGTATACTGGCTCTCTGAGAAATATGCACAAAGCCCAGCTGTCACTCTGCCTCAGACGTGGATTAGAGTCAAGCTGCAAAACACCAGAGTCATAAGCACAGAGAAATTATCACTTTCTAATAGTGGCATTTCTATAATGGTAATAAAAAATCCACCTACACCAGTAAGCAGCATTTCTCACTACCATTCCAACCGTACCAAACATGCCCGCGCCACCCCTCATCGATCAGACAATACCACTTACACATAGGTTAGGGCATTTCCAGTGCAATCCTATGAGAGGAGAAGTGCTCACAGTAGTGAGAAACTAAATAGGCTGTTTGTCACTACAAGGACACGTGGTACATAAAAACATTTCCTACCTTTTACTAAAGAGCACCCTGATAATAGGGTTATCAAGGGCCTACATTGGGGTGACTTAGGTGTAGTAAAAAGGAAGTTTAGGCCTTGGCAAGTAATTGGACTTGCCAAGTCAATGTGGCAGAAAACTGTGCATGCAGGCCCGGCAGTGGCAGGCCTGAGACAGGTCTGAAGGGTTATTTCTTTGGGTGGAGCAAGCTGCACTGCAGGACCACTAGTAGCATTCACTTTACACCCTGGGTATAAGGGATACCACTGTACAAGGGACTTACAGGTAAATGAAATGTGGCAATCAGGTGTGAGCCAATCATACCAAGTTTAGAAGGGAGAGCACCTGCACTTTAGCACTAATCCGCAGTGATAAAGTGTCTAGAGTCCTAGAGCCAACAAAATATGAAGAGGAAGGCAAAAAGCTTGGGGATGACCCTGCAAAAAGGGCCAGGTCAAAGCATATCTAACTTAAAGATGTTGACTGAATATTAAATGTCCAAGTTTAAAAAAAAAAAATAATGTTTTTTACAGTATTCAATCAACACTAATTGGCTCAGTTACTTTAAAAGACTTTGGGGGTTATTCCAACTTTGGAGGAGTGTTAATCTGTCCCAAAAGTGACGGTAAAGTGACGGATATACCACCAGCCGTATTACGAGTTCCATAGGATATAATGGACTTGTAATACGGCTGGTGGTAAATCCGTCACTTTTCCGTCACTTTTGGGACGGATTAACACCTCCTACAAAGTTGGAATAACCCCCTAAGTCACACCAGGGTCGCACATTTACTGGATTTGCGCACTCCTTCCTACAATATTCCCCCCTCGGACGGAGAGGTGACATTTGTAGACATCACAAAAAAGACACACATTTTGCTGCTTCCCTCATGGTTGGCAGGCTACCTTACACCCATTACTCTCACTTGCCATATTTATAAACCACATTAATCCCTTGGAGCTGAGAAGGAATTTTATGCTCCACTCGATGAGATTTGTTTCAATTCATATAAATATTATTGCTATTTTTACTACGCACTTTGGAAAATATACATTCTGCCATACATTTAGTGGTGCAGACACTGAACAGCAGTGTATGGATGCAAATCCACTTCACAAAACTATTCAATATTAATGAGCTTGTTATATTAGTATATTATTTTACAGTTAACGAATCCAAATTAAACCGCTTGCTCTATGCACATGAAAACAAGAATCAGAGGTGTAGAAAAATAAATTGTTGCACTACAGTCAGGGGCAAGAACAGGGAGAATGTTGGAGCTCGACAAATAATATTTCCGAGATTTCTACCTGTATATTTTACCCTTGCCATAACTTAAACACAAGATAGACGTTTTTTAATTAAAGGTCAGTGGAGCCTTCAGTTGCCCTAATTTCCATTTAAACAGTGCAAGATTTGCTGAAAGAAATAAAGTTTGTCAGTGAATAATTCTGAGGTCCCCAAGGAAGTCCTTATGCAAATGATCTGCAAGCCTAGACTGAAGAAAGCCCTTATTAATTCGAACATAAAGCAACGCCTTCAGGACAGTCCCAAGACATTCGTTGTTACCAGTCATTTTTGCTATGCAGTAATATTCATTGTTTTATGCAATTATACAGTGTTCCTACAATTAAAATGTATGTTTTTTTTTATCTTGAACACTAAAGCATGGCGCTGCCACATTTTCAATCAAGTTTTCGCCCTCTTCCTTATGGGGTACCACAATGATCTGCTTTCAGCCTTACTCTGTTTAATTTATACATTATCCCCCTCCCTCTCTTAATTACAAGTCACAGAGTAGGTTTTTGCTGCTACCCAATGACACCCAATTATTTTTTTCTTTTCTGCAAGTCACTGGACATCTTCTCTCTTTGCAATCATCTCAAACAATGTCTTTAAGGCATCCATGAATGGATGAAAATTAACAAACTGAAACTAAACACTGACAAAAGAGTGTTTATTTTCCTGGGCAATTCTTCTCCCAAGGCACAGTACTGGCATGGATGAAGCAGCTCTCCTGATCTGTCAAGCTCGCCTTTGACCAACATCTTTCTTTTTGCCCTCCCATCTCCAAATTAGCCTCTTTTTGCTTCTTCGTGCTCTAAGGAAGGTACTGCCCTGTCTTCTGTGGGCCTGTCACAACCCCAAAGTCTAGCACTCCTCTCTTCCCATCTTGTCTTCGA
This sequence comes from Pleurodeles waltl, assembly GCF_031143425.1. NCBI lineage: Eukaryota > Metazoa > Chordata > Amphibia > Caudata > Salamandridae > Pleurodeles > Pleurodeles waltl. Next base: position 109,719,491 of record NC_090441.1, on the reverse strand, counting down.
TAATGCCTATTCTGGGTATACAATAGTATCTGATCAGCCAGATTTAGCACATCCAAAATATGGCAGAACAATTAACATTAGGTCTCCCCTTCCCTGAATGTACTTTTCATCTTCTTATCTCGCTTCCATTGGCTCCCTATTCGCATAACCATCACCTTTAGGATTACAAATCTGTCACAAAGCCTATTTTGGAAATGGGCCTCTGTTCTTCCACAACTGTCTGAAACATACAGACGGTGCTGTATTCTCCGTTCCTCTAAGGTCAGCCTTCCAAATACACCTTGGTGCAAACGATCCTGATACAGTGTTCGATAATTTACACTCTTCCCCTAAAAACATGGAAAACTCACCTCGAGACCACTGGAAATATAGTATCTCACCCTGCTTTTGGAATACCATTAAAACATCGGTATTTGCATCTGACTTCACCTCATGCAATTCTATCAGCGCTGGGATACCTCTGTGACTATGAGGTCCCTGATGTACTCTATGTTCTCTTCATTTAATCTTTCGTCCATCCATAAAGGAAACAACAAAACAACAAGAAATTTGCCAGTGAAAAGTTCATTAACAAAAGATGGCATGATCAGTTTGCACAATCATGGCGATAATATATATGCCCAATTGACTTACTTCTTTTTTCTACATTATGTAATTGGCATATTTCTCCTTATAACTTACCATTCTTTTTCGACACCTACCATCATTTGATCTTTTCATTAAATATACTTGCCGACTCTCACTTGAAAAAGCCTTTATCCTCCGACATAGCTGATATGGTACACCATAGGAAGAACTTAAGACCACTCGTTCAACTTGGTTGGAAGACTTCCTTCATACAAGCATCTGCCCCACCACCACTATCAATAAACAGTCAGCAGAGACCCTACCTTTAAACGTAGGAGGTTGCTAGGCTGTGGTCAGACAGTGACAAACATGTAGATTCTCCCTTATTAGAGGTGGTCCCACCTGGTCACTTGGAAGTAACTAGAGGGAGGCAGCTGCACAAAGAGTGTGGTTGATATACATGTGTTGTAGTGTAGGGAACCACAGAGATACCTCAGAGTACAAAAACAAAGGTAACCTCTTTGATTACTCCCAATTGGTTGTACATGCACCCACAATTAGCACAAGCATGTGCAGTAGGTTCAGGGTAATCCTTGGGCTACTGTATGACTGATGGGGGCACCACAGCTGGGGAGACCGACTTCAAGTGTTAACCTTGCTCTCCAGAATAAGTTGCAATTGAAACACATATTATCAAAGTACCTAAAGGCCTACTGGGGCTCTCCAAGCTGCACTTGTAGCACACCATGCATGAAACTGATGCTAGCTCTTGAAAGCCACAAGTGGCATAAGAGAGTCTGTAGCATTGCAAAGGCACCACCACTCCACCACCACTTTCAATCGCTGACCACTCTGTTTAGAAGCAGGAAGTGACTAGTAATGACAGACTCTAAGCTGGCATATCTTTACAGGACAAAGGCAGAGTAATAAAGAAATTCTATTAGGAGTACCCGTGCACCATCAAAGAGATGTGCCACGTACAACAAATAAATATCTCTAGTAGACTTGTCCACACTTCACAATTCAATACAATTAATGTCAGGAATAAATAATATAGCAACTTTCACCTTGGTTTATCTTGGCTCTCTATGTTGCTCTTGTCTTTTATCTCATGTGAGACAAAAACTTCACAGATAATCCTTCAAGCACAGAGAGACGACTGTGATTTTACCCACACTCGAACCCCAAACATTGGTCATTCTTTGCCTTACCCATTCAAAAAGTGTTTGTGTTAAGTACCAACGCAATACCAATCACGAATGATACAGGTCTTCTTTATTTAAGTAAAATAGGAACAACCCCTGCCAGGGCTCAAGACACGTCCGGCTCCACCGTCTTCCCCGTTACTCTTCCCCGTCCTTCAAACCATCACATTCCAAACCCATGTTCTAACAACACGGGCTGGTTACTAGGATACAACACATCTCCCCCCTTTAACGACTTATCATTAAACATTAAAATTACTATTTTTTTTTCTTTTTCTAATGAGATAAAAATACAATGTGACATCTCTAAACGCAATTATACTAAATCCACATGTGCCTCTAAACACGTTAGTTATTTAACTGGCTTAGTAACGTAAAACTCTCTCATCCATGATGGATTTCTTGTAGATCTACTACTTTTCCTCACACTACCATCCATTAAATTTGGCCCTCCTTCATTGCCCTCCACATTCTTCACTTTACACTCCTCCTCACTACACTTAGTAACCTTCCGCACATTCCATTTCTTACCATCACTTAACCACACGCTGTTTCCTACCCCAATCTCAACTTGTTTGGGTTTAGACTATTTAGACAAACTCCTTCTTTGACTACACAGTACCCATGTCCTAACCCAGTCTCCACCATTGTACCTATCATGCTTTCTTCCCACTCTGTCATTGTCTCTGTTGACATATTTGTCCTGATACTCTTCAACTCTCTTCTCTATTTCTTTTCTATCAAACAATTTCACATTAGCTTTGTTCATCCATGGTGGTGTTAATTTGGTACCAGCTGCCCTCCCTTTTAACAGGGAAAAAGGAGTTTCTCCAGTGGCAACATGAGGAGTATTACGATAACTCCACAACATTTCTTTGACCGCTTCTTTACAATTTATACCTTGTTCTTCACCCAACTGAACACACTCCTTTAACACTCTATTGAATCTCTCTACAAGACCATTTTCCCTAGGATTGTAAACAGCAGTGGTATAATGTTCCATCTTCAAATCCTTCAAATAGTGTCTGAACTGTTCAGACACAAATTGTGGACCATTATCAGACACTACACACTCAGGATAACCCTCCCTACGGAACACCTCTTCACAAAAATCAATCACACTGTCAGTTTTCACATCACTCACAAATGCCACCTCTGGCCACTTTGAAAAGTAATCTACCAATACTAAGGCATATTTTCCCATTATACCTTTGGAAACAAACGGCCCACATATGTCAATTGCCACCTTCTGCCAGGGTTTCTCAGGCAATATAGTGCCCGATATATAAGATTCTCTTACCACATGGGATTTGTCACTACACATACATGCTATGCAGTTGCGCACACATCTCTCCATATCTTTGTCCATACCCGGCCACCAAAAATCTACCCGCGCCCTTCTCTTCATTCCAGTCATACCACCATGACCTTCATGTAATAGACCCACCAGCTTTTCTCTCAAACCCATGGGTACCACTAATCTTTCACCTCTTCTCAATACCCCATCAATCACTGATAATTCTGGCCATAACTTACTATATTCACATCGCCCCTCCTCGGAATTTCGTGACTTAATGGGATTTGCAATACTGTTGCACAACTTGCTCAAACTCTCATCTTCCTTTAATGCTTTCACCCACTCCTCCTTTCCTATGCTGCCACCACACGATTCACTAATACTGGCCACTACCCATTCTTCCCCATTAGAGTCATCCTCATCTCCCTCAACCTCCTGTAAAGAAATGCGCGACAAACAATCGGCATACCTATTAATCAAACCCGGCACATATGTCAGCTCAAAATCATAATACTGCAAACGATATACCCACTTAGCTATCCTTGGAGTGGCATTTCCAGCTCCTTTAGTGGAAAATATGTCAATTAGAGGTTTGTGATCTGTCCTAACCTCAAACCGGTTCCCCCATACATATATTTTGAAGTAATTAACACCCCACCAACAAGCCAGTGCTTCCCTCTCAATTACCGAGTATGTAGCCTCCGCTCCTTTAAGAGTGCGCGATGCAAAGGCTACCACTCTTTCTTGACCCCTCTTTTTTTGCATTAAAACCGCACCAAGACCATATGCACTAGCATCTACTGCAATGATAGACTGATCATTGGGATCAAATGGTTTAAGACTTACAGATTCTGAAATTTCCCTTTTTACTAAGTCAAACGCTTCCTGACACTCCCTTGACCAAACAAATTGAACCTTTGATTTCATCAGTGTTCTCAAAACATGTACTTTTGCAGCAAATTGTGGAACAAATTTGGAATAATATTCTGCCAGACCAAGAAAGGATCGTAATTGCTCCTTGTTCCCCGGAGCTGGCGCATTTTTAATGGCATCAAGCAATTTTTTCTTCGGCCTCACACCATCTTCAGATAACATGTGACCAAGATATTCTATTTGCTTTACACCAAACTTGCATTTCTCCGCACTAATGGTAAGACCAGAATCTTGTAACCTTTGCAGGACACCAGTCAACATTTCATCATGACCTTTTATATCCTCACCCCATACCAAAATATCATCTTGGAACACTACAGCATTCTCAATTCCTGATAAAATACTATTCATAATTCTTTGAAAAACTGATGACGCTGATGCCAACCCAAATGGCATACGAATACACTGAAACATGCCCTCAGGAGTAATGAATGCCGTTAATTTCTTAGATGATGGGTGTAATCGTACTTGGTGGTATGCATTCGACAAATCGATGGACGAAAAATACTTAGCCCCCCTTACAGATGACAATAATTCACTGATGTGTGGTAATGGATGACGATCTACCAAAATACTCCTGTTGAGATCTCTCAAATCTATGCACATGCGTAATTTTCCATTTGGTTTACGTGAGGGCTGGTTACTAGGATACAACAGTTTGGAGCACCCCTGACACCACCATGCAGTATGGTCTACCCTGCAGGTTTTAGTTGCACAAACTCTGATCGATCATGGCCTTGAGGACCATTGTTCTGAAGAGTAAAGAGCTCCACACTTCTCCAAGGTCTTGCGTCTGGTATGCTCATATATCCTTGTGTTCGCTGCACGACTATTGTTGCGAGAGCATCGTTTGAAGCAGTAGCGATAGTTCTACACCAGTGCACCCTATTTGTGAGGATGGCACACAATCTGCTATGCAGAAAAACAAAAGGCACATGTGGGAGAGATAATAGGAAAAACTCTAATCTGTAGAGGTGAATGCTTAGACTGTAAACAAAAACGATTTGCGCTATTTACAATCTAAAAGGTAATCAGAAGGATCGCCATTTTGTAGCACAACACTTAAGTGAAAACGAATTTGCAGACAGCAGTATGTTGTCCGGTATAAAAAAGTAATTTATACGAAAATGTTCAGCCTCCTGCCTTGGATAGTCCAGTTCTAATTTCAAGGTCCACTTAATTTTGAGTCAAGTAATTACAGCTATACCCAGAAGCCTCTTGTCTCCTGAGCTAGGCATATGGTGCAGGTCTGAGTCCTGCCGGCGTCCATTATGGAAGCCGCACAGATGCCAAGCCGATTAAAATGCTTTGACTCCTTTCACAACACACCGGTGACTGACAGCTTTGTGATTTTGCCCGTCACCGCATCGGCCTAAACTCTGATGTGCGGGTGCCCACATAACGCGGCGAGAAAACACCTCCATCTCCAGCATTAAATTCCCACAATGACCCCGGGACTTTGCCGTGAGCTCCGCGGGAGCACAGCATCTAATTTACAGCTCCATCCACTAGGCCCCTAAGTGCCAGCCCCTGGCAGAGACGAATGATGGTCAGTCCCTGCGCTTCATACATTATGCAAAGGCAATAAATGCAGTCGGCGAGCTGCTCCTGCGTTTGGCTAGCCCCGGTTGCAAACACACTTTGCAAACTGCCAGGGGAACCGGAGCACGGGATGTCAGTTTCACTCATAAACGGGTGCAATGCTGACAGCACAAGAGGGAAACAGACCCAGGGGTCAACAGTGCACAGAAAACCTGTTCCGGTGACAGAATTTCATGAACAATGCATGCCAGAATGTGAAGCGTGGTCCTGCTCAAGGAAAAAAAAACTAATGAAGAAACAAAATGAAAAGCTTCCTTTATGAAAGCAAGGAGAGTTATTATACAGTGCGCTGCATAAAATGATTCCAATCTGATTTCGCTCTGTTGTTTTAATAAAAAGAGCTTTGTATGTGCATAACGAGGAAGTCCTGGATAGCGCTACTCTGCAATATAGTAGTTTTGTTCCCATGTATTAAAAGGATTTTCTTTCTGTGCCAAAGCTTGAGTAGAATAATCTATTTGCATGTTCTATAAAGCTTTAATTAACAGTGCAGAAATGTCAAAGCCATAACCTTGATGCCTTGGACAATTTATTCCATTGTACTTTCATTCCTTTTTCAGTCACTTGGCAAGAGGTATTCACTACATTAATAGATTTAGCTTTTTCATAATTATTTCCTTAAGAGCTCTATTGTTACACTCTATATTGCTGTAAAATACATTTTCTCTTTCTCATTCTAGAAGGTTCCCATCGTTATGTGTCTTTTCATTATAGTGCTGGCATATTCCTATTAAAAAGAGCACAATTATTTTAGGAAGTCAATGTCACGGGTAATTAGGTGCTTCACTTTACCTCCAACAAGGGCATTTTATTTCATGAATTAACCGTAATTAATTTCAAAGGGTTTGGTTTCCATGGATTCCGGTTGGTAGAGGGAATCATTTTCCCTTCACTGAGGTAGTACCAGGCTTGACAGAACAATGACTGGCCTCCATACAATGTGTAAGGATTATGTATCTGGAAAGAGATGAGTCTGCCATTGGCTCCATGTCTAGTAAGGCCTGGTGGTGAGGAGTGATTGTCAGCAAAATGTAATCTGGTGAAGTTAACCTGTTCCAGATGAGAACCTAACAAAACAAACCCGGGTAAATGTTTGCAGAGTGGACTGTTCCAAATGTAGGCCGAACAAAAAATACCATTTGGTTTTTAGCAGAAAGCCTCACAACTATAAATGATTAACATCTTGCAGAGATATTATTCAATTCAAACAGTTAACTGCAAAATATATGGACAAATAAAGCTGAGGATGCAAAACATAGTGGCAGTTCGACCTTCATTGCAGACACATTCAGAGATGGTAAGCAAAAACATACTACAGAGAGACAATCCATTATTTAGGGCCTGATTATGACCTGGGTGGTTGGGATACTCCTTCACAAACGTGACGGATATCCCGCCCGTCGTTTTACAAGTGCCATAGGATATGATGGAACTTGTCATCAGGCCCTTAGTCTAGGAATTAAAGAAGAAAACGGACAACTGAAATGGGAAGAAATGGCCTGTAAAAAAGAGCATAATTTAAGTTAAAAAATAGAAATTCATAGTTCTTGCTTTTTATATATTTCAGAACATTTTTATTTTGCATCAAAGAAATTGTTTGATGAGTCTAGGGAAATTCTCGCCTACTTTTAGAGAACCACAATTTTCAGGAGATTTATTTTCTCAATGTACCGCGAACATTATCTGCTGTAATTTATGAATCAACAGTTTGTACCAGAAACACAGTAGACAGCAAAATTGTGGTTTATTCATGTCATCAATGGCAGATGGTTGGGGGGCGTGTCCGGACGCCATGAAGGTAGCAGCCTCTCCCTGAGGCTCCCGTCCTAGTCTCCCCGTCTCCGGGAATCCTGAACCCCAGTAGCCCCACAAAACAGACAGGTGTTGGTCTAAAGGTGTGAGGAGACTGGCGATCACACCTCCAGCGGTTTTGAACCCCAATGCCCACGACAGATGCACAGAAACCAGACGGCTCGGAGCCGAGGAAAAATCGAAGATGGCGGCCGCCATTTTAGAAACAGCGTAGACGCAGCATGAAAGCGTGCGAGGACGCCTTCTCAGATAGACGCGGTGGTGAGGAACACTGGGGCCACTGAGTGTGGAGTCCAGCTCCATGAAACTGCAGGAGGCCGTGGAGCGACCAGAGCCCCGGGGAGAGCTTTGTCGGATCGGCGGTGTCTGGGCGATGGAGTCCTCACTCGTCTCCGGCCCCCTCGGGGCATCGGAGTAAGGTGAGTGGAATCGAGTGATCGGGTCGCCGGCGGTTTCCTCCCCGCAGTCCGATGCAGAGGTGGCGGGACTGGGCTGCTTGAAACCGCGGAGGATCAAGGTCGGAGGCCGCCGCCACAAAAGTAAAATAATTGCTGCTGGATACCATGTGAGAATGCCGATCCTCCCTAACACTAAGGTGAGAGGCCTTGGGGCTATCGGGAGCACATGCTCGGCTCCGGAAGGCTACGTGGGACTGCGGAGCGGGCTGGGCCCCAGGGGAGGCCATAACCGCACAACTACACCCAATCGGGGGATTCCTTGCCCATCTTTGATCATCTGGGGGCCCTGGAGCGGCCCCCCTCGCGATAGGGCCCCCTCCGCGGATTAGTAACTGCAGGTGGTGGTGGGAGAGCCACCCTCTCTCCTCTTTTCTTCTGAATGCGATTCCCCCTTGGCGATAGGGGGTGGAGCTGGCGCCCGACTAACTGAGGGCCCTGTCGGAGCTGGACAGCACGGAGTGTGGAGCAGAACCACCCAGATGCGTTGAAGTGACCGGGGGTCCGGGTGATGGGCTTCCCTGCTAGCTCGGAGAGTGGAAGTTAGTCGGGAGGAGGGGGGGATCCGACCCCTCTGTAACTCATCTTGACCTACTGCTCGAGTGGGTCCCAGTGAACAGAGGTGGGGCCACCCACAGTGAACACATCAAAAGACGCACAGGATGGGTAAAACAGGCCAAAGACGGGACACAGATCTCAAGAACGGGCCCTCTGCAAGAGAGATGTCCGATTTGGGGGATGCCACGAACCCCACCCCGGAGGAGAGGGGAGGCGATCCTACCCTTCAAGATGTGCTGCTGGCCATAACGGCCTCTCGGGTAGCACTAGAGGGGAAAATTGACGCGCTGGCCACTGATCTTACGGTGCTCAGGGACGACCACTGCCGTCTGGCTGAAAAAGTGACCGCCACGAACAAACAGTTGGAGGAACTACGACCTGAAATAAAAGACAGTACTAAGTTAACACAACAAATGGAAAAATGGATTTGAGAGCTAGAGCTGCGAGCAGAAGATGTGGAAAACAGATCACAGCAAAATAATATCAGAGTGATTGGACTACCCGAACAAACTGAAAAATCCAACCTAGTGGAGTTCCTTGAGCGGTGGCTGAGAGAAGATGTGGCTGAGGATGGGCTGTCTCCTTTCTTTGCAAATGAAAGAACGCACAGGGTCCCGGCTCGCCCCCCTCCTTCAGGGCCCCCCTGAGACCAATATTAGCCAAGCTGCCTCACTATAGGGATAGAGTCTATCTACTAAGTCAAAGCAGGAGGAGAGGATGCAGCACTCTTGATAACCATGTGATGCGTATCTTTCCCGACTTCTCCAAAGAAGTACAGAAGCAGAGAGCATCTTTCAGGGACGCCATGCAAAAACTCCGCAAGATGGGGATCCAATATGGAATGATGTTCCCTGCCAAATTGAGAGTGGTGACCAAAACTGGCATACAATTTTTCAGTACGGCAGAGGAGACCTGGCAATGGATCGACATGCAGACAACGGAGGAGGGGGATTGCAGATCTGAGAATTCTCACCCGGAACGAAAGAGAAAAAGCAGACACAGTAAAGCCAGCAGAATGGGTAGTCCATCTCCTATGGAAATACTGAAAGAGAAACAAAAAGCGATGGAAGCAGCTGCCTCCCTGAGTGGCTCTGACCGTGGTTCCTTTAAACAGACCCAAGAAGAATTAGAACAATCAGAATCAGAACAGGAATCAGAACTTTCACACTCATCAGACAGGATCAGTCCTGACGTGACGCCAGGTACTTCAGACTGTATCATCTGACAAAACATCTACTGGGCCCACCCACAGGGATAAACCAAGCTCAGGAATGGAGAACTGCCATGTCTACAGCGAAAACAGCAGTCGGCATCGAGACCGCCACCTAACCCTGCGACAAGAGATCGGCTGAACTTGCAGGAGAAAAGGGGCTACGAAATCCCTGTGTACTATTCTCCCATGAGGCGGGGAGACAGTGTTACGATACACTTTTGGTTCGACCTAAGAGCTCCCCTTACTCTGATAGACTGGTTAAACTTCTTTTAGTTTGGACGAGAGACGTTCCTACTTTTGTCCTGGGGATGGGAAGCTGGGTTGTTATATGTTGGGGTTCTGATATGGGGACAGGGGAGCCTCTAAGAGATTTTACAAAGAAAATGGAGCTGACTCTTGAGACTACTAAATTGGGTGGAGTATGTGCGGGCATAATCCAAGCGGTGTCGGCCCGAAAGAGGGGGTGAAATTCCCAACATGGCAATGCTAAACTCCTATAAGTTCCTCACATGGAACATAAGGGGCATGCACTTGATGGTTAAGAGATAAAAGATCTTTTCATATTTATAGCGAAGGGAATTCAGATAGCAACGCTCCAAGAAACACACTTGACACAGGCAGAAGACAAATCCTTTTGTGTTGCTAAAGTTGCCCCAAGTGGGAAGGGTATGCCCAGACGTGGGTCCCTTGCTCACTGTGCCACTGGAATCAAGCTAGCCTGGCTGAAGAAGGGTGATACCCTGAAACCGGTCCCAGGATGCTTGTTTCCGGTCCAGGGAGGACCTGGCCTGGCAGTTAGGGCTGGACTGTTCCCATGAGGAACAGGGTCAAGACTGATTTGCTTATGGCTGGGTCCAAAATGGGATGGCATGGTGAGCAAAAGAACAATGGATTAAACCCAGATCTGTGTCTGGGGGTGAGTGTTTGCATTGTCAGCGCTCCGTCCATCATCCTTTTGTGTTGCTAAAGTTGCCCCAAGTGGGAAGGGTATGCCAAGACGTGGGTTCCTTGCTCACCGTGCCACTGGAATCAAGCTAGCCTGGCTGAAGAAGGGTGATACCCTGAAACCGGTCCCAGGATGCTTGTTTCCAGTCCAGGGATGACCTGGCCTGGCAGTTCGGGCTGGACTGTTCCCATGAGGAACAGGGTTAAGACTGATTTGCATATGGCTGTGTCCAAACTGGGGTAGCATGGTGAGCAAAAGAACGATGGATTAAACCCAGATCTGTGACTGGGGGTGAGTGTTTGCATTGTCAGCGCTCCGTCCATCATCCTTTTGTGTTGCTAAAGTTGCCCCAAGTGGGAAGGGTATGCCCAGATGTGGGCCCCTTGCTCACTGTGCCACTGGAATCAAGCTAGCCTGGCTGAAGAAGGGTGATACCCTGAAACCGGTCCCAGGATGCTTGTTTCCGGTCCAGGGAGGACCTGGCCTGGCAGTTAGGGCTGGACTGTTCCCATGAGGAACAGGGTCAAGACTGATTTGCATATGGCTGGGTCCAAACTGGGGTGGCATGGTGAGCAAAAGAACAATGGATTAAATCCAGATCTGTGACTGGGGGTGAGTGTTTGTATTGCCAGCGCTCCGTCCATCATCCTTTTGTGTTGCTAAAGTTGCCCCAAGTGGGAAGGGTATGCCCAGACATGGGTCCCTTGCTCACCGTGCCACTGGAATCAAGCTAGCCTGGCTGAAGAAGGGTGATACCATGAAACTGGTCCCAGGATGCTTGTTTCCGGTCCAGGGAGGACCTGGCCTGGCAGTTCCGGCTGGACTGTTCCCATGAGGAACAGGGTCAAGACTGATTTGCATATGGCTGGGTCCAAACTGGGGTGGCATGGTGAGCAAAAGAACGATGGATTAAACCCAGATCTGTGACTGGGGGTGAGTGTTTGCATTGTCAGCGCTCCGTCCATCATCCTTTTGTGTTGCTAAAGTTGCCCCAAGTGGGAAGGGTATGCCCAGACGTGGGTCCCTTGCTCACTGTGCCACTGGAATCAAGCTAGCCTGGCTGAAGAAGGGTGATACCCTGAAACCGGTCCCAGGATGCTTGTTTCCGGTCCAGGGAGGACCTGGCCTGGCAGTTCGGGCTGGACTGTTCCCATGAAGAACAGGGTCAAGACTGATTTGCATATGGCTGGATCCAAACTGGGGTGGCATGGTGAGCAAAAGAACGATGGATTAAACCCAGATCTGTGACTGGGGGTGAGTGTTTGCATTGTCAGCGCTCCGTCCATCATCCTTTTGTGTTGCTATAGAAGGCAAAGCCCTTCAAAAGCGATGGAGAGGCCAGGCATACTGCACTTCTTATTCCGCTTACTCGAGGGGTGAACTAGTCTGGATCTGGGCCGGAGTCCCCTTCCAGATGTTGGATAACCTCATAGACCCAGAGGGCCGGTTTGTAGCAATCCGGGGCAGGTTGGAGGGCAGGGATCTAGCGCTGATTAATGTGTATGCACCCAACACGGACCAGTGAGAGTTTTTATCACGTATATCTGGTTTGTTGGCCCCATACTTGCAATCAGTGCTGGGGGGGCGACTTCAACTGTGTAGGAGATCCCAGTATGGATAGATCACATCCGCCACTGAATGATTCTCCCCTAGTAAGAGTGGCTCAGCAGTTCTCGACCTTACAAAAGAACTGGGGGCTGATTGATGCCTGGCGCAGATTACATCCAGCCGAAAGAGACCACTCTTTCTTTTCCCACCTACACGAGTTGCATGTTAGATTGGATGCATTCCTCTGCTCCCCAGATGTATACCCACAAGTACATGATGCAGAGTATCTGCCCGCACGCTTTCCGACCACAAACCCCTTTTATTGTCTTTGGGGTGGGGGTCCCCTATCCCCCGCATCCCCACTTGGAGGCTCAAACATGACATTTTAGAGGACACGCTCTTCCGTGATGAGTTACAACAACATATCACTCAGGGCCATATTTATACTTTTTGACTAAAAGATTAGCGCCGGCTAACGCCATTCTGAAGCGCCATGCGGGTGCCGTATTTATTGAATGGCGTTAGCCGGCGCTAGCAGACCGGCGCTGCCTGGTGTGCGTGGAAAAAAACCACGTACACCAGGCAGCGCCGGCGTAGGGAAAAATGGCATTAGTGCGTCTTAAAATGGGGCAAGTCAGGTTGAGGCAAATAAATCGCCTCCACCCGATTTGCGCCATTTTTAACGACGCCCAGACGCCATTTACATGACTCCTGTCTTAGTAAAGACAGGAGTCATGCCCCCTTGCCCAATGGCCATGCCCAGGGGACTTATGTCCCCTGGGCATGGTCATTGGGCATTGTGGCATGTAGGGGGGCACAAATCAGGCCCCCCTATGCCAAAAAAAAAAAAAAAAAAAAAAAAAATATATACCTACCTGAACTTACCTGAATGTCCCTGGGATGGGTCCCTCCATCCCTGGGTGTCCTCCTGGGGTGGGCAAGGGTGGGCAGGGGGGGTCCCTGGGGGCATGGGAGGGCAGCTGTGGGCTCATTTTGAGCCCACAGGTCCCTTAACGCCTGCCCTGACCCAGGCGTTAAAAAGAGGCGCAAATGCGGGGTTTTTTGCCCCGCCCACTCCCGGGCGTGATTTTTGTCCGGGAGTATAAATACGACGCATTTGCGTCGCAGTCATTTTTTTAGACGGGAACGCCTACCTTGCATCTCATTAACGCAAGGAAGGCGTTCACGCAAAAAAATGACGCTCATTCCTCATACTTTGGCGCTAGACGCGTCTAACGCCAAAGTATAAATATGGCGTTAGTTTTGCGCCGAATTTGCGTCGAAAAAAACGACGCAAATTTGGCGCAAACGGAGTATAAATATGCCCCTCAGTTTTTTTAGGATAACGAAGCAACCTCTGTTAGCCCCTTGAGTGAATGGGACGCCTTTAAGGTGGTGGTACGAGGGAGGTGTATAGCTGGGACGGTGGGGGTGCGTAGGGCCCTCTTGGGGGACACAGAACGGGCTGAGGACAAGCTGCGGGAGGCCGAGAGAAACAGACCTGGGAACCCACATCTACAGAACTCTATATTGAAGCTTAGAGCGGAAGTGGCAGTTTGCACAGAACGCCTCCGGTGCTTTGATTATAGAAATTATCTTACTCGGGTACATGGAGAGAGGGACAAAGTAGACCAGCTACTTGCATGGGTAGTGTCTCAATCTCTCAGGTGCCCTGTTATAATGGACCTAACCACTGAACAAGGGACTCACATATACGGGCAAGAACAAATGAACTCACATTTCACAGCTTTCTACGAACGCCTATATAGGAGAAGACTCAATCACGTCAGGGAAACTACCAAAGGTTATTTAACCGAGCTGCAGTTGAGTTCACTTTTACCTGGGGTCCTAGAGCAGCTGGAAGGGCCCATCGCACAGACAGAAATTAGGGAGGCCATAAAAAGTCTGGCTAGATGGAAAACCCCGGGGACGGACGGACTCTCCGTTGAATTTTACGCCACTTACACGGACATACTATCCCCGAGATTAGAAAGCCTATATAAAACTGCCACAGAACAGGGCACATTACTGGCAACTACCTGGGAGGTGGTCATAGTCCCTCTCCTCAAACCTGGTAAAAACCCAACGGAGGTGGGGCCTATAGACCATTGTCCATGCAAAACCTCAACTACAAAATCCTCAGTAAGATTTTAGCAACCAGACTCCTCCCACTAATGTCCACATTGATACACCCAGACCAGGCAGGTTTCATTCCTGGGCGAAACACCGCTGGGAACATCCGCAGACTGATAGCCATCATGAGAGACCAGGCATCTACAGCTACTCCTACCGGAGTCCTGGCGGTAGATATAGAGAAAGCTTTTGACAGCTTGGACTTGGAATAGCAGTCCTCAAAATGATCGTGCTCCCACGACTGCTATATCACTTCACAGTGCTGCCAATTTGGATTCCTAGAGCCATCTTTAAAGAAGTAGAAACAATGGTAATATCATCTATATGGGGAGAGGGACGGAGGAGGGTGGCCCTAACTAAACTTCAAAGATAATCCACGGACGGTGGTTTGGCGGTCCCCGATTTCGAAACCTACTATTTGGCGGCACAGCTTCAATGGTTAGCGCAATGGATGTCGAGCAGAATAGAAGCGAGACCGAATGTGAAGGCGTTCACCCCGCCGGGGCACTGACTGTTCGAGGTCGTATCAAGAACCTCCAGAGATGAGAAACAAGACCCTCCTGAATTAAAAATCCTGACTCAGTGTTGGAAGACTTTCTTGAGCAAAATCAAAGTGGGGACACCCTACTCTCCAGAACTACCCCTTTTGTCTTACCGCATCGGGGTACCTGGAATGAACTTAGGGCCTGGGTGGAGGCCGGGATCCTTAAAGTGGTGCGCTATTTGAGGACGGTACATTGATGTCCTTTGAGGCCCTCAGGACGGAATTTGGACTGCCAGGGGGGGCACCTTTTAGTGCATGGGGCACTTGCGGCCAGTATTCGCAGGCATTGGGGGGGGTGAACCTCCAACGCAGGCTGCATGCTCTTATCTGTCTTCCACAACTGGCAAACATAAACCAGTCTCAACCCTTTTCGGCCTGATACGAACAGACAGAACAGTCCCTCTGACCCTCCTTAAACAAACTTGGGAGAAAGATCTGAACCGAGATGCCTCCGAGGAGGAATGGGGGCATATTCTGAAGGGTCTCCCTAAGGCGACACGAAATGCCAGATTCAAGCTCATACATTTTTATGTGCTCCACCAGGCATACCGGACACCCGCACGCATCGACAAATACTTTGGTAAGGTGATTCAGGAGATTTATTTTCTCAATGTACCGCGAACATTATCTGCTGTAATTTATGAATCAACAGTTTGTACCAGAAACACAGTAGACAGCAAAATTGTGGTTTATTCATGTCATCAATGGCAGATGGTTGGGGGGCGTGTCCGGACGCCATGAAGGTAGCAGCCTCTCCCTGAGGCTCCCGTCCTAGTCTCCCCGTCTCCGGGAATCCTGAACCCCAGTAGCCCCACAAAACAGACAGGTGTTGGTCTAAAGGTGTGAGGAGACTGGCGATCACACCTCCAGCGGTTTTGAACCCCGAGGCCCACGACAGATGCACAGAAACCAGACGGCTCGGAGCCGAGGAAAAATCGAAGATGGCGGCCGCCATTTTAGAAACAGCGTAGACGCAGCATGAAAGCGCGCGAGGACGCCTTCTCAGATAGACGCGGTGGTGAGGAACACTGGGGCCACTGAGTGTGGAGTCCAGCTCCATGAAACTGCAGGAGGCCGTGGAGCGACCAGAGCCCCGGGGAGAGCTTTGTCGGATCGGCGGTGTCTGGGCGATGGAGTCCTCACTCGTCTCCGGCCCCCTCGGGGCATCGGAGTAAGGTGAGTGGAATCGAGTGATCGGGTCGCCGGCGGTTTCCTCCCCGCAGTCCGATGCAGAGGTGGCGGGACTGGGCTGCTTGAAACCGCGGAGGATCAAGGTCGGAGGCCGCCGCCACAAAAGTAAAATAATTGCTGCTGGATACCATGTGAGAATGCCGATCCTCCCTAACACTAAGGTGAGAGGCCTTGGGGCTATCGGGAGCACATGCTCGGCTCCGGAAGGCTACGTGGGACTGCGGAGCGGGCTGGGCCCCAGGGGAGGCCATAACCGCACAACTACACCCAATCGGGGGATTCCTTGCCCATCTTTGATCATCTGGGGGCCCTGGAGCGGCCCCCCTCGCGATAGGGCCCCCTCCGCGGATTAGTAACTGCAGGTGGTGGTGGGAGAGCCACCCTCTCTCCTCTTTTCTTCTGAATGCGATTCCCCCTTGGCGATAGGGGGTGGAGCTGGCGCCGGACTAACTGAGGGCCCTGTCGGAGCTGGACAGCACGGAGTGTGGAGCAGAACCACCCAGATGCGTTGAAGTGACCGGGGGTCCGGGTGATGGGCTTCCCTGCTAGCTCGGAGAGTGGAAGTTAGTCGGGAGGAGGGGGGGATCCGACCCCTCTGTAACTCATCTTGACCTACTGCTCGAGTGGGTCCCAGTGAACAGAGGTGGGGCCACCCACAGTGAACACATCAAAAGACGCACAGGATGGGTAAAACAGGCCAAAGACGGGACACAGATCTCAAGAACGGGCCCTCTGCAAGAGAGATGTCCGATTTGGGGGATGCCACGAACCCCACCCCGGAGGAGAGGGGAGGCGATCCTACCCTTCAAGATGTGCTGCTGGCCATAACGGCCTCTCGGGTAGCACTAGAGGGGAAAATTGACGCGCTGGCCACTGATCTTACGGTGCTCAGGGACGACCACTGCCGTCTGGCTGAAAAAGTGACCGCCACGAACAAACAGTTGGAGGAACTACGACCTGAAATAAAAGACAGTACTAAGTTAACACAACAAATGGAAAAATGGATTTGAGAGCTAGAGCTGCGAGCAGAAGATGTGGAAAAAACAGATCACAGCAAAATAATATCAGAGTGATTGGACTACCCGAACAAACTGAAAAATCCAACCTAGTGGAGTTCCTTGAGCGGTGGCTGAGAGAAGATGTGGCTGAGGATGGGCTGTCTCCTTTCTTTGCAAATGAAAGAACGCACAGGGTCCCGGCTCGCCCCCCTCCTTCAGGGCCCCCCTGAGACCAATATTAGCCAAGCTGCCTCACTATAGGGATAGAGTCTATCTACTAAGTCAAAGCAGGAGGAGAGGATGCAGCACTCTTGATAACCATGTGATGCGTATCTTTCCCGACTTCTCCAAAGAAGTACAGAAGCAGAGAGCATCTTTCAGGGACGCCATGCAAAAACTCCGCAAGATGGGGATCCAATATGGAATGATGTTCCCTGCCAAATTGAGAGTGGTGACCAAAACTGGCATACAATTTTTCAGTACGGCAGAGGAGACCTGGCAATGGATCGACATGCAGACAACGGAGGAGGGGGATTGCAGATCTGAGAATTCTCACCCGGAACGAAAGAGAAAAAGCAGACACAGTAAAGCCAGCAGAATGGGTAGTCCATCTCCTATGGAAATACTGAAAGAGAAACAAAAAGCGATGGAAGCAGCTGCCTCCCTGAGTGGCTCTGACCGTGGTTCCTTTAAACAGACCCAAGAAGAATTAGAACAATCAGAATCAGAACAGGAATCAGAACTTTCACACTCATCAGACAGGATCAGTCCTGACGTGACGCCAGGTACTTCAGACTGTATCATCTGACAAAACATCTACTGGGCCCACCCACAGGGATAAACCAAGCTCAGGAATGGAGAACTGCCATGTCTACAGCGAAAACAGCAGTCGGCATCGAGACCGCCACCTAACCCTGCGACAAGAGATCGGCTGAACTTGCAGGAGAAAAGGGGCTACGAAATCCCTGTGTACTATTCTCCCATGAGGCGGGGAGACAGTGTTACGATACACTTTTGGTTCGACCTAAGAGCTCCCCTTACTCTGATAGACTGGTTAAACTTCTTTTAGTTTGGACGAGAGACGTTCCTACTTTTGTCCTGGGGATGGGAAGTTGGGTTGTTATATGTTGGGGTTCTGATATGGGGACAGGGGAGCCTCTAAGAGATTTTACAAAGAAAATGGAGCTGACTCTTGAGACTACTAAATTGGGTGGAGTATGTGCGGGCATAATCCAAGCGGTGTCGGCCCGAAAGAGGGGGTGAAATTCCCAACATGGCAATGCTAAACTCCTATAAGTTCCTCACATGGAACATAAGGGGCATGCACTTGATGGTTAAGAGATAAAAGATCTTTTCATATTTATAGCGAAGGGAATTCAGATAGCAACGCTCCAAGAAACACACTTGACACAGGCAGAAGACAAATCCTTTTGTGTTGCTAAAGTTGCCCCAAGTGGGAAGGGTATGCCCAGACGTGGGTCCCTTGCTCACTGTGCCACTGGAATCAAGCTAGCCTGGCTGAAGAAGGGTGATACCCTGAAACCGGTCCCAGGATGCTTGTTTCCGGTCCAGGGAGGACCTGGCCTGGCAGTTAGGGCTGGACTGTTCCCATGAGGAACAGGGTCAAGACTGATTTGCTTATGGCTGGGTCCAAAATGGGATGGCATGGTGAGCAAAAGAACAATGGATTAAACCCAGATCTGTGACTGGGGGTGAGTGTTTGCATTGTCAGCGCTCCGTCCATCATCCTTTTGTGTTGCTAAAGTTGCCCCAAGTGGGAAGGGTATGCCAAGACGTGGGTCCCTTGCTCACCGTGCCACTGGAATCAAGCTAGCCTGGCTGAAGAAGGGTGATACCCTGAAACCGGTTCCAGGATGCTTGTTTCCGGTCCAGGGATGACCTGGCCTGGCAGTTCGGGCTGGACTGTTCCCATGAGGAACAGGGTCAAGACTGATTTGCATATGGCTGGGTCCAAACTGGGGTGGCATGGTGAGCAAAAGAACGATGGATTAATCCCAGATCTGTGACTGGGGGTGAGTGTTTGCATTGTCAGCGCTCCGTCCATCATCCTTTTGTGTTGCTAAAGTTGCCCCAAGTGGGAAGGGTATGCCCAGATGTGGGCCCCTTGCTCACTGTGCCACTGGAATCAAGCTAGCCTGGCTGAAGAAGGGTGATACCATGAAACTGGTCCCAGGATGCTTGTTTCCGGTCCAGGGAGGACCTGGCCTGGCAGTTCCTGCTGGACTGTTCCCATGAGGAACAGGGTCAAGACTGATTTGCATATGGCTGGGTCCAAACTGGGGTGGCATGGTGAGCAAAAGAACGATGGATTAAACCCAGATCTGTGACTGGGGGTGAGTGTTTGCATTGTCAGCGCTCCGTCCATCATCCTTTTGTGTTGCTAAAGTTGCCCCAGGTGGGAAGGGTATGCCCAGACGTGGGTCCCTTGCTCACTGTGCCACTGGAATCAAGCTAGCCTGGCTGAAGAAGGGTGATACCCTGAAACCGGTCCCAGGATGCTTGTTTCCGGTCCAGGGAGGACCTGGCCTGGCAGTTAGGGCTGGACTGTTCCCATGAGGAACAGGGTCAAGACTGATTTGCATATGGCCGGGTCCAAACTGGGGTGGCATGGTGAGCAAAAGAACGATGGATTAAACCCAGATCTGTGACTGGGGGTGAGTGTTTGCATTGTCAGCGCTCCGTCCATCATCCTTTTGTGTTGCTAAAGTTGCCCCAAGTGGGAAGGGTATGCCCAGACGTGGGTCCCTTGCTCACTGTGCCACTGGAATCAAGCTAGCCTGGCTGAAGAAGGGTGATACCCTGAAACCGGTCCCAGGATGCTTGTTTCCGGTCCAGGGAGGACCTGGCCTGGCAGTTCCTGCTGGACTGTTCCCATGAGGAACAGGGTCAAGACTGATTTGCATATGGCTGGGTCCAAACTGGGGTGGCATGGTGAGCAAAAGAACGATGGATTAAACCCAGATCTGTGACTGGGGGTGAGTGTTTGCATTGTCAGCGCTCCGTCCATCATCCTTTTGTGTTGCTATAGAAGGCAAAGCCCTTCAAAAGCGATGGAGAGGCCAGGCATACTGCACTTCTTATTCCGCTTACTCGAGGGGTGAACTAGTCTGGATCTGGGCCGGAGTCCCCTTCCAGATGTTGGATAACCTCATAGACCCAGAGGGCCGGTTTGTAGCAATCCGGGGCAGGTTGGAGGGCAGGGATCTAGCGCTGATTAATGTGTATGCACCCAACACGGACCAGTGAGAGTTTTTATCACGTATATCTGGTTTGTTGGCCCCATACTTGCAATCAGTGCTGGGGGGGCGACTTCAACTGTGTAGGAGATCCCAGTATGGATAGATCCCATCCGCCACTGAATGATTCTCCCCTAGTAAGAGTGGCTCAGCAGTTCTCGACCTTACAAAAGAACTGGGGGCTGATTGATGCCTGGCGCAGATTACATCCAGCCGAAAGAGACCACTCTTTCTTTTCCCACCTACACGAGTTGCATGTTAGATTGGATGCATTCCTCTGCTCCCCAGATGTATACCCACAAGTACATGATGCAGAGTATCTGCCCGCACGCTTTCCGACCACAAACCCCTTTTATTGTCTTTGGGGTGGGGGTCCCCTATCCCCCGCATCCCCACTTGGAGGCTCAAACATGACATTTTAGAGGACACACTCTTCCGTGATGAGTTACAACAACATATCACTCAGGGCCATATTTATACTTTTTGACTAAAAGATTAGCGCCGGCTAACGCCATTCTGAAGCGCCATGCGGGTGCCGTATTTATTGAATGGCGTTAGCCGGCGCTAGCAGACCGGCGCTGCCTGGTGTGCGTGGAAAAAAAACACATACACCAGGCAGCGCCGGCGTAGGGAAAAATGGCATTAGGGCGTCTTAAAATGGGGCAAGTCAGGTTGAGGCAAATAAATCGCCTCCACCCGATTTGCGCCATTTTTAACGACGCCCAGACGCCATTTACATGACTCCTGTCTTAGTAAAGACAGGAGTCATGCCCCCTTGCCCAATGGCCATGCCCAGGGGACTTATGTCCCCTGGGCATGGTCATTGGGCATTGTGGCATGTAGGGGGGCACAAATCAGGCCCCCCTATGCCAGAAAAAAATATATATATACCTACCTGAACTTACCTGAATGTCCCTGGGATGGGTCCCTCCATCCCTGGGTGTCCTCCTGGGGTGGGCAAGGGTGGCAGGGGGGGTCCCTGGGGGCATGGGAGGGCAGCTGTGGGCTCATTTTGAGCCCACAGGTCCCTTAACGCCTGCCCTGACCCAGGCGTTAAAAAGAGGCGCAAATGCGGGGTTTTTTGCCCCGCCCACTCCCGGGCGTGATTTTTGTCCGGGAGTATAAATACGACGCATTTGCGTCGCAGTCATTTTTTTAGACGGGAACGCCTACCTTGCATCTCATTAACGCAAGGAAGGCGTTCACGCAAAAAAATGACGCTCATTCCTCATACTTTGGCGCTAGACGCGTCTAACGCCAAAGTATAAATATGGCGTTAGTTTTGCGCCGAATTTGCGTCGAAAAAAATGACGCAAATTTGGCTCAAACGGAGTATAAATATGCCCCTCAGTTTTTTTAGGATAACGAAGCAACCACTGTTAGCCCCTTGAGTGAATGGGACGCCTTTAAGGTGGTGGTACGAGGGAGGTGTATAGCTGGGACGGTGGGGGTGCGTAGGGCCCTCTTGGGGGACACAGAACGGGCTGAGGACAAGCTGCGGGAGGCCGAGAGAAACAGACCTGGGAACCCACATCTACAGAACTCTATATTGAAGCTTAGAGCGGAAGTGGCAGTTTGCACAGAACGCCTCCGGTGCTTTGATTATAGAAATTATCTTACTCGGGTACATGGAGAGAGGGACAAAGTAGACCAGCTACTTGCATGGGTAGTGTCTCAATCTCTCAGGTGCCCTGTTATAATGGACCTAACCACTGAACAAGGGACTCACATATACGGGCAAGAACAAATGAACTCACATTTCACAGCTTTCTACGAACGCCTATATAGGAGAAGACTCAATCACGTCAGGGAAACTACCAAAGGTTATTTAACCGAGCTGCAGTTGAGTTCACTTTTACCTGGGGTCCTAGAGCAGCTGGAAGGGCCCATCGCACAGACAGAAATTAGGGAGGCCATAAAAAGTCTGGCTAGATGGAAAACCCCTGGGACGGACGGACTCTCCGTTGAATTTTACGCCACTTACACGGACATACTATCCCCGAGATTAGAAAGCCTATATAAAACTTCCAAAGAACAGGGCACATTACTGGCAACTACCTGGGAGGTGGTCATAGTCCCTCTCCTCAAACCTGGTAAAAACCCAACGGAGGTGGGGCCTATAGACCATTGTCCATGCAAAACCTCGACTACAAAATCCTCAGTAAGATTTTAGCAACCAGACTCCTCCCACTAATGTCCACATTGATACACCCAGACCAGGCAGGTTTCATTCCTGGGCGAAACACCGCTGGGAACATCCGCAGACTGATAGCCATCATGAGAGACCAGGCATCTACAGCTACTCCTACCGGAGTCCTGGCGGTAGATATAGAGAAAGCTTTTGACAGCTTGGACTTGGAATAGCAGTCCTCAAAATTATCGTGCTCCCACGACTGCTATATCACTTCACAGTGCTGCCAATTTGGATTCCTAGAGCCATCTTTAAAGAAGTAGAAACAATGGTAATATCATCTATATGGGGAGAGGGACGGAGGAGGGTGGCCCTAACTAAACTTCAAAGATAATCCACGGACGGTGGTTTGGCGGTCCCCGATTTCGAAACCTACTATTTGGCGGCACAGCTTCAATGGTTAGCGCAATGGATGTCGAGCAGAATAGAAGCGAGACCGAATGTGAAGGCGTTCACCCCGCCGGGGCACTGACTGTTCGAGGTCGTATCAAGAACCTCCAGAGATGAGAAACAAGACCCTCCTGAATTAAAAATCCTGACTCAGTGTTGGAAGACTTTCTTGAGCAAAATCAAAGTGGGGACACCCTACTCTCCAGAACTACCCCTTTTGTCTTACCGCATCGGGGTACCTGGAATGAACTTAGGGCCTGGGTGGAGGCCGGGATCCTTAAAGTGGTGCGCTATTTGAGGACGGTACATTGATGTCCTTTGAGGCCCTCAGGATGGAATTTGGACTGCCAGGGGGGGCACCTTTTAGTGCATGGGGCACTTGCGGCCAGTATTCGCAGGCATTGGGGGGGGTGAACCTCCAACGCAGGCTGCATGCTCTTATCTGTCTTCCACAACTGGCAAACATAAACCAGTCTCAACCCTTTTCGGCCTGATACGAACAGACAGAACAGTCCCTCTGACCCTCCTTAAACAAACTTGGGAGAAAGATCTGAACCGATATGCCTCCG
Organism: Pleurodeles waltl; assembly: GCF_031143425.1. Taxonomy (NCBI): domain Eukaryota; kingdom Metazoa; phylum Chordata; class Amphibia; order Caudata; family Salamandridae; genus Pleurodeles; species Pleurodeles waltl. Next base: position 109,696,082 of record NC_090441.1, on the reverse strand, counting down.
AGGAGGAATGGGGGCATATTCTGAAGGGTCTCCCTAAGGCGACACGAAATGCCAGATTCAAGCTCATACATTTTTATGTGCTCCACCAGGCATACCGGACACCCGCACGCATCGACAAATACTTTGGTAAGGTGAGCGAGTGCTGCCCGCGATGTGGTTCGGTGGTGGCAGAGTTCAGACACATGTTCTGGGATTGTCCCCAGCTAGATCCATTCTGGACAGAGGTGCGCCAAACCCTGACACGACTCCTGGAAAGGGAGATCCCCTGTACTATGGACCACTGCCTTTTGAACGGGTTTCCTCATTCTGCTAAAAACAAAGTCACCAACAGATTTCAAGACTTGGCCCTTTCTTTGGCTAGGCGAGAGATCGCATCATCTTGGAAAAACCAGAGGGGACCCAGAGCGTCCCAATGGAAAAGTGAGTTGTCTAAGTGGGCGGGTAGCGAGGGGACTATCCTCCATCGAGAGGCCAGGAGAGGAATTAGATCCCCAGAAATTGCAGAGGGCTGGGAGATGCTACTTGATACTCTTAAAGCCGAAACCCAGACTTGATTATCCTCCCAATGATCTCACGGGTCTAGGGGCCTACATGATGAGGGAATTTATGGTTGTTGGGGCCTCTACCTGGGACCTGCAACATGGGACTGATAGAATACAGCAAGAAATAGCGCACTACTCCTAGCTTCAGATACCAGACCTCAGACAGTCACGACATGTGCAGCTCCACGAACAGAGGTATAACACGATATAGGGCTCACTAAGGGAGGGGAACGGGGCAGGACCCTGGGGGGAGGTTAAGGTTTAGTATCAATTTAGAAATTGTATTGGGGATGACCAGCTAGGCCTGTTAGTTTACAAATGCAGCACAATTGATCTGCTAAGTGTAATCTAGTAAGGTGTATTGCATAATTTTACATTGTCTGATTACAAATGGAAATATTGAAAACCTCAATAAAATATGGTTAAAAAAAACAATGGCAGATGGTTGCATAGAAAGAAGGTGGCAGTGATTGAACATGAATGGGATAATTCTGGAAGAACATTACAGCTAATTAACAGTACAGTGTATATCTATCATGACACATTTTTAACACTAAAGTCAAAGAAAAGTAAAGAGATGTGATTAGAAACTTACAATTGCTGCACAAGTCATTAGCAAGAAATAAAACCCTAATTACTGGAAGGCTAGGAGCTTTACCCCTTAGCCACATTTTATCCCCAGTTTACTCTAGCTCGTTCATCTAGAATTGTTTGAGTAAAAAGGACACATGACCATAGATCATCGAAGAGAATCAAAGATAGTTCGGTAAGGCATCTTTTTACTGATATAACACCCAATGTTGCCCTTTGAATTTTGGTGCTCAGTGGAATAGCCGATGGGCATAGAAGATGTACTGAAGTGCAGCAAGAAGAGGGTATAGAAGAAACAAGATGCATTACAGGATAATTCCTCTAAAAGCGAACGCCTATTGTGTGATCATGTGTAATGCAAACCAATGCACCACCATTTTCCTTGTCAATAATGCATTCCTTTGGCCCAAGACTGACTTCCCTTTGCAGTGGCGCTACTCCACGGAGCTAGTGGATTCATTAATATGGGCATACTGGAGGTCTTTCCAGAATGTCCATGTATTGGCCCTTGCTTTCTAAAAGCAGAAACATTTGGCATGCCCCAGTAATATCTGCCTTTTTCGGGTTGCAGTTATGTTTGATACAAGCCAAAGGTTAATATGTGAGGAGTGTTGGAGACTGCCGTTTTGTTGGCTCCTCCATCACATAGAATGTTCTTGGATGCCTATCCCTTCACTACGAAGGGTATTATATATAATAATATATATATATATATATATATATATATATATATATATATATATATATATATATATATATATGTATATATATCTCACCCACACTGTTGGCCATCAAACTGGTTGCAGGTGTTTTGCAACTGAGAACAATGAATCATTCGTCATATTCTGGGTGTTGGTATTAAACTGCGTGATTTGATTAGATTTGATTTATAATTTATAAAGCACAACTTATACCCGGAGGCATCTTGGCACTTACTAGAGCCAGGTTTTCAAACAGTTCCTGAAACTTAATAAAGAGGTGGCTACTTTCAAACCCTGAGTAAAACAATTCAGATTCAAAAAGGTAGAAATAATGGAACTTCCGCTGCCCCAAGAAGACAGCATGTAAGGTGGGGGAGGGGGTGGGTGGGACTACCACATCGTATGCAAAACTTGAACTGATGGTCCTGTCAGGCTGGTACCATCTAAGCCTTTCCTTCGAGTATGATGAAGGCTTTCCTTACTAATGGCATGTTTTAGCTACAGCAGCAAAAGAAATATAATTAAAGGTAAAAATTATGCATTGCTTCAAATGTCTTGAATTGGGCATAGGAAAGTTGGATAAATATTCTAGTATGGTCTAGCAACTATTAAATGAATGTTAAAGTTTATTGAGCCTGGACGAGGATGAATGCCAATTAGCCACTGTTAGACCTGTCATTCTTGGTGTGGTCTTCCCCCAAATGTTTTTCCTTCATCCCTCATGTTTTCTGAATTTCAATTTTTTGGCATTAGAACTGTGCACTTTACTACTGCTAACCAGTGCTAAAGTACTTGTGCTCTCTCCCTTAACCATGGTAAAATTGTCCGATACCTGATTGGTGCATTTAATTTATTTATAAGTCCCTAGTATTTGGTACTACATGTACCCAGGGCTTGTAAATTAAATGTTCCCAGTGGGCCTGAAGCGTTCATTGTGACACCTACTTAAGTAGAACTTTAAACCATGTCTCAGGCCTGCCGTTGCAGCCTGTAGTGCAGTGTTAAGCTGCCATTTCATCCTAGCAAACTAATCATTTTGCCAGGCCTAAACCCTCTTTTTTAATACATGTAATGCCACCACAAAGGTAAGCCCTAAACATTCCAAAGGACAGGGTGCTGTGTATTTAAAAAATACAAGGCCCTCATTACGATTTCAGTGGTCTTTTACACAGACCACCAAAGCTGTAGGTGCCAGAAAACTGCCAGTGCTGGCGGTCTTCTGACCGCCATATTACGAGTACTGAAGGATTTCTGCTACAATTTGGGTGGAAATCCTTCAGCAGTTGTGCTGGCGCTCGACGGCGCAGAGGTGCTTCCACAGCTGTCACGCCACACCAAAAGGGCTCCCCTCACCGTATTGTGAGCAGTAATAGGGCATGGTGGTATCATGATGGCGGGGCTCTGCCAGCGGTGGAAGTGCCAGGTCCAGTTCCCTGGCAGACGACATCCTCGCCAGACAAGGTAAATCGATCGTCGGACAGGGGAGGGGAGAGGGAGGGTGGGGAGTGTTCTGTATGCGTGTAGGATTGCCAGGGTTGTAACGAGGGCCAATCTGTTTTTAAGTTCCTGATAGTGAAAAACTCCTAAATTCATTTTTCATAACTTTGGGTTACCTAATTATATTAAATTAGTGCTAACCTCTGATTTGGAACAAATAGGAATATCAAGTTTGAACTGAAATGATTGTAATATAAAATAATATAAAATCTTCTTTAATAGTAAAGTCAGATTTTAAGTCACAATTCTGGAAATGCCACATTTAGAAAGTTGGCATTTTCGTGTCCCAACCATTTTGTGCCTGCAGTCTGTATCACATAACTGTGGATAGTTTTGTAGTTGGTCTTTGTGTTTTCCTCCCAGACAGTGAGATAAAGCGGGACTAGGTGTTGGCAGGATCGGTGGGACGGAGCTGTTCCTGCCCCACTTACATTTCAAAGAGATGCCTCCAAGATACACACAAAGGAACTTGGCACACTCTTTTTTCACAGTAGACAACTTGGAGCCTTGGCAGTGGAAGGGAAGAACTTTCCAGAATCAGATGTCAGGGTATCCAGGAAGTCACTCCCACCTCAAAGGATGAATGCAGGTATCAAATATTGGACCTCATGAACCACCTATTCAGTACACTCCAGGCCCTGTGGAAGACTTCAGAATGACTGCCTTGTACCCCAGAAACTGTCCCACTGCTTGATGCCTGCCTTGCTCTTCAGAGGACTGCACTTCTGCTACCAGAGGACCGCCCCACTGCTTGAAGCCTACCTTGTTCTTTAAAGGGCTGCTCTGCTGCTTGAGGCCTTCCTTGCTGCTGAACTAGAAAGGACCATCTCCTTGAACCCAAGACCACCATAGTGACTCCAAAGGCTAGTTGGCCAGGCTGCTGTGTGAACTAAAGAGACATAACAAGTTACAAAAACCATGAACCGTGCACCTGGCCTCTGCCTGGAGTGGGTTCTAACTTCCCAAGTGGTGCCCCCCCTGTTCCTGGTCCCTTGGAAGTGATGCTACATGTGCTGCTCCTGGCAAACCCTCAAACTTGGACTAAAAAAGAAAAAACAGCAAAAAGTGCCAGAAGAACCAATAGAAGACTAGGACCTATCTGGCAAACAATCAGCCCTGGGTGCATGAACGGTCAGTCTGACTTCACTGTAGCTCCTGTTATGTTCTTTTCTGAAACAGCTAATCCTGTTCAGAAGGACTTCTCACAGATGCTATCCGGTCTCATGGACCCCCTCATCAGCTTCAACCTGCTTCTTCATCCAGTTGGAGGTTTCGACTTCCAAAAGAGTGGCAACATCCAAAGGAAGAAATCTGCATTGCAACTCTGACCTGTGGCTCCTCAACAATGACGCCTTCTCCTTTGACACTACTGGATGACTTGCCCTGCTTACCTTTCTTTAAAAGGTCTGGGCCAATCCACCTCATAAAGCCAAACTGTTTTCCATCGTGATTGGCCTTAACATTTGACTTTGCCCCGTTCTCCCACAAAAAGATTCCTGCAGTTGACGCTGTGACCTTTTAGACACTATGGGCCTGATTTATACTTTTTTTGGCGCCGCATTTGCATCATTTTTTTGACGAAAAAGCGGCGCAAACTTACAAAATATAATTGAATTTTGTAAGTTTGCACCACTTTTGTGTAAAAAAATGATGCAAATGTGGCGCTAAAAAAGTATAAATCAGGCTGTATATTTACTTAAAACCTGGAAATTGCACATCTTCTTTTTTTGCACATCATGTTTTCACTTTATTACTGTTTGAAGGCGGCATACATACTTTACAAAATGCCTTTCAGTTAAGCCTGACTGCTTTTATGCCAAGCTACCACAGGGTTAAGCACAGGCTCATTTAGTGACGTTCCTGGTCTGACTGACAGGGATTGTAGTTGTTGCCTGAAAAGGGACTTCACCCCCTCACCCAAAACCAATTTCTTCAGTCATATTGTAAATACTCTGCACAAACACCAAGAGTAAGAGTATTAATAAACTTCAAGCTGAATTACTATTTTTATTTTATCCAGTGAGTATCATATAGCATGAATTGCATACAATTAAGCAGATCAAAAATAATAGTCTGATGCAATATTATCAAACATTGACGACCTAATTGAAATCATTGTTATCAGTAATTTCAGTTTTCATAAACAAACATATTACCTTATCTACTTCTTAGTGTTCAACTCTTCTCCAAAACAAACCGAGGATCCTACGACAACCTAATCAAATTAGGAGAATATTTTTCAAACCTTCACAGATATGAGTAAATATTCAAACATATACTCCATGCAGCCGTTATCTCTGGGGTTTGTATGGTCTGGAGTCCTCTGGTCAGGTGAGTGTTGATTCTAATATAGAGTGTGTTGCTGTAGTCCAGCTTGCTGGTGATGAGGGCTTAGATGATGGCTCTGCAAGTGTTGGTGGGGAGCCATTTGAAGATCTTCTTGACCATCTGGAAGCAGGAAATGAAGATTGACTTAACTTGGCCAGTTATGGTGAGTGGGTTGTCAATTACTGCTCTTAGCATAGGTTGCTGGGAGAGGTGTGAGATGGAGTGCCACAGTCTACCAGGTGCAGTCCCAAAGCGAGTTGTTGTTGCCAAAGATTACTATTTCCTTCGTGTCTTTGCTGAGATTGAAGCAGTTGGTTTTCATCCGTTTGGCAACTTTAGTCATGCAGCAAGGAAAATTTGTTCTGGAGTCTGGTATATTTCAGAGAGAAAGAAAGTATAGCTGGGTGTCATCAGCATATGATATGACCTTGGTTTTATGGGCTTGGGTGATTCTTGAAAATCGGGTCATGTAGGCATTAAAAAGAGTGGGGCTCAGTGAAGAACCATGTAAAACTCCACTAATGTGGATGTCAGTGACCGAGGTGAAAGGGTGAAGGCTAGACCACTGGGAGTAAGGAGTGGATCCAGCCAAGCGCAGGACCCTGAATGCAGGCTTTGAGCTATTCTTAATGGGTTGAGAGATGGTGTTAAAGGCTGCAGAACGATCCAGTAGGATACTGGCCGCGGTGTCACCTTTGTCCATGCTCATTCAGATGTCATCCGTGGTGGCAATGAGGGCAGCTTCTGTACTGTGGTTGGGCCTGAATCTAGATTGAGTGGTGTTGAGAAGGTGGTTTTCAGTAAAGTGGATGGCGAGGCATTTAAAATCTTTTTCATTACTTTTACTAGATAGGATTCTAGGGAGATAGGCAGGTAGTTGACTAGCATCTTCGGATCTGCTGAGGGTTTCATGAAAAGGAGGAGAACTGTGGCATGTTTCCAGGTGTCCAGGTAGGTAACTGTGATGACTGGGTCATTCAAGACTGGGGTAGGGCTGAGCTGATAGCGTCTAGTCCTTTGATGAAGATATGGTGAGTGCAGGGGTCACAGGTTGCTTTGGAGTGTATGAATGGCATGGTTGTTGTGGGTTTTTGAGTGGAGATGATGGGCCAGATGGTCAAGTGGTCTTCTGAGTGTTGATAGCAGTAAGGAAGGAAGGCAGCAAGGGTGAAACAATCTGTTTGGGACTCTGCGTTGTTCTAGATGCTGGTGAGCTTGTTGCTGAAGAATCGGGAAAGTTGGATGCAGAGACCCTGAGAGGGGGTAACACTAGTGACGCTTGCTGCTAAAGAGGTGCAATTTTTAACTATGGCCAAGTTTTCATTGGCACTGTTGGTTCAGCTTTTGACATGGCCGGTGAACGCAGAGTATGTGATGGCTCTGATTTGGTGATGGCAGTGTCTGAGGGTGGATTTGAAGGTGCTCTTGTCAGTGTCATTCTGAATTTGTCACCTGCGTTCAAGGTGTGTGCAGTGCTGTGCCGTTTGGTGAGCTTGAGCTCTTCTGTGTACGAGCTTGCTTGTAGTCTGGTTTTTGTGACTTTTTGGGCAAATTTGCCTGTGCAGGTGGCGAACCAGGTGCTAAAGTTGGAGATGGAGTCAGGGAAGTTGTTCTTGTTTTGAGGTTTCAGGGCCAGTGGTATAGGAGGTTGAGAAACTAGGATGCTTCTATAATCTTGTTTCTGTCTTGTTGTTAAGATTTGGTAAAGGGGGTGTCTGAGGTGATGTGGAGTGGGTTCGACGGATGTTGATGAGGGTGTGGTTGGATCAGGTGATTTGTGTGGTCTGTAATGTTGCTTCCGTAAATATTTCACAGTGTATGTGGGGCCCTGCACTCACTGGGTGAGCCTGAGGTAGAACAGGTAATTGAGGATGTTATCATGGTGGGATCACATGGTAGTTGATGTTATCAAGAAGGATGAAGGTGCTGGAGTCAAGGATCGGGGTGGTGATGAAGTCCACAATACTACTTCCAAATTTGTCTCATGGTCTGGTAGCATGGTAGATGAGGGTTCTGCTCAGGCTGTAGTTGGCAATGATGAGAAGTTTGAAGATCAAGTGTTTCATGTTGCTGGTGGTGTTTACTAAGGTGGTTGAGCATTGGACAGATTCTTTGAAGATAATAATGATTCTTTTTGTCCTGTCTTGTCTCGCAATCCTGGATCAGGGGATTTTGGCGGTGATGACAGGGACAACGAATGAGTCAGCCAGGCCCCAGGCCAAGTTTGCAGTCATCTTCCATCCGAGTATGATCTGACTGACACCCTCAGAGTAGCTGCCAGCCTGGCTGTGGTACCCAGACTCTCTACACCTTCTCTGCAGTGCTGCATCTGCCCTGTAAGTCAAATAAGTTAGGTGGGGCAGCAGGTGAGAGCAGATAAGCCCAGATTTGGGTGAGGGAGGATTCGGACTGAAGAGAAGGGCACAGTCTGAGCGTGCCAGACATCAAATAGATTTTTCTCAATAAAGCCTGATTTAAGTTTTTTACATATCATTTGAACTAGTGAACGTCAAGGGTAGCAGGTGAGGCATAGAGTTTTTAATGTCATTTTCTAACCAGAGCTGCCAATCAACTGTACACATGGAGCCCTGGCGCCGTATTACACAAAGTGCCCCTGGGGTGCAACAAAAGGCGTTTGCGTCTGCTTTGCGCACACACAGGGCACTCTGGTATTACAGAAGGGGCTGTTGCTTTCAGATCTATCTCTCTGACAACATCCTTCTGTCCCTGAATTTCTCCCTCTATCCTCCCTTTCTATGGTTCCCTCTATTTCACTCTCTCTCTTCTTATGTTACTCTCTACAGTGTTTGGTTGGCTAACTAGGCAGTCTGGCACTCTGCCAGGGCTAAGTGGGCCTGCCTGAAAGAGACAATGTATAGGCATTTGGTTTTGGTCCCGTCACAGACCACAGTACCAATAAAGGCTACCAACATAGTGACCATTTCAATCAAGTTGGCCCATCTGGCAGACATATTCTCATTCATTCTCATTCAGGGGCATATTTATACTCTGGTTGCGCTGGAATTGCATCGTTTTTTTTTTACGCAAAACTGACTCAATATTTATACTTTGGCGTTAGACCCGTCTAGCGCCAAAGATCTTGGAGTTTGCGTCATTTTTTAGCGTGGACACCTTCCTTGCGTTAATGATATGCAAGGTAGGCGTTCCCGTCTAAAAAATGACTCCGAGGCATGCGCGCCGTATTTATACTCCCGGGCAAAAATTACGCCCGGGAGTGGGCGGGTCAAACAAAATGACGTCCAGCTGCTTTAGCGTCATTTTTTAGCGCCTGGTCAGGGCAGGCGTTAAGGGACCTGTGGGCTCGGAAGGAGCCCAGAGGTGCCCTCCCATGCCCCCAGGGACACCCCCTGCCACCCTTGCCCACCCCAGGAGGACACCCAAGGATGGAGGGACCCATCCCGGGGAACTTAAGGTAAGTTCATGTAAGTTTATTTTTATTTTTATTGTGTGGCATAGGGGGGCCTGATTTGTGCCCCCCTACATGCCACTATGCCCAATGGCCATGCCCAGGGGACATAAGTCCCCTGGGCATGGCCATTGGGCAAGGGGGCATGACTCCTGTCTTTGCTAAGACAGGAGTCATGTCAATGGAGGGTGGGAGTAAAAAAAAAATGGCGCAACTCGGGTTAAGGCAGCTTTTTTGCCTCAGACCGACTTGCCCCATTTTTTGACGGCCAAGCTCCATTTTCCCCTACGCCGGCGCTGCCTGGTGTAAGTCATTTTTTTTGACGCACACCAGGCAGCTCCACCGGCTAACGTCATTCCATAAATAAGGCGCCCGCATGGCGCTTTGGAATGGCGTTAGCCGGCGTTAAATTGTTTGACGCACAACTGCGTTGGCGCAGTTGTGCGCCAAAAAGTATTAATACGGCCCTCAGTCTCTCTCTCTCTCTCTCTCTCTCTCTCTCTCCCTCTCACCTCCTACAGGTGTTTCTCCCTCCCATTCCCATACATTGCAGGTCATGCTGGTGTTTTGCACAGCTCAGTAGTGACAGTGGTGATAGTGGAAAGATACTTAAGCACAGCACCCCTTCAGGCCTCCAAGTCGAAGAAAGACGACATTGATTTAATATATGAGTGTAAAATGCAAACTGTGCCACAGATTGTAACTGAGATGCAAAACTTGATAAACATAGTGGGTGGGATGAAGGGGGGAGGGAATAGATCAAAATCAAATTTGAGGTGGAAGTAGTGGTAGCTTGGTGTGGTGTGTTTTTTTATGAACTGTATTTGTAAAAAATGTAACAGAGAGGGTGGGTATTTGATTGAAAGAGCGTTGGGGAGTTTGTTGGGAAGCTGCTTGAACTACAGGTGTTCACGGTTTCTTCTGGTGAGAATAAGCCTACCTTTACAATTGAATCTCCTGTGAGTTCCTCTAGTAGTGACAGGTTTAAGGTATAAGTGCTATTGTGTACAGGGGTGCCAAATACTAAGGAAATTCCATGTAGCAAGGCCTGTAATCTGTGATTGAAGAAGGCAGGGGAGTGTTGCAGTGTTTGGATAAGGGAGAAAGGCTTCATTAAGATAAGGTCTGAGTTGGTAAGACCATTCTTTTGCAATTCAAGTGACACAATGTGTGTTTGGTACTACCCTGCATTCCCCATCATTGGAGTCATTTGAGCCAAATGACCCCTTTTCAGTATCTGGTGCACAAATATAAGTAAGGGTTAAATGTGTTGCATGTTAACTTATTATTGATCACACATTAATGATGACTTTGCATCACCACACCTCATCTGGAAATTAGCACTGATCTCTGGTCTGGTCAAGTGTAAATAATGGATTATATCATTCCTGCTCATCTGGCTCTACAAATACAGATGTCTCAGATTAATTGACACGGGAGGAGGGAATACAATTCTAATCCTGTTTGGCAGCAACAGCATAGAAGAAACAAAAATAGACCTTCTAATTATAGTGTTATTCTCTCTTCTTTCTGCTCTTGACTATATGTAAATGTAAATTTGCACTTGTATAGCGCACTACTCACCCGTTAGGGTCTCAAGGCGCTGTACTCATACCGCTATGGAACCCCTCCTGGCTTTTCCCTGTGAGGTGCCCACTGCTGGGCACCCCCAGGGTGAAGCCAGGCATCCAAGCGCTGTTGGGGCCATTGTGGAGATTAAGCAAGCTATTGCCCAGAGTTGCAGAGTGGGTTCACATCCTCTACATTCCTTGGTAGCGGACAGGGCAGTAAAGACATTTATCTATGGCAAGCACGTTCCTAGTCTGTGATTATTTTCAATACCATCAGGAGTTTTAACAAACGGTAAAAGCCTATAGGTCTGCGGTCAAAGGCTGGACAAGTGCTAACTGGATGTTCTTTAATAGTTTTTCTTATGATCCAAAAAAAGTGTTTCTTCAAGGTTGGCTTTAGGGTAAGATACTGCTACATGAGCTAGTATGAATTACTAAAATGCAGGAGTCATGGACTAGGAATTAACTATCTGTGGTCTTTGATGAAAGCCTGGTCCCACTACATGCTACAGACTTTGACAAAAAAGGTGAATAAAGCAGAATCATCCTCATTACTAACTGGTAGTCTTCATTATTATTTTATCACAGTCAGGATTCCTTCATACGATACACTCAGGTTAGATTACAACGAAGACATGTACAACATAAGTCCGAATATTTAACTGGGTGAGAGGTGTAGAAAATGGTTGAAAGCAGCAGTGAGGTACCTGTTTCAAGGGTATATCACATCCATCAATTAAGTATTGTAACAACTAAGCTTACTGCTGAAAAATCTTAAAATTATGCATATCTATCTCACATCCTGCTAGGCCAAAATCTTGATCAGCACTACAGTTCTGAACAATCTGTATTACTGTAATTAAACATTAATTGAACTGATTATTGTTCGTTGCTTCTACTGAAGCAAGTGACAGAATGAGAGGCTGATGCTCTAAACCGTGGTGGAGAGATTAAAGTCAGGTAGCACCAATAATCCTGAATTTTCTGATGAAGGAATCTAGATGGGATGTACAACTTTATCCTGTAAGATCTAATGGTTATACACCAAATAATGACAAACAAATTAGAAAGTAGATCCATTCATTTCAGTGGATGGATTTCCTGCCATTCACCTCACGTTCATTCTTTCTTCTGCTCCTGCTTATCAAACGAACTGGTGTATTCTGTGTCATCCGCAGAAGATGATGTGCCTCATAATGATGACCCGTGACAGAAAGGCTGATGAAATATTTGACTATTGATTATTATGAACTAAATACTTCAAAGCGATTACTGGGAGAAGTGTATTTACTATTTATTGTCTCTGTTCCAACATCCCTTTTAGTCCCTAATTTGTCCCTATTTCCCTGTGTCTGTTATGTCTGCTAAGTAAGTAATATTTTCCTTTAGTAATAAAAGAAACTATGATTAAGAAATAAGTAGAATTTATTAATAACAAAGTTGATTCCATACAAAAATCGAATAAAAACACATGAGAAACAACTAAGGGAGATTGTAGAGGATGTGGGTGTGGAAAGATACTTTTCTAACATAATTATCAAAAGTCCATAGGTTGCTGGTAGGTTTGGCTAAATGGGAGAATTTATTGTCCATTCCACTATGCGGGAAAGGGGTGTGTACTAACACCTAGCAACTTTACTCATGTATTATCAGTTTTCTGTTTAATATTTAAGCCCCTTTCCCCTGTACTTCCTGAAATGGGGTAGAAATAACTTTTAAAAGAGATATTGCATTTTTGGTCCTGTGAAGTTTGGTTGAATTTTTTTCTAATTATGTAAAAGGGAGAGATTTATGCAACAGTTTTTAATTTCTTGTATATGTGTTTAAGATTTGCTCAGAATACACGATGGTTGCAAAATTTAGAGGTTTGGGGCAATGTCATGGGAAAGCCAATTGTTCATACGATAAAGCTGTTTAGAGAGCTTGTCAACTCTATCAAAATGGGATGTGAAGGTGTCTGGATGATGTTGGTGTACATAATGTTAGAAATTATTATTTTTGTGTACAACTTGGGGTGTGTAGTTCTCGATCAATGTATTGATACAAGAAATGCATTTGTTGTACCCTCATAGATTTAGATTAAAATTTTGAAAAATACCCACACATCTGTAAAATAAGCAGTAATAAGGGTGTACTGCCATATTTCGGGTATACAAAATGCAGTGGTTGTATTAGATAAGGCAAATATTTGAACAACTGATAGTTGTTTATTGGTTGCTTCCCTATGAAATAACAAAAATGGACAATAACTGGATTGTTTATAAATGAGGAAACCAGAAAACCGTGAAACCTTGCATCTGGTCTACAAATTCTGTGTGGCTTACAAAGTAATAGGTCTTTTTTTACTTTGGCAGATTGAATATGTTACAGTTTAATGCAATACCAACCCATTGTGGGATGAGGCCACTCTTAAAGAAAAAAAATCTGTATGTTTTTATGGTCTATGTAATGTTTTGACTACTCTTTTGTGATCTCTGGAAATGTAGCTTTGCTTTGTAACATCATGATAGGCTTGATCCAAGAGACCTATGAGCAATATACATACTTTTTACCAATGGCAAAAATGGTGCACTCATTGTTTTAATGCCTGGCGATTTTATGGTGTTTGGGTTGTGTCTAATTTTTTGATGTATGCATATGTCCATATGTTTATAATCTGTTTATTCTTCTTCGGTGGTGCCATAAGAAAGAAGATTCCAGTAATTGTGATTTTCAATTATCAGCTTTTCATTTCTTTAATTGTTTCATTATTCAAAAGAAACTCAGAACAAACAGTACTAATTTACTCATTATTCATGATATTTATTTACCAAAGGCAAAAATAGTGCACTCATGGTTTAAAGCTTAGTAATTTTATGGTGTTTTGGTCGAGTTTTAGGTCTTGGATTGATGCATATGTCTATATGTTTATAACCTCTTTATTATTTTTCAGTGATGCCATAAGAAAGTAGATTCCAGTATTTGTGATTTTTAGTTATAATTTTTGCAAGTGTTAATTGCTTTATTACTAAAAAGAAACTCAGAACAAACAGTACTAATTTTATCATTATTTGTGATATGGTTAATAGGAGCCTGATTGGATAGGCCCATATTCATCAGGGGTTCAAAGTCACTCTCTTTAAACATTTAAAATCCACCTCCACCTCTTCCTTTTGACACCAGAAAGGGTGACCCACACTGTGTTACAGCGGCCTGAACACCCAAGTTATTATGTTTTACTTAAGCTTTGATGCATTTCCTTGCTCAGACAATTTTCTTACTCTCTCTCTTTGGGCCTTCTTACGCATAGGCCACACACTTTACTAACAGCTACAATACACCTTTTTAGTCTCCAGATTCAGACATTTTTATCTTCTTGTATTTCTGATATTTCAATGCTGTTTAGTTCCAGACAATTCTTCTTTTCTTTCTTATTTTCCTTCAGATACGCCCATTCCTGCATTTTCACAGTCAAATATATAACATGTAATTTTCTCCATCCAAATTCTAGAAAGAATTACGTTTTCCTCCTACATCCCTGTGTGCTTGTTTTTCCCACATTTCCATCTCTCTTCTCTATATTTATTTGCACTCTTCTCAATTCACCCATAATCTGGATGCAATTTTTAACACTAAGGTTTCACGTTCCTCACACATCCATCTTGCTGCCTGGAACTGTCAATTCTAGTTAATTAATATTCATAAATTCGGTCCTTTTCTCAGTTTTAAGTATTTTAAAATTTGTCTTCTTATGTGGGCTATCTCCTGTCTTCATTTTCTTTTTCTTGGACTCAATTGCTCCTCCCTATACAATCGTCCTTATACTTCTTTATACTATGTTATTAAGCTGACTTTTAAACCCCCTCCATCAGCACATATCCCCTCTGCTGTTGCCTCTCATTCTTTAGCTGCATTTCCCTGTTCATCTTTAACTTTGACTCAAGGTAAACAATAATTTAAATCAGATTTTTCAATATTGCATATAGGCATATGTATGGCTTCACATTGCATGCCTGTAACACTAGAAGCACTCTCACATAATTTTCACTCTGCTTTTCAGCCCCTTTTGACATCTTTTGGATGATGGTTGTCCCTTTGCATTGAATGCAACTATTATCGCATTCTCTCGCAGCATCAATACACAGGATTGCTTTTTTAATAGCACTGCATTCTGCTCCTACTCTCTTGCATTCTCTTTTAAAAGATCACTTTTAGTCTACTGCATAATCTGTTAAATGATATTTTCTAATGCTGTGGAGAAATTAATTTTCTCTATTGCACTAAGGACAATTGCATCAGTCCATGGCATAAAAACTGAAAACCTTTACTTTCAAAATTACCTTAAATTACTTCAAGACCTAGGGCCAGATGTAGCAAAAAATCCAATTTGCGAGTTGCAAATTGCGAGTCATTCCGACTCGCAATTTGCAACTTGCAAATTGGTATGCAGAACGGTGTCTCAGACACCGTCTGCAACTCGCTATGGGGTCGCAATGACCCACCTCATTAATATTAATGAGGTGGGTCGCTAATTGCGGCCCCATAGCGAGTCTAGGCACTCGCAAACATGGAGGCCTGCTGTAGTCAGCAAACCTCCATGTTCGTGACTGCTTTCAATAAAGCAGATTTTTTTTTTTTAAGTGTAGCCCGTTTTCCTTAAAGGAAAACGAGCTGCACTTAAAAAAAAAAAACGAAACCTTTAGTTTCGTTTTTTTTTCAGGGCAGGCAGTGGTCCCTTGGACCACTACCTGCCCTGAAAAAAATGTTTTGGGTCCATTCACAAACTGGAAGGGGTCCCATGGGGACCCCTTCCAATTTGCGAGTGGGTTACCATCCACTTGAAGTGGATGGTAACTGCGATACCCTTTGCGACCGCATATGCGGTCGCAAATGGTATTGCATTCCACTCCGAATCGCAAATAGGAAGGGAACACCCCTTCCTATTTGTGATTCTGAAATGCATATTGCGAGTCGGTACCGACTCGCAATATGCATTTCTGCATAGCAAAGAGGCATTTGCACCTCGCAAATGGCGATTTTCGCCGTTTGCGAGGTGCAAATACTTTGCTACATCTGGCCCCTAGAGCCTGCCATGCACTGACCAAGGACTCCTGTCATTGTCACCATGACTATTGACGCATTTACTTTAATTGTTGCGTCATTTATTGAGTTCTCCGGGTACACCTGGTACCTTCCATCATGGTGGTTGTTATTACGATTTCCATAAGCAACTAAATGCCTGATTTAGTGTTTGGAAGCTGGGTTAGTCTATAAGTGCATTACATCCAGTGGCACTTGTAATACGGCGGATGGGATAGCCATCACATTTGTTATGGAGTAACTCGTCTGCTGAACTCTACATCAGGCCCTAAGAACCCTATTTATAATGTAGCAGAGAATCTGGAGGTAATGCCATACTGAAGCAATAATGTTCCTACTACAAAGTGCTTCCATATTTAGAACTCTGTAAAAATGAATGGGAAACAGGTGTAGTAACAGACAGTTTTTTGAATTTGATATCCAGTGGTCTTTTAAAATAATGGCACAAATCCATAGTGAAACATAGACAGTAAAACACACCCCACACATTTTTAACACCTTCTCAGTACTCCAAATGAACTAGTATGCACCACTTCTTCAACCTATGTACTTATTTTCTAATCTATATAAAAGTGAAGATCCATTAATGATTTGCCAATTTAAATGCTGTGAGGACTACAATACCATCAAAAGATTTATAAACTACTTGAAGGTGAGTTGCCCCACTCTAAAAATGTATTAGCCTGTTGATCGTTTGAACTTCCAAACTGGATACACTTGAGTCCACAATTGAGTTTTTTTCCTCTATGAACAATCACAAAAAATCTGTTGATTACACTGTCCAATCCGAATGTGACATTATATGGATCTGCTGAACATGCAAAACACAGACATGATGCAGCATCAGCGCTAAAGGAGTAGCGTCCCTGTGCAGGCCATGGCGTGTTATGGGTTAAAATAATTCACAGCCTCTCCATTTCCTGTGTGTTGTGATCCATACAAAAATCCCTCAGCGGCGCTCTCTTTCTTCTCTGGCTGTGGAACCAATTGCTTTGATTGCAGTGATACGCACATGCCGGAATGACTTGCCCTTGCTTGTGAGGCAAATGGAACATGCTAATAGAACTCACCGCATTACCCGATGCAAAAGTGCCATAGCTCATTACTTTAAGATAAAAGAATATCATTGCAGACGGCAAGCAGAATTGACTTTCTGAGGCCCGACTTGATGATGATTTAATCAACTGCTCTCTTTCACTTCTCATCGCTGCGCCTGTCGTTTTCACAGGTGCCGTTAAATGAGACTCTCAGAAAGTGAGCAGAGGGAAAGAAATTGCTGTCATTACTTTTCAAGAAAGAAGCTATGCAAATTTCCCAGAGAAAGATTGCGCTCATAATGGGCCCAGTAAGATACAAGGATCATGCTTGACAGGTGAGGGCAAGTCATTTGTATCTCCTTAAAGTGTAGCAACCAGACTCATTTATAAATGCTGTACTTGATGAGAGGAGCTGCTTGTAAGAGTCACGTGGTAGCTGGGGAGCCAGCTGACCAGCGGCCCCAGTATGGCTCCGGCGGAGAAACATGAATTCTGTAGGTAGGCGGTGATTCTGTTTGAAGATACACTTCACACATCTTTGCTACAGCTTCTAAAGTGATCAACATCCTGCCTCTGTACCCTCCAACTTTAACCACAGCAGTTAAGCCACCATTGTTGTGAAAATATTTCTGCATTCATGTTGCAATCTATTACCCATGGACCTATGGGCCTTGCCCATGAATATGAAATAAACTATGTTATGTTTTGTTATCCAGGGTAAAATTGTGTTTTTGGTTGATCTTCCAAATCTGGTTGGGTCTGTGATAATGGCTTGAAAGGTGAATTTAAGGTTATTGAGAAGCAGTCCAACATTGTCAAAACTTGTGGTAGATCAGCCAAGGTTTGTTGAAGTCATTAGGACATACAAGAGCACTCATTTTGCCAGCGTGAAGCTGGGTATAATCGAATGTGCAAAACAATGCTGCACCAAGTACTCAATTTTTTCAAACAGGCAATTGAATCAAAGAAACCAATGAATGTCAGCAGAAGTAAGCGGCCATTCTAGCCACAAGCTCTCCATTGTACAAATGTATTATTCATAAACAATAAACATTAATGAACTGTTCATAAAATATATCTTTAGCTTGGCACAGATAGTGGTGTAACATTAGCCCCTGCAGCCCCTGCAGTGCAGGTGGACACCCTGAGCACCAGGGCCCTCCTCAGCACAGTACACAGACTGGGCTAGCATTGTGAATGGGCGGTGGGGAGTCCCTCCATGTACTTTACAGGAGACCCCTCAAGTTTTGTTACGCCACTGGGCACAGAGTAATGAATGAATCAGACGAGATTGTGTTTTGTGTTTCCAGTACACATGCAGAAAAAAGAAGCGATACATTGTATTTGACACACAATCCACAACATTGGCCCACAACTGAGAAGACGCAGGGCCTGATTTAGGACTTCGCAGAGGGAAATATTCCATCACTAATGTGACGGATATCCCATCCACCATATTACGATTCCATTATCTCCTATAGAGATCATAATATGGTGGAAGGGATATCTGTCACATTTCTGACGGAGTATTCCCACTGCCAAGCCCTAAATGAGGCCCTTACTTTGCCAGGACTTTATTTTCCTGGAGTCTAATATAAGACATTGATTTCTTAAGTATGTGTGTGGTATTTGCTGATGACATTTCTACTGCGTTTGGAATGCAGAGGTTTCATCAAGGCATATAGGATACAAAACACCTAACAGAAAAATTAGGTTAAGAATATATTAGACTATATTTAGTGGAGAGTTTGCATAGCTAGACAAGAATAGTAGGTAGGGTACCTGCAGATGGATAGATTACCTCAAAGTCAGAGAGGCTGTCTCAATGCAAGCCTAAAAAAGGAAACCCAGAAATAATGGCCAATAATGGCCAAGACACAGTAGGGTCGATTATAGAAAATAGGGGCTCATGCTCGCCGTAATGGTATATGGTGGCTTGTGAAACTCAACACTAAGGTGAGGACAACAAACTAAGATTACGAGCTCACTTTGCCTGTCATCGGAGGCTGACCTGTCACATAGACATCAATGACGCCGAGTAGCCACCTTGTATACACATTGCTCCTATCAAAAAAGCACCAACCTGGTGAAGAAGAAGCAGAATCTTCACAGTAAGGATGAGCCAACGTTAACAGGTACAGTGAGAGCATCTGGCTCACTCTGGAGGCTAAGAAGAGCAGCCTGCTTACTCAATCAGTAATCAGCGGACATAGGGGCTTAAATACAATACCGGCTTACTCTATCAATAACTAGCTGGAGGCACAAATGCACTGCCACGATTCCTTACCACCCTATTGATTTGTGGGGCATGAGGCTTGAGGGCTGACAATGCAGACTATCAGTGTCTGGGAGATAGATAATCCTGACACAATTGAGGTGGGACCACATAACAAAAATGGCCCTGCATCAGATAGAGGCTTGGAATACAAAGCCACAGTCCACTTGTAACATTACAATAAAAAAAGACACAAGGCTCAGTGTCCTACTAGGGAGCTAAATTCCTAGAATATAATGCATGCAATATATTTGCTTATTAGTCTGATGATGAAGGTAAAAATTAAAGAAAAAAGTGGAAAATTGAGAAAAAAAGAAGAAATTGAAAAAGGACAGACAAAATAATAAAGAAATACATATCTTGTAAATCAACAACAAGAGTCAGAGGGTGAAGGTTTGGCAGGATCACATGTTTAATAATAATAATAACAAAGCAGATTTGTAAAGCACATGGCTACTTTACTGAAGCGTCCCAGTGCTACGATTCCACTCTAGTGAAGATGAAGTGAGTGAAAAAAATTAAAGATTAAAAGCCAGATTAAAAGCTGTTTCCTAAAAGAAGCTTCAGAAGGGGCCTGTTGGGTAGCTTGAGGCTCGAAGTTCCAGAACTAGTGCCAGGAAACTAAAAGAGTTACCTCCGATTCTGACTTTTTAAAATTAGGAGCAGAAGCTAGACTAGCACCAGATGATCTTAAATTCCTATTTGGAGCATATGGTTTGACCAAACACTGAAGATACCGTGGGTCAGCATTAGATAATGTCTTGTAACAGTAGCAGAGAGATTTAAAGCCAGTTCTCTCCCTGACCGGAAGCCAGTGTAATTTGCTCAATCCGGTTTGAAAGAAGTGTGGTTAGGGAGTTTCAGCAGCATACAGTCTGCAGAGTTTTGGGCATGTTGAAGTCTGCTGAGACGCGACTGAGAAAGACCAAGGTAAATGACATTACGGTAGTCCAACTTAGGGATAGGATGACGGTTTTCTGAGCTGAAACTAGTAGAAATCCCAAGATTTTCTTAAGAATTTTCAATAGCCCAAAACATTGCCCAAAACACTGTCTGGTCAATGCTAGACACCAAGATTTTTTACTTTTTGTTTGGGTGATGTCAAGGGACTAAGACTAATATTCCACCAGACAAAAAATTAAATAAATTACATGCCTTGCGTCATGATGTATATCAGAGGTCTATTTGTTTGTTGACAAGCCTAGTTTTTTTTTAAAGTTGAACACAACCTTAGAGGTAACTGTTGGATCCTTATCACCAGTTTATAATTAATTCCTGTTGAGAAAACAACGTTGTGCTCCCTCCTTAGGCAAATTTGAAATAGGAGTGTGCAAAACTAGTGCATTTGCTTTCATGTATTTTCAAGGAAAGTTTTGGCCAATAATCACGCAAAATGTAAATACATTACTTAGCCCTATATTTTTGTGTGAATTGTGTCCTCATGTAAATTTTTGACACAAGAACGCATTTCGTGCTCAAAAGTTGTACAAAACCAAAAGTACCGTGAACAGTAGGCACTTGTGTACAGTCGCTCACTTGTGTTTGCAATAATTCTTTTAATCAGGAATGATGCTTTCATGATACATTTTTACTACAAATGTCGATTAATTACGCAAAGTATCATAATGGTATACATTTCAGGAATTTCATTTAACAATGGCAAAACAAAACCCCCCAAATTACGCAAACTATGCAGGCATAGTTTACATTTCGTCCAGGCCTAGGCCCATATTTATACTTTTTGACGCTAAACTGCGCTAACGCAGTTTAGCGTCAAAAAATTTTGCGCCGTCTAACGCCATTCTGAAGCGCCATGCGGGCGCCGTATTTATGGAATGGCGTTAGCCGGCGCAAGCAGACCGGCGCTGCCTGGTGTGCGTGGAAAAAAACCACGTAGACCAGGCAGCGCCGGCGTTGGGCAAAAATGACGTTAGGGCGTCTTAAAATGGGGCAAGTCAGGTTGAGGCAAAAAAATCGTCTTAACCCGACTTGCGCCATTTTTTAACGACGCCCATCCCCCATCAACATGACTCCTATCATTGTAAAGATAGGAGTCATGCCCCCTTGCCCAATGGCCATGCCCAGGGGACTTCTGTCCCCTGGGCATGGTCATTGGGCATAGTGGCATGTAGGGGGGCACAAATCAGGCCCCCCTATGCCAAAAAAAATTATTAAAAAAAAATAAAAAAATACTTACCTGAACTTACCTGAATGTCCCTGGGGTGGGTCCCTCCAGCCTTGGGTGTCCTCCTGGGGTGGGCAAGGGTGGCAGGGGGGGTCACTGGGGGCAGGGGAGGGCACTCTGGGCTCATTTTGAGCCCACTTGTCCCTTAACGCCATGCCTGACCCAGGCGTTAAAAAGCGGCGCAAATGCGCCGTTTTTAGCCACGCCCACTCCCGGGCGTCTCTTTTGCCCGGGAGTATAAATACCACGTAAAGGCCTGGGAGTCATTTTTTAGACGGGAACGCCTCCCTTGCATATCATTAACGCAAGGAAGGGGTTCACGCTAAAAAATGACGCACATTCCGGGAACTTTGGCGCTATACGCCTCTAACGCCATAGTATAAATATGGCGTTAGTTGGCGTTAGTTTAGCGTCGAATTTGCGTCGAAAAAAACGACGCAAATTCGGCGCAAACGGAGTATAAATACGGCCCCTAGTTTGAATGTCATGTCTTTAATAAAAAAATACTGTTTTGATCTCACTGTGAACGGATTGTGATCTCAGTACCATATTACAAAAAACCTCTCCAAACCTCCATTGGGTTTGACTCACTCTCATTAGAGTTGCAACACTGAATCAAGTCGCATTCCATTTTTTGCAGGATTGTGGATTTATTCCAATGTTTCCATCTCTTTCTGGTTTGCACACCATGTCAATGACTTGTCACTTCAAATTTGCTGCTGTATGTCCCAATTACAAAAAATGTGCAACAAGAGATACATTGTTATTTTACACCTTACTCCTCCCTGGTGTAGTTCTATTCTTAGTTTGACTTGCGGCATAGTTTGTCCAATATGGATCATAATGCACGGGCACCAAATGCCACATACTGAGTTTGTGAAAGATTTCAGAACATATTTTATTTAATCACAAACAACAAAGTGTAGAACACTCACAATAAACCATGATGGGTGGAAAACCGCAGGAGCTCAACAATGTGTCTCTAATCGAATCTTTTCTTCTTGCTAAATGAACAATGTGTTCCCTTATATTTCCACCTCTTGCATATGCAAATAACTGAGATCAAGAAGAAGGTTTCCTCCATGTAAAACATGCCAGTGTGTTTTTATATTTTTTGTTCTGGCTTGTTGATGTGAGGACAGAAAGTAGTGAGGCACAGCACAAGCCTCTCATTAGTCTTCTTGGAGTTTGATTCAAGTAGGTATTCTAGGTGTAAGACCCATGGACATTTCATGACACTTTCAACCAATGTTTGAGGGTACCGTCTCTCTATAAGTCTTGCTCATGGGCTATTAGCTCCAGTGAGGTAGTCTTCTTTGTGGATGCAGTTTTTAATAGGTGGATTTCTTATTCAGATTTGTATTTAATGGGCCTGAACCATGTTCAATAATGAGGTCTAGAAAGTATATTTGTCTGTTATCAGTGTTGCTCATGAATGATGGAATGTTTTGAGTGATATTCACGTGTGTTCCAAAGGCACTCAGTGTCTCAGGCCCACATAATGGAAATATCATCAATGTATCACTCATAAAATGTACTACACGCCCTGAAGGTGTTGGTGTTAGCACATAGTTGTGTGCACAACTGCCCCTATTAAAAGTGTCCTTCCACTGTTTGTAGTATTGTTCATTGATTTGAAAGCCGTTCATCATAAGGGCAATGTATAAAAGTTTTATAAAAAAATCTGCAAGAACGCTTATTAGGGAGCGTCTAGTATTGAGGACCTCTTCTATTAGCAAAATACTTTCTCTCTGGGGTATATCTGATGTGAATATTTTTGAAGGACCTGTAGGTTATTGTTAGGATTTGGTCTGCTGATTGTGTGGGGGGCTGCTTGAGTGTAGGTCGAGGCAAGAGGGTAAATGAAAGGAAGAGGAGGAAGAGGTACACAATGTTTTCAAAGTTATTTGTGTATTCGTGCATGTGATTATATTTTAGGTGAAGTTACTTGATAGTGAGCTAGGATTCTATCATGAGGATGGTATGTGGTGAAACAGCAAATTTTCAGTTGACTGTCAGACAGAGAGGGATACTGAGAAGGGAGATGAGGCTTCAGAAGTTATCAAGTGCAATTTCTTCATAGCAAGGACTCAGTAGAAAACATCACACAAAGAGAGTGTGTGCAAGTGAGATACTTGCTGAGAGACTCTCAGTGGTGGGACTCAAGAAGTACAGAAGGGGAAGAACAATTGGATAATTATGGAGCTAGGCTGATCAAACATCATAGATGCAGTGAAAAGCTACACCCCAATGACATTGAGGTCATAAATAGATCAAGGATATGAGCATCAGAAATGTGATATCTTGCATAGCAATTACATAAGAGTACAATAGAAATTCAGTGGGTAGGAGGTTATTGGACTTATTGGGATATTTTTTATGAATGAGGTTAGGTGATGTACATTTGTGAGGTGTGCGTGTATTGGTGTATGTTTTTCTTTTGATTGGACCATTGTGGGTCAGGGAAGGGAGGTGAAGGACAAAAGGAAAACAAAATTGGGGATTACCTTGGTGTGCTGGTTATGGTGTCTGGCTTGTGCCACTTTAAAACTGTAAACAGTCCTAACATAGGACAAGAGGTACTTTTAGTTGTTTTGTTACCAGCATTGATACCATGTGCCAAGCAGCTAAAAAGCAGTCACACTTGGAAAATATGCGTTGGGAATAGCCATGATAATGCCACCAAACTGGCACTGTTTCCCCTCGACCTGCATGCATGAATGATGAAGTTGGCCATTCTGTGTCGAACAGTCATTCACCTTTAGTTGATGGTGAGTCTTCACCAGTGGCCAGTTGTTGGTTCCCCCACCTGTAAATGAGCAGGGGGACCACAAGCTCGGAAGGGTAGAAGGACAGCCAATTTACAGTAAATCTCCCATCTGACCAAACTCTAAATTAATCCTGCACCTTTCCCGGTTATTTAATGATCACTCTATTCTTTTATATCAGAGATGCAATAATCCATTCTTAGGTTGCTTTTGAGATGAGATTCTTTTAGCATTTTGTTTTTACCATAGTTACGCAATTGTTATCTCACTTTTCCCTATTTATCCTATGAAACTTTAGATATACTTAAAAATATAAGGGAATTTAATTTCTAAAACAATAGACATATCACATAGGTTTTGTTCTAGGAGCACACTTTGTCTGCCTCTGAAAATAACAACAAGTAACTTGCAGGCTGATGCCCAACTCTGCAACTGGGAAACTGAACCTTTAAACTATTTTACTATGTGGAAAACAATTCACATTAATGCCATGTACAATCAACCAAATACCTATACATTGAAAAAAAACATAAATAAGCTCAGCCAATGCATATTTCCCAGCTCCACAAACAACTTTACAGAGGACCATAAACATACTGAGAGCCACTGTAGAAAATCTCAGAATCGTCACACAATCAATTGGTAGTTAAAAGCACTTCAGATGGAATTAACCAATTTGAACTCAAATTCAGAGTTAGTGTAAATATGTCACGAGAGCTCAGCTTTGAAATGCTGAGATTATGCCCACTAAATTTATGCCTTAAATTGTAGAAAATAAACAATTCAAAATAAACAAATGAAAAAAACTTCTATGATGTGAAGCCCATGATAAGGTCACCAAACCAAGAAAGATTCCCATCAACCACTCAACTACACGAGGGGGTTGATGGTTGAGGGGGTACAATGCCAGTTTGGTGACATTAACATGGTTTTCACACGTTTGATATTTCAGATTCATTTATCTTGAAATGGTTATCATCTTAATCTACACAGCTTGTGTCTGACATTTTGGCCCTCTTTATGAGTGTGGCAGTCTAATGACTGCCACACTTGCGATGGGGGTCTTACCGCCGTGGGCCCGGCAGAAAAAGAGCACTGTATTATGACATCCACGTTTAGCCGAAGCCAAACTGCCACAACGTAGCCAGTACCGCCAGGGCAGCAGCTGCAAGACTGGCAGTGGCATTATGACTCGGCAAACCTCCAGGCTTTTCGCGGCAGTCACCCCGCCACGAAAACCCTGGCGGAAACACACCCAGCAACAGGAATTCCCATTCCTGTCACAGGCACACGCACCCCCACATGTCCACACACCTGCAGACACGCACTCCCACTCACCCACGCACTTCCTGGCACACACACCAACCTGACCGCACGCACCCACACAAACACCCCACATGCTGCATACAGGCATGCACCACCACCTGTCCACATACATTCACACCCCCACGCTCTCTGCATACTTACAACACCCACCGCATATTTACACCCCCCAAACCCTCCATGCACACATAGATACACACAGACACCCTCCAGGCACGCATACATACACACACGCACTCACACCCATTCATACACACACGCACACACCACACACATGCAACCCCCCCTTCGGACAACCCACCTACCTGTCTGGGTGAGGTGGTCGTTCAGGAGGGTATGGGTATCAGCGGTTCCACAGCCAGCATCGCACCACCATGCAGGGACCGCCGTGCTGTATTATGTCTCATAATACAGGGGGCGAAGTCCTTGCTGCATGGCGTTGCTGGCGGTTGAACCGCCTCTCACCTGCCATTGGTCAGGTCGACAGTGTCGGATTTCCACCTGTCAATGGGTGGAAATCCATTGGTGAGTCAATATACAGCGGCCTTTTGGCACCCGTGCCAGCGGCGGTCTTGTCAAAAGACTGCCAATGTCATAATGAGGGCCTTTGTCATAAATACACAAGTTGTATGTACCCAATCATTTTGTCCAATCAATAGTTAACTCATTTTGCAGAAGTAACTTGTTTCTTCTCCAGATTCGAATAGGAAATCCTTTTTTTCAAAGGCATTTCTTTGATAGGCATAGATCTCAACATACTGCTGCCATATTTATAAAATGCTCAATTAGCATCAGCAGTCCTGGACCTCTTTATGTATTAGTAGAAATATACTTCAAGAACAGAAATACATTAATGTGTATAATAGGAGTCTCACTACTGGTATAAATCATCCTCTGCAATGTGACAGTAAAAGCTACCAAAGAGCACATAAATGAAAATAGAAGAGCCATAGCTCTGTGCAGGGCAGACCATTTGCCAAATTGCTAAAAAGAAAACGCCAAAAAGCCTGAAGTTCAGAATTCATCTGTGTACATATATGCAGATCACCACAAAAAAGAATTTGCCGGATTGTTTTATGTTTCAATTTTTTAATTTTGAAACACTCTAAAATCAACTGATGTAGGATTTCCATCCTACTATTCTCCAGCCTGTGGACACATTGGGGGCATCAGGAATTTGATTGTTGCCACCCTAGCTGGGCTGGCCACTGCAGACAATGTTGGTGAATGTGTACGGAATGAAGGCTGGAACCTCGGTGCAGTAGGCTTTGTGAGCACCACACAGAACCCTCAATTTCATATGTTTGAATGATGACAATAAATGTAGCGCTTGTACGTTGAGAAAGATATGTACCCCGTCAACTCTTCTTAACAGGCTTGGTGCAGTATTTGGGACAGCTGAAGGTGGTTCACAGTAACAATCTGGAGATGTTCATACCATCTCAGTAGCATTTGACAACATATTTCAACAACAAGCAAGGAGAGAGTGTAGAGAGGTACCTTAAATGAACAGAAATATGTTTTTAACATTAAGGTGGCCTGGGGCAGGGTCATAGGCAAAACTTAACAATCAGAATTGGTTTACTTCAGTTTAGACTAAGATAACAGGAGCAGAAGTTGGATAGGAAGTGGTAGAGTTTGTTTACCAAGAGGACTAGTTTCGAAATTGTTTCATTTGAGTCAATATCTGCTTATAAATAGGTGCATGCTTTGCAAACATTGAGTGATAGCATAAAGGAAAGACTTAGAAAAGGGAACCTTTTGTCTGTGATATGGCGAAAGACCGCCTCAGTCCTGCCGACTCCACCAGGAATCCTTAGCCCTGGTGATAGTGCCTATGGAAACAGTGGCTGGCAGCGGGACTCCAGCTACTCTTTCCACTGAGCAGATTACGATGTGCCTTCCTGGCAACTGTGGCAGCTTTACATCCACACCTGAGTTGGCGGATTGGAAGGGAAATGCAGTAAAAACCTACCTTTTTTCCATTTCCGCTTGTGTTTTCAACTAGACACGAGTGGACAAGACCTGCCATCGCTGCTGCCATTGGACCATGGTGGACTCAAAGGTAAGCGTTCCACATTACTTGTGGAAGTTGTTTGGTCACTGAACATGAGCTATGGAACCCTGCAGTTATATACATTTCACAGTAAATTATAAAAAATACTTGTGAATTGCATATGTCTTGAAAATATCTGTGGCAGACACTGATGGGACACACTGGTATGTGAAACAAATCTATTAACAAATCTATTACATACACACTTGTTATTTTTGTGTAAGTATTCATTATTGAATGAATGCTTGCACCAAAAGCACAATGACATTACACTTGTCAACTATGGCCACGTGTGCACCGACTATGGCCATGTGTGCAAAAGTCAATGGGACCTGTACTTGTAATGGTGTGCTTCCAGTTGTGCATGTCAGTTCATGCATGTATGTGTGTATGAGTGGATTGGCCGGTTGAGGTACGGGGAGTTGGAGTGGGTGTGTCAGTTTGTGTGCCACCTGCATGTGGGTCTGATGTTTGCTGTGTATGTTTGGTTGTGTGTTGTGTTGCTATGTGCAACATTCAGGTGAGTGTTGTGTGGTGGTCGTCATGATGCTTGTACTTTTGCTCTTATGTGACTGTCTTTGTGTTGATGAGTTTAGTTGTGGAGATGTGTTGTATGTGGGTGTAATATCAATACTGTGTGTATGTTGTGTCATGGATGTCAATGTGTGCTTTCAGCATGGACATGTTGTAATGGGTTGGCAATCAATACTAGAGTGTATGTTGTGTAGTGTGTTGTGCAGGTAGAAACATATGGCTAATGTACAGTGTGTGTGGGTGTGCGTGTGTAACTTATCTCTATTCCATACCCACTGCCATTGTACATTGTGTATTGGCTCCCGTGAAGTGGCTCCCTCCTTCAGCAATGCACTGCCAGTACACCACTTATAGAACTGTAACTTCTAAATATGGTAGGCAGGAGTCCCCCAGCCTGACGGCTAGGAAAAGCACTCGATCCTGATGGTCAGCAGTTCAGCCACAATACATCTAAATACGGCTGTTGGAACGCCATCGACTTGCTGGAGTACTTGGGTCTGCAGTTGTAGCGGGATGGCGGTAATACTGCCAAGATCTAAATCAGGCCCTAAGTGTTTGATTCTCCGGATTACCTTCTATGTTTCCTATTTACCTACATACTTGACCTTTAGTTTTTTCTTCTTCAAGAGACATATCATAGTGTGCTTTGAAAATACCCCAAGTGTTGGTGATGGGTGTATTTTCAGACAGTTTTTAAACAGAACACCAGAGCACGTTGAATTTAATTGCTGTAATTAATACCATCTTATTCTCATCTTGCTCTGTGGCCAATCCAGCTAATTATAATGGCTTTCTTTTTATCAGTACTGAGTCAGGCTCGGTATGTTTCAGTTGTGATGATGATGTAAGAGATTGGCTGGATTCAGAAGTATTATTAAAAGCCAAACACTTCAAGTTACTTTGCTTAGACTGTGTGTTTTACAATTAATATACATAATGAAACAAGACACTGAATAGAAGATCTCAGAACGTCGCTCCCTTGAGGTACTCTGGTTACAAACTGGAATCGCATCCTGTCTGGGGCATTCCAGGTCAGAAAGAATGCTGCCAACTATGAAGACTAGACTTCTCTGACCAATCAGAAGAAAAGCTCTCAGCCATTCCGTCACAGGGAGAGCATGAACCCTATCAGCAAACTCAGACTGCAATATACTTAACCTTTTATGTGCCAATCGAAATAACTATAAGGAGGGTTGAATAACTGATATGCAATGTTTTATTTGTGCCATGTTTACTAAAGTATAATTCAGTTAGCGTTTTGCAATGTTTCAATTTGTGCTGTTTAAAAACTTCCCAAATGTGTAGTGCTCATCATTATAATGCTTCATTTAAAGGACAAAGGCACAGCTATGAGCACGATTTGCTCCACATGTAAAACACACATTAGAAAAAACATTTGAAAATGCAGGGGTCTATTCCCAAAGGCCTATTCACATGTATAAAAATGTACGCCTGTAGTGCTTTTTGACATACTCTTACATGTCTTTGTTAACTGGCCTCAAAACATCTAAAATGGGAAAGATATGTGAATATTCAGTGAATATTTGTTTACATTTAATAAAAAAGTAGAAAGGACCTGTTCTCTTTGCACTTTTATAAAGACAGAGGCCCATATTTATACTTTTTGACGCAAAAATGCGCTAACGCAGTTTAGCGCCCAAAAAATTAGTGCCGGCTAACGCCATTCTGAAGCGCCATGCGGGCGCCGTATTTATTGAATGGCGTAGCCGGCGTTAGCCGACCGGCGCTGCCTGGTGTGCGTGAAAAAAAACCACGTACACCAGGCAGCGCCGGCGTAGGGAAAAATGGCGTTTGGGCATCCAAAAATGGGGCAAGTCAGGCTGAGGCAAAAAAAACTTCTTAACCCGATTTGCGACATTTTTTTTTGCCGCCCAGACACCATTAACATCTGTCCCCTGGGCATGGTCATTGGGCATAGTGGCATGTAGGGGGGCACAAATCAGGCCCCCCTATGCCAAAAAAAAATAAAAAAAAATACTTACCACAACTTACCTTTTCTTCCCTGGGGTGGGTCCCTCCATCCTTGGGTGTCCTCCTGGGGTGGGCAAGGGTGGCAGGGGGTGTCCCTGGGGGCTTGGGAGGGCACCTCTGGGCTCATTCTGAGCCCACAGGTCCCTTAACGCCTGCCCTGACCCAGGCGCTAAAATCCGGCGCAAATGCGGGTTTTTTAGTCCCGCCCACTCCCGGGCGTCATTTTTGCCCGGGAGTATAAATCCGACGCAATAGCATCAGAGTCATTTTTTTAGACGGGAACGCCTACCTTGCATATCATTAACGCAAGGAAGGTGTTCACGCCAAAAAATTACGCTAACTCCATGAACTTTGGCGCTAGACGCGTCTAACGCCAAAGTATAAATATGGAGTTAGTTTTGCATCGAATTTGCGTCGAAAAAAACAGCGCAAATTCGGCGCAAACGGAGTATAAATATGCCCCAGAGTTTGTTTCTAAGCTTATACCCGTTGGCATGAAAGAGTATGGAAAATAATTCTACTTTCCATATTTTTAAATGCTTTTGTGAATTGGTACCACTGTGATTGAAATTTACGATATCATTTTTGTTCTAAAACGCAGAGTTTCTGCCAAAGGTAGTTAAGCAAAAAGTGGTTCATTTTGAGTCCCATGCCATTGATAAATATGTTGGGTTACCTCATTACCGAGTGGGTGTGCCCAGTAACTTTGTGAATGAACACACCCTTTCATATTTATTGCCATTCGCAAGCTAGTCTTTGACACTTTCCTACAACAGAAATATTCGGAGACTTACTCCTATTGACAGCAGGAGTACATCCTTTCCATGTTGGGGAAGATGAAAAAGAACTACCACAAATGGGTCGGTTTCTAGGGAAAGTGGTCACGGCATAGGGAACATTGTTTTCCTGTGGATTAAAAACAAACAACACAAAAATAACTAATTCTTTTCAAGTACATCTGGAAATCTGCAACTGCCCGAGGTGTCTGGGCATAACTGCAGGAATGGGTATATGAATACCAGACATGAGTAAATCTACATCTAGGCAAGGTCATAAACAAACAATTGTGGAAAACTGCATGAATCACAGCTTCCTAGGAGTGGTAACATTTAAGGGTTCCAGAAAAGAATAAGAAAGAATAATAGATTCCACAAAATCCGCCTCCAAACAAGGAAGAGAATCTCTGCTACTGCTCAGGCAAATGTAAATAGAGAAAATGGAGCTGATAACCTTAGCATGTTTGTAATAGTAAATGGTGTTTTGGTCTTACCTAATGCTGCTCAGCGTATTGATGGTCAACATTTTTTGGGGTGGAAGACGTGAAGACAGTAGAACTAATGAAAGTGTGATCACTGAGACAAAGTTTTTTTTAAACTGGTATGTTGTATCTCACAGTCATAGAGGTCAATAATATCGACCTATCATGTATACTTTCTGCAACCAATATTTCATTAAGGTGAGCACACATAGGGAAATATGTATGTACTATACTAATCTTAACTACTCATCTTATTGCCTTGACACTATGCTCATTGTCAATAATGTGGAACTTGTTAAGTACCAACGCAATACCAATCACGAATGATACAGGTCTTCTTTATTTAAGTAAAATAGGAACAACCCCTGCCAGGGCTCAAGACACGTCCGGCTCCACCGTCTTCCCCGTTACTCTTCCCCGTCCTTTAAACCATCACATTCCAAACCCACGTTCTAACAACACTGGCTGGTTACTAGGATACAACACATCTCCCCCCTTTAACGACTTATCATTAAATATTAAAATTACTATTTTTTAATTTTTTTTCTAATGAGATAAAAATACAATGTGACATCTCTAAACGCAATTCATACTAAATCCACATCTGCCTCTAAACACGTTAGTTATTTAACTGGCTTAGTAACGTAAAACTCTCTCATCCATGATGGATTTCTGGTAGATCTACTACTTTTCCTCACACTACCATCCATTAAATTTGGCCCTCCTTCACTGCCCTCCACATTCTTCACTTTACACTCCTCCTCACTACACTTCGCACATTCCATTTCTTACCATCACTTAACCACACGCTGTTTCCTACGCCAATCTCAACTTGTTTGGGTTTAGACCATTTAGACAAACTCCTTCTTTGACTACACGGTACCCATGTCCTAACCCAGTCTCCACCATTGTACCTATCATGCTTTCTTCCCACTCTGTCATTGTGTCTGTTGACATATTTGTCCTGATATTCTTCAACTCTCTTCTCTATTTCTTTTCTATCAAACAATTTCACATTAGCTTTGTTCATCCATGGTGGTGTTAATTTGGTACCAGCTACCCTCCCTTTTAACAGGGAAAAAGGAGTTTCTCCAGTGGCAACATGAGGAGTATTACGATAACTCCACAACATTTCTTTGACCGCTTCTTTACAATTTATACCTTGTTCTTCACCCAACTGAACACACTCCTTTAACACTCTATTGAATCTCTCTACAAGACCATTTTCCCTAGGATTGTAAACAGCAGTGGTATAATGTTCCATCTTCAAATCCTTCAAATAGTGCCTGAACTGTTCAGACACAAATTGTGGACCATTATCAGACACTACACACTCAGGATAACCCTCCCTACGGAACACCTCCTCACAAAAATCAATCACACTGTCAGTTTTCACATCACTCACAAATGCCACCTCTGGCCACTTAGAAAAGTAATCTACCAATACTAAGGCATATTTTCCCATTATACCTTTGGAAACAAACGGCCCACATATGTCAATTGACACCTTCGGCCAGAGTTTCTCAGGCAATATAGTGACCGATATATAAGATTCTCTTGCCACATGGGATTTGTCACTACACATGCATGCTATGCAGTTGCGCACACATCTCTCTATATCTTTGTCCATACCCGGCCACCAAAAATCTACCCGCGCCCTTCTCTTCATTCCAGTCATACCACCATGACCTTCATGTAATAGACTCACCAGCTTTTCTCTCAAACCCATGGGTACCACTAATCTTTCACCTCTTCTCAATACCCCATCAATCACTGATAATTCTGGCCATAAGTTACTATATTCACATCGCCCCTCCTCGGAATTTCGTGACTTAATGGGATTTGCAATACTGTCGCACAACGTGCTCAAACTCTCATCTTCCTTTAATGCTTTCACCCACTCCTCCTTTCCTATGCTGCCACCACACGATTCACTAATACTGGCCACTACCCATTCTTCCCCATTAGAGTCATCCTCATCTCCCTCAACCTCCTGTAAAGGAATGCGCGACAAACAATCGGCATACCTATTAATCAAACCCGGCACATATGTCATCTCAAAATCATAATACTGCAAACGATATACCCACTTACCTATCCTTGGAGTGGCATTTCCAGCTCCTTTAGTGGAAAATATGTCAATTAGAGGTTTGTGATCTGTCCTAACCTCAAACCGGTTCCCCCATACATATATTTTGAAGTAATTAACACCCCACCAACAAGCCAGTGCTTCCCTCTCAATTACCGAGTATGTAGCCTCCGCTCCTTTAAGAGTGCGTGATGCAAAGGCTACCACTCTTTCTTGACCCCTCTTTTTTTGCATTAAAAAACCGCACCAAGACCATATGCACTAGCATCTACTGCAATGATAGACTGATCATTGGGATCAAATGGTTTAAGAATTACAGATTCTGAAATTTCCCTTTTTAATAAGTCAAACGCTTCCTGACACTCCCTTGACCAAACAAATTGAACCCTTGATTTCATCAGTGTTCTCAAAACATGTACTTTTGCAGCAAATTGTGGAACAAATTTGGAATAATATTCTGCCAGACCAAGAAAGGATCGTAATTGTTCCTTGTTCCCCGGAGCTGGCGCATTTTTAATGGCATCAAGCAATTTATTTTTCGGCCTCACACCATCTTCAGATAACATGTGACCAAGATATTCTATTTGCTTTACACCAAACTTGCATTTCTCCGCACTAATGGTAAGACCAGAATCTTGTAACCTTTGCAGGACACCAGTCAACATTTCATCATGACCTTTTATATCCTCACCCCATACCAAAATATCATCTTGGAACACTACAGCATTCTCAATTCCTGATAAAATACTATTCATAATTCTTTGAAAAACTGATGACGCTGATGCCAACCCAAATGGTATACGAATACACTGAAACATGCCCTCAGGAGTAATGAATGCCGATAATTTCTTAGATGATGGGTGTAATCGTACTTGGTGGTATGCATTCGACAAATCGATGGACGAAAAATACTTAGCCCCCCTTACAGATGACAATAATTCACTGATGTGTGGTAATGGATGACGATCTACCAAAATACTCTTGTTGAGATCTCTCAAATCTATGCACATGCGTAATTTTCCATTTGGTTTACGTGCCAAAACAATGGGACTAAGCCATTCTGACGACTCGATGGGCT
Source organism: Pleurodeles waltl (assembly GCF_031143425.1). Classification (NCBI taxonomy): domain Eukaryota; kingdom Metazoa; phylum Chordata; class Amphibia; order Caudata; family Salamandridae; genus Pleurodeles; species Pleurodeles waltl. The sequence continues at coordinate 109,661,751 of NC_090441.1, read as the reverse complement.
CAATGACTTTATCCTTACACAATCTCATCAACTCCTCTTTTAATTGTGACCTCAAAGCAAACGGTACGTTTCTTACTCTGTGTATCTTAGGAGAGCTACCCGTCCTGACTCTAATTCGATGCTCAAATTTTTTCAAACAACCCAAATCCTCTGAAAACTCCCGCCATTTGTTCTTATCTTCATTATTTACTACTAACACTTGATCGGGATGGTTGGGATTCAATATTATTCCCAAAGATTTCTGTTCATTCCACCCCAGTAAACTCTTCCCGTGTTCTACCACATAAACAGGTACCTTCGCACTCCTTTCCTTGAAAACTATAGTACACATTATGTAACCAATCAACGGTAATTTGTCTCCACAATATCCTACAGGTTTGATTTCCGTGGACTTGGGTTCACTACACCCCAACTCTTTCCATACTTGTTTACTCACAATGGTGTACGGAGAACATGAATCTACCCACACTTCCACCATTTTACCATTTATCCTGACCATGCACTTCGGAGGAGTATGATTATCTCCAATTGCCCCCACACTTTCTTCTATAGTCAACACTTCAACGTTGCCCTCATCTTCACTCTCGTCTTCATCCCCATCATCCACATTATACTGTGTATCATCACACACCCTGATGCTGTTCACCGAAGGTTTTTGTCGCTGTTTCTGCACTTGTCCCAACTTGCATACACGTGCAAAATGCCCTATCTTTTTACATTGGTAACATTTCACCAAGGCAGCTGGACATTTGCTAGCCTCCGCGGTATGATTATTGCTACCGCACCTATAACATTCCCTTTCTCTTTTTTTATCCCACTTTACAACATCCCCTTTTTTTGACTTGTAAATAACATTCACATCTTTTGAAAAGCTAACACTATTGCATTCTTTAAGATTCAGTTCAGCTAAATACTTAGAAGTGTTCTCTATACGTCTTGCAATATTGATCGTCTTTTGTAGCGAGGGATCCTTCAATTCTAATAGCCGTTCTTGAATTTTGGAGTTATTAGTTTTGTTAATGAATTGGTCTCTAATTAGTTCTTCTTGCAATTCTCTAAATTTGCACGATGCAGATAATGTTCTCAATTCGGCAATATATTGCTCTACGGTTTCTCCTTGTGCTTGAATCCTGGAAAAAAATGTGTGTCTTTCAACAACTACACTAACTTTTCTGCCATAATTGTCATCTAATGCTTTCATAGCTACGCTGTATTCATCACCACTGAAGTTGTCAGAAGGCGATGATGAGTCATCGTCCCCCTCACCATCTATATTTGAAGTGACGTTACGATTGGGTCTTGGTAGTGTTTTTAATACTCTCCGACCTTCAACACCCAAACAGTGTTTTAAAATAGCCAACTTGCGCACAGGTTCGAAAGCAACTCCTCCTATTGCCTCCAAATATGTCTCAAAGGCTTCGCGCCAGTCTTCCCATACCATACATGGCGGACCTGGACTTTGTAAAAATTTCACTGGAGCCAAAATCGATGACATATCCATGCTGTTACCTTATTAGATTAATACAATTATAGAATATATATACACTATGAAACTCCCATGTGTGTGTCATTTACTAGCCAGCCACTTTTGCTAAATCCGTATCCGTGGTTGCTTGCGTGCATACACCACCATGTCACGCTGCCGGCACAATAGCGCTTTTGTCCTGAAAGAAATTCTGTTTATTTCCTTCGTCTACTTTGTTTCGGCCGTTGCCGTGGATACCTGCTGCATACAACACCACGTCACACCGTCGGTGCTGTAACGTTGTTGGCGTAATGACGCCTCGCTTGCTGCTCGACGTCACCCAGCAACCGTCCTCCACGAGCCCCTCACTTGCTGCTCGCGCGTCCTCCACGAGCCGAAACCCGGTAACTTTTATTATGAATTATCAAAATGCTCCTTGTTGCTCCATTCACCCGCCATAACACATATCATCTGACGCGGCGTATTATTTCTGTACAATCCGAACCTGTGTACTAATGCCGCGCTTCTTCTTCACTTACTTTTGAGGATTTGCCCTCCTTTGACAGGGGTTGACGTAGACTTCAAGGTTTTCTTCAGATATTATTTTCAATGGCTCCCACCTTCGTCGCCAATGTTAAGTACCAACGCAATACCAATCACGAATGATACAGGTCTTCTTTATTTAAGTAAAATAGGAACAACCCCTGCCAGGGCTCAAGACACGTCCGGCTCCACCGTCTTCCCCGTTACTCTTCCCCATCCTTTAAACCATCACATTCCAAACCCACGTTCTAACAACACGGGCTGGTTACTAGGATACAACAGAACTGATGTAAATGTACATCAATATGTACACTTTAATATAGTGGCAGACCACCAAAGAGAGAGAGTATACATTAACGCACAGTTAATTTGGTTATATTTTCCATAAATATTTGAGGCAATGATATTGATTCATTCAGGTTGTTGGCCTACAGAACCAGGAAAGCAATACCTGTGGGACACACAGGTTGTTTTAGAATGGGATTAATTTTAATTTAGTGTATGATGTTGCAGAAGAAGACTTTAAACCAGAAGCAAGTGTACAGTGCCAGGCTGACTAATTGGCTCCTTCCAGAAAGAAAGAATCAGATCGATCAGAGCGCATGTTCTTGGATTCCAATGTCATATAGGGATTAGAGGAGTTTGGGGTGCGAGACTATGTCTAATGCTGCAGAGAGGTCCCGGAGGATGAGAGCAAACATATCTCCTCTATTCAGAGTCATGCAGATGTCATCTGTGGGGGCAATGAGGGCAGTTTGTGTATTGTGGTTGGGCCTAAAACTAGTCTGAATGTTGTTGAGAAGTTGGTGGTCATTGGGATATTCAGCGAGGTGTCTGCTAATGCTTTTGGTAGCAGGGAGATTGGTCTGTAGTTGGCAAGCATTGGAGGATTGAGAAGGGGTTTCTTCAGCAATGTGAGGACAGTTGCATGTCTTTAAACACCTGGGAAGGTCTAGAAAGAGGCGGAGGCATTCGGAATAGGTGTGATCATGGCACTGAATAATTGCTGTGTCCTAGAGTAGGTGTGGTGGGGCAGGGGTCCGATGGGGCCTCTGAGTAGACTTCACGGTGGTGACAGTTTCTCCTTCGGGAGATGACTAGCCACGTGGTTGCCATTGGCTTTTTGGATAAAATTTGGAAGTGCTTGGCAAGGTCTGTTGGGTCCGGTTGTAGGCTGAAGTTGCTGCAAATGGTGGTGATTTTGTTGCTAAAGGATTGAGAGAGTTTGTTGCAGAGTTTCTGCAAGGGGGTGATCAAGTTGGAGGTGGCTGACGGGGAGGTGAATTCTTTCACAATGGATAATATTTCTTTGTTTCTGTTGATGCTGGCATCAGTGATGACTACTAAAGCAGCACATTTGGTGGTTTGGATCATTTGGTGGTAACGTCTTACAGCAGATTTGAACATGCTCCTGTCGCCATTGTCCTGGCTTAGTCTCCATTTGCACTCCAGTTGTTTGCATTGGTATTTCATCAGTCTGAGTTCCTCCGTCTACCAAATGACACACAATCTGGTTCTTGCTGTATTTCTGTGTTTGAGGGGCAGCCAAGGAGTCGGTGCAGGAGGTGATCCAATTGTTGAAATTCCTTTTGGGGAGGCTTTTGCTGTGTTCGAGTTGGCGGTAGTTGAGCATGGTGCTCCTGTAATTGTCAGTGATACTGTTCCAGGTTTGGTGGGCTGGGCATGTGCATTGGACCAGCACAGGACTAGGACTTTCAGTTATAAATGTGAGTTTACGGATAAAAATGCTTTTATGAATAGGGCCATTGCTTTTCATGAATTAATTCTTTTTTGTCTAGTTTGATTCACCATGACAGGCATATAGCAGGTTCAAAAGGAAAGAAAAACCAACAATAAATCATTTATTTATTTATTCAATGCCTCTCTCTAATTTACAGCATATTAGGCATCTAGAAACCATGGCTAGTTGAGTGTGATCACACCTGGATGCTGTGGGTGAAAAGACAGTCTAAATGTAGTGCTAAAATATGAACTAATTGTTTGTTTCCATAAGCTGGCGATGTTTCGTGTAGGCAAGGGGAAAGACATTGGCCTGGTCTCTACGGGTGTCTATATACTGGGACCAGAGAGCCAAATCTGTACAGATGCGGAAATGTGTTGGTCCTGCCTTGGGCCCCCTGAAACAATCTATTATGGTCGATGGTTTGACACAATTTGAGGAACAGTGTGGGTCCTTTGGTTATGTGAAGGGGTCGTTTTCACTTTTATCCATTTTTAGTTCTTTTAGCCTTTTGCAGGAGCACGATTTTGTGGCAATTTTAAGTGCCATTTTACCACTGTAGATATTGTTTTATGTTGTCTGTATTTAAATATGTATTTGTTTGTGTGAAAGGCAGCCTTCCTTTGCATGTGGGCCGCAAATACTGCTAATCAAATTCAAATGTTCTGGGTCTCCGCACTGTTCCCAAAGCTGTATGCCTGGTCACTTTTTAAAAGAAGTTGGGTCGTCAATCAGTAATCGTGAAAGGGTGGTTTTATGGATATTGCCCATGCTCTTGAATCCTTTGTTCTACTGAGAGCCAGTAGAAGGCTTTCAGGGCACATGTTGCATAACCACAAATACTTTAATACTTGCTGATAACCTGACAACGTAATGCAAAATTGAGCCAAGAGTGTAGGTGTCCTTTTAGTTGTGGTTTATTAGAGGATGCAGTCTCAAGCCCATTATGAAAAATATTAATTAATTAGCATTCAGTAGATGCCATCTGTCACTAGTTTACAATGCAGACGGAAAACTGGTAACAATCACAGTGCTTGATTGACAGCATACTGGGATTTTTTTTTAAATTTGACAATGACAGCAGTCCTACAATGTCCCAAGTGATAGTCTCGCCAGAAGGTGGCTCTGGCATGCCAACAAGATAGGAAGGTGTGATCTCACTGACAGGAGGAAAGCCAATAGATGTAATAATGTGAATATTGTACACATACATTTATTAATGTTCATTTTTGTACATTGGAAAACGTTTCTAATGGATTTAAAGCTGTTGAAAGACCTGGTGCACCAATGACTGAATGGAGATGCACAATGCACGCATGTTTAGTGAACAGGTGAAAGCCTGCACATTCTTTGTTTGTTAACCCTTTTGCTGCTAGGCCTCCCTCCATGATTCATCACAGTGCTAAGCCTTTTTTTGGCTATTTGGCATATTTTGCTCTTGGGTCGCCATAACGTTTTGTCCACATAAGCTATCCACACCAAATATGTGGTGTTTGTTTTCCAACATCCTAGGCACCCTAAAGGTACCCAGTGTTTGTCGTTTCTCCCAGAGGGGACCGAGAAATTCGCCAATGTGTAACAAAATTGTGGTTATTTTTGGAAAAAAGTGCTGCAGAATAAAGTGCCTACTTTTTTCCTGCAAATGCCATCAGCACAAGGTTTGTGGTGGTAAAATCACCATCTTCTTAGCGGTCAGAAACAGGCAGACATAATTCAGAAAACCAACTTTTTAACAGAGTTTCGACATTTAATGGTAGATAACCCATCTTTCCTATTTTTTGTCTTTCCAACCTCCATCCAGGTTGTGGTGGAAACAACTGTGAAACCCATGGTGGATTTGGAAAGCTATATATTTCTGAAAACTAGACAAAGTTATGATTTCACCAAGTCGTCGTTTGTTTAGATTCTTCAAGGCTTTCCCAAAGAAAGTGTTGAAGTAAAATAAAAATGAAAATAAGAATGAAAAAGTGGCCATTTCAGACATTTTCATTTGTTACTTCTCATCATGATGGCTGATTTACAAAAGAAATGTATCATTACATCTACTAACCCATATAGTTGTGGGGACATATAGGGTTTGTGGGTTTTCCAAGAACTTTAGGTACCCAGAGCCAATAACTGAGCTGCACCTTACAATGGTTTTTCATTGTGTACTGAGTGTAAAGCAATTCATATGGTAAAATATAAACTGCGAAAAATAGGTATGAAGGAAACCTATGTATTTCCTAAATTGGCATACAATATGGAGTTTAGAAGCAGAGGTTATTTGCACATCTCTGACCTTGTGGGTACCCACAATAGAGGGAATTCCTCAAAATGTCTTCTTTCTTACACACATTGGTATTAACACTTGTTCTACTATTCTGGGTTTCCCTAAGTTTCCAAAAACAATGGTACCACACTTGTGTGGGTAGAGCTAGTACCTGTGACAGGAAAGGCCCCAAAATGCAACATGAACACATCAAATGTTTCCACTAAAAACTGACACTTGTTGTGCAGTGTCCCTAACTGTGGATTTTGGGCCTCAACTCAGTTGGTACCAACGTAAACCAAGCAAATATGTACATTTTTTAAAGTCAAACACCTAGGGAAATCCAGATAGAGGTGACTTGCATGGCTGTCACACCAGGTTGTTTTACCCAGAATCCCTTGCAAACCTCAAACAAAACACATTTTCCCCCATATTTCTGTGATGGAAAGTTCTGGAATCTGCAGGAAGCAACACATTTGCTTCCACCCAGCATTCCACTAAGTCTTCTGATATAAATTTTGCCTCACTTGTGTGGGTAGGTCTAGAGTATGCAACAGGAAACGGTCTAAAATCCAACATGGATACATCATATTTTCCACTCAAAACTGACCTTTTTTGCAATCTGCCTAGCTGTGGATTATGGGCACTAGCTCAGCCGACATCTAAGGAAACCTAGCAAACCTGTACAGTTTTGAAAACTAGACATGTAGGGGAATCCAGGATTAGGTGACTTGATGGATCTCATGAGGTTTGTTTACCCAGAATGCCCTGCAAACCTCTTACCTTGCCTGAAATCATGCATTTTCCTTACATTTCTGTGATGGAAACTTCCAGAATCTGCAGGAATTCATAAAATTCCTACCACCCATTATTGGCCCACCTGTACTTATAAAAATGAAGCCCCACTTGTATGGCTGGGCCTTTTGCCCACAAAAGGAATTAATCAAACCAAGGACAATGGGAGCCTTGCATGGGGACTCCTTTTGACCTCAGTTGGATATATTCCTATCCCTGCCCCTAGGCCCAACCACATACATGGCATAGGATTTTTATCTGCACAACTGAAGAAATGATGTGTGATAAGACTTTTATGGATTCCTGTGGATTCCAAAAGTTTCCATCAGAGAAATGTAGGAAAAATGAGTAATTTCAGGCAAAGATTGAGGCTTGCAGGGAATTTGGGGTAAGAAAACCTCATGGGACTCACACAAGGCACACCTACCTGGAATCCTCTCATTGTCGGCTTTTAAAAAAGTGTCTGTGTTTGGTAGGTTTCCATGGGTGGCAGCCGAGCATGTCCCCCAATCCTGTACCACACCTAGTGCTGATCTCTCCACGTAGCAGTTTAGAGCCTTTTGTGTCAAGGTCTCTTGGCCCACCCCCAAAAGTCACATACCATTTTTATAAGAAGACTTGGAGGAATGCTGTGTTTTGGCTTCTCAAAGATTCTAGAAGTTTTCCTCACAGAAATGTGTTTTCTTTAGTCTGCTCCCCCGATATCTAGTATTCAGAACTGTCTCTCTCAGGTAGTTTTTTGAGGTGGCAGCCTACCCAAGCCCAAAAGTGCAGATGTTCACAATTGTAAGTGGGATGATACTGGGAGTTAGCCAAACTCTCCTGGCCCATTTGTAAAAACAACACCCAAATGAAGCAAATGTCCTCTTGCTTGCCATTGGGATGGAATGATTTAGTCCGCATGTGAGTTGGGTCAAGTGCACTTGTCAGAAACTGGAAAATTATTTTAGGAGGGAGTGACACCCTATCAATACACTATGATTAGTCCAAAACACAGTTTTATAGAGAATCTCTTCCCAATGACCAGTAGCAATGGCAGAAGCAGCATGCAGTCACCATCGAAGTGAGTGCTATGTTCAAGCAGTACCAACAAATCTAAAGTCAAAATAAAAACACAAGCAAAATCCCACATCAATTTGGAAAATACATATAAATTTAATGAGCACACAAACACCAAGGCCCTCATTTACAAGGCCCTGTCGGCACACTGCACCACTGGAGCATCATTTTTTTAAGCTCTCGTGCCACAGTGTGCCAGTCCATGTTTACAATGCCATGCACAGCCACCTTGCATGACTTTTCATGGCCTTGTAAATATGGACCCCTTTCGTGGATAACACTGCATGAAGGGGGCATTCCATGGCTGTCGCTTGGGGTGTTCTCATGCAACTCCCATGTAATCTGAGGGAATCTGACGCAGTCCCAGATATACAAGTCTGGGAATGCGTCAGATTCCCACACCACCCCAGGGGTGGCCTAAGAGTGAGACACCGGGGTATTTCTTCCCGCTTTTTCCTCTTTCTATGTGTGCTGCATTCTGCAGCACACGCAGAAAGAGGAAAACACATCTTGTTGTTGTCTTTGTGCAGGAAGGTGTCCCTTTCTGCACAAAAACAATCATCCCCACAATGCAGGCCCCCTTGCACCATGGTGCAAGGGTGCCTGCATTGGCACATGGCAGCAATGTGTTCACCAGTGCAGGGGGAGAGGACAGAAATGCACCGTTTCTTGTAGATACAGCACATTTCTGCCCATTCTTGGTGGCGATGGGTGGCGCAGCAATACACTTGCTGTGCCGCCCTGCTCCACCAGCCTTGTAAATGCCTAAGTTGGGTAAGGGATATAGAGACATGAATTTCACATTTTTACAGCCAAAAAAACCTGGATAAAGTAAACTCTATAGAAAAAACAGTAGTTTGTGTTTTTACCAGGACATAAGTGCACTGTCAGGCTGACAGTGATGGAGTGGAGGTTGGTGACACCAAGTGGGTCGACCTGGTCAAGATTTTACCTTTGGACTTTCTCATTGAAATGAAAGCCAAAATACTTTAGCAGGACAATGCCAAGGCAAAGGCCAGTGTGGGATCTTTGAAGTCAGATACACTATTAGCGAACTCCCCTTGATGCCATTTGTTTTGGTTCAAAGGCTGTAAGTGGGACCAAACCAGATTTTATAGCCACAGAGTTTGCTTCAAGGCTTGAATACATTTGATGCCTCTCCATTGTCTAAGATGTTATCTAGGCCTGGGCAAAATTTTAATTCTATTGATGTAATTTACATAACTTCAGAAATATTGCATTATGCTTCTTATGCAAAACTCCTGAAACTATGCCAGTACCACAGTTCACATAATCATGCACCATTTATGGTAAAAAAGTTTCCATAAACACACCATTACGCACAGGAACAAGAGAACAAAAGAAGCTTTTGTTCATAGTGCTTGTCTTTGAATCTGTCCTTTGCTCAAATTTGAGCAAGGATGCATTTCATTCTAAAATATAGCACAAAATGATGGATTTTTATTTTGTGTAATTTTATCATAATTACACAAAAGTAAATTACACACATTTTTTGCACCCCTAATTTTATCTGTGAACGTAGTAACTTTTGTGGTTCTTAAAATCCTTCAGCTGGAAGGCTGAAAGCTGTAGGCAAGCAGGAGTCACACGGCCAGATACCTTTATCATGAGCCGAACACCCTTTCAGCACAATAAAAAGCTTCAAGAGGGACAGACCTGGGTTTCTTGCCCGCTTTGGATGCGACCTTCCTGAGCAAGCCTCTGCACTTTCTCCTTATCCTCAAAAGATACAGAAATTACTAAGCTCCACTTTTTCTCTGCTGGGAATATTTATTTTGACCAGTCATTCAGCCCACAGCTCCATAAGGCAGGCGTTAAGGCACTAGGTCTCTCTTCAGCTAGGTCTCTAGCATTCCCCTGTGGTCAGCTAGACCCTCTTTAATTCAAGACTACTTCAGTTTCTGTGTCTCCAGATAAGGCAAACCGGAGGTCAATCAACCAGTGTTTGGAGTTATGTTCCAGCTCCTGGTTGACTACAGGATTCATGAGCCCTTGAATCATTTCCTCTAACAAAAGCAATAGGAGAATGCCTCTTTGGCATCTCCAACTGAAAAGAAGATGTGCCTGGTGTACCCTTAGTTCTTCCAGCTGTTTTCATGCCTCTAAGATGGCAAATCCCTGCTAACTTCGCAGAAGTTAACACTTCTCTCCTTTTCCTGGACTTTTGTCTACAGAGCCACAGTCATCAACTCTCCCAGCCAAAGATACCTATTCTAAATCTCAAGCTGTGAAGTGGTTGAAAGCCTCACTCAGGCAGACAAAAGTACCTTTTAAAATTAAGTGGATATAACTTTGAAGTATTTGCCTAGCATTTTCATAAAACAAGACTTTTTTTTTAGCACACCTAGGGGAGTTTTATGACATTTTAGCTCAACCTGCACAGTGGAAATAGCTCTTAGGCCTTCAGTCACTAAGAGATCACACTTTCTAAATATATCATCTATCCCTGTTTCACATATTAGACAATATGCCTTGTAGGCACAAATATCATACTTTAGATGACTTCATAATGTGTGAACTACTTGTTATGGAACCCCCTTTAAACTGCAGCACAGCAAGAGCACAGTGGTGCTCCTGGCAGCCATATGTTTTGTCAGAAATGTGGGTCGTATAAATATATACTGCAGCATAGAAATGAAAATGAACTTCCATGCCACTGATACAGTTTCTGTACCATCAACTATGGCCTTACAGGAAAGCTAAAAAGATCAAATAGGTTAAACCAATTTTATCTTAGGACCAGAGCCCATACACTGTGAAACATAGTAGCAGTGCCACAGTGCACAGATCCCTAATAGTAGCAAAAACAGGATCCAGAAGAAGGCAAATAATTGGAGGTTACCATGCAGAAAAGGAAACTTTGCAACAGCCCTGTTCTCTTTTCTGAAATCATTGTATTCATATCCAGGGGTGTAATTACAACATTGGGCTTGAAAATCATTGAATTATTGGTAATGCAATGCTTCTGGCTGCACATAGGGTTTTTGCATGTCCAGAGTAAAAGCAGTTTTGAGTCAATTGTTTCCAATCTGATGAAATAGCTCTCATTTTGTGGTGCTCAAAGTAAGATTGTGCTCCTTAAAAATAGGTTTTGCAGCCTGGAGTTTGGAAGGATTACAGATGGATTATGTAACCCCACTGGTCAAGCTAGTTGTATTGCTTCCGAGGTTGACAACATGCCACTTAAATAAACATCTTCTGATGTAAAGCACTGATCTGGGATCCACCATGGCAAGCTGAAGATTGTTTTACAAGCCAACCTGAATGGTGTTTGCCATTGTATGAGGTCTGGATGGCAGTAGGCCATTGTTTTCATTCATGGCATTTTAAGGTCAATAATAAGATAACCATGGCACCAGGTAAGCAGATTCTCCCATTATTTCTCCCATGAATAGAAACAACAAAGTTAACTGTAGCCACAGTTTGCTATAGCTCTGCCTGTTTACCTAGTATCTAGATGTGCAATTAGTCAAACCTGGGTGTAAGGAAAGCAAATATGTATAGGCCGCCAGGTGTCCGATGATGAACCTACAGAATGGTTCAAAGAACTTGGTTAGTATTAGATGTTTGTATATATATACACCAAATCATATGGTGTTTAAACACTATCCGTTCATCAGTGTATTAAAGCCCTCATGTACTTATAAACAAATGTCCAATTCTTCTTCCTTTGTGTAGGAAAGTACCATCTTGCCTGGCATGTTACCCCCATTTTTCACTGTATATATGTTGTTTTAGTTGTATGTGTCACTGGGACCCTGGTAACCCAGGGCCCCAGTGCTCATAAGTGTGCCTGAATGTGTTACCTGTGTAGTGACTAACTGTCTCACTGAGGCTCTGCTAATCAGAACCTCAGTGGTTATGCTCTCTCATTTCTTTCTAAATTGTCACTAACAGGCTAGTGACCAATTTTACCAATTTACATTGGCTTACTGGAACACCCTTATAATTCCCTAGTATATGGTACTGAGGTACCCAGGGTATTGGGGTTCCAGGAGATCCCTATGGGCTGCAGCATTTCTTTTGCCACCCATAGGGAGCTCTGACAATTCTTACACAGGCCTGCCACTGCAGCCTGAGTGAAATAACGTCCACGTGATTTCACAGCCATTTTACACTGCACTTAAGTAACTTATAAGTCACCTATATGTCTAACCTTTACCTGGTAAAGGTTAGGTGCAAAGTTACTTAGTGTGAGGGCACCCTGGCACTAGCCAAGGTGCCCCCACATTGTTCAGAGCCAATTCACTGAACTTTGTGAGTGCGGGGACACCATTACACGCGTGCACTACATATAGGTCACTACCTAGATGTAGCTTCACCATGGTAACTCCGAATATGGCCATGTAACATGTCTATGATCATGGAATTGCCCCCTCTATGCCATCCTGGCATTGTTGGTACAATTCCATGATCCCAGTGGTCTGTAGCACAGACCCTGGTACTGCCAGACTGCCCTTCCTGGGGTTTCACTGCAGCTGCTGCTGCTGCCAACCCCTCAGACAGGCAGCTGCCCTCCTGGGGTCCAGCCAGGCCTGGCCCAGGATGGCAGAACAAAGAACTTCCTCTGAGAGAGGGTGTGACACCCTCTCCCTTTGGAAAATGGTGTGAAGGCAGGGGAGGAGTAGCCTCCCCCAGCCTCTGGAAATGCTTTGTTGGGCACAGATGTGCCCAATTCTGCATAAGCCAGTCTACACCGGTTCAGGGACCCCTTAGCCCCTGCTCTGGCGCGAAACTGGACAAAGGAAAGGGGAGTGACCACTCCCCTGACCTGCACCTCCCCTGGGAGGTGTCCAGAGCTCCTCCAGTGTGCTCCAGACCTCTGCCATCTTGGAAACAGAGGTGCTGCTGGCACACTGGACTGCTCTGAGTGGTCAGTGCCACCAGGTGACGTCAGAGACTCCTGCTGATAGGCTCCTTCAGGTGTTAGTAGCCTTTCCTCTCTCCTAGGTAGCCAAACCCTCTTTTCTGGCTATTTAGGGTCTCTGTCTCTGGGGAAACTTGAGATAACGAATGCATGAGCTCAGCCGAGTTCCTCTGCATCTCCCTCTTCACCTTCTGATAAGGAATCGACCGCTGACCGCGCTGGAAGCCTGCAAACCTGCAACATAGTAGCAAAGACGACTACTGCAACTCTGTAACGCTGATCCTGCCGCCTTCTCAACTGTTTTCCTGCTTGTGCATGCTGTTGGGGTAGCCTGCCTCCTCTCTGCACCAGAAGCTCCGAAGAAATCTCCCGTGGGTCGCCGGAATCTTCCCCCTGCAACCGCAGGCACCAAAAAGCTGCATTACCGGTCCCTTGGGTCTCCTCTCAGCACGACGAGCGAGGTCCCTCGAATCCAGCGACACCGTCCAAGTGACCCCCACAGTCCAGTGACTCTTCAGCCCAAGTTTGGTGGAGGTAAGTCCTTGCCTCACCTCGCTGGGCTGCATTGCTGGGAACTGCGACTTTGCAAGCTACTCCGACCCCTGTGCACTTCCGGCGGAAATCCTTCGTGCACAGCCAAGCCTGGGTCCACGGCACTCTAACCTGCATTGCACGACTTTCTAAGTTGGTCTCCGGCGACGTGGGACTCCTTTGTGCAACTTCGGCGAGCACCGTTTCACGCATCCTCGTAGTGCCTGTTTCTGGCACTTCTCCGGGTGCTACCTGCTTCAGTGAGGGCTCTTTGTCTTGCTCGACGTCCCCTCTCTCTGCAGGTCCAATTTGCGACCTCCTGGTCCCTCCTGGGCCCCAGCAGCGTCCAAAAACGCCAAACGCACGATTTGCGTGTAGCAAGGCTTGTTGGCGTCCATCCGGCGGGAAAACACTTCTGCACGACTCTCCAAGGCGTGGGGGATCCATCCTCCAAAGGGGAAGTCTCTAGCCCTTGTCGTTCCTGCAGTATTCACAGTTCTTCAGCCTAGTAAGAGCTTCTTTGCACCAACCGCTGGCATTTCTTGGGCATCTGCCCATCTCCGAGCTGCTTGTGACTTTTGGACTTGGTCCCCTTGTTCCACAGGTACCCTCAGTCAGGAATCCATCGTTGTTGCATTGCTGATTTGTGTTTTCCTTGCATTTTCCCTCTAACACGACTATTTTGTCCTTAGGGGAACTTTAGTGCACTTTGCACTCACTTTTCAGGGTCTTGGGGAGGGTTATTTTTCTAACTCTCACTATTTTCTAATAGTCCCAGCGACCCTCTACAAGGTCACATAGGTTTGGGGTCCATTCGTGGTTCGCATTCCACTTTTGGAGTATATGGTTTGTGTTGCCCCTATCCCTATGTTTCCCCATTGCATCCTATTGTAACTATACATTGTTTGCACTGTTTTCTAAGACTATACTGCATATTTTTGCTATTGTGTATATATATCTTGTGTATATTTCCTATCCTCTCACTGAGGGTACACTCTAAGATACTTTGGCATATTGTCATAAAAATAAAGTACCTTTATTTTTAGTATAACTGTGTATTGTGTTTTCTTATGATATTGTGCATATGACACTAAGTGGTACTGTAGTAGCTTCACACGTCTCCTAGTTCAGCCTAAGCTGCTCTGCTAAGCTACCATTATCTATCAGCCTAAGCTGCTAGACACCCTATACACTAATAAGGGATAACTGGGCCTGGTGCAAGGTGCAAGTACCCCTTGGTACTCACTACAAGCCAGTCCAGCCTCCTACATTGGTTGTGCAGCGGTGGGATAAGTGCTTGAGACTACTTACCACTCTTGTCATTGTACTTTTCATAAGAGAAAAATATACAAAACAAGGTCAGTGTATATACACATAGCCAAAAAGTTTTGCATTTCCTCTTTTCACTCTTTTCTAAGTGCTGAAAAGTACTTCTAAACTTTCAAAAAGTTCTTAAAAGTTTAAAAAGTTTTTTCTATCTTTCCAAAAAGTTCTGAAAACTTTTTTCTCTTTTTCTATCACTTTAACTCTCTCTAAAAAATGTCTGGCACAGGAAAAAATGTTGAACTGTCCAAACTTGCATATGATCACCTTAGCTGGAAAGGAGCAAGGAGTCTCTGCATAGAGAGAGGTTTGAGTGTAGGGAAGAATCCTTCTTTAGAACTGTTAATTAATATGCTTAGAGTACAGGATAAGGCCATAAGTGCCCAATCTGTAGAAAAAGTAGCTAATGGTTCTCAATCTGATCCAGGGACTCCCCCAGGAAAAGGTTCAGGAAAGAAACTTCTCAGCCTGCCCATTACTAGACAGTCTAGCATAGTTGGTACAGAGGTTGAATCACACCATACTAATGGTGTGCTCTCACATTATACTGGTAGCCAAGCTGTTAGGGTGCCCTCTGTAAGGGACAGGTCTCCATCTGTTCATTCCCATCATACCTCTGTATCTAGAAATGTCCCTCCCACCCACCCTGATGACAGATTGTTAGAAAGGGAGCTCAATAGATTGAGAGTGGAGCAAACCAGGCTGAAGCTCAAGAAGCAACAGCTGGATTTGGATAGACAGTCTTTAGAAATAGAGAGGGAAAGACAGAAGATGGGTTTAGATACCCATGGTGGCTATCATTTACTGGAAAAGGTAGGGATAGGCTCCTTACTGTAAAAGAAAATGATGCTAACAATTTCCAAGTTCTTAAGAATGCACTCCTGGATGGTTATGGCTTAACCACTGAACAGTACAGGATAAAGTTCAGAGATACCAAAAAGGAGTCTTCACAAGACTGGGTTGATTTCATTGACCAGGCAGTGAAGGCCTTGGAGGGGTGGTTTCATGGCAGTAAAGTTACTGATTATGACAGCCTGTATAACTTGATCCTGAGAGAGCATATTCTTAATAATTGTGTGTCTGATTTGTTGCACCAGTACTTGGTGGACTCTGATCTGACCTCTCCCCAAGAATTGGGAAAGAAGGCAGACAAATGGGTCAGAACAAGAGTGAACAGAAAAGTTCATACAGGGGGTGACAAAGATGGCAACAAAAAGAAGGATGGTAAGTCTTCTGACAAGGGTGGGGACAAATCTAAAAATGAGTCTTCATCAGGCCCACAAAAACACTCTGGTGGGGGTGGTGGGTCCAAATCCTCCTTTAATCAGAACAAGGAAAAGAAACCATGGTGCTATTTATGTAAAATAAAAGGCCATTGGACAACAGATCCCAGTTGTCCAAAGAAAGGCACCACAGCTCCTACCACTAAAACCCCTACTGCTACACCTAGTGTCCCTACTAATAGCAGTGGTGGTGGGAGCAAACCTACTAATAGCCAATCCAAGGGAGTAGCTGGGCTCACTTTTGGTAATTTAGTTGGGGTTGGTCTGATTAGGGAGACCACAGAGGCTACTTTAGTCTCTGAAGGGGCTATTGATTTAGCCACTTTGGTTGCTTGCCCCCATAACTTGGAGAAGTACAAGCAACTAACCCTAATAAATGGTGTTGAGGTCCAGGCCTACAGGGACACAGGTGCCAGTGTCACAATGGTGATTGAGAAACTGGTGCACCCTGAACAACACATACTTGGACACCAGTACCAAGTAACCGATGCTCACAACATAACACAAAGCCACCCCATGGCTGTTGTAAATATCAACTGGGGGGGGGTATCTGGTCCAAAGAAAGTTGTGGTAGCTTCAGATTTACCTGTAGACTGTCTATTAGGGAATGATTTGGAGACATCAGCTTGGTCAGATGTGGAGTTGGAGGCCCATGCAGCAATGCTGGGCATCCCAGGGCATATTTTTGCTTTGACAAGGGCTCAGGCCAAAAAGCAAAAAGGACAGGGAAGCTTGGATCCTGGAACAATGGACCAAGTGCTCCCTAAAACTAGGGCTAGTAGAAGCAAACCACTTCCTACTATTCCTCCCTCTACAGTGGATTCTACTTCTGAGGAAGAAGAATTCCCTCCCTGTGCAGAACCTACACCAGAGGAGCTGGAAGCAGACACTGCTGAGCTTTTGGGTGAAGGGGGGCCTGCCAGGGAGGAGCTGAGTGTGGCACAGCAAACCTGTCCCACATTAGAGGGTCTCAGAAAGCAAGCTGTCAAACAGGCTAATGGGGATGTCAGTGACTCTCACAGAGTTTACTGGGAGGACAACCTCTTGTACACTGAGCATAGGGATCCTAAACCTGGAGCTGCCAGGAGATTAGTGATTCCTCAGGAGTACAGAAAGTTCCTCCTAACACTGGCACATGACATTCCCTTAGCTGGGCACCTGGGTCAAATGAAAACTTGGGACAGATTGGTACCATTGTTTCATTGGCCTAGGATGTCTGAGGACACAAAATAATTTTGTAAGTCCTGTGAAACCTGTCAAGCCAGTGGCAAGACAGGTGGCACTCCAAAGGCACCCCTTATCCCACTGCCTGTGGTTGGGGTTCCCTTTGAAAGGGTAGGGGTTGACATAGTTGGCCCCCTTGACCCTCCTACTGCTTCAGGCAATAGGTTTATCTTGGTGGTAGTGGACCATGCCACAAGATATCCTGAAGCTATTCCTTTAAGGACCACTACAGCTCCTGCAGTGGCAAAGGCCCTCCTGGGAATATTTTCCAGGGTGGGCTTCCCAAAGGAAGTAGTATCAGACAGAGGAAGCAATTTCATGTCTGCATACTTAAAGGCCATGTGGAAGGAGTGTGGTGTAACTTACAAGTTCACAACACCCTATCATCCACAAACAAATGGACTGGTGGAGAGATTTAATAAAACTCTCAAAGGCATGATTATGGGACTCCCTGAAAAACTCCGCAGGAGATGGGATATCCTTCTACCATGCCTCCTTTTTGCCTACAGGGAGGTACCCCAGAAAGGAGTGGGCTTCAGCCCCTTTGAACTTCTTTTTGGACACCCTGTTAGGGGTCCACTCACACTTGTAAAGGAGGGTTGGGAACAACCTTTAAAAGCTCCTAAGCAGGATATTGTGGATTATGTACTTGGCCTCAGATCAAGGATGGCTGAGTACATGAAAAAGGCCATTAAAAACCTTCAGGCCAGCCAAGAGCTCCAGAAGCAATGGCATGATCAGAAGGCTGTTTTGGTTCAGTACCAACCAGGGCAGAAAGTGTGGGTCTTGGAGCCTGTGGCCCCAAGAGCACTCCAAGATAAATGGAGTGGTCCCCACACAATTGTTGAAAAGAAGGGTGAAGTCACCTACTTGGTTGACTTAGGCACTGCCAGGAGTCCCCTTAGGGTGCTCCATGTCAAACGCCTGAAACCCTACTATGACAGGGCTGATCTCACCCTGCTCATGGCAACAGATGAGGGACAGGAAGAAGACAGTGATCCTCTACCTGATCTCTTCTCGTCCACAGAACAAGATGCTCTTGTGGAAGGTGTAGTTTTGGCTGATTGTCTTACTGCTGAGCAGAAAGATAATTGCATAAATCTCCTAGGACAATTTTCAGAACTCTTCTCTACTGTGCCAGGCACCACTTCTTGGTGTGAGCACACTATAGATACTGGAGACAGTTTACCTGTCAAAAGTAAGATCTATAGGCAGCCTGACCATGTCAGGGACTGCATAAAGCAAGAAGTTCAGAAAATGTTGGAACTAGGAGTGGTTGAGCACTCTGACAGTCCATGGGCTTCTCCTGTGGTACTGGTACCAAAACCCAATTCTAAAGATGGAAAGAAGGAAATGAGGTTTTGTGTAGACTATAGAGGTCTCAACTTAGTAACCAAAACTGATGCTCACCCTATACCCAGGGCAGATGAGCTCATAGATACACTGGCATCTGCCAAGTATCTAAGCACTTTTGATTTGACTGCAGGGTATTGGCAGATCAAATTGTCAGAAGATGCTAAACCTAAGACTGCATTTTCTACCATTGGAGGACATTACCAGTTTACTGTAATGCCTTTTGGTTTAAAAAATGCACCTGCCACTTTTCAGAGGTTGGTGAACACAGTCCTGCAAGGGCTGGAAGCTTTCAGTGCAGCATATTTGGATGATATAGCTGTCTTTAGCTCCAGCTGGGATGATCACCTGGTCCACCTTTGGAAAGTTTTGGAGGCTCTGCAAAAGGCAGGCCTCACTATCAAGGCTTCAAAGTGCCAGATAGGGCAGGGTAAGGTGGTTTATCTGGGACACCTTGTTGGTGGGGAACAGATTGCACCACTTCAGGGGAAAATCCAAACTATTATTGATTGGGTTCCCCCTACCACTCAGACTGAGGTGAGAGCCTTCCTAGGCCTCACTGGGTATTACAGGAGGTTCATTAAGAACTATGGCTCCATTGCAGCCCCTCTTAATGACCTCACATCCAAGAAAATGCCTAAAAAGGTATTATGGACAGCAAGCTGTCAGAAAGCTTTTGAGGAGCTGAAGCAGGCCATGTGCTCTGCACCTGTCCTGAAAAGCCCTTGTTACTCTTAAAAATTCTATGTCCAAACTGATGCATCTGAATTAGGAGTAGGGGCAGTCCTATCACAACTTAATTCTGAGGGCCAGGATCAACCTGTTGCTTTTATTAGTAGAAGGTTGACCCCTAGAGAAAAGCGTTGGTCTGCCATTGAGAGGGAGGCCTTTGCTGTGGTCTGGTCTCTGAAGAAGTTGAGGCCATACCTGTTTGGCACTCACTTCATTGTTCAGACAGACCACAAACCTCTACTTTGGCTAAAACAAATGAAAGGTGAAAATCCTAAATTGTTGAGGTGGTCCATATCCCTACAGGGAATGGACTATACAGTGGAACATAGACCTGGGAGTAGCCACTCCAATGCAGATGGACTCTCCAGATATTTCCACTTAGACAATGAAGACTCATCAGGTAATGGCTAGTCTTATTGTCCTTCGTTTGGGGGGGGGGTTGTGTAGGAAAGTACCATCTTGCCTGGCATGTTACCCCCATTTTTCACTGTATATATGTTGTTTTAGTTGTATGTGTCACTGGGACCCTGGTAACCCAGGGCCCCAGTGCTCATAAGTGTGCCTGAATGTGTTACCTGTGTAGTGACTAACTGTCTCACTGAGGCTCTGCTAATCAGAACCTCAGTGGTTATGCTCTCTCATTTCTTTCTAAATTGTCACTAACAGGCTAGTGACCAATTTTACCAATTTACATTGGCTTACTGGAACACCCTTATAATTCCCTAGTATATGGTACTGAGGTACCCAGGGTATTGGGGTTCCAGGAGATCCCTATGGGCTGCAGCATTTCTTTTGCCACCCATAGGGAGCTCTGACAATTCTTACACAGGCCTGCCACTGCAGCCTGAGTGAAATAACGTCCACGTGATTTCACAGCCATTTTACACTGCACTTAAGTAACTTATAAGTCACCTATATGTCTAACCTTTACCTGGTAAAGGTTAGGTGCAAAGTTACTTAGTGTGAGGGCACCCTGGCACTAGCCAAGGTGCCCCCACATTGTTCAGAGCCAATTCACTGAACTTTGTGAGTGCGGGGACACCATTACACGCGTGCACTACATATAGGTCACTACCTAGATGTAGCTTCACCATGGTAACTCCGAATATGGCCATGTAACATGTCTATGATCATGGAATTGCCCCCTCTATGCCATCCTGGCATTGTTGGTACAATTCCATGATCCCAGTGGTCTGTAGCACAGACCCTGGTACTGCCAGACTGCCCTTCCTGGGGTTTCACTGCAGCTGCTGCTGCTGCCAACCCCTCAGACAGGCAGCTGCCCTCCTGGGGTCCAGCCAGGCCTGGCCCAGGATGGCAGAACAAAGAACTTCCTCTGAGAGAGGGTGTGACACCCTCTCCCTTTGGAAAATGGTGTGAAGGCAGGGGAGGAGTAGCCTCCCCCAGCCTCTGGAAATGCTTTGTTGGGCACAGATGTGCCCAATTCTGCATAAGCCAGTCTACACCGGTTCAGGGACCCCTTAGCCCCTGCTCTGGCGCGAAACTGGACAAAGGAAAGGGGAGTGACCACTCCCCTGACCTGCACCTCCCCTGGGAGGTGTCCAGAGCTCCTCCAGTGTGCTCCAGACCTCTGCCATCTTGGAAACAGAGGTGCTGCTGGCACACTGGACTGCTCTGAGTGGTCAGTGCCACCAGGTGACGTCAGAGACTCCTGCTGATAGGCTCCTTCAGGTGTTAGTAGCCTTTCCTCTCTCCTAGGTAGCCAAACCCTCTTTTCTGGCTATTTAGGGTCTCTGTCTCTGGGGAAACTTGAGATAACGAATGCATGAGCTCAGCCGAGTTCCTCTGCATCTCCCTCTTCACCTTCTGATAAGGAATCGACCGCTGACCGCGCTGGAAGCCTGCAAACCTGCAACATAGTAGCAAAGACGACTACTGCAACTCTGTAACGCTGATCCTGCCGCCTTCTCGACTGTTTTCCTGCTTGTGCATGCTGTGGGGGTAGCCTGCCTCCTCTCTGCACCAGAAGCTCCGAAGAAATCTCCCGTGGGTCGACGGAATCTTCCCCCTGCAACCGCAGGCACCAAAAAGCTGCATTACCGGTCCCTTGGGTCTCCTCTCAGCACGACGAGCGAGGTCCCTCGAATCCAGCGACACCGTCCAAGTGACCCCCACAGTCCAGTGACTCTTCAGCCCAAGTTTGGTGGAGGTAAGTCCTTGCCTCACCTCGCTGGGCTGCATTGCTGGGAACCGCGACTTTGCAAGCTACTCCGGCCCCTGTGCACTTCCGGCGGAAATCCTTCGTGCACAGCCAAGCCTGGGTCCACGGCACTCTAACCTGCATTGCACGACTTTCTAAGTTGGTCTCCGGCGACGTGGGACTCCTTTGTGCAACTTCGGCGAGCACCGTTTCATGCATCCTCGTAGTGCCTGTTTCTGGCACTTCTCCGGGTGCTACCTGCTTCAGTGAGGGCTCTTTGTCTTGCTCGACGTCCCCTCTCTCTGCAGGTCCAATTTGCGACCTCCTGGTCCCTCCTGGGCCCCAGCAGCGTCCAAAAACGCCAAACGCACGATTTGCGTGTAGCAAGGCTTGTTGGCGTCCATCCGGCGGGAAAACACTTCTGCACGACTCTCCAAGGCGTGGGGGATCCATCCTCCAAAGGGGAAGTCTCTAGCCCTTGTCGTTCCTGCAGTATTCACAGTTCTTCAGCCTAGTAAGAGCTTCTTTGCACCAACCGCTGGCATTTCTTGGGCATCTGCCCATCTCCGAGCTGCTTGTGACTTTTGGACTTGGTCCCCTTGTTCCACAGGTACCCTCAGTCAGGAATCCATCGTTGTTGCATTGCTGATTTGTGTTTTCCTTGCATTTTCCCTCTAACACGACTATTTTGTCCTTAGGGGAACTTTAGTGCACTTTGCACTCACTTTTCAGGGTCTTGGGGAGGGTTATTTTTCTAACTCTCACTATTTTCTAATAGTCCCAACGACCCTCTACAAGGTCACATAGGTTTGGGGTCCATTCGTGGTTCGCATTCCACTTTTGGAGTATATGGTTTGTGTTGCCCCTATCCCTATGTTTCCCCATTGCATCTTATTGTAACTATACATTGTTTGCACTGTTTTCTAAGACTATACTGCATATTTTTGCTATTGTGTATATATATCTTGTGTATATTTCCTATCCTCTCACTGAGGGTACACTCTAAGATACTTTGGCATATTGTCATAAAAATAAAGTACCTTTATTTTTAGTATAACTGTGTATTGTGTTTTCTGATGATATTGTGCATATGACACTAAGTGGTACTGTAGTAGCTTCACACGTCTCCTAGTTCAGCCTAAGCTGCTCTGCTAAGCTACCATTATCTATCAGCCTAAGCTGCTAGACACCCTATACACTAATAAGGGATAACTGGGCCTGGTGCAAGGTGCAAGTACCCCTTGGTACTCACTACAAGCCAGTCCAGCCTCCTACACTTTGTATATATGCATGCATGTATATTGTATTTCTATAGCACAAACCTATACAAAAGGCAGCAGAGTGCTGTACATGGTCAAAGATAGGCATAAAGTAAATTAGTAATAGGAGAGGAAGCTGGGTGTGGACGGTTAATGAGTTGTGCTGTACTGTTCTTTAAAGAGGCGAGTCTTCAAATGGTGCCCTGGTTGTGGGTGTGCAGAGAACCAGCAGAGATGATAAGCTTGTCTGCAAGATAAGTAGGTGTGCTTGTTGTTATGGCTTTGTAAATGATGCAGATACAAGGGTTTCAGCAGGAGTTCCGAAGTTACTTTATGGAGTTAATGGTTTGACTTTCTTTAGAAAAGAGAGCTGATACCATACTATCTTTGCTTTTAGGCGATGTGTTCCTTGAGTGTGACGTTGATGTTCAGGTTGAATCCAAGTGAGTTGGCATGTGGTGAATATTGTGGTTCGGAGCCTTCAAGGTTCATGACAGGTTTGTACAAGATCTTGCTTGCTGTTTCGGCGAATAACAGGAATTCTGTCTTGGTTGAGTTGAGCTTCAGGTAGGTGCTGGACATCCAGGTCTACTTGATGTGCAAGCAGTGTTTGAGGCTTTGAATAGCTGAAGCAGAGGTGTGTTTTATCGATGTTGTTATCTGTGAGTAAAGCTCAAAGGAGCTTCATTCAGTGTTTTATTTTCCTACTTAGTAACTTTGTGAACATGTATAACAGCCATACAGTAACCTTTTTTTAAGGTTTTATATGGTGAAAACTGAACCCAAAGTATTGGAGTGCTTTACATAAGACCCAGTTACATTGCACAAGGACACAATAATTTTTTTTATTTGTAAGGTACTGGGAGATTAAGTGATTTGGATACAATCACAGGATTGTAAGCCAACACCGGGGCTCAAACTTGGTTCTCCAGTTCCAAAGTCTGCAGTTCTGGCCATGGCACCAGATCCCCTACCCTTGAGTTATGAACGTTCTCACATAATGATTCAATGGATCAACAAAGCAGACTATTGCTGTGGAACCAACCATGAATGCTTTTAGCTGTTTACATTAAACAAACATGTTTTATTGGAAAACAACACCCACAAATTCCTGGATGTACTTTCAATCACATCAGGTCACCATGGGGGTGTGACCTTATAGGACCCTTAAAACACAGAAAAAATAGAATGGTGAAAGCATATGGGTGAATTTCACACACAACTGATTTGAACTATAATAGCAGTGTAAAAATGCTGTTATTTTTGAGCAGTGCGCCAAGTGGCTTCATACTGTCTTTTATTTTCCTACTTGGAAATCTTGTGTTGAGTAACAAATGAGCTCAAACAACAAATCAATGGATGAATAAAACAGAATTTTGGTGTGGATATACCTGAGCCATATTTACAGCTAATTACCTTAAACATGTCTTTTGGAAAACAATATCACGATTACTGGAAGTACTTTGAATCACAGGTGAGAGAGAGGGTTGTTTTGTGTGTCTGTTTCTTTTTTTTATGGGATCATTAAAACAGATAAATTGTGAATGCAAACAGAATGGTGATGTCATTTGGGTGAATTTCAAAAATGTTTTTGTCCCAATTTCTATAATCTACCAACTTCTAAAACATAATATGTTATTTTCGGAATTTGCAGTATCTTCTGGAATACTTTACTCAAACAAGGAAATAAGGGACAGTCTATGACCGGCTTTGTCTCTTCATCAAGGCCATCTGGACCCTTGCTTGTTCACCAAGTCTTGGTCATATTCAACAGTGAGCTATCTCCTGACACTGTTCATCATTGCAGGACAAATGATGGTTTACCACCACCACTTCGGGACGGTGGTCTACAATAAATGCTACTCTGCCACTCTCTCTTGTATGCACCCACAACCCAAAAGTACTCTGAGGTCACATTAAGATAATTGTAATTGTAATTTTAATTATATATCGCTTACTACCCCTGACAAGGCATCGAAGCACATTCTGGCAAGTAGCACACTACTCCAGAACCCAAGAGGAATTAGTGGTGGATTAGTATAGGGAAATATGAGTACAGTATTGGTATTATTATGAGTTAATTTGAGCACAGCATATGTGAGTTTGTTAGTTGGATTGACTAGAGTAATGGAGAGATAGAGGAGGGATGAATCCAGAAATGTTAATTGAGAGTTTATAGTAATAGGATGAGGCTTGGGATGAGTAAAGGAGAGATGGGGAGGGAAGAGTCTTTGGAAAGGAGTTAGGGAGATCATAGTAGCAGGAGGGGTTTTGCATCAGTCAAAGGTGAGAAAATGAGGGAAAATTTAGTAGGGTTATTTGGGAGATCATGGTAGTAAACTGAGGTTTTACGTGAGCTAGAAGCGGTAGAGGAGGGAAGAGCTTAGGCAGGGTTACTTTGGAGATGGAAGTATTAGAATGAGTTTGGGATGAGTCAGAGTGGGGATGGAGGATAGATTGATAGAGACATAGGGTGATGGGGAGATAGAGTAAAGCTTACAAGAGAGTAAGATTGGTATTCTTATTTATTAATTAATTATTTTAATTATTTATATATATTATTATTTTTATTTATTTTAATTATTTTATTTTGAAATGTATTTATAGATTTAATTTCATGTATTTTTATTTATTTTTTCTTTAGTACAGTAGGACTAGAGTAATAAACCAATAGACATGTAAATACATAGTAAGGGAATATATCTGCAAAGAATAATGGGTATAATAATATGAGAAGAAAAGTAGCATTTTATAAACATAGACTTTTAAGATTTGCAATATTTGAAGTTAATTAATAAGTGTACTTTTCTATCATTCATTTATCTTTCCTCAATTTATGAATAGCGAAATGCTTGCTGTTAAATAGTTATGATAACATTTGCTCATTGTGAGATAAGAAAGAAAGCAGTGATTCATAAGTATCTAATATAACAACTTATCTAGGAGCTATATATGTATATATATGTATACACACAAACACACATATATATATATATTTAACCATGAGTAAATATACATTTGTTAAACAGGCTTAAAAAGTATGTGTATAACTTACTATTAAGAGATAGTAATGATACATATTTCTTAAAGAACTATACATATCTAGAATATACACATAATCAGATTATAAATATTTATCAACACAGGCATATGCAGCCCATTGCTGTTTGAATATGGTGGTTATGAAGGAAAGAGCCAACTCTTGAGTAGTCTTCTGAAGACAAGATAATTATCAGTGAATCTTATATTTGGGGATAATGAATTCTATAGTTTGACTGATTGAACAGAGAAGGATGTACCACCTATTGTCTTTTTCTTGTATGGTGGTGTTTGAAGCCGGGGTGCCAATCTTGAGCGGAAGCTTCTTTGTCGAATGTATTTTGTTATTTTGTTTCTGATGAAAAGCGGTCCTGTTATATGTATAGCTTTGTGGGTGATACAAAGCAGCTTGAAGGTGCATCTTCTGGAAATGGGTAACCAGTGTAGTGCTCCCAAGGCAGGGGAGATGTGAGCTTGTGACTTTACAGGTAATATTAGCCTGGCAGCTGGGTTCTGAATATATTGTAGTTTGTTCATAATAGATAAAGATGATCTATTGTAGAGGCCATTGGTATAATCCAGTAAGGATAGTACAAGAGATATAGTAGCCTGCAATCCGAGATTGGGCAAGTCTGCAGTGTCTTCAAGGTGATGAAGCTTGATCGTGCTAATTGGTCCACTTGGGCATTCATTGTTAACTTAGAGTTCATGGTAATCCCAAGGTTTTTAACTTCCCTGGATACTTGAGGAGGTGCTCCAAGACCATCAGGCGAGGTGCAGTGTGGGTCATAATTTTTCCAATCGCCACATGTGAGTATTTCTGTTTTGGAAGCATTCAGTTTGAGATGGCTCCAAGTCATCCACTGATCAACGGCTCTGAGGTAACTGAAGATTTGTAAGTTTTCAGTGTCTTTGGGGCATTCCAATTAAAGTAGTATTTGTGTGCCATCTGCATAGTTGTAGCATGTGAGTTGAAAATCATGGATCAATTACATCATGTAGATTTTGAAAAGCATAGGTGAGATCATTAATCCTCGGAAAACCCCTGCTTTTGTGAGATAAGGTTTGGACGAGAAGGGAGGAGAATAGATAATATTAGTTCTGTTTTGAAGGTAGGATGTAATCCAGTCGCGAGCAGACCCTTCTATGCCGGCTTCGTGGAGACTTTGAATTAGGGTGTCATGGTCAACTATATCAAAGGCAGCTGAGAGGTCCAAGAGAAGTATTGCAGCAACTCCATTGAGATCGACTGTGTTTTTAGGATCATCCTAGATTGCTATGAGTGCCAATTCAGTGCCTCTTCCTGGGCAGAATCCAGTTTGGTAGTCTGAAAGTATGGAATAGTCTTCAATGAATTGTGACATCTCGGCGAATGCTGGTCTTTCAATCTGTTTGCCCAGGAAAGGCCCATTTGTGATTGGCCTGTTGCTGTTGGGGTCCTATGGGTCTAAGTTTTTTTTTTTTTTTTTTTTTTTTAATAACGGACGTATGTAGGCCTTTCTCAGGTCTTCAGGAAAAGTTCCTGTAGTTAAAGAGTTATTGATGATTCTTCTTACAGGTGTGGCAGCAGAAGTAGAAAAAATAATGTTCTTGAAGATGTGTGGTGGACAAGGGTCTGAAGGGCAACCGGAAGGCCTACTTGTTTTGACCAAATCCATAAATTCACCTTGGGATATTTGTTTGAAGGAGTGCAGAGGCTGGGTTGGTTTACTCTTGGAGGGGATTTTAGGAAACGGATTGGTGCTGACTGGTTTCTTCTGTTTTAAATAGGAGTTCGTTGTGTCTGCCTTGGTTGTGTAATGAGTTGCCAGTTTGTTTGTGAAATCTTGAGTAGTGGGATGACTTCCTTCCATGCATTTAGGTTTTCAAAATTCATTGAGAATTTTATAAACTTCTTTAGTTGGAGATTTAGCATTTAGAATTCTGTTTGAGTAGTACCTTTTTAGCTTTTTTGATTGATGATTTGTATATTCTGTTAAGTTTGTGTAGCTGAAGTTTGTCTTGAATGTTGTTTATGAGAAATAGAAGCACTTCACAAAAACACAAATCAAATTAACATAAATTAAAATAAAATACAATTAAATAAAACATAAAATAAAAAAAGCTATTAGATAGATGACAGTTAGAACTAATTCACATGATCAAAACTCATTCCAGAATTATTTTTTATATTTGGGGAGGAACATGTATGCAGAAGAATTCTAAATAAATCTCAATTCTGTCTCCTGATACTACAATATTTACTCCTAAGCCTGCTGGATGCCTTTCATAATTGAAATAATGCACATCCCCATGTTCGTCAGCCTTAAATTGTATCTCTTGTGTGCCATGAAGGGTTAAATTTGCAAATTGCTTCGCTGTGCTGGGGGGACATTATGAAAGATGACTGCCATTGGCGCGGTCAGATATGACAGCGCCGATTTGATGCGTTGCCATCAAGGGCCTTCTAAGAGCTGAGCGCCCTGATGATTTTGTGATGCGAACAGTCGCATCGCAAAATGGTTTTCCTCTCCCGCTGCCTTTGCTTCCATCTGCTGCTGGGCCAAGACTCAGCCGGCTGTCTGCCTGTCACAGCATGTATTAAAATTAGCTGGGGAGGAGGCACTCAGTTGTGCTAATTACATTTTAATCATTCGAAATGTGTTGGCAAATCAAGGCTTGATTGCCATCTCAGAGTCTGTCTCCTCCAGCAGAGAGAAGGGGTTGACTGCATTAGACGGGTCCTGCTGTGCCCGCTTCTTTTGCGGAAGATGGAATATGGTGCCTGCTGGCTTGCTACGGAGACCGCTCTGGTACAATATTAAAAAGCCACAAGGCTTGTATCAAATCATCACTGTGTGAAGCCTGCTCATTCGCACCTCCCTGGGTACTGGCACAACTTGCTACTTTTAACTATGTCTCTAATGCGCTACTTACCTGTGGATAAGGACACTTCTCCGCCCATGTAGAAGAAAAAAGAGAAGAAGCATGTTGAGTCCTTCTTTCTTAGGTGAAAGAGGAAAGCAGGGTTAGATGTTTCTCCACACCCATATTAATAATAACTATAGATGTATTCTTTTATCGGTTGGGGGGTTCCCTCCTGCAAGGAAATTGGGAAAGGGCAGATGTCCTCTTGCATTTTCCATTTTTAGACTTCCATATGTCCTTGATGTTCAGAAAGGAACAAATAAAGCAAGTGCGGACATTTAGTAAATGGTTCTTTATTCTGATTCTAGTTCTCATATTTGCACTTGAAATTGGAGAAAGTGCACACTTTTAAACACCTTCAACTATGTTGTGACTCTGGTGTACCAAAAATGCTTTCACTAAAACAAAAAAAGTAAGTGGTTTGTGATCTGTTTTGGTACCGGTACCCTATTTTGGTGCATTTGGGAATGGTCATGCAATCACTTATTGGTAATCTATTATCGATTCTTGACAGAACTGTATCCCGCCATTTTAACTGTCTCAGAGCACTTACGGGAACAAACTTCTGCACAAAACACAACATGACACCATTTTCTCTCACAGGGTTCAGAATAACCAACAGAAATATTTTGTTTGGAATCGTCCTTCAGCTGCAAAGAAGCACCGATAAGGAGCACAACATGTTAGCCAAGATAAAACCTTCAGGGCCCCCAGTGTTTTTCTTTTGAATTCTATCCTTTCATCTGATATGTCAGTCCTAATTTCTTCTGTAACATGGTGAGAACCAAGATGGATTGTTTTAGAAATCTCATATGGTCTTTTTAGGTCTCGCATAAAACAGAGCATGCACTGTTTGTTATTTGGTTAGCTTGTAGTGGGTTTCGAGCCTGCCCATCGCTTACCATTGAGTGACTGTTTTGTCACTCTCATTTAATTATTTTGTATTCGCTAGCTTTTGTGAGATTTTCTTCCTCTTCCAGTGTTTGCCCATCCCCTAGAGCATGGCCGAAGTGGTTGTGTCCTTTCACTGCTGACGTTTTCGAAGCTACGTTTTCTTTTTGTTTAAGCACTCCATGAGAGTGCATGTATCTCCCTCCTCTGCTTTCCTGCCCCCTTGCCTCTGCGTCGCTTTCTCACACCCATGTGTTTCTGCCCCCATCCACACTCACGTCGACATCTCTCACCCATGAGTTTCTGTGCCCCCCAATGTCATTTTCTCATGTCGCTTTCCCTTAGATGTGTGCTTCTGTCCCAATCTCATACTCATGGTGCCCTCTCCTACCGGTGCACTTCCATGCCCCAGTCATCTGGGTGTTTGTGTGCCCCAGTGCTCTCCTCCCCGGTCCACGTTGTTGTCGCTCGCCCCTGAACCACTGTACCCTCTTGCCCTCCTCAACCCGCTACCCCGATTACTGGCCATATTAACATTTAAAAAAATTAAATAAAGGGGCTGCTGGGCTGCGACGTTTTGTGGGTGAATGTATGTGTGTTTAACGCATGGACATGCCTACAAAAGGACAGTGCCCAGAAGATGCGTCATTGTGCTTATTTCTTATTCTGTTTTTGAATCTTTTCTTTATTCCGTACAAACATCTCCTTTGATGATATAAAGCATGTAGAAGAGACATTGGCAGAGTGAATAGGTCTCTAAGGTGAGACATATTGGCTTTGGCAATGCTTGTTGAGCCATACTGGAGCCTAAGCAGCAATAGGCAACTTTGTGTGCTGGAAATATGAGATCTGGCAATAATATGTGTACTAGTCATACCATTTTGCAAAGTGATGCTTTTGGCTAACAGTATTTGACAAATCTGGTCTGTTTTCTCTCTGCTATGAAATTATCCTATGTTTACCTTATTATGCACTTAAATTGCATTTTTTGTTTGAATGGAAATTGGCCCTTAACCTGGCCCATTACTGGGTTCATGTTTGGGGAAGTTTTGAAATGACTAAGAGTTGGCCAATGCAGCACAGTTGTGAAAAAGCCTTATAAGTCCTGTTTGCCATTTGAAAGATGCATTGATCTCCGAAGGACTCAAAATATGGCAGACAGGGCATCTGCCGAACTGTAAATAAGACCAATAAACTAAAACTGTAAAAAATTATGCAAATGTCAATGGACTGCTGTTGTGGCTGTAGCTGATAAAGACAGGGGCCTCAAAGCTCAAGAGAGTTATCTGAATATTGCTATCTGTTATTTTTGATCCCTTACTGATATTGCAGCACATATGATTGTTGAGAGGCATGGACAGTTTCTAACAAAATGGCTGCTTTCACCGCAGCTCCTGACTGTGGGCTCTGGGCTCTACCAAAGCTTTCTCATATTGTCAATAAAATGCTGACAGTTGTAAACTGGAATGCCCACAGATCGTCTTGCTTTTCTGAGATTTAGAGTTACAGCACAAGCAAGGGACACGGAGCCAGCATTAAGAGCAGACAGTCTAACAAAGTGCACCCTTAGAGTGTTGGAACTGAACGCTGAAGGCTTCTAGATGTTCTTTGACTGCAAGGTGCACGGTTTAACAACAGCAAAACTAGGAGACTTTCTAGTGAAGTAGCAGGACCTGGGGATAGTGTTTAAGGCTTGAAGTATGACAAAGCTTCACAAAGCTTTCCAAAGCATGTGGGAAAGGTACTGGATGCAGGAAGAGTGGATATCACCTGACAGACAAAAGCATCTATTGGTTACACTTCAGGCAATGAGTGTTGCATGGGAAATTAAAGTTCAATTTAGATGTCACAAGATCACGAACAAGAATTAGCATAAGCATATTTTTACCTAAGAATTTATTTAAAAATCTATATCTGGAATCTTAATATCGTTATTTCCATTTGTTTTTTTAAATTTTAGCTCACTAGAGGGAATTACAGAACTGCGCCACTGAGAGTACTAATGAGCTCTGTTGCACAGAATCCCACATCAGGTGTAGTTTTGATACTAATAGTAAAGACACTGGGCCTTATTACAACTTCGGCGGACGGAAAAGGCCGTCTGCCGAAGTCCTGCAGTGATGTTACGGCCAGTGCGGTCCCCTTGCCTTGGGCCCCATTATGAGTGTCCCACTGGCCCAGTGGGAGACAGCCCACAACATTGAAGCCAGCTCATAATTTCGCCGGCGGCAATGCTGGGGTGCTTAAGGTGCACCAAATGCCTTTGGAGATACACAGTTCAAAGATTTCAACTAAAATGTGTTAGAAACAAGACACTACAACATTTCATAGTTTGCCTAATTTTACCATTTCAGGAAGGTGGATCTGGATTTCATACCACTCCACCTGACTTGAGGCACTAGGAGTAGAACAAAACAGTATATTTCCATCTAATAAGAAATGGGATGCTTCTATAATATTAACTGCATATTGAAAAGTATTTGGCAAGCAACATTGGTGAAGGGGCAAACAGACCTACATTCACATAAGTCAAATGATAGGTTGTAAGATATACTTTGCCTTTTATTAGGTAACCTTGGAATATGTAGCCACCGACTTCCTAATCACTTTCTCTTCTAAGGTGTGGAGGTCATTATTGTATTTTTCCTGTTCCTCACTGAGAGTTTTTTTCTTCTGGTGGTGGCCAGGGAAATAGACATTACACCGCCACCCTAAATGGGATGGGTGGTGTAATGTCCTTCCTCTGAAGGCCCCTACTCTGTCGGGCCACTGGAGGAAGTTTTCCATCAAGGCAGACAAAAGGGGCCTCCATTGATGAAATACCTAAAGTCCACCTGTCTCTAAATGTGGCAGAAAGATTGAAGGTTTGGTGGGTGGAGTACTCTGTCATGCTTGCTATGTTATGACTTGTCCACCAAAGTCTAAATCGGGCGCTAACTTTTACAGACCCAATGAATTTGTTATATCCAAAATACAGATAATGCAGGATCTTATTATTTGTACCTTGGCACCAGTGCACAGAAAGTCCAAAACATGTTGAAGGATTAAAAATAATGGGGAATAAGAGGAAAAGAGAAGGAGGATGGAAAGAAGGAGGGGAGAAAGTTGAAGGGAATGTTTATGAAGATGGCCTAGGAGAAGGGAGTGTGTTGTACAGTGGGGGACGGCTGTGGGATAACCCATTAAAAAAAAATAATAACTGAAAGAAGGAAGACTTGATGGAAAAAACACAAGGGAAAATATGCTTTTTTAGGAAGAGCACCCTACTGGTGAGGTTTGTCAAGCTCGTGAATGTTTTTCATTGTGAAACCAGTCTGACTAGTTTGACGTGGCAAACATCATTGATTTTTCCAATTTTACATACATCTCACATGAGCCAATTTAAACAACCAGCTAACGTCCCTGGAATTCTTTGTGCAGCGGATACATTAAAGGAAACCTTCTCAAGAAAGCAATACAAAGAAATATTAATTTAAAAAAACTTGTAAAACATGTTAGGATATAAAGCTAAAAAAATATCATAATGACGTCTGATGACAATTTAGAACAAATAAAGTTGACATTAATAATATCTTTGTGAAAAACATAAACATGTTCCTTTTTTATGGCAAACCAAAATACCATGAGCAGGAAGAGAAGCCAAGGAAGTTACTAGTCCTCCAAGTAAAATAGAAACTAAAAAGGAAAGGAAAATGGAAATAAGGAAACAATTGTGTTCATTGTCTCTAGTCCTCCAGAAATGATAGCAATATATACCTCCTTTTACATCTCCTTTTGAATTTGCAAACAAGACCCTAGAAAAGAAGAAATACTTTTACAGTCTTATGTTACCCTGACTGAGAAACAATGCTAATTTCAGTTTGAACAACTCTTACAGGAACAGGTAATGAACAGTGGTGTAATATAGGCCCACGGTGCGGGGGGCCCTGAGCCTAAAGTTAATGCATTAACTCAGAGAAAGTCTTAGTAACATGTTTGAACTTTAGACGCCATAACACACACAAAAGAACATGTGCGCATCAAGATACAGCCCCCAGAGGAAAAACTACCAAACGTTTAACCAAAGTCTGTCATGAATCTAAAAAAGAAAATGGAAAAGCACTTATATACTTAGGGCATCATGTACTAAGAAATGATTTGTAAAAAGTAGTCACAAAGTGGGCACTGACTTTTTGGGAATACATTTAGCTTTGCAAACTGACCTATGTACAAATAGGCCAGTTCACACAATACTGAATCACAAGGGGGGGTCACAGAACAACCTACCTAATGAATATTCACTACGCAAATAATTTAATGTGATTGGTCACAGGCATACAAATGGTGGCCTGCAAGGGTAAGCAGACTACCATTTCTATGACTAAGTTTAAATTAAGATTTTCTTTTTTTAATGCAGTCCTTTTTCCTTAAAGCTAATGGGGTTTCCGGGAAACAGCAGGGGATTGTATCAGCATACTTAAATTGTGTGATGTTCATCATCAGAACTGCTTTATGCCTCTCTTGAACGTGTGTTACCCTAACTTTTATGAATGACTTTGTTGTCTTGGTTGGCCAGCTCTCAATGGGATGGTGCACAGATCTGGTATGGAACAGTTTAGAACTGTAGAAAATGTAGGAATCTCCTTCTCAATATTTTTCGTGGCATGGGAAACAAAATCTGATGTCTCTCTTCTGGTACAACAAATGCACATACTAACCAACTGTGTAAATCACAGGAAAACAGCTTTTCCAGTGACAAATCCAAACCAACCACAACCACATACATTGTCAATATATTAAAATATTTGCTCTCTTTTACTGTCCTTTTCCTCAAACATGAATCAGCCTATGACTTGTGCAGTCAGTCCATTTCATTATGATTTGTTTTGGTACTCAAACACAATATAAGCAGATCATAACATATATATCACAATAATAAATAATATACAACAAATCTTTTATTTACGTAAAATTATTCTGAAAAAGTTGAATTTGATTACCCAGGTCAGAAAATGTCCAACTTCAAAACACATTGATATTAGCAACACCATTTGTAAATATATAAAGAAACTCTACAATTCATGATGTCTTAAATGCAGGGATTAAATATTCTGTACAAACCAGTGCATACATATTGCAAAACAAAACATTATTGAACTGGATAGTTGTTTCAAGGACATTTAGATTCAGTAAAAGTGAATGCCCAATCTTTTGGAAAAGTTAGCTTATGGTGGCACTATTCCTACCCCACAACTAGTAAGTAGATTCTTTTGATATGTGTTGTTTACTTAAGCTATATATGGTTCCAAATCTTGAGCAGTCTTACAACTAAGTATTATTTTACAAATGATTTTCCCCTCCCTCCCAATTTCCAGTAGTATTTGTTCCCTTTCATAGTTATAACTGGCCATTGGATTAGACCAGATAGATACCCAGAATTTAACAGGTCCTAGTTTGGTTTTGCCCTTTAGATGACAAAGACCCAGCTCTTCATAACAAATAACATGAGTAGTAGTGTGACAAAGACACAAGTGTCATCTGCTTGCAACCTGGAATCGTTAGAATGACGTCATAAGCCAGCACCATACATTCTTACAAAAATGCATCTACTAGAATATTCCATCGCCATTTGATTAATTGGTTTTTAGCCCCTGACAAAAATTGAAAAAAAACACAAAGGACATGTGTGAGAATCTTTTTTATTCATGAGTGTGAGTCAATCCTTTGGAGTTAACAAGGTTAAGTCCAGATAAGACAAAGAAGAAACCGTCCTCAAAACTTGCTATTTGATATGGATAGCTTTCTGTTTAGGAGGTTCTGGGCTTGTGATTAAGAACATGTTTTTTTAATGATTAGTGAGGAGATCTAAATTGTCATGTAGTAAACATACCAATCTATTAACCGCTTGACACCATTTTCATCACTAAACATAAGAATAGCATAATCTGCATACAGCAATACAGGTTTTTTCTTCTTGCTCATCCATGGAGAGCCCTTCTGATCCCTCAATGAAGACTCAAGCTGGTTCATATAGTAGAGAAGAGTCAGGACACAAGCTGGTGAGCTCCTCTCACCAAAGCAAAGCTAATTGAGCATTTAGCTCTGGCTCCATATGCTAACCTAGCTAACTAAAAACCTGTAGTGTTTTTAGAGATCAATAACTTCACAATTCAAACACAGCTGCAGTTATATGGATCAGAGTTTTGCTCTTTGGACACAGTTAAAAAGCTGAGGTGCCTATATGATCCATGTTTACCACAGACATATTTGCTAACAAGATAAAGGCACACCAAGCTTCCCAATTGCACACCACATACCACTAGTTCAAATTAATACAATGATGTACTAAACAAAAAAGGATCATTTGTCCTTGGGAGCTAGAGTAGGGAAGGATGATGAGTTGCTCAATTTTGAAAATCTTGAACAGTCCATTCAAGAGTAAAAATAAATAATTCTATCTGCACAACAAGATCTTATTAGGGATTTCTCCAAACTGTTACAGACTTCTCTGATACAGTTCACAAATAATCACAAGGTCCTTCTCTTACATTAATATTGTTGTTCATTTATTATTTCCACACCAAATATTCAGATTAAAGCTCTTAAAATACTGTGTGCCAATACGTGTTTCATCCTTGAATTGATTTTTATACAGAACTTTATCAGGACCAGAAGTAATTAAAACATATACTGTATAAACAATCCAATTCCATTTCTAAACCCCACATTAAAAAACAATTTTGGGAAATAAAAACCAGACCACCACATGCACATCTCAATCTTGTGTACACCTTGGATGGTGCCACTGTTATCCATCACCTCTATCTGTGGGAAGTACAGTTAAATTCTTGAATATGCCAACATGACAATACCTATTAAAAAGTCCACCAAGCATTGCGAGAAGACCTAACTCAGGGACATACAGATTCCAGTTTTAAAGAATGCGAAGTCATGTCATTGATAGTCCATGCAGTGTAGCGGTTAGAACAATAGGGAGAAATGTGAGATATTATGGTCACTCAATACGATTCTTACCATTGTATAATTCAGCTTTTCAATTTGCTGTGTTGATGACGTCTAACTAATAAAACATATATCTCTGTAGCAAAAGAATACAGGAAGCAGTTTTCCACTTATTTCAGAAACAACCGTTGTAATATGGTAACCCAAGAAAAACAAACAGCGACATTCGTTTTTGCTTACCTGTGAGCCCAAAATAAGTTCCATTATTAAAATCCCTACTACTACTATCGCCACTAAGCCCAAATTCATGTAGGTCATTTCAATTACAAAATGCAACATAATTCTATGTTACTCTATCAAAATGCGTGGTGCTGATTGAAAAAAATCATGAAAGTTTCCTGCCATATCCTTGTTTCCAAGTACACCTTTGAGATCTCAATTCTCTACTTATATATAATCTCTCATATTTTAATCATTTGTACTAAAAAGCTTCCACGCCGATGTGCAAATGCATGGTGGAGCCCTCTAAGAACTCAAACGCGAGTTAAGCAGAGTGGAATTAACACATGTAAGTTCGGTCTGCCCCGTTCTAGATTGATTGTTTTTTTCCGCATTCGATTTTCTGGGTTTGGGAGAACCAGATGAGGTAATTTTGGCCCAAAATTAAAAAATCAAATGAGGCTCTGGTCAAATCTAGCCAAACCTCATTCCATTTTTTCTTCCCTCTTCACCTTCTTCTTCTACTCATTGACCTCCCTCTCCCCTCACTCCAACCAGAGCAGATAGTAAATATATGCATCAATCCACACAGAACTGGAAATGCCTTTTCACTTGCAAGGTTGATACATTTAGAATGAAAATACAGCACCAAATTCCAGTTTTGCACTTTTCATAATTTTGTGCAATTTTGGTGACGTTTTGCATAATTATGCAAAAGAAAATTACATGAATTTTCAACACCCCTACTCATGATCAGGGTCTAAATGTCTCAAGCCATGTTGCTAGTCAAATTGAACTTCAAATACCCAAAGAATTGTAAGCTAATACTGCTAATATGTTTAATCAAGCCACCTCTGTTACACACACCAAATAAATATGGCTTGTGAGGTTGTCTTAGTCAAAGTCACAAAATAAACAAAAACAAACACACAAGAGGTGCTAGGAGGAATGTTTGAATTAAGTCTAACCACTGGCAATCACTCAGGGTAGCAATCCAGCCTGACGTTCTTTTGCCAACAATTCCAACTCAGTTTAGACCCATCCATATGCAAATTTGATCTAGCCCTATTCCAATAGGAACAGTCCAGCCCAAGCATCCAGGCCAGGGCCTCTCTCAACAAGAACACAAACAACCCAAGACTAGTCTCATCCTGATTTTGGTGCATCAGGCAGTTGTAGTGTGGTTTCAGTGACACAGTAAGCATGGGACCCATGTCTGGGCATACTCTTAGCTACTTAGGTCATTATATCAAACACAGAAGATGTGATAGGAAGAATGCTGGCAATAAATGTAACCAATGACAACTGCTCAGGATAGTATTCCAGCCATCATACCTTTGCCCACCATACCACCCCAGTTCGAACCCAGTCATATGCAAATCAGTCTTGAACCTGCCCTAATAGAAACAGTATAGTATGAACTGAATGGAGGCGCAAGTTTCCGAAGACCGGTTTTGTCCTGTTTGGCTCAGGTGTAAGCCTGGGTTCAGTGGCATAGTGAGCACAGGAGCACCACTTCGCCTTTCCCTATAAATTCTGACTACCTTATTCAGTCGTTCTTTTGCTGTCGCTATCTGCAGTCTTTGTCATGTCTCTCGAGGTAGCTTGCTAGGGAAGATGATATGAAGGTTTAGACTAGGTAAACAAAAACACATTCTTCATAATCTTAAAAAATTAAATGTTGGAGCTATTTCCTCAATGCCACATTAAAATAGCCAGATACTAACAACTAAAGCATAAACACCAGAGGTTTTAGGAATAGGCCATTATTAAGCTATGATTATGGATCTGAAGTTTGTACACCTTACGCTGTTCACTGCATAGGTACTATTTTCATCTCCCTCGTGAGGACACACTGGTTTCAGTCCAAGAGATGAAGTAGTATAACATGGGAATCTATTGAGGTGCACCGGAGGTACATTACAAACAACACTCAGTAGTAGGTTTACGAATTGTGGTTTGGTGGAAGTGCTAATTGTGGCATCAAAACTATAAATCATATGGTATTTCTGCGACAGGCCCAAAGTCAACCTGAAATTATTAGATAAAAACAGTAATATGAATGCTGGATTATCTCTTTGCCTGGTGTTGTGGTAGTGCTAATTCTTCATGGATTCCATGAGGTACCTGCACTAACATAAATATGTCCGGGTCTAAATGTCTCAGTCAAATAATTCTAAATATGTTTGAACAGTGGGGCTTGGGCTTATTAAGTGACCATGTTTAAAATCTCAAGTCATAAAAGAGCTATATATATGGGACCATTAATCATGGTCAAGAAATTCCAATTGCATGAGTCATACCTCCTTGATTGAAGATTAGAATTGCTGAATCTATGATCCTGAACAGAAGTACACCATATCAAATGCGCTGAGCGCTAGTGAAAATAATTCTGCTGTTAGATAAATGTCAGTTCTGTGATTAGTGATAGGAAGAACCCACAAAGGAAAAATGGAGCACACAGGGAACCTCATTAGTCAGTTTATCTTGGTTCTAGGTAACACAGGTCTCAAGTGGTAACTGGATCACTACACAGTCCAGCAGGTTCACGGTGACCAACATATGTGGCCCAGGAACCTCAATGTCAATGATTTTTTTTTAATTTTATTTTATTGATTTTTTAGTAAAAGAAACAAAAAGTAGAACCAGCTAAAGCCTGGTAAAGAAGGGCAACATTAGCAACTCAACGATTTGTGCATCTGTTTATCACATTGTAATGTCACATATTAAGCATTAATTACAGATGAATGCAGCATATATATTTCCTTAATTCACCTCCCCTATGCAGCCACAACACACTCCAGGTGTCCCCACCCTGTGTCACAGCATGCTACAGCACCATTCATGTTCACCCCTCCCCAGCAAGAGTGGTCAATAGGCATGCACCCAGCTCTTGATTCAGAGGTCAGTAGTGCTCAGCGTGCCCAGCTACCATACATTTCCAGAGAGTTGAGAGTTCTCTGTTCACTCAGCACCTTCCCACTACAAAGTTATTCCTCGTAAATAGCATCCTGGCTCAATGTCCAGCGGGCCCACCAGGACCAGGGACATTCAGGTGAGACAGCAGGTATGCACGCAAGGGGTCCGAGATGTCTCGGGGCCTGGAGCTCAGGGGTAAGGTATCAGCATACAGTGTCAGTTGGTCATTGCTGTAGACAAGGTCAGACAACCATTCCTTAAATTTTGGAGCCCACCACCTTCCCCATCTGCATGCAGTTTCTTCACTTAGTTAGTAGCAGCACCAGCGCAATGAACTTCCTGTAGCAGGGCTCAACCTGCTGTGTGTACTCCAGTAAGGCAAGCAAAGGAGTGAGCGTGAGTGTTGCACTTGTCATATCTATCAGTGTTGTTTCTATGTCACACCAGTAGTTCTCTATATAACTATACTCCAATGCCAAATACAGAAAGTCTGCCCCTCCCACACTGCATTAGTGACATCTGTCATTATCCCTTAGTCCATACCTGTATAGTGGGCACAGCGTGTAGTGTGCTCTGTGCAAGTATTTATACTGTATGATGCGAAGTCTACTACTGGAGGCAACTTCACCAATGTGAGCACAACATCTGTTAGTTCCACCTCAAGCTCAGCCTGCCACTTGGTACGGGCTCACGTGTCCCTCTTGAGGGTCTTGCTTTGATTGTGCTATAAAAGGTAGAGACCAAACAGCATGATATATCAGCCTGTAATAATGCATGTAGAGTCTTTAGTGTGTGTGGTTCCACTGGGAATTTGGGGGTGACAGACTTAATGCTTTGTCTAATCCTGAGGTATAAGAATGTATGTAGAGGAGATGGCTCTATGCCCGTGAAAACTTGTTCTTTAATTTTAAAGGTGCCCTGTGTGTACAGGTCTCCCCAATATGCATAGCACATCCTTCTCAGGACCGCTCGACAGGTCACCTCACGTGTAATCGACAGTAGAGGATTATACAGTAAGGGGACAAGTGGGGAGTACAGCAGTGGTGCCCCTGCGCGTCTCACCAATCTATGCCATGCAGCTGTGGTGCATGCCACCATTGAGTCTGCCGAATCTTCGAAGTCCACTTTGGCACCGAAGTAGGCCCCTGGGAGGCAGAGGGCTCATATATCCCTCCTCCACTGCCACATGCCAGTCTCACCATGTGAGCACGGAGTGCATGAAAAAAGGCTTGCTTGGGTCTGTATGGTATGTTTAAGAAGAAGTAGAGGAGCTTGGGGAGTATGACCATTTTCATTAGGACTACCTGGCCCGGCAAGGATAGAGGCAAGGATATCAACCTGGTAATGCTATCAGTGATAGTGGATAGTGCCATTCCATAGTTAGCCCTGTGTGTTTCCCCCTTGATGTACACTCCCAAATACTTGAGTTCACCGGAGCACCACTGCAGCGGGTAGTCCCGGGTAAAGGGCCGCAGATTGTGCATCAATGGGAAAATATGAGATTTCCCCCAATTGATCTGTATACTAGATAATGTACCAAACTGGACAAACTCCCACAGGACCCCACTAAGGCTGACATGGGGCTCCTTCAGATATAAGATGATATCGTCTGCATGTAGTGATACCAGGAGGTGCTTTGAGAGGTAACAAATTGCATAGCTTTAGTCATTTTGCCAGAGCCTGGCTGCCAGGGGCTCCACTGCCAGTGCAAAAAAAAGCGGTGACCGCGGACAGCCCTGTCTGGTGCCCCTAGACATATATATGCAGTTGACACCCCTCCATTCATGTGCACCCTTGCCGTGGGGTGTGTGTACAGAAGGCCTATCAACTCCAAGAATACATTTGGTTTAGTACAGCCATCAAGAAGTCCCACTCCAAGGAATCAAAGGCTTTGTTGGCATCCAAGAAGACAGCCACTGCATCTAGCTCTCAGTCTATACCCTGCATGACTGCGAACAGAGCTCTCAAATTATGTGAGGTTGACCTCCCTGGGACGAATCCCGATTGGTCTGGCCTAACCAGGAATGGGAGGAGCAGAGAGAGGTGACTGGCAATCATTTCAGCTAGTATTTTAGTGCCGCAAGTTATGACAGAAATGGGTCAGTATGAGTCACATGCATCAGGGGGTTTGCCAGGTTTCAGCAGGGCTAGGATTGATGCCTCTTACATAGTAGGGGGCAGCTCATCCACCTCTTTCAATTAATTGTAGACCTGGTGTAGAACAGATGCTAGTACTTCTGCATAGGCTTTATGATATTCTGCTAGGAGGCCATCAGACCCCGGGGCCTTTTTATGTTGGTAACTGTGCAATCGGTGCTCGAAATTCATATGCTGTAATATCTGCAGCTAGGTATTCAAATTGTACATTGCTAATCCAGCCTAGCTCCACCTTATCGAAGCATGCAGTGAAGTCAGGTTGTGGCTCCCTACATGACCCCATAGAGGTCTGCGTAGAACTTCACAAGCGTTGAGAGTATATTTGTTGAGTCTCTGTGAACTATACCTTCTGATGTTTTGATTTCTAGGATATCATTGGCTGTAGTGTTCCTATGGATTATAGAGGCCAGTGCCTGTCCTGGTCTTTCACTTTCCCCATAGGCGCAAGCCCTAGCATAGTTACCTCACTCTCTGCCACCTCCTTATATTCTGTCAGAGTCTCCTGAATTGCCGCTAACACCGTAGGATCCACCGCAACATCCCTTTGGGCCTCCAGGCATTTAAATTTGATTTTCGGATTCTGGCGGTAGGCATGGTATGCCGGGCCAGCTGTTGTGTATGCTTCAATAGTGTGCACCCTTATGGGTGTTGGGATTGACCTGCTTCCACACATCCAGCAGGTGATTTTCTTCCTTAATGTCAGCGATATGCTTTGCTGCTACACTGCGTTGGAGCTGAGCGGGCCCCGACCTAACAACTTCAGCACACAGGGCTAAATGGAAGTCCCCTCCCCATAGTAAGAGGTTGGGGCCGACATCAGCTATCAGTCCCCAAAGCCTGTCATAGAAGGCATGGTCATCAGTGTTTGGGCCACAGCAGTTGGCTAGTAGCACGGAGTGAGATTGCAGTCTACCCCATACTATGGTGTAACGTCCCTTTTCATCGATTATTTGGAAAGGTACCCCCTTCTGGACAAGAATGGCCATCCCTCGAGCAAATGGGGAATATGTGGAGTACTATCAGGTGTCCCTTCTAGCTGCAAATGTCATTCCTGCCTCAGGGGCAAAGTGTGTTTCTTGTATTAGGGCTATGTGGATGTTGTGCCAAAATGTGCCTTTGCTTGCGTGGAACGCCCCCATCCCCTGCACTTTCCAGGTAAGACACCTCAGGAACTCGTGTGTGGTAACCTTATGAGTTAGTGTGTTGTGCTGTCCATCTTGGGTAGGCATGAGTGTAATATGTTGCAGTGAAAGCATTCACCCATCCCCTTGCTATGACAGATAATTCCTGGTGTGGCCTATGTAAGTCTTGATAAACATTGCAGTGTTTAATAACTTCCCCAGATCCCTCCCCCCTCCCACTCTGATGGCGCAAATCTGTCATGCATGCACCTCCCAACCCACATTCATCATCTGAACTTAACGTCAAACTGTAATACACTCACAAATCTCAATAGAATAGGTATATCCAGCAGGGGGTCGCTCCAGAAACCAGACTGGGTCCCCTCCTCAAAGTCGAGGGTGCCTAGGGGGTGGGTAAAGTATCTAAAGCATTCCATGATGGCTCTTATGGGTATAGTCTCGATCTATGTGGAGTGTCGGGTTTAGTCAGATATCAGTGACTCGGGCCCCTAGAGTAGCTATTATCTCAGTGGCCTATCACATTAGGACAGGACAAGCCGAGAATCAACTGGCTAGACCATCTACAGAGTAGGTGAGGCCGAGCCAAGTTAGGCCCTCCAACGTCTCTTTTAGGAAGTTCAATATTATTTTTTCGCCGAAAATCCTGGACCTGCTGGGGGTTTGCAAATACCTGCTCCTTCCCTTTATAAGTGATGCACAGTCGAGTGGGATAGAGCATTGCCTAGAGGATCTGCACCTGACAAAGCTTTTGTTTTACAGCAAGAATTTTTTTTCTGGGCCTCCTGTACCATGAGGGTGAAGTCTGGATAAATTGACACCACGTTATCTTCATATTTCAGGGGTTGTTGTTCCCTTGCCAGCCTGAGTATCGTGTTGCAGTCTTTGTAGGTTAGGAGCTGGGCAATCATTGTTGGGCATGCAGGGGGATCCGCCGGTGGGTGCGTCATCACGACCTGTGGGCCCTTCCAACAATGAAGACTTTAGACATGGAGTCAGCCACTAATAGAGTGAAGAGCAGTTTTTCTGTATAGGTCTCCACCTTTCAAGTGTTTGTCATTTTGGCCACACGTAAAATGCGCAGGTTATTTAGCCGGGATCCCGCCTTTAAATCTTTGTTCTTCGCTGCTATAAGGCGCAAGACTTTGTCCATGTTGGAGAGCTGTTGTCCGCAGGAGGCATAATTATCCTCCAATGCAGATATCCACTGTTCCGCCCTTCGTCCATCATGCCTTTCCAGTTTATGCACC
Source organism: Pleurodeles waltl (assembly GCF_031143425.1). NCBI lineage: Eukaryota > Metazoa > Chordata > Amphibia > Caudata > Salamandridae > Pleurodeles > Pleurodeles waltl. Next base: position 109,617,680 of record NC_090441.1, on the reverse strand, counting down.
ATCATATCTATCCTGGAGCATATAGTGTCCATTTTGGTTTCTATGTGTATTAGGCTGGTTTTCATTGCTAATAATAGTGTCTTCATGTCCATGTTGTCTCGTGGTTCTTCCAGTGATTGTTCTGCTGCCTCGGGGAGGGGGCTGCAGTGTCAGCAGCCAGTTTGGAGGACTTCCTCAGGTCGAACTGGTTTGGATTGCTTGCCATCTGTTTTTCCCATGGTTATAGTGCAGTTGGATCAAGCAAGTTGGTCTGGGCCTCCCAGGCCCTGCATGTGTCTGGTAACCCCTCTCGTCCCCCTGACCCAGGCGGTCAGTGCTTTCTCTTCCAACAGTGTTAGTGGAGCACAGGTTCCATTACCAATCACAGGCATCTGGTGCACATACAGTTCTCAATGTAGTTTAGGATTTTTAGTTATATTATATGCCTCCTGCAGCCAGCAAGCTCCCCCACGTTCTCTGAGGCTCAAAAGGCCTAGGTGCCCTCTCTGATATCCCAGACAAGTGGCGACATCCGACCAGGTCTGCAGTTCAATGAGGGAGTTGTCTACACCGGGGAGCCACCCAACAGCCTCACGCCTACGGTCACCGTGATGAGTTGCGGGGCTGGCAATCCAAGCGGAGGCCGCTCTCCTCACTCACACTTCTCCCGGTCACATCAGTCATTTTAGGTCCTGCCCTGGTCTCCACACGGGGCCGGATGGCCCCAGGCCACAACTCAGTTCTCAGCGCTGCTGTGCTCACCTGGCCCCTGCTGCCGTGCCTCAGTCTGGGCCACCACGCCGCCTCTCCAGGTGCTGCCTGTCAAATGGTTCTCCCCCTGGGGAGGTCCAGCATGCACAACAGGCCTTGCACAGTCCCCAGCCCTGTGGTGCGGCCTCCTCACCCGCTCCACACCTCACTTCCGCATCTCCAGGTTCCCAGGGCCACCAGTCCACTCGCCTCTGAAACGAGCACAGTCAGCGCCGGCCCATCTCTCAGACCTCTTGTGGGCCAGTGCCCACCTACGACTCCTCTCTTTTCTGTGCCATGCGGTCCTAGCTCTGTATGGCCACCATGTTAGGACACGAGCACATTTGTCAGCTCTGAGTTCTTCAGGCCCACCAGCGATCTATAAGCTGTCAACTCCTCATTTCGGTCGAGTGCTTAACGGGTCTCACCTCTCCATGTCTGGCTTGATTGGGACACTGGATGCGGCTGTTTATGTTGGATTGCGCCTCCGCCCCAGTTGCCAGAGCCTCACCAGTGTGCGCTCATCATGGACACCGGCTCTCTGGCACCCACCCTCCATGTCAAAGTTTATGGTGATGGGTCAGAGGTCACAATATGCTAGGCAGAGGGAACTGGAGGGGATGCCTCCATACAATGCAAGCAAATATTGATGCAGAGAGAGGGCTCACCAAAAAAAGACATAATTCTTGCATCTGCCTTTTATGTGCTCTTCCTCATCATCTTTCGTGAGGAGCTTTGGTCCTTGATGAGTTGATTTGGCGCTACTGCTCTTCTTCAGTTCAGAGCACACCCATGTAAACAACCATGCAGTCTTGCTTCTAGCAAAGCTGCAGACATGAGCAGAGCCTAGAGGAGATGGCAGCACATAGCTCCAACATAAGAACAAACAGGTTTTCTTTCTCAGTAAGATGAAAGGCAGCTCCTGGTCATTCACATTAAGTGGCTGCTGAGCAGCAGTTAATTGTCAATTATTTGACACACCATGCTCATGCTCTTGGTACTAGCCAATTGGTGCTGCCTTCATGATCTCTTTAAAAACTGCTGAAATAGAAGGGGCTGCTGCTAGAAGGAATAGACTGTGTTTGCTTTCAGTGTGCATTGGTATTGCTGAACTTCTATGTCACAAAACATTTATCAATCTAGGGAAGGCTTATGCGACAGGAGTGTGTGAGTGTCCCTCTCCTCCAGGGAAATGTGGTGTAGAATACAAATTGGAGTACCATCGATCCCAGGCTGCTCCTGGGGAACATGTGAATCATTGTAAGAACATTTAAATTCAGAGCCTCTGTGGTAGATGCAGAAAACAAAAACACAGACAACTTCAGACAACACAAATGAGGCATGCCAAGCTACATTCAGTCTCCCATCTCAATATAAATTAGTTCCCATTTTATTCCGTTTGAAGCTGGGGTGTCTGTGCAAGTCTATGTATATCATATACTTTTGTAAGTCATTGCACACGCCTTATACAAGTATTCAAGGGTACTTCCCTTGATGTTTGTGGCTAAATCAATCATGGATTTGTAAAACATGGCTAACCACCCATAGGGCCTCAAGGCGCTGAATGTAGGAATGCTGCTCAGTCGAAGAGCCAGGACTTGAGGTCCTCCCTGAACTGTGTCAGTGATGCGATCTGCCTGAGCTTCGGGGAAGTGTGTTCCATGCCGGGCTGCTAGGTAGGAAAAGGATCTTCCTCCTGCTGTACTTTTTGGGATCTTGGGGACCTCTGCAAAGGCGAGCTTGGAGGAACGGAGACATCTGTTGCGTACGTAAAAGGTGAGGCGGTGGTTGAGGAATGCTGGTCCTATGTTGTGCAGTGCCTTGAAGGTGTGGATCAGGAGTTTGTATGTGATGCGGTGTTAACTGGGAGCCAGTGTAGGTCTCTGAGGTGTTAGGAGATTTGGTTGTGTTGGGGGATGTCCAGGATCAGTCTGGCTGCTGCATTCTGGACTCTGTAGTCTTGATTGAAGTTTTTTGGTAATGCCCGCATAGAGCGCGTTGCCGTACTCCAGTTTGATGGTGATGAGTGCGTGGGTGACTGTCTTCCTCATGTCGGGGGGAATCCATTCCACTATGTCACTATGACATTGATATATGTCATAATGGGATGTCAATATAGTATTGCAGGGGTTTAGCATCCCCAAATTAATCTAATGCAAAGCTGGAGAAGTTGAAAAAAGTGGAAATAAAATGGGGTATGGAGTTTTAGTAAGAAAATGCTTCAGCTACCAGTATGGGCTGCACTGCAAGCAAGTTGCCAGTGGTTGTTGAATGGATGGTGAAGGAAATGCCTCCTTGGCATGGTTACCCCCTGACTTTTTGCCTTTGCTGATGCCAAGTTATGATTTGAAAGTGTGCTGAGGCCTGCTAACCAGGCCCCAGCACCAGTGTTCTTTCCCTAAAACTGTACCTTTGTTTCCACAATTGGCACACCCTGGCATCCAGGTAAGTCCCTTGTAACTGGTACCCCTGGTACCAAGGGCCCTGATGCCAGGGAAGGTCTCTAAGGGCTGCAGCATGTCTTTTGCCACCCTGGGAACCCCTCACTTGCCAGCTTGTGTGTGCTGGTGGGGAGAAAATGACTAAGTCGACATGGCACTCCCCTCAGGGTGCTATGCCAACCTCACACTGCCTATGGCATAGATAAGTCACCCCTCTAGCAGGCCTTACAGCCCTAAGGCAGGGTGCACTATACCATAGGTGAGGGCATAGGTGCATGAGCACTATGCCCCTACAGTGTCTAAGCAAAACCTTAGACATTGTAAGTGCAGGTTAGCCATAAGAGTATATGGGCTGGGAGTCTGTCATACATGAACTCCACAGCACCATAATGGCTACACTGAAAACTGGGAAGTTTGGTATCAAACTTCTCAGCACAATAAATGCACACTGATGCCAGTGTACATTTTATTGTGAAATACACCCCAGAGGGCATCTTAGAGATGCCCCCTGAAAACATACCCGACTTCCAGTGTTGGCTGACTAGTTTTGCCAGCCTGCCACACACCAAACATGTTGCTGGCCACATGGGGAGAGTGCCTTTGTCACTCTGTGGCTAGTAACAAAGCCTGTACTGGGTGGAGGTGCTTCTCACCTCCCCCTGCAGGAGCTGTAACATCTGGCGGTGAGCCTCAAAGACTCACCCCTTTGTTACAGCGCCACAGGGCATTCCAGCTAGTGGAGACGCCCGCCCCCTCCGGCCACGGCCCCACTTTTGGCGGCAAGGCCGGAGGAGATAATGAGAAAAACAAGGAGGCGTCACTGGCCAGTCAGGACCCCTAAGGTGTCCTGAGCTGAGGTGACTCTGACTTTTAGAAATCCTCCATCTTGCAGATGGAGGATTCCCCCAATAGGATAAGGGATGTGCCCCCCTCCCCTCAGGGAGGAGGCACAAAGAGGGTGTAGCCACCCTTAGGGCTAGTAGCCATCGACCTAAACACACCCCTAAATTGAGTATTTAGGGCCCCCCAGAACCAAGCAAGATAGATTCCTGCAACCTGAAGACGAAGAAGGACTGCTGACCTGAAAGCCCTGCAGAGAAGACAGAGACACCAACTGCTTTGGCCCCAGCCCTACCGGCCTGTCTCCACACTTCAAGAACAACTGCAACAGCGACGTGTTCCCCAGGATCGAGCAACCTCTGAAGCCTCAGAGGACTACCCTGCATCTAAAAGGACAAAGACCTCCAGAGGACAGCGGCTCTGCTCCAAGGAAGAAACAACTTTGCAACAAAGAAACAACTTTTAAAGGACTGCACGTTTCCCGCCGGAAGCGTGAGACTTTCCACTCTGCAACCGACGCCCCCGGCTCGACCTGTGGAGAAACAACACTACAGGGAGGACTCCCCGGTGACTGCGACCCTGTGAGTAGCCAGAGTTGACCCCCCTGAGACCCCTCAGCGACGCCTGCAGAGGGAACCCAGAGGCTCCCCCTGACCGCGACTGCCTGCTTCTAAGAACCCGACACCTGGTAAAGACACTGCACCTGCAGCCCCCAGGACCTGAAGGATCCGACCTCCAGTGCAGAAGCGAACCCCAGATGGCCCTCTTCCTTGCCCAGGTGGTGGCTACCCCGAGGAGCACCCCCCTTGCCTGCCTGCTTCGCTGAGGAGACCCCCGGATCTCCCATTGAACTCCATTGCAAACCTGACGCCTGTTTGCACTCTGCACCCGGCCGCCCTGTGCCGCTGAGGGTGTACTTTTTGTGCTACTTGTGTCCCCCCGTGCCCTACAAAATCCCCCTGGTCTGCCCTCCGAAGTCGCGGGTACCTACCTGCTGGCAGACTGGAACCAGGGCACCCCCTTCTCCATTGAAGCCTATATGTTTTGGGCACCACTTTGACCTCTGCACCTGACCGGCCCTGAGCTGCTGGTGTGGTAACTTTGGGGTTGCCATGAACCCCCAACGGTGGGCTACCTTGGACCCAACTTTGAACCCTGTAGGTGGTTTACTTACCTGCAAAACTAACAAACACTTACCTCCCCAGGAACTGTTGACATTTGCACTGTGTCTAGTTTTAAAATAGCTTATTGCCATTTTTGACAAAACTGTACATGCTATTTTGCTGATTCAAAGTTCCTATGATACCTAAGTGAAGTACCTTTCATTTGAAGTACTGATTGTAAATCTTGAACCTGTGGTTCTTAAAATAAACTAAGAAAATATATTTTTCTATACAAAAACCTATTGGCCTGGAATTGTCTTTGAGTGTGTGTTCCTCATTTATTGCCTGTGTGTGTATAACAAATGCTTAACACTACCCTCTGATAAGCCTACTGCTCGACCACACTACCACAAAATAGAGCATTAGAATTATCTCTTTTTGCCACTATCTTACCTCTAAGGGGAACCCTTGGACTCTGTGCATGCTATTTCTTACTTTGAAATAGCACATAAAGAGCCAACTTCCTACATTGGTGGATTAGCGGTGGGGTACAAGACTTTGCATTTGCTGGACTACTCAGCCAATACCTGATCACACGACTAAATTCCAAAAACTGTCATTAGAAACTGATTTTTGAAATTTGGGCTATTTTTCTAAATTTTTAAAAGTCCTGCTAGGGCCTTGTTTAGTCCCTGTTAGCATTTCTTTTAGAGTTTAAAAGTTTTGTAAAAGTTTGAATTAAGTTCTAGAGATAGTTTTAGATTCTTAAAAAGTATCCCAACTTTTAGAAACATAGGGGGTCATTATGACCCTTGCGGAAGGCGGAGAACCGGCGGTAAGACCGCCAACAGGCTGGCGGTCTACTTTGTGGAATTATGACCATGGCGGTTACCGCCATGGTCATCTGCCAGTTCTCCGTTCCGCCCGCCAGGGCGGAGACGACCGCCGGGCTGGAGACCTGGGTCTCCAGCCCGGTGGCCGTCACTATACTGCCGGCGGTATTTGGACCCGGCACCCCGACTCCCTCCACTACCCCCCGCCCACCACCCCTGCCACCCCGCAACATGACTTCACCCATACCCACACGACACGCACGCAGGCACCACCTACATACTTACAAGCACACACGCCGACATACATGCCTACATCCACACACACAGTCATACACGCACACCCACATTCAAACATACACGCACACATCCATACAGACATACCCACAGACATACACGCACTGATTCCCATACAGACAACACCCCTGCAGGCATACACTCACTCACACACCCACTCTACATACACAGGCGCACACCCCCATGCACCCACACAACGCCCCCCCACCTCCCTCCCCTCACAGACGATCGACTTACCTGGTCCGACGATCCTCCGGGAGGGGACGGGAGCCATGGGGGCAGCTCAGCCGACACCACACCGCCAACAGAACACCGCCACGGCGAATCACAGGACGTCCACTTCCCCACCTCCCGCCAGTATGGCTGTTGGCGGCTCTCCGTTCGTAAAAGGACAGAGAGCTGGCAATGGTCATAATAGGCCGAGCGGCAAACTGCCACCACTGGCGGTCTTCCGCACGGCAGTCCCTCGGCCGTCTTTAAAAAAGACCGCCGAGGTCAAAATGACCCCCATAATGTCTGCTGCAGAAGAGATAGTGATAGAACTCAACCTCACCCCTTACCTGCATCTTAGGATGTCAAAATTAAGGTCTCTCTGCTAAATCAAAAAGATAAAGACTGGTTCAAACACTACCAAAGTACAGCTCCAGGAGCTTTTGGCAGAGTTTGCTAAAAACAACCACTCTGATGATATTTTCACAGAGGGGGAAGCTAGTGATGAGGAGGGAAATCTACCACCCCCTCTCCTAGTTAGGGAGCCCAGGGTTTCTCCAACCCTGACTCCAGAAGTAATAGTCAGAGATGTTGCTTCTCTCACAGGAGAGTCCAACAGCTCTGCAAGCATTGAGGGCAGCCTCAATGAAGATGACCTCCTGATAGCCAGGTTGGCCAAAAGATTGGCTTTGGAAAGACAGATCCTAGCCATAGAAAGGGAAAGACAAGAGATGGGCTTAGGTCCCATCAATGGTGGCAGCAACATAAATAGGGTCAGAGATTCTCCTGACATGTTGAAAATCCCTAAAGGGATTGCAACTAAATATGAAGATGGTGATGACATCACCAAATGGTTCACAGCTTTTGAGAGGGCTTGTGCAACCAGAAAAGTAAACAGATCTCACAGGGGTGCTCTCCTTTGGGAAATGTTCACTGGATAGACTCCTCACACTCTCTGGAAAAGATGCAGAATCCTATGACCTCATGAAAGCTACCCTGATTGAGGGCTTTGGATTCTCAACTGAGGAGTACAGGATAAGGTTCAGGGGGGCTCAAAAATCCTCGAGCCAGACCTGGGTTGATTTTGTTGACTTCTCAGTCAAAACACTGGATGGTGGTGTAAATGATTATGATGGGCTATACAATTTATTTTTGAAAGAACACCTGTTAAGTAATTGTTTCAATGATAAACTGCATCAGCATCTGGTAGACCTAGGACCAATTTCTCCACAAGAATTGGGAAAGAAGGCGGACCATTGGGTCAAGACTAGGGTGACAAAGACTTCCACAGGGGGTTACCAAAAGAAAGGGGTCACAAAGACTCCCCAGGGGAAGAGTGTTGAGACATCCAAGGGAAAAAGTAAAGAGTCTTCTACAGGGCCCCAAAAACCTGCTCAGGAGGGAGGGTCCAAAGCCTCTTCACAATCCAATTTTGGGTACAAGGGTAAATACTTTGATCCCAAGAAGGCCTGGTGTCGTAGCTGTAATCAGCAGGGACATCAAACTGGATACATGGCCTGTCCCAAGAAAGGTTCCACTTCAAACTCTACTCCAGCTAACACTGGAATAGCCAGTCTGCAGGTGGGATCAACAGTGTGCCCAGAGCAAATCAGGGTTCACACCAAAGCTACATTAGTCTCTGAGGGTGGAGTGGACTTAGCCACACTGGCTGCCTGGCCCCCTAATATGCAAAAATACAGGCAGCAACTCTTGATTAATGGGATTAGTGTAGAAGGCCTGAGGGATACAGGTGCCAGTGTCACCATGGTAACAGAGAAACTGGTTTCCCCTGGTCAATACCTGGCTGGACAAACTTATCCAGTCACCAAAGCTGACAATCAGACTAAAGTACATCCCATGGCTATGGTAACTTTAGAGTGGGGAGGGGTCAATGGCTTGAATCAGGTGGTGGTCTTCTCAAATATCCCTGTAGACTGTTTGCTTGGAAATGACCTGGAGTCCTCAGCATGGGCTGAGGTAGAACTCAAAACCCATGCAGCCATGCTGGGTATCCCTGAACTGGTGTGTGTGCGTCAAGACAAGGGCACAGTGCAAGGCTCAGGGTGAAAAAGTGGTATTGGAGCCTGGAAAAATGGCCCAACCCTCCAAGAGAAAAGGAAAGAAGACTGGGGAACCAGCTTCAACACAATAAGAGAAAGAGAACCTCTCTTCCCCGGAAGAAGTTCTGCCCTCTGAGGGAACTGAGCCCATGGAGTTGGAACCTTATCAGGTTGAACTCTTAGGCCCAGGGGGACCCACAAGGGAACAGTTGTGTAAGGGGCAAGAAACCTGTCCCTCTCTTGAAGGCCTTAGGCAGCAAGCTGCTGAAGGAAAAACCATTGGAACACATAGAGTCTATTGGGAAGATGGACTCCTCTACACTGAGGCAAGAGATCCCACACCTGGTGCCACTAGGAGAGTGGTAGTGCCTCAGGAGTTTAGGGAGTTCATTCTAACCTTAGCTCATGATATTCCACTTGCTGGGCATTTGGGACAAACCAAGACATGGGAAAGGTTAGCTAACCATTTCTATTGGCCCAATATGTCCCAGAAGGTAAAGGAGTTTTGTGTCTCCTGTGCCACCTGTCCAGCCAGTGGTAAGACAGGTGGACACCCAAAGGCCCCCTGGTTCCACTTCCAGTGGTGGGGGTCCCCTTTGAAAGAGTGGGTGTGGACCTAGTGGGTCCACTTGAACCTCCCACAGCCTCAGGGAACCAGTATATCCTAGTGTTAGTGGACCATGCCACTAGGTACCCTGAAGCAATTCCCCTTAGGTCCACTGCTGCCCCTGCAGTAGCTAAAGCACTCATTGGTATCTTTACCAGAGTGGGATTTCCTAAGGCGGTGGTGTCTGACAGGGGTGCCAACTTCATGTCAGCATACCTGAAACATATGTGGAATGAGTGTGGGGTGACTTACAAATTCACCACACCATACCATCCACAAACCAATGGCCTTGTAGAAAGATTTAACAAGACTTTGAAAGGCATGATCATGGGGCTCCCTGAAAAGCTCAAAAGGAGATGGGATGTCCACTTGCCATGTCTCCTTTTCGCCTACAGAGAGGTGCCTCAGAAGGGAGTAGGGTTTTCCCCCTTTGAAATTCTGTTTGGCCATCCTGTCAGGGGACCACTAGCTCTTGTAAAAGAAGGCTGGGAGAGATCTCTTCATGAGCCTAAACAAGATATAGTGGACTATGTACTAGGCCTACGTTCCAGGATGGCAGAGTACATGGAAAAGGCAAGAAAAAACCTTGAGGCCAGCCAACAACTCCAGAAGATGTGGTATGACCAAAAGGCTGCTATGGTTGAGTTTCAGCCAGGGCAGAAAGTCTGGGTTCTGGAGCCTGTGGCTCCCAGGGCACTTCAGGACAGATGGAGTGGCCCTTACCCAGTGGTAGAAAGAAAGAGTCAGGTCACGTACCTGGTAGACCTAGGCACTAGCAGGACCCCCAAAAGGGTGATCCATGTGAACCGCCTCAAACTCTTTCATGACAGGGCAGATGTGAATCTGTTGATGGTAACAGATAAGGACCAGGAAGCTGAGAGTGAACCTCTCCCTGATCTCCTCTCCACAGACCCTAAAGATGGCTCAGTAGATGGAGTGATCTATTCAGACACCCTCTCTGGCCAACAGCAATCTGACTGTAGGAAGGTCTTACAACAGTTTGCTGAGCTCTTTTCCCTAACCCCTGGTCAGACACACCTGTGTACCCATGATGTGGACACAGGAGACAGCATGCCTGTCAAAAACAACATTTTCAGACAGTCTGACCAAGTTAAGGAAAGCATCAAAGTGGAAGTCCACAAAAAGCTGGAATTGGGAGTCATTGCGCACTCTGACAGCCCCTCGGCTAGCCCAGTGGTCTTAGTCCCCAAACCTCACACCAAGGATGGAAAGAGAGAGATGAGGTTTTGTGTGGACTACAGAGGTCTTAATTCTGTCACCGAGACAGATGCCCATCCCATTCCATGGGCAGATGAATTAAATGACAAACTAGGTGCTGCCAGATACTTAAGTACCTTTGACTTGACAGCAGGGTACTGGCAAATCAAAATGGCACCAGGAGCAAAAGAAAAGACAGCATTCGCCACACCTGATGGGCACTATCAGTTTACTGTTATGCCCTTTGGTTTAAAGAATGCCCCTGCCACCTTCCAAAGGTTGGTGAATCAAGTCCTTGCTGGCTTGGAGTCCTTCAGTGCAGCTTATCTTGACGATATTGCTGTCTTTAGCTCCAGCTGGTAGGTTCACCTGGTCCACCTGAAGAAGGATTTGAAGGCCCTGCAAGCAGCAGGCCTCTCTATCAAGGCATCCAAATGTCAGATAGGGCAGGGAACAGTGGTTTGCTTGGGACACCTTATAGGTAGAGGCCAAGTTCAGCCACTCCAGCCCAAGATCCAGACTATTCTGGACTGGGCAGCTCCAAACATCCAGACTCAAGTCAGGGCATTCCTTCGCTTGACTGGGTACTACAGGAGGTTTGTGAAAGGATATGGATCAATAGTGACACCCCTCACAGAACTTACCTCCAAGAAAATGCCCAAGAAGGTAAACTGGACTGAAGAATGCCAACAGGCCGTTGACACCCTGAAACAAGCTATGTGCACAGCACCAGTTCTAAAAGCTACAGATTACTCCAAGCAGTTCATTGTGCAGACTGATGCCTCTGAACATGGGATAGGGGCAGTTTTGTCCCAAACAAATGATGATGGCCTTGACCAGCCTGTTGCTTTCATTAGCAGGAGGTTACTCCCCAGGGAGCAGCGTTGGAGTGCCATTGAGAGGGAGGCCTTTGCTGTGGTTTGGTCCCTGAAGAAGCTGAGACCATACCTCTTTGGTACTCACTTTGTAGTTCAAACTGACCACAAACCTCTCAGATGGCTAATGCAAATGAAAGGTGAAAATCCAAAACTGTTGAGGTGGTCCATCTCCCTACAGGGAATGGACTTTATAGTGGAACACAGACCTGGGACTGCCGATGGCCTTTCCAGGTTCTTCCACTTAGAAAATGAAGACTCTCTTGGGAAAGTTAGACTCATCCTCTTTCGTTTGGGGGGGGGGTTGTGTAAGGAAATGCCTCCTTGGCATGGTTACCCCCTGACTTTTTGCGTTTGCTGATGCCAAGTTATGATTTGAAAGTATGCTGAGGCCTGCTAACCAGGCCCCAGCACCAGTGTTCTTTCCCTAAAACTGTACCTTTGTTTCCACAATTGGCACACCCTGGCATCCAGGTAAGTCCCTTGTAACTGGTACCCCTGGTACCAAGGGCCCTGATGCCAGGGAAGGTCTCTAAGGGTTGAAGCATGTCTTATGCCACCCTGGGGACCCCTCACTCAGCACAGACACACTGCTTGCCAGCTTGTATGTGCTGGTGGGGAGAAAATGACTAAGTCGACATGGCACTCCCCTCAGGGTGCCATGCCAACCTCACACTGCCTATGGCATAGATAAGTCACCCCTCTAGCAGGCCTTACAGCCCTAAGGCAGGGTGCACTATACCATAGGAGAGGGCATAGGTGCATGAGCACTATGCCCCTACAGTGTCTAAGCAAAACCTTAGACATTGTAAGTGCAGGGTAGCCATAAGAGTATATGGTCTGGGAGTCTGTCATACACGAACTCCACAGCACCATAATGGCTACACTGAAAACTGGGAAGTTTGGTATCAAACTTCTCAGCACAATAAATGCACACTGATGCCAGTGTACATTTTATTGTGAAATACACCCCAGAGGGCATCTTAGAGATGCCCCCTGAAAACATACCCGACTTCCAGTGTGGGCTGACTAGTTTTGCCAGCCTGCCACACACCAGACATGTTGCTGGCCACATGGGGAGAGTGCCTTTGTCACTCTGTGGCTAGTAACAAAGCCTATACTGGGTGGAGGTGCTTCTCACCTCCCCCTGCAGGAGCTGTAACACCTGGCGGTGAGCCTCAAAGGCTCACCCCCTTTGTTACAGTGCCACAGGGCATTCCAGCTAGTGGAGATGCCGCCCCCCCTGACCACGGCCTCACTTTTGGCGGCAAGGCCGGAGGAGATAATGGGAAAAACAAGGAGGAGTCACTGGCCAGTCAGGACAACCCCTAAGGTGTCCTGAGCTGAGGTGACTCTGACTTTTAGAAATCCTACATCTTGCAGATGGAGGATTCCCCCAATAGGATTAGGGATGTGCCCCCCTCCACTCAGGGAGGAGGCACAAAGAGGGTGTAGCCACCCTCAGGGCTAGTAGCCATTGGCTACTAAGCCTCCAGACCTGAACACACCCCCAAATTGAGTATTTAGGGACCCCCAGAACTAAGCAAGATAGATTCCTGAAACCTGAAGATGAAGAAGGACTGCTGACCTGAAAGCCCTGCAGAGAAGACAGAGACACCAACTGCTTTGGCCCCAGCCCTACCGGCCTGTCTCCCCACTTTAAGAAAAACTGCAACAGCTACGCGTTCCCCACGGTCCAGCGACCTCTGAAGCCTCAGAGGCCCTGCATCTAAAAGGACCAAGAACTCCAGAGGACAGCGGCTCTGCTCCAAAGAAGAAACAACTTTGCAACAAAGAAACAACTGTTAAAGGACTGCACGTTTCCCGCCGGAAGCATGAGACTTTCCACTCTGCACCCGACGCCCCTGGCTCGACCTGCGGAGAAACAACACTACAGGGAGGACGGAGGACTCCCCGGCGACTGCGACCCTGTGAGTAGCCAGAGTTGACCCTCCTGAGCCCCCCCAGCGACGCTTGCAGAGGGAATCCAGAGGCTCCCCCTGACCGCGACTGACTGCTTCTATGAACCCGACGCCTGGTAAAGACACTGCACCCGCAGCCCCCAGGACCTGAAGGATCCGACCTCCGGTGCAGAAGAGACCCCCAGGTGGCCGTCTCCTTTGCCCAGGTGGTGGCTACCCCGAGGAGCCCCCCCCCTTGCCTGCCTGCTTCGCTGAAGAGATCCCCGGGTCTCTCATTGAACTCCATTGCAAACCCGATGCCTGTTTGCACTCTGCACCCGGCTGCCCCCGTGCAGCTGAGGGTGTACTTTTTGTGCTGACTTGTGTCCTCCCCGGTGCCCTACAAACCCCCCTGGTCTGCCCTCCGAAGTCACAGGTACCTACCTGCTGGCAGACTGGAACCGGGACACCCCCTTCTCCATTGAAGCCTATGTGTTTTGGGCACCAGTTTGACCTCTGCACCCGACCGGCCCTGAGCTGCTGGAGTGGTAACTTTGGGGTTGCCCTGAACCCCCAACGGTGGGCTACCTTGGACCCAACTTTGAACCCTGTAGGTGGTTTACTTACCTGCAAAACTAACAAACACTTACCTCCCCCAGGAACTGTTGAAATTTGCATTGTCTAGTTTTAAAATAGCTTATTGCCATTTTTGCCAAAACTGTAGATGCTATTTTGCTGATTCAAAGTTCCTATGATACCTAAGTGAAGTACCTTTCATTTGAAGTATTGATTGTAAATCTTGAATCTGTGGTTCTTAAAATAAACTAAGAACATATATTTTTCTATACAAAAACCTATTGGCCTGGAATTGTCTTTGAGTGTGTGTTCTTCATTTATTGCCTGTGTGTGTACAACAAATGCTTAACACTACCCTCTGATAAGCCTACTGCTCGACCACACTACCACAAAATAGAGCACTAGAATTATCTCTTTTTGCCACTATCTTACCTCTAAGAGGAACCCTTGGACTCTGTGCATGCTATTTTTTACTTTGAAATAGTACATACAGAGCCAACTTCCTACAGACGGCAAGCAGATACCAAGCAGCATCTATTGCACTGTTTTCCTGCAGCCCCTCTGGCCTAAAAGCAACTTTGGGTGCTATTAAGAAAAACTAATTTCACTAGGAAGAATATTCACTGCAATGAGTAGCCAGGAAATTGTGCCTGCCTTTTCAAAGGTTAAAGTTTTCATGACTTCACCTTCACCCAACTTCTAGTTCTAGGGGTGCATTTCCTTATAACAAAGAAAAGATGGTGAGGTGAGGCAGTTAAACAAATCAGCTGCAGATTGTCATACTTAAAACACATACAAACAGACAAGACACTAGTTTTCTTTCACTGGCATGTTAAAATCCATCTTGTTAGCTCATCGCTATAAACCCCACCATGAAATCTGTGGACATTGTACAAGTCAACGTCATAAGAACTTTTTATCACATAAAGGTTCATATCCTATGACTGGGCCACTGAGATGAGGCAAATGCTAATATTTGATACATACAGCACTTGAAAGTGGACATCACCCAACAAGTTGCATAGCTACTATTTGCTTTCTTCCTTATAGGTATTTGATACAGGGCAAACGTGGTTCAAATGAGATGCAGAGTGCTTTACAGAGAACAATGTGTTGGAAAAGTAACATCTTAACTTTCTGATAGAATCGGATTGTGGGATGTAGATCGGAATGAATGAAGATTACAGACTTTGTGAGTGGTTCAACCTAGAACTAGGACAAAATACTAGAAAGCACAAAGCAGAGCGTTTTCACGGGTTATGTACACAATTTTAAACCATATTTACGTTCAGTAACACATATTTACAATATGAGGCACAAGCAGATGGAGTGATATTTGTTAAAGTGCCGAAAATGCTAATATATGCAAAGTCTTTCCTATAGGGGGTAAAAAACCGAAGGCCCATATATAAGAAAAAGTGGTGCATCAGAGCTGATGCACCACTTTTTCTGCGCCCCCTACCAGCACCTAATGGCACCATGGTTGCACCGTATTTTTAATATGGTGCACCATGGCAGTCGCCTGTACAATAGTGTCAAACCTTTTGACACTATTATGGCGCTTTGCTACACTAGAGTCAACAATTGTGACGCTAGTGTAGCAAAGTGCAAGAAGGCCATTAGGTTTCCATGGGTTTGTCATTTTAATGATGTCAAAAATGGTGCAGTGAAATCTGTTAAAGTTCATTGCTCCATTTTGGCGGGCCTCCTCATGCCAGAACACCCCCCTTGCATACATTATGCCTGACACAGGCATACTGTGGCTCAAGGGATTACAAAGTGGCTCAATGCATGCTTTGCGCCGGTATGTAAATATGGCACGGGGAAAAGGCCACCTTAGCGCCACCTTAGCGTAAAAAAGAAATTACGCTAAGGTGGTGCAAGGGGCTCTTAAATATGCTCCTAAACTTTTGGAGGAAATCTCATGTCCATAGATTATTAATATTGTCATCAAGGTATGCATAGAGTGTTATATATATTTATGTATGGCAATAAAGCAAAATGTGTTGATGAAATTGTTGATAAAGGAGAATAGAGTACACTATTAAAACTGCAGGTTTGTTAGATCCATTGCACAGCCTATAGGATAATTTACAGTAGCCTATTTATTAGAATTTCAAAAATTAGGAATCATATACGGTCTCTCCAAATGCAACCAACTCCTACGGGTGCAGAAGTCCAACTCTATCCCTCAGTAGAGACACCTGATCTTTTAGGATGGATATGAATGACGGTGGCATTGAGAGCGCTGTCACTTTCATTAATCATTGATACTTACCTTTACTATGTAGGGTCATGTGCGAATAGGACCCTGGAGTCACGTAATGGCCAGTATCAAGGTGTATGGACCAGCAACACAGCCAACAATGTTACATTCAAGATCACATTCAACTTTCTGTGCTAGCTTTCTGCAAATCCCCTCATAATTGGTAGATACCCATATTTCTGAAGAACCCCTAATACAATGCTCGACTTTTTGGTAATTAAGTTTAAAAAATGCCAGAATGGAACAGTCAGCTAACATTGATATCTTAATGACATTAACCCCGATGACCTCCATTGCAGTAAAAAATGCTGCAGGAAAATGTTGACTTTTAGGATGAAAACTTTTGTCAGCCAGTCCGGTTTCTATAAAAAGACCTTTCCTCAGCCCTAATTTCTACCTTTGTCCTATTATTCTCCTTACTCTCTACTGCTCCATCTCTGTTCCTGTCTACCTACACTATCTTCCTTGCTCTGTCACTCTTTTCCCTGACTTCCTTATACTAGCCTAGGTCCTCTCTCTTCTGCTTCTCTTCCACTCTGCCATGCCCTCTAGTCTCACTTCCCCCTCATCTTTTTGAGATGCACCTAGGCTTAGTTCTGTGTTTTTGGTTTCAGTTTTTTACTTTCTGGTCTATGTTGCACTAAGTGACCACTGCATATTTGTTATGTAACTATGTAAAGTGCTCTCACACTGCTCAGTGTATGTTTATATACAAAACATTTAATTAAATAAATCAAATACTGAATGAACATATCTCAGTGGAAACAAGAGTTTCCTTAAGAAGTTCTTGAGAGTTTGTTGTGGTCAAAGAAAAAGCTCAGTAATTTGGAAACTGAGGACCTCCTTTTGAGTTTGGCGGGGTGCTGAGGCTGCTCTTTCTGATGGAAAACCGCCACTCCAGTTTTCCACCCGCTGGCCCTATTATGAGTTTCCCGCTGGAACAGAAGGCAGAAACAGTGTTTCTGCCTGCTGGCCCAGTGGGAAACAGGCCACAACATTGACACCAGCTCGTAATCAAGCCGGTGGCAATGTTGCAGTGCGTTGGGTGCGATAGCACCCATCGCACTTTTCACTGCCTGTAATTTAGGCACAGAAAAACCAGACGGGGCTATCAATGGGGGCCCCTGCACTGCCCATGCCAAGTGCATGGGCCCCCATGGGGCCCCCAGCACCCCATCTCCATGAGCCTTTGCATGGTGGTGGAACCGCAAAAGCCGACAGAGAGGGGACTCGTAAGCTCCACGCCAGCGCTGCCCTGGTGGATTGAGACCGCTAGCACTGCCAGGCTGTCGACTGGTGGCAACCTGGCGGTGCCGGCCCCGGCGGACAGACCGTGGCAGCTCCACCACAGTCATAATGTGGTGGCTGGACCACTGTTTTGGTGGCGGTACGATGGCCACCACGAGTCTGGTGGTCCCAGGACCGCCACACTCGTAATAAGGGCCTGAATACTTTAATTGAACTAAAAAAACAAGTAAAAAGAAGATCAGGTCAAGACCACACAAGTCCATTCCATTCATCTATGGAAGCCTCCTACATTTAAAGACAAATTTTTAAAGATCTCAAAAATCAATTACTACCTTTGTAGTACATTTGTCAGATTGATTAAAACCATTATTATTAAAACAAGTAGCAGAGAAGACACATTCATAATTGCCACTGCGCCATTTGTTTAGAAGTTACATTCCAGATCTTTCCTTGACTGTGCACAGTGCTCATTTGTTTCTGCCAATCACCTCTCACTTGCACTCTGTATTTCATGAGTTTTGGAAATAACATACATACTGTATTATAGTCTATGATTAACTAATCACTCCCAGTTTAATGTGTGTAGCTTGTAGTGGTGTTGAGGCACCTTCAACATGTCTCTGCTGATGACTGGTGTCTGTCAAATGTAGTAGTATAGGCAGACTTTAACTAAGAGTATGAACATTTTAATTTTGTAAGTGAATTCTTGAATAGATCCCAATGAATAGATTGTGAAGCTTTCTCTTTGATTACCTCAAAATTGGCATGTTTCCTAGTAAGAGCTGTTTTGTCAGAAGTTAACTTTAGAATTACTTTTCGTGAGGGCGTTGCTTGGCGCCAGAGACACAGGGAGCCGGCTCGTTTATCCTGCATAATTTCACTACTGCTGAAGAGAGGAAAATTTAGGGGAATATGCCTGGGCAACATTATTCCTCTTGAAATGAAGTAAAAGGTATTTTTAATCCTTTTTTCAATGACTTACATCGTCTGAGGAATTTATTACGACCGCCATTTTGTTTTTTACTTCATAATTTCATTTTTTGCTCTATTCATCGCGGTCTAAGAGTTTCCTTTTGCACCTTTTGGTTTAAAGGTGTGTATCTATGCTCTTTATTCAACGTATTTTACTTTTTGGAAAATTTGGTCCAGCTTAAGGAGAGTTTTGGACTACTCTCTTTTTTCTGAGATGAACCTAACTTCATAAAATATATGCTTTACTATAAATTTGGCATAATTATTAATCTTTGCTTATGGGCATATCTAGGAACCTTCAAATGACTAGCAACAAAGTACAGAGCAATAAAAGTTCTGAAAATATTTATTTGTCAAACTCATTTGCTCCTTTATCAAATATGGAGAATGCCGGGGCTACTACTCTTGATACTACACTCTCGGAGCCTGTTTCTCCCCCTACTGTTATTAATAAAGTATCGCCCAAGCTTCCAGTAACGGTTTAGATGTCCACAAATAAGAGAGCTGAAAAGGATCCTCCATCTCCTCTTAAAGTTGTTGATTCCACATCTATGGAGTTACACCTTGAGGAAACAAGAGCGCTTAAACCTTATATGGAGGATACAAATAAACAATTACAAATATTAGATGACAAATGGTCTCTTGTGGAAAACAGAGTCTCTTGTGTGAAACGAAGAGTGGAAGTACTTGAGGATTCAGTGGCGGTTATTCAATCTCTGCAACCTGAAGTTAATATGTTAAAAAAGCATGCAGAGGATATGGAAAATCGGAACCATAGGAATAATCTATGCATCTATGGTCTACCGGCAGGAATTGAAGGCTCGGATTCATTATGTTTCTTTCAAGCATTTCTGCACGAGATTCTGGACCTGCCTACTTCTCCCGTTTTGAATATACAAAGAGTGCACAGACTTGGTCATCTCTCACATTTGGCTTCGACGTCAAAGAAATCAAGAGGAATGATTCTTTATTTTTTGGAGTATATAGACTTGCTAAAGGTTCTCATAGCAGCTAAAGCTAAAGGTCGGATCACGTGGTCAGGCTCCAATCTTTTTTTTGCTCAGGATTATGCTAAGTCGACAGCGGACAAACAAAATAAATTTCTGGATATGCGTCCGGCATTGAAGTCAATTAATGCTCGGTATGGTCTCTTTCATCCATGTTTGTTCAAGGTGACCTACAATAATAAGACCACAACATGTGAAGATCCAGCATAACTTCAGCAATGCATTGAGTCTTGTAGAGGTGAAACAATGGACACTTCAAAAATATTAGGGACTTGAATATTGTATTGTTTTTTGTTTTTCTACTATGCTCTTATTTAATGGATATGCCCATTTTTGGTTTCTGTAATTTTAAATGTGTTTAATTGTCTACAGTTTTCACTGTTTCCTATGTTCCTCTCTTTTTAGATCTTCATGCATTTACGTACCCGTTTTTTGTGGTAACAACCTATGTGGCCGGGTCCCTCTTCCCTTCTTATTTGCAGTCCTGGAGTGAAGGTTGCGTCGCCTTTCCTTTTTGGTTTCACCACCCTCACATTGTTTTTGTCTTATAGGTTTTTATTTATTACTTATAATGTGTTTTTTTTCTGTAGTCTTCATATTTTCTTTCTAATTTCGTCCTGTTTATTTTCTTTCAGTTCATCTCTTCTGCTCTTACTATTTTTTCCTCATTTTGTTTTCTTTCTATTTTCTCATGCTCATAGTTTTATTTTTATTTTTCTGTACACCAAATGTTTTCTTTTGGTTCAATTTCTTCATATTAATAGGTGGTTTATATGCATTAATTTCATGGTTACATTACATTTTATATATATTAAATGACAATTAGATTTCTTTAATGGAATGTTAAAGGTTTGGGATCCCCAATAAAGTGTAAAAGAGTTTTAACACATATATTAAAATTGAAAGCTGATATTGCTCTGTTGCAAGAGACTCACCTAACAGGTAATGAGGTAGCTAAACTTAAAAGACAATGGGTAGGTCATGTTTTTGCATCTCCAGGTACGGGGAAAAGAAATGGGGTTACTATACTGTGTCATAAGGCTTTGACTATTACTGATTTTTCTCAAGATTCTGATGAGCAGGGTAGATGGGTTATAGTTTCAATGAATATTAATAAAGTACCTCTAACTATATTTAATGTTTATGCACCAATCAAACCTGATAAATCCTTTTGGAATGAAATATTAGCTGTGAATGACTCTTTCAGATGAATATTTGATTTTTGGAGGTGATTTTAATATAGTCATGGATTTCTTTCTTGACCGCAAATCCAATTCTAGATTTGTTCCATCCACCATATTTTCACAGTTTACCTCCATGATTCAACAAAGAACATTAACGGATGTTTGGAGATTGTGCAACCCCATATTACAGTAATTTTCCATGTTTTCCCCAATATATTCTTCCCAATCGAGGATTGATTATCTGTTTGTCTCACAACCTTTTGTTCAACATGCTTTGGGTTCAGAGATTGGTTCCATATTAATCTCGGATCATGCTCCTGTGAGCATGACCCTTGATCTTATCTCACATAATCAGCCAAGTAATAGATGGAGATTTAATAATTCATTACTTCCCAATAGTAATTTTACTCAGCTTTTTGAGAAGTTTGTCATACAGTCCTTTGTAGAAAATGATACCCCTCAGATATCGGTTCAAATTATCTGGGATACCTTCAAAGCAGCTTCTAGGGATTTTATTATATCTTATGTTACCAATAAAAAGAAAACGGCTAATAAAAAATGACTTAGTTTTATGAACCGCATCAAACAATTAGAAAACCTTTACTACTCTTCCAAATCTACAAGCTGTCTTAATGACTTACTTCAAGCTAAATTTACCTTCAATAACAATTCAACTGATATTGCTAATTCTTATCTTCTTTAGTCTAGTGTTAAGTATTATGGGGGCCAAAATAAATCAGGAACATTTTTAGCAAATTATCTTAAAATCAAAAAAGATAGAAAAAAGATAGAATCTATTTATAAGTCCTCCAAACTTTTATTACATAAGAACGAGGAAAATTTAGATTAATTCTTTCATTTCTTCACACAATTGTATACTCCTGATTCTTTTCCCGCTCAGGATCTTATTGATCAATACTTGTCTACCATTAATCCACCTGTACTTCACTCTTCTGATTTTTCTGTGCTTGATCATGACATTTCTATCGATGACATTCTTAGTGCAGGTCCCAATGGCGCTACTATTGAATTCTATTAACGGTTTTCTAAATTATTGGTTCCAAGATTATTGAAGCTTTTTACCCATTTTGTTGAAGCTAAATCCTCGGAAGGGTCTTTTCAAGAAGCCTTAATAGTTCATATACCAAAGGATAATAAACATCCACAGTTTTGTAAGAATTATAGACCTATATCTTTAGTAAATTTGTATTATTATTTTTTGCTAAAACTATTGCTATATGTTTGGAATTGATTCTACCTAAGTTAATTGGTAAAGAGCAGTCTGGTTTTATGAAAGAACGCTTATTATCGGACAACACACGCCTATTTTTTTATATTTTAAGTAAGTCTGTGGTGTATAAAGATTCTCTATCTGCAATACCTTTAGATGCTGAAAAAGCTTTTGATCGCGTTAATTGGTCTTTTTATTTTTTCAATACTTTCCTGGTTTGGCTTTGGAGCTAAATTCATAACTTTAATTTTGTTATTGTATTCTTCTCCTACAGCAGCTATTTTTCTAAATGGTCTTATTTCTCCCTCGTTCTCACTTCATAGAGGAGGTCTTCATGGTTGTCCGTTGTCACCGCTTTTGTTTGTTCTTGCCTTGGAACCTTTTTTATTGAAACTTGGAGCTAATCGAAATTTGTAAAGTTTCCAATATGGGGAAAAGCAGATAAAATGTTCGGCTTATGCAGACGACATCTTACTTTTGATATCAATCAGAAATCTTCAATTCATTCTTTTCTATCCGAAGTACAGAATTTTGCTTCTATTTCAGGGTATAAGTTAAGCGGAAACAAGTGTGACATACTTCCACTAAATACATTCTGTTTTCCTGAGGATTTCAAATCCTCAAATCTTCATTGGAATAATGATAAAATTAAATATCTAGGTCTGTGGTTTAAACCCTCTTTTGAAGATACAATGTATTGTAATTTTTTACAATGATTTTCTGTTCTTCAGTCTCTTATTTCTAAATGGAACCTTTTATTTTTGTCCTGGTGGGGTAGAGTAGATTCTCTCAAAATGATGTTACTCCCTGTAATCCTCTTTTATTTATCAAACATTCCAATTAATATTCCAAGTTTTTATTTTAAGAAGCTGAATTCTATTTTAATTAAATTCTTATGGAATAATAGGAAACCCAGAATGTCTCTTCAGAAGTTAATGAGATCTAAATGCAGCGGAGGGGTTAATTTTCCGAATCTCTGCTCTTATCATATGGCTTTTTCTCTTAAGCAAGCTTCTTGTTTATTGAAAGATGATGATTCGATTTTTTTACCCTTATGGGTTGATATTGAAAAGTCTTCCATTGTTCCCTTTACATTTCCGGAGATATTGACTCTGTCAAATAAACCAACCCTTCCGATTTTGAACAACTCTTGTCGAATTTTACAGCCTGTTTTTGCTTCAAACAATGATGATAAGGTGCAGTTTCTAAATTCATCAATTTGGTACAATAAGCTCATTAAGTTGAATAATAGAACCACCTATTGGAAATTGCGGCATTTGAAGGGGTTAAGATGGGTACATCAATTATTTGAAAATGGTTCCCCTCTTTCTTTTGTACAGGCACAATCTCTTTTTTCATTTCCATCCTCTTTTCATAAAAAATCCGACGCTCTAATACAAGTTTTAAATACTTTATATCAATCTTTTCCAGTTCAACAAACACTTTCAGTCCGTCTTCTTCCAATTAAGAATCTGTTATTAAAATCTGCATCAGCTTCCTGTCTTTATCAAACTATTACAGCTTTTCCTGAAGATAGACCTAAGTCGGCAATAGAAATGCAGCGGGAGGCGGATCTGTATATTTCACTTTCACCTTCTTTGTGGAATAGAGTGTGCATTAAAATACGGAAATCCTCTAGAGCAGCTAATGCAATTCAAACTTTATTTTTTATATATAATAGGCTGTTAACCCCTTCGCTGCCAAGCCTTTTCCCCCTCAGGTGGCAGGCCTTTTTTTGTCTATTTGGGGTATGGCGCGCTTAGGCCCTCATAACGTCTTGTCCACATAGACTACCCAAGCCAAATTTGCGTCCTTTTTTTCCAACATCCCAGGGAATTTAGAGGTACCCAGACTTTGTGGGTTCCCCTGAAGGAGACCAAGAAATTAGCCAAAATACAGTGAATTTTTTTTTTTTTTTATGGGAAAAAAGAGCTGCAGAAGAAGGCTTGTGGTTTTTTCCCTGAAATTGGCATCAACAAAGGGTTTGCAGTGCTAAAATCACCAGCTTCCCAGCTTTCAGGATCAAGCAGACGTGAATCAGAAAACCCAAATTTTCAACACAATTTTGGCATTTTACTGGGACATACCCCATTTTTTACGATTTTTTGTGCTTTCTGCCTCCTTCCAGTCAGTGACAGAAATGGGTATGAAACCAATGCTGGATCCCAGACACCTAACCATTTCTGAAAAGTAGCCAAAATTCTGAATTCATCAATAGGTAATTTGTGTAAATCCTAAAAGGGTTTCCTACAGAAAATAACAACTGAAATAAAAAACATATTGAAATTGAGGTGAAAAAAACAGCCATTTTTCTCTACGTTTTACTCTGTAACTTTTTCCTGCAACGTCTGATTTTTTAAAGCAATATACCGTTATGTCTGCTGGACTCTTCTGGTTGCGGGATATATAGGGCTTGTAGGTTCATCAAGAACCCTAGGTACCCAGAGCCAATAAATGAGCTGCACATTGCAGTGGGTTTTCATTCTATACCGGGTATACAGCAATTCATTTTCTGAAATATAAAGAGTGAAAAATAGGTATCAAGAAAACCTTTGTATTTTCAAAATGGCCACAAGATAAGGTGTTGAGGAGCAGTGGTTATTTGGACATCTCTGAATTCTGGGGTACCCATACTAGCATGTGAATTACAGGGCATTTCTCAAATAGATGTCTTTTTTACACACTGTCTTATATTTGGAAGGGAAAAATGTAGAGAAAGACAAGGGACAATAACACTTTTTTTGCTATTCTATGTTCCCCCAAGACTCCCGATAAAAAATTATACCTCACATGTGTGGGTAGGCCTAGTGCCCGCAGAAGGAAATGTCCCAAAACACAACGTGGACACATCACATTTTTCCACAGAAAACAGAGGTATTTTTTGCAAAGTGCCTACCTGTGGACTTTGGCCTCTAGCTCAGCTGGCACCTAGGGAAACCTACCAAACCTGTGCATTTTTGAAAACTAAAGACCTAGGGGAATCCAGGATGGGGTGACTTGTGGGGCTCTCACCAGGTTCTGTTACCCAGAATCCTTTGCAAACCTCAAGATTTGGCTAAAAAACACTTTATCCTCACATTTCGGTGACAGAAAGTTCTGGAATCTGAGAGGAGCCACAAATTTCTTTCCACCCAGCTTTCCCCCAAGTCTTCTGATAAAAATGGTACCTCACTTGTGTGGGTAGGCCTAGTGCCCACGACAGGAAATGCCCCAAAACACAAAGTGGACACATCACATTTTCTGAAAGAAAACAGAGGTGTTTTTTGCAAAGTGCCTACCTGTGGATTTTGGCCTCTAGCTCAGCCGGCACCTAGGGAAACCTATCAAACCTGTGCATTTTTTTAAACTAGAGACCTAGGGTAATCCAAGATGGGATGACTTGTGGGGCTCTCCCCAGGTTCTGTTACCCAGAATCCTTTGCAAACCTCAAAATGTGGCTAAACAAACACATTTTCCTCACATTTCGGTGACAGAAAGTTCTGGAATCTAAGAGGACCCACAAAGTTCCTTCCACCCAGGGTTCCCCCAAGTCTCCTGATAAAAATGGTACCTCACTTGTGTGGGTATGCCTTGTGCTCGCAACAGGAAATGCCCCAAAACACTACCTGGACACATCAAAATTATCAAATAGAAAACTACCTGTTTTTGTGGGGGGGGGGGGGGGTAACTGCGTTTTTGGTCCTGGGCTCAGCAACCATCTAGGGAAACCTACCAAACCCAGACATTTCTGAAAACTAGACACCCGAGGGAGTCAAGGGAGGTGTGATTTGCGTGGATACCCCAATGTTTTCTTACCCAGAATCCTCAGCAAACCTCAAATTTAGCTAAAAAATCACATTTTCCCACATTTCTGTGTGGGATCACCACACCGGGACAGATTTCCTACCACCCAGCGTTCCCCTCAGTCTCCCGGTAAAAATGATACCTCACTTGTGTAGGTGGGCCAAGTGTTTGTGACAGGGAAGAGCCAAAAACATGTCGAAATTGAGGGGAAACCAAAGTGTGTCCAAAATGGCAGTTTAAAAAAACACATTTTTAGGCTGACAAGTGCAGCAGAAATGTTATCGGTATAGATGAGACAATGCTGGGTGGTAGGAATTTTGTGGATTCCTGCAGATTCCGGAAGGTTCCATCACAAAAATGTGGGAAAAATGTGTGCTTTCCAGCAAAGTTACAGGTTTGCAGGGCAGTGTGGGTAAGGAGATGGTGTGGGGTGCATGTGAAGCACACCACCGTGGAATCAACTAGATGTTTAGTTATCAGATGTGTCTAGGTCTTGTGGATTTTTCTACATGGCAGCGTCCCAAAGTTAAAAAAAAGTGCAGCCCTCACCATTCCAAGTGGGACGTTTGTGAGACTTACCAAGCTCTCATGGCCCAAATGTACAACAAAAAACAAAACTAATCAAATTTCCTCTTGCTTGCCATGGGATAAGATGTTTTAGTGTGCGGGGGAGAGCTGAAAGACTGTTAGCCCCTTCAGTTCGGGTGGGGCATAACCAGGCCCATACTGGTTGGTAACCACCACCCCACTATTTTCTTTTATTTTTTTTATTTCCTTGCATCTAGTAGACTTTCTGTCCCCATTGGGTGTGAATCAGGGTAATTCCCCAATATGCCCACTGGTGGGCAGAACAACTTTGGCCCCATTTATTTGGGGTGAGGTTATGTCCATACTCCTAACCTCTTATTTTGAAAAAAATCTTCCCTGGTCTCTGGTGGGCTTTCTGCCCCCATTGGGGCAGATGGGCCTTCCACAAATAGGCCAATCTGCCCCCAGGGGGGGCAGTTATGGTCAACAGTAATGTGCCCCCATGGGGAGCGACCCTTGCCAAAGGGGCTGCCCCACCAAACAAAACACACACATACTCCCACACACCAATCCATGGTGTCTAGAGGTTTCTACCCCCTTTGGGGGCAGATTGGCCTAACAAAAATAGGCTGATGGCCTAAATACAATATGCCCCTCAGGGGAGCGACCCTTGTCTAAGGGATCGCTCCCCATACATAAAAACATAAAGTAAATAAAAAAAAATATATATATCCCAAGTGTCTAGATGTTTTTGCCCCCCCGGGGGCATATCTGCCTAATAATATTAGGCCGATCTGCCTCGAGGGGGTGCAGAAAAGGCCTAAAAATATTTTGCCCCCCCTGGGGAGTGGCCCTTGCCAAAGGGTCCGCTCCCCTTTTGCGTTAGTATAAAAAAATAAAAATTCCCTGGTGTCTTGTGGTTTCTGCCCCTGGGGTCAGATCTGCCTAATTATATTAGGCCGATCTGCCCTGGGGGGGCAGAAACGGCCTAAAAATAACCCCCCCCCAGTATTGACCCTTGCACAAAGGGTCGCTTCCCAAAGATAAAAAAAAAAAAAAATAAACAAAAAAAAATTATCCCTGGTTTCTAGTGGTTTGGGGGCAGATCTGCCTAATAATGCCCCCGGGGGAGGCAGAAATGGCCTAGAAATAATTTGCCCCCCGAGGAGCAGCCCTTGCCCAAGGGGCCGCTCCCCTTATTTCATATAACAAAAACAAAAAAATCCCTGGTGTCTATTGGGCATTTCTGCTGCCCGATCGCATCACGATCGGGCAGCAGAAATGCTCAAAGAGACATGAAAGGAGAGGCAAAGCCTTTCCTCTCCTTTCATGCCTCTCTGCCCCCTCCACATGATCGGAGGAGAAACGCTTTTGCATTTCTCCTTCGATCGGTGCTGGAAGCTGAGCTTCCAGCGCCGGGAGGAAGGCCTCTGATGACACGGGGGTCGGGGCGGGGTGGAAGGGGAAGCGATTCCCCTTCCATCTCTGCCCAGGGGAGGGGGGTGCTCGCCATATGAGGGAGCGCTAGCACTCCCCTGGGGGCCCATAGCCGGACGAGCTGGTCTCGTCCGCGGCACCGCGCAACCGGTGACGAGGGCGAGACCAGCTCGTCTGGGGCACCCAAGCGGTTAATTACACCTTCTTTTTTACATAAAATGAATTCTAACCTCCCCTCCTCCTTTTGGTCCTGTGGTACGCCGGTATCCAGACTTAAACACATGATTTTTGAATGTTCATATGCATTTAAATTTTGGGTTAAAGTATGGAGTCAAATTAATACTATTTTTAAAATGACTGGTCTCGTTTTCCAAAAGTTTCCATTGTAATTTTGGGTTTATCGTTGGCTGTTGCCTTTCAATAAATTACGAATAATTGGAAGGATTCATCTCAGTTATCCTTTCAAGCTTGGTGGTATGGTGTGTGTTATAAACATAGGCTGGATAGAGCTTATGTCTCCCCTGTATCCCTTGCTATTAAAAGAGACATCCTATGGTTACCTATTACAAATTATTTAAACTCTTTGGCTTATTCTTCATGTAATCATTTTCCTAGAAAAGAGGAGGTCTCTAAACCACCATGAATTGTGTTTTTCACCCCATCTTAATGTACCTACTTATATTTAATTATCTCTTATAGTATTTTTATTATATGCATATATACTTTGTTTTAAAGTACTACTATATTTAAAGTGTTTCTTCTAGTATGCGTTTTCTCAGGAAATTGAACTGTTGTTATATTAATTCATTCCTATTATCAAATGTATTTATATTTTTTGTATATTGTATGATTTTTCAATAAGCTTTCTCCTTAAAACTAAAAAAAAAAGAAGTACTTTTCATGTGGCCCTAAAGCTGGGTGCATGCTGGCAATCAAGTATAAGCAAAATAACATAAAGGCGGCATGAAAATCCTGATTTTAATGCAAAAACCCACTTGCTGAACACTTAGGCCCATATTTATACTTTTTGACGCTAAACTGCGCTAACGCAGTTTAGCGTAAAAAAATTTAGCGCCGTCTAACGCCATTCTGAAGCGCCATGCGGGCGTCGTATTTATGGAATGGCGTTAGCCGGCGCTAGCAGACCGGCGCTGCCTGGTGTGCGTGGAAAAAAACCACGTAGACCAGGCAGCGCCGGCGTAGGGGGAAAATGGCGTTAGGGCGTCTTAAAATGGGGCAAGTCAGGTTGAGGCAAAAAAATCGCCTCAACCCGATTTGCGCCATTTTTTTACGACGCCCAGACGCCATTTAAATGACTCCTGTCTTAGTAAAGACAGGAGTCATGCCCCCTTGCCCAATGGCCATGCCCAGGGGACTTATGTCCCCTGGGCATGGTCATTGGGCATAGTGGCATGTAGGGGGGCACAAATAAGGCCCCCCTATGCCACAAAAAAAATATTTAAAAAAAATAAAAAATTATACTTACCTGAACTTACCTGAATGTCCCTGGGGTGGGTCCCTCCAGTATAAATACGACGCATTTGCGTCGCCGTAAGTTTTTTAGACGGGAACGCCTTCCTTGCATCTCATTAACGCAAGGAAGGCGTTCACGCAAAAAAATGACGCAATTTGCCCATACTTTGGCGCTAGACGCGTCTAACGCCAAAGTATAAATATGGCGTTAGTTTTGCGCCGAATTTGCGTCGAAAAAAACGACGCAAATTCGGCGCAAACGAAGTATAAATACGGGCCTTAGTGAAATAAGGATAGTAATCATTGTATTCTGAAGAATAAAGAAAGCTCCTAAGAAAAACTGCCCACACCCCTAAATTTGATTCAAAACTCCCCAGCAGACTGAAAGAAAAAGCATTGACCTCTAATCCATTGCACAAAGGCCCATATTTATACTTTTTTAGCGCCACATTTGCGTATTTTTGGACGCTAAAGCGGCGTGAATTTACATAATGCAATTGTATTTTGCAAGTTTGCGCCTGTTTTGTGTAAAACAATGACGCAAATGCAGCGCTAAAAAAGTATAAGTATGGGCCAAAATATCCTGCTACATCGGTTACACTCCATTGGATTGTGATATGTTTCATGTGTATTAGCTTATTAATGAAACATATAAGTTACCCTGCTGTCCATTACATTGTTTAATAAATATTTTCATTAGAATATTGCCTTACCTCAATGGTCATAAAATTACATTTTTAATTCCAAAGAAAGCAAACAATATGAAGCAAGACACTTTTTTTCTATTTAACAACTGTAACACTGTGAACTCTACAGCTCATCATTTAACACAATTGTTAAGCAAATTTAAAAAGTATGTTTAAATTTGCTTTCTAATCCTCTACTTTCAGCTTGCCAGTTGAACATTTTCCATGGCTATTCCAATATAGGGATGCATATCCACTTTGGATAGCTGACAATAAAGCCAAATTAGATCTTTTCAAAGTTTTCAAATGATACATAATGTATATGGATGTGCTCTAAATGTGCTGTTTGCAGTGTTCTCCCCCCATACTGGTTATGGAGAAATAATCTGTTGTGCTTTGCAAGAAAAAAAAAACATTTCTGCTTAAATACAGCAGTATTTATTGTCTATCACATATGATACATACATTTGTTTAGAACAGATACATTTATGTTCAGAGAGTTTTGATTTGTAAGCAAGAGATACAAGTTATTACTTCAGTGCCCTGAACAAATTACAGTTGGAATTATTCTACACACTTTATAAGGTAAATTTGTTTTCAAGAGAAAAATAGTCTTAAGTTTCTGCCTGACAAAATTCACTCGCATGTGCAGTTCAAGATCTTGTATGTTAGTAAAACTGTGTGTCCTCTAGTATGCCAATAATTCTTTGCCCACAGGGATCTGGCCTTGCTGCTCTCTTGGTCTCCTTTATACACCCTCCCACTGTGTGTTGCCTTCTGGCTCTATTGCTCTCTGGTAACTTGTTGTCCAGGCTTGACTCTGGGTAGAGCCAGTCATTTGTTTGCCCTTGGATTTTTAAAAGGAATAGAGCTGGAGAACAAAATAATCAAATTGCAGTATATGCTATTAAACAGCTTAAATAATTAGGATATAACCAGTCTGTTGTCAGGCGAAGAATACAGGAAGGCAGCTCAGGCAGAGGGTGTCACATGAGGAGGGTGAAACTGCGAACACACAACAGAATAGGAGAAAGGAAACAGCCAGAACCATTGAGATGAACACCAGCAAATTCCATCTGTTTAGGAGTTGTTGCCCATCTCCAATATTTGTGTTCATACACTGATTGTCCGCAGCCAGCAGAAGATGACAGTGAGATACACAGAAAAAAATATATATGTGCAACCAAAGAAATACTTTGCATGCCCTGCTTCATGACAAAACACCACCAACCCCTGAATCCTCTACCCTACTGCTGGTTTGTTTTTGTCCTCCGAGTTCCATTGCTTTTCCTCTGTCGGCAGATAGGAAGTATACAGATGTCCATGATACAGCCAATCTGAATGATTCAGCAGGCACTTAAAACACATACCATTTCCACCAAGTTTCGACTAAAACAAGCTAAGCTCAATCTTCACACGTCAATAGTGCTTGGTTGCAAAAGAGATTGGAAAGTCGCACCTAGTACTGCAGGGAAATGTACAGTTGCAGTAAAGGGTTGGGGCCTGATTGAGAATATACTTACTGCAGCTCTCCTGCCCCACCCCCAGGGTGCAATACAGCTGCAATCAGAAAGTGATGCCTGACCCTGTCTGACTGCCTTACCAGTGGCTGAATTGCTGAGTCTTCTGACCTGGCCGGGCCCTTCGGGTCCTGCTCTGCTTCGTTAGATTGAGGCTCCCATCATCCCTCCCTCTGTTTGACTCTTTCCCACTTTAGTGCAATTTCACTTTTATCTCATTTTGTCTGTTCTTCCAGTCACTCTTCATTCACTTTTCATTCTGCCTCTTGTTCGTTGTCTTCTGATTTTTGTAATATTTTTGCTGTTCTTTCCAACTTTTTTGCCTCTTTCTTGCTTTCTTTCACTCCTTTCTTGCACCTCTCACTTACTTTGTGCTTCCACAGTCATTCGTCTTGCTCCACCTAGCTTTCCTGCACTGACAGCATGTAGCCCGCCCATCACTCCGCATCTACTCTCCTGTTCCAGACTTTTTTAATGTCAGCTGTAATGCAAAAATGGAAGCCTGTCAATGCCTGTTCGTACCCCGACTGCATCCAGCACCAGATCCCCTGATCTACCATCCAGTCACACCAGTCCGAAATGCTACTGGGCAAAGTCCTCCATGCCATGTTCTCTGGATGCCCATCCTGGTGCTGCAGCCAGGCCCCCCCCCCTCCAGTACTGAAGCCACTTTCTCCTGCATCTCTTTTCCACATTTCTGATTTTCTCTGACCATGTACCCTGTGACCACCTCTTGCACCCCACCAATCAGCATCCTTTTGCCTCCAACCCTACCATACACACAATCACGCCTCACAAGACACAAACCCTACCCTCACCTGCCTACTCCTCAACGTCTATTTGCTCACCAAATATGCCATACAAGTTTGGGACTTCATGCACCACCTCTTTCAAGTCCTACTCTTCCTCACTGAGACCTGGCTACGCACAGCATCCACTCTAGACATTGCAGTGGTCATCCCTCCCGGTTGCAAGATCATTAGACTGGACAGAAAAGGCAAACCCAAAGGAAATCTCACCATCATCTACAAAGACAAAAATCAACTGCTTCATTACTTCAGTAAACACCAGCAACCATTTAGAATACATGGCCTTCATACTCAGCACATCAAGCAACTCCAGCCTGGGCGAGCCCCACTCTACTGGCTCCCTAAAACAAGATCCACTTCTGCACCACTCTTGTAGACTTCATCCTCTGGCACTCACATCCAGCGCTTTCATTCTACTCTGTGAGCTCAACTTTCAACTAGAAGACCACACAGACTCCAACATCACCAATCTTAGCCCTGTACTTATCCACTGCCTCCAACTTGATCTGTGTCATCCCTCTAAGTTCCTCACTTGGATCTATGCTTTCCAACATCTACATGACCCCTCTTGCCAACATCATCCATGGTCACGGGTTCAAATTCAGCTCCTACATTGATGACACCTAGTTCATCCTCTCCCTAACAGAAGACACGTTGAACACCCAATCAAACTTCTCTAGCTGCATGTCAGAGGTCAGACACCTACAAAACGGAAGTGCTTATGTTCAGAAAAGACAACACTCTCTAGTCCTCCGTATGGTGGTCCTCAGATCTAGGGCTGGCACCAAGCTTGTCCACATCAGACAGGAACCTAAGGATCACAATCAACCATTAAATCTCAAGGTCAAACAAATCATCACGGTTTGATCCACCTGCTTCCATACATTCAAGCCTCCAGAAAGTCTTCGGCTGTCTCCCGCTGGACACCCAAACATCTGCCACTCAAGCCCTGATCACCGGAAGACTAGACTACAGCAACGTCCTCTCTGTCATCATCTCCTCTCAACTCACCTAGAGATTTCAAGTCATTCACAACACAGCACCTATGCTCACTGTAAATGACTTTGCAATGCTCAAATATACAAACAACTCAAGGACCTCCACTAGCTCCTTATCCACAAAATGTGCCCTTGTCAACTCCTCACACACACCTACAAGGCACTACAAAAACAAGGCCCAGCATACCTCAATAGTCACATACATGCCCACACACCAACCAGACACCTCCACTTGGCCAGCCTCATCCTCACCCACATCTCCCACATTCACCAAGCCAGTTTTGGGGGTCACACATTTTCCTACCTGACCCCAAAGTCTTGAATGACCTCCAATCCATATCACAGCCACCTGCTCCATCTTGGGATTCTACAAGAAACTGATAACTTGGCTCAGCCCATAAGCTTCAGTCAGGGCTGCAACACCCTTCTTAGTTGCCAGGATACCCTCCTGGCTAATATGCACACTGCGCGAATAAGCATTACATAACATAACATAACATAACAAAAATAATTAATGACTGTAAGAAATTGGGTTACTGGTTAAATGGGGTGGGAGGCCCACGCAAGTAACAACTAGATCCTGGTCAGGGTGAACCTGAATAAGTCACTAAATTAACATGTGCTAAACTCTGACAGATTGGAAAAAAACAGTCTAGCTTAACTTAAAGGCAATCTGTAAAGAATTTATGCAGCATGCAAGCAGTAATAAAGTGAAAACACCACACAAACAAATCCTAAACCAATTCAGAAAAATTTAGTAAAATGTAATAAATAATACCCGAATGTTAACAAATCCAATTAGTAGAACCAGAGATAATTAATTTTCATTTGTTTTGTGAAAAAAGCACCTAAAAGCACAAGATCAGGGGAAAGTTACAAGTTCAAGTTGACTGCGGAGGAATGTGGGCCAGATACAGGGACCAGGTTAGTTATGCTGAAAAGTTACCTTCTAGGTCCAGTGGCATGAAAAGTTCCATTCGAGGTGGTGGAAGCCATGAGGAAGAGTCTGAGGCCCTCATTATGAATCTGGCGGTCCTTGGACCACCAGACTTGCCGCGGCAGTCAGACAGCCGCCAATGCGGCGGTCCGGTCTCCACATTATGACCGTCACGAACGCACCATGTTCGGACTGCCGGCACTGCCACTTTTTCGCCGGCCGACAGCCTGGCAGTGCTGGCAGTCTTAATCCATCAGGGCATGCACCGCCATGTAAAAGTGGCAGAGTTGGGGTGCCCAGGGCACTCGGCCTGGGCAGTGCAGGGGCCCCCGTGGACAGCCCTGTTGCGGTTTTCACTGTCTGCTTAGCACCCTATGCACCACAACATTGCCTCTGGCTCTATTATGAGCCAGCATCAATGTTGTGGGCTGTTTCCCCCTAGGCCAGAGGGAAACTCGTAATAGGAGTCGTGGGAAGGTCACCGCACTGGCAGTGAGCTGACCGTGAGAGTTTGGCGGGTGGCCTTTTTCGCCCGCCAAACTCATAATGAGGGTCTGAGTGTAATGAATGGTCATGGTTGTAGAACAAGTAGTAGGTCTGTTGTTGCGATTAGTAATCCATGTAGTGTGAAGAGCTGGTTGAGTATCACTGAAAGTTGTTGCTGTAGATTCACATTGGTGGTCATTGTGAGCTGTTGTTGCAGTAGCACAAATTTCAGGTCTTGAATTGCTAGTGCCCGCCACAGTCATATTTGGCATGAAGAGCAGGTTTACCCTAGCTTTGCGTTGCCAGTCGATGCAGGCATCAGAGTCTTGGTGAAAATGGGTCCATTAGCAGCACTGAGAAGCCTAAACTTTCAATTTTTCACCTTTTCTAAAGGAGGAGGTCTCACTGACACCAGCTAATGGTCCAGGGCCTAGGGGGCACCCTTTGGGGAGCAGGACTCACTCCAGCAGAGGCCAGCAATAGGGCACAGGCCAGTCCAGTTCCAGCACGTCAGCTCGGTAGTCGCAGGAAGGCCTCTAAAGCTTGCTGTTTCCCTGGGTAGGCTGGGATGAAGGCAAGCAGGTCACATTTTCTTTCTCAGACAGGAAGCCAGTCCTTCAAGCAGCATGGCAGTCATTCTCTTTTCACGTCAACAGGTCCAGGAGTGTTTTGATGAGTGGCTCTGGAGGTCCAATATTTATACCTGCTGCCAGCTTTGTGTGTTGGGGTGGGGATTCTCTCCCTTACACCCACATCTTCCCTGTCAGTGCTCCAAACTGTCTTGGAGGGACAAAAAGTAGGGCAGCCCTGGTGTCAGGTTTCTTTGTTTGTGTAGGAGGCAAAGCCCTTTGGATAGTAAGTGGGTCTGGGTACAGCCCATTCAGCGAGGGTGGCCATTAACATCAACAGTCACGTGGCCGAGGACACTGGCAGAAGGCACATATGGTTGGCACAAGAGAATGGCAACAGTCTAAAACTGGCATTTTCAGAACTGTGACGTAAGATCCCACTTTACCATTACATAAGACTTAAATTACAGTTCATTTGAGTGTAAACAACGTTATCTCTATCTTCTCCCAAACTAACGTTAGCACTTAATAAATGTAATAAGGTAACCAGGTTTTAGTCAATAAGAGAGACAGGCCTTTACTTCAGTGAAAAGTAGCTTCTGGAGTTTTTCACTTTTGGGATATGTAATGCTCAAACACACTTGTCCTGAGTTATTTCTTTTAATGCTGATAGTTAAATAGTCTTTGTGTGCCTCCAACGATTGTCAATGGTTTTGGTGTGATGTAATTCTGTTGATGGCTGTGTTAATGAATCACGTGTCTATTTTTAAATTAGAATGCACCCTACACTATGAGCCTTTAGAGCCCACCTTAGGGGTGATGTATGTGTATTAAAAAAAAAGATTTAGGCCTGGCAAAAGGTTTATATTTCTAGGTTGAAAAATATCAGTTTGAAACTGCACTACATGCTTTATGGGAAGGCATGAGATATGTTTTAAATGGCTACATTAGTGAGTGGCGCCATTTTATTTACAGGTCTTGGGTACACAGAGTATCATTTATAAGAGTCTTACAAGTAAATCAAATGTACCAATCAGGTAGATGTTAATTGTACAATTTTTTAGGGAGAGAGCCAAGCAATTCAGTACTCATTTACAGGGAAAAAAATACCCAATTCAAGCAAAAACGGGATCAGCAACAGAAGAAAGAAAATCTGGGGTGACCACTGCAAAAAAGGCCAGTTCCTACAATGGAAGTTAGAGTAACTGAACCATTATTTTATCCTGTATAGGAAAAGCTGGAAATGTGATATTCCTGCATTGTCTGGAATTCCCTATTTGGCTGGTATCCATGTTATTGGCCAGATCAGGAATTGAACAGAATCATGCAGTCTTTGAAATGACGGTCCTATTTGTGTACTTGCCATGACGCAATATTTAACAAGGACCAACTAAACTGATCTGTGGTAATTCAATTACTTTTTCATGACCACTATGTCCTCAATTAACAGGCCTTCATTAAATTGCTATGCCTGTGCAAACACTTATGTGTAAAGGGATGGCGGTTACAAGCTGTGTGATGTTTGTCACGACTAGTAATTATCGGGTATTTTGAAGACGGCATCCTAGGATGTTTTCCCCAATAACTTAAAAAAGTTCAACCTTGTCAGAATTTAACTGGTGGAAAAAATCTTAGTTGATACAGGCAAATGAAAACTTAGGTGTGGAAAGCACCAACATTTGCACATGATGCCACATTTTTGAGGACATAACTTGTCATATTGCAAACCCTTGTGCTGGGTACCAGATTTTAACAGGTGTGCTAAACAGCACTATGAAGGCACTCAAAATAGTGGTCTACTTCTTTTTTCCGATACGTGTCTGCAGTTCCATCTTCCTAGATTATTCTAATCAATGGTAATGCAGTGTAATTTTCTACATTTTACTGCAAAAAATATTGCTTTAAAATTTGGCCAGAACACGGACATTTGAGCCAACAAAATAGGGTGTCCGATGTAGGCTTGCTGCATTTCACTCTGAATGCTGCCTACCTAAAATGGCGGCTTTACAAATCCCCCAGTGCTCTCTTACTTTTAAGAACACAGTGTTTCCGAAACAGTTAATAATAAAGAACATAGGGTGCCTCGCCACGTCTTCTAGAATGTCAGAAAAGGAGCTGCTCGTCTCAGCAGATGGAAGACATTGCCGAGAGGAGATCATGGCAGACACAGATGGTGCCCCAGGGGCACATCTCTCATGTGGAGGCCTCTGAGGTGAGGCTACAGAACATCTGAGTGCACCAGGGGGATGAGGGGAAGAATGGAGAATTGTCTTCCAGCAGCAGGTAAAACCTATTTGTCACATGCTCTCCAACTGGGCTTTCAGCATAAAAGTTAATATCTGAAACCAATGACGCACTCTGCCCAAGGCGGTGAAAGACCGCTTGGAGCTGTAACCTGGATGCTGCAGACAACACAATGCGCCAAGCTTCACTCCTTTGAAGGGCTTGCTTTTTCATATCTCCTTTTCAAACGAGGAAAAGAATGGTTACGTAGAGGATGAGAGGATAACACTTTATGTTATTGCACCTTAAGGGAAGGAAGAAAAAAAGAAAGATACTAAAGAAAATTAATGTTTTCTTCTTTTCTCAGTGGGATTAAGTCAGAAACCTCATGAAAGTAGCTGTTGGAGCTTGATATCCTGTGTTGCCGCTCAGATTCAGACAAACGCTGGCCCCAGGAACAGATTTCTGTTCTCTTGCACTTCTGAAGCTGCCAAGATGTTTTCTACAGGGTTTTTCTTTTTTATTTTATAAAAACAGGACTTTGTCCTCCAGCCTTCAGCCTCCTAAAGAATAGAATTAGAGCTCATCCTTACATCGTATTTTTCTGTAGCAGAATGAAAGTTAAGAAACCATGTCTAATATATAAAGTTGTCAACTGGCCCAGTGCCATGATGGTGACATACAGTCGACCACAGCTTCTCAGTTAACATCATTATCGTTCCGGCATTTGTAAGCAAAACAAGCATTGGCAAAACCAGTTGGTTTCACCTATGCAAGATCCAATGTCTTTTTGAACTTTTTTAGACATGCTGCATAGCTCCAGCCATTGTGCAACTTGGCTTAATGTGAAGAAAAAAGCGCTATGACACAGGCAGCATTGACCAGGTCACAACGCTTTTCTAAACCATGTTGCGCTCACGATACGGAGGCACATTAAAATCTTGCAGCCTGTGAGCGAAGGTTACACTGCCAGGCTCATTCATTAGTGCACCCTGACTTGACTTTTCCTGGCTAGGTAAAAATGTTTGAAGAACAATGGAATCATACAGAGTTTAGAACAAAAAGATGGCGTCATAGCGCATGAAGGTGAGTAAGTAAGTAATGATTTATTGCAGATTATTAAAAATCATTGCATACACACACAAAAGATTAAAAATACATATAATTAATAAATTAAAATTAATGTGTTAAAAACAGCGCCCCAATCATTAAAGTGAGCATTGCACATGAATCTAATTGGGTTGGAGGGCCAAAATCTTTCCATAATACGTATATATACACCGCAAATTTAAAATACGTATAGTCAAGAAATTTAGCAATGCCCCCAACTCATTGAGCTTACATTCTGATTAAATTAAGACTGGCCAATATCAGTTGGATTGACAGCCATTGTCACCGGTTCGCTATATAAGGACCAAATAACTGTCAAAAGATTTCCGAATCACACTTCTACGTACAAAGACTCATATTAAAGTTTAGTGGCTTTTAAATTGTGCCTACAGGAAAAGTCTTTCAAATGCACTTTGGGATAGAAGGTGATGTAGGTGTTCATACAATGTCTCAAAAACCTCTGAGTATTATGCCCATGTGGAAAAAAAACAGAGAGCTACAGTACAAACTAAGGTGTAGTAGGAAAACAAAAGTTTGAAACCATAAAATTGCAATTTGCAATAAATACACCATTAACCAATCACTAAAATGCAAAGTAGTACAACTTTTGTTCCATGATCGATATGCCTTAAATGACTTATCAACAAATGGTGAAATGGAAAAGTGCCCTGTGAAACCAAAAGTTAAATCACACAGGAGCACAGTGTTTATTAAATGTATAACCCTCTGAAGTGCAGTAAATTGTTTTGGCTCTACAGGCAAGCTGTATGTTATGCCCATTTAAAAGGGCTTCATGGCCCGGCGACAGGATCTAATAATCTGTAAGGCTCTCAAAGAGGGGCAAATAAATTCCTGTCTCATAAGAGTAACCACCAGGCAGGTACACCAAAAATGTAGAACGCTTTCATTGAACAATCCGCATAGGCGGCAATGGGAGTCTGGCCAGGTTTGCTTCCAAACTGGAGACAGGTCTTTAGATTGAAAGGATCCCATACAAAATAGGAGAAGACAGGGCTCGAAAAAATCTACTTGACTACTCTCATTGGCAGTTGAATAGGTTTTCTGTTCAGTCAGAAACTGAATTAGCAATTAAGATGCCTTTAAATCTTATTTTTAAATCGTATCACTTTTGGTCTGTG
Source organism: Pleurodeles waltl (assembly GCF_031143425.1). Lineage (NCBI taxonomy): Eukaryota > Metazoa > Chordata > Amphibia > Caudata > Salamandridae > Pleurodeles > Pleurodeles waltl. The sequence continues at coordinate 109,578,387 of NC_090441.1, read as the reverse complement.
TGCAGAGACAGAGGTCAAATGTCAGTTTGTCTTCTTGCAATGGAAGTACTTTTCTTTGTGATTGCATAGTTGGAGGATTTTGTAAGGTGAGCTGTCTGACCTATGTGAAGTGAAAGGCTTTTGGTATCAGCTTTTTCCTAACACACAACTTTTATATAACTAAGTCAACTTTACAAACATTTCAAAATATATTTTGGTAGCTGTGAAAGACCATTTTTTGTACTTCTGTGTGATGAAAAAAATATTTTAATAGGATGAAAAAAGTCAGAACACTTTACTTGGTGATGTGCAAATGATAAATGTTTTCTGAACCCCAATTTTCGCAGATTATTGTTAATACATTATATAGTTTTATCAGTAAAGCTGCAGGTTAGTGGGCAGTTTTTTGGACATTTCTTGGAAATTTGCTGTCTGTAAATGACAGTGGGCTACAACTTCATGCTTTAGTAATATATTTATTAAAAGTGAATGTTTAAACATAAACTGAGAAGCACTCCTGCCCTGATGGCATAGCTATTAGTAAACTATGAGGCAAGTCATGCATGGATCATGTGTACCGTATATATGTGCTAGATTTATTATACATGAACCAAACGTTTAGTGTATTTAATAAAAAAAGAAGGATTTTTTTTTACAGCAGAAATGCTGAACTCACATATTTGAAGGTGCACTCATATGTGAGAATGAAGAAAAAGGCGACTGTAAAATACAATATTTGTCTAGGATAACACAATTTGAGATCCGTTTCCGGGTCAGGTACATTACAGTTAGTTCGAGTAGCTTATTCAAGCTAATCGACCTGCAGGTCTAGTAAAATTTTTATGATTTTTTGAGGCCTGAGAAGAGAATTTTGAACAGTACCTGTGATGTGAGTCATTAAGTATAGTTGAGGTCTCCAAGTGGTGTAAAATTGGAGAAATGACAATTTGTTACTCTATCCGGCCAACTCTGCTTTGTCTAGTGACCAGGAGTGGAACTTAAGTGCCTTATTGGTGATTTTTCTAAACACCATAAAAATTAATGTTTAAACTCCATGCTTCAGATAGGTTCAGGTTGGTCAAGTCTTGTTTGAGAGACCACATTTCCAACCAGTGTTGGGTGGCCAGTGTGTCAGCTGGAGCTGTTCTCTGCTTCCAACACAAGTTTATTATTGCACCCCACCTCACCGGTGCTTGATGACATAAACCAAGCTCCAATCTCACATGTGATTGCAAAATATGTTTCGAAAGATGCATTTGAACAGGACTGATTTGAGCTGGTTAAGCAAGGGGGCATCTTGCCCTTTATATAATTCAGAACCATAGCTGAGTTAAGAAAGAAATTTAGCTCCAATGACCTGCAATAAGTAAAGCTGCAATGTACTTCCTAGCTTTTTGTAATAGATTAAATGCAAATGGTAATTTATGGGCCAGACCTCTCCTTTCCAATAGGTGTTCTTTATATGACAATCTTGCATCCAGCATAACTCCCAGATATTTATAGAATTTGGCCACCTCTACCTGCTTGCCGACCGCTTTCCACTTGACCTTAGCATGAATAGCAATTGGTTTTGTTCAAAAACAGATCACTTTTATTTTATTATGATTAAGTTCCAGACCCAGTGTTTCAATATATTCTACCAGCTTGGCGATTAGGTGCTGGAGACCCATCAGCGCCTGGCTAAGCAGCACAATATCATCAGCATATTGTAAGCATCGCACTGGTTTATTCGCTAATTTTGGAGGCTTGCATACTACTTCCGCTAGTAGAGAATCTAAGCCCACCATATAGATGCTAAATAAAGTCAGAGAAAGCACTCACCCCTGCTTTAAGCCAGTATCTGTGACGATCTAATGTGTGGTTCTGTCACCATTGCCTATTTTAACTTGTACACAGGTATCTGAGTACAAGTTGTTCATGACCTCCAGCAGCTTTGGAGGAACTCCCCAGCTGGCCATCTTTGCCTGGAGTCAATATCGCAGAACCTTGTTGAAAGCAGCTTTCAAATTGACAAAGCAAGCATACAGGTCAGAGTGTTTCCTTTTAGCATTTTCTACAAGGAGGGTAACTGCAAGAAGATTAGTCATAGTGTCCATTCCTGCCCTAACTCCTGTCTGTATTTTTTGAATGATCTTGGCTTGCCCATAAATGTGATTTCTTCTGTTTAACTACCTCTGCGTGGATTGCACATTGATTAAATAGGGCAACCATGTCTTCTGTAATCTAAGGAAGAAAGAAGACAGCCTTTTAATTAGCCAACATTTGATAAACTGTTTTGTGATTGGTGATGGATTTATTTGCGTATTTGTATTTTTAATGCTACCCCAAGAATTAGAATGTGGAGTGGAAACACCGCAGGTATAACCACAAAATAAACAAATAAATTGTTTTACGTTGATTTATTCATAGGACCCAGTGATAATTTGAATTATTTCACTGTGTTCAAAATGTGTAATATGATTGATCCCTACAGAATACCATGTTTGTGTTTTGAATGTTTGTATCCCAGGTACTCTGGGGTTATTTGGGCATATCACTATACAGTATGTGTTGGCATGTGTTTGGGGGGCATCTATTCCTGTTAGCAAACCACTTATGGCCAGATAGTTTTTGTGTTTTTTAAGAACTTGTAGTTGAAGCTGTCTTAGTTCCTAGTACCAGGAAACACTATGGCAGGGCATGTCTTAGCCCTTTAAAGCACAGCACCTAATTCTTGGCTTGGTCTGATTCTAGGCACCTGTTATGTTTGGTAGCTAAGGGAACTGAGGCAGAGGGACATGGCTTGATTACCCCTCGATCCCCAGATCACATGCTTCCTTCCTTTTGTTAGTCAAGATGTCCAGGAGCTCCTGAGCTCTGATTCCATGTCTCCTTAACAGCTGATTTATTCAGGGGCCCACAATAACCAACATTTCATGTAGGTGCTACTTATTGCTCGTCTTTACTCATCAAATCTCCTTCAATTCTTCAGAAGCAACACTGGAAAAAATGAGAATGGCTAATAACGAAGATGGTGGGTAACAATCCCAATAATAAAAATAATACCCAATGAGCAATAAAGGTGTACTCAATAGTAATATGGATGCCACAAAGCAAAGACTACAACAGCAAGAGTCAAAGCAAAGACTACAATGGAAAGATTACTCAGTTGTAATATGGATGCCCCAAAACAAAGACTGCAATGGCAAGACTAGACAAAGTATGTGTCATGAACAGAAAGCGAAGTGTGTTCAGGGAGTTGTAAGAGCCAGGAAAGTGCATGAGGACAGACCAGTAGCTCAGCAGACACACTGACCTTTGCAAATTCAACACTTTTTCTGCTTCTCCTAATAAGAGACATTTTTGGGGCTCTGGGCAAGGCAGGCTTTGGGACAAGACAAGACTCTCTGTAAGTGTTGTCTCTCTGCCCTCCTCTCCCTGCACCAAGCCCTCTCTCCAGCCACTGTTTTGCTACAGCTCATTGAGCACCACGAGTGGGCTTTTAAGCACTAACCAATAGGATTTTCCCAAACATTCCACCCGCTCCCTCACCCCATCAGAAACGTTTTTAAAGTTTACAGAAGATGTAATTTTCTATTGAGCGAAACTCCCTTAATTATGACCATGTAACTTATTAAAATGTGCTGTTCACAGCTCAGGGGGTCCGTAGGCTGGAGACTGAGTCACTCACACACCCTCAGGAGAGTGTGATCCCTCATCCAGCGCTCCCCCTTCCCAATAATTATTCCTGCGGCTGAAACATTAATGTGTTCATCTTGGTCTGAGTTGGAAAGTGTTGGTGGTGGGCAGGCTTGCTGGTATTAAAGAAGATTTTCTGTACACCAAGCATTAAGGACTATATAGATAAATATAACGTACTATAAGAAAACAAGAGAGGCATATATACCCTGGGAGTTGAGCACAGATTACCAAACAACAGGCAACAGGACTTTGGCGTTGAGTGTTCTTGAGGCATTAATGATGAAGTTGTCGATGAACAAGCAGTATGAAGGAGCCACAGGGAAGGATGGAGGGAATAGCTTTACAAGCGAAAGAGAGATGTGGAGAAGGTGGGGGAGGGAGAGAACCAACATGAGGGAGGGTCAGGAGACAGAGCGCAGACATGCATTCTTCCAGAGTACATGTCCAAAAGTAAAAAAAAAAAAGAAAAAAAAAAACAGTACCTGCAGGAGTCTGCAGACAGTGGAAGTACATTGGCCACAGGAAGCAGTATCTGGTTCATACTTCACAACATGGATAAAGACTCCGAAACCCAGGAGGAAGCCAGAAGCCAGGAGGAGCAGCTTACCAACAGAAAGCAAGAAAAGGAGAGTGACGTGGGAACCAACCAATGGTAAACAAAGGTGAGTAACAGGTGGGCTCTAAGCCTTTTTAAAGTTTTTTTCTTAATTTACGAGATTTTGTAAGCACAGTGCAAGAGCTGTGAAAGCAAAACCTAAAAAGAACATAGAAAAAAGTGAATCTTTATATCCCAGCATGCTTAGTGCAATAGGATGAAAGTCACTGTCATGCCCTTTCATTGGGCTCTGTAGTGACTAGGGAGGAATGGCTAGTATCCTATGCAGGTACTGCTTTTTGTCTTTAGTGACCAAAACCTAGGATTCTGGTGCCTGCATCCGGGTTACCAAGACCCTTTTTGTATATTTCAATCTACTGGTGCAGGTGAACAGGCAGTGAAAGCTTCCTCTAGGACATGCTTAGATGTAACTAAAGTAAGACACTGTTATCACGCAAAATGTCAATGGAACAAGAATGTATTTAAATTTAGAGAAGATAAAGCAATTAAAACAATTACAAAACCTGAGACAAAGATGCACATTTCCAAGCACCTAGTAACTGTGAAATCTAAACCACCTATTCCATCTTCTATCCTATTCCTCAAGGCCTAGCTTGGCATTAAAGAAATACTATTGGTGCTGCTCTCATATTTCCAAAAATTAACAACTATACATATTTCTCATGTTGCTATCTATATAGATTACTGGATAGCAAATTAGCAGTTTCCCAATGTACCTTAATAGATTCAGAAAACAATTTACTAAATTTTCTGACTGCTCTGGAGGTTTAGTTCAATGGCTTTTTAGGGTCCCAGAGCATGTTGGTGCTCCTGCTGAAGGTCTAGGGTCCAATTGTAAGGCCACGTTCCCCATGTTCAGCCATTCCCAGTGGAAGTACCACACCTTAGTGATGCAAATAGCACAAATGGTGAGGATCTAAGTATTTTGGGTTTGCTGTCCAGAAGGAGATGCTCATTGCTATTCAGTTTGAATGAAATCATACAAACCCTCCCAAAGAATCCCTACACTTTTTCAAAGAATTTGATGTGATACAGCTAATGTGCTTAGTTGGTTACTCTCATCTTGGTCCTGATGATAAAACTGTTGTAATCAACTGTGGTGTTGAAACGTTGACTTTTTACTAGTGGGCTGATATTGATGATATATATTTTCACACAATGAATTCTAATTTTGAGACTTGCTGTTGAGGTTGTGTTTAATATTAGCCCCTGGAATGTATATCCTGTAAACAGAAACCATAATTTGGAACACCTACAATATGAGCTATCTACCATGGCTTTACCGTATTCATACATTGTATGATTACTAATTGTATTTGCATACTGTCCCAGTACTAGATTGTATGGTTCTCATTGGCCTGGAAAGGATATGCCATCTCCTCTCTCCAATGGGATCATTGTGTTGTAAATTTGTATGTGGTGAGTTGGCAAAGTTTATGAAGATCAGTGCTTGTTCTACAGCCATCCGTAGGTATTCCTAAGGAGGTGCAACCTTCAGAGCTGACATCACACTAAAGCAGATTACAGGTTTTGTAGTCAGAGGTGGGGGAAGTATGGGTGGAACTTGACAGAGTTGACTGGATAAAAGGTAGATTTCCTGATCCATACATCCTTAAGTGCAAAAGGCTGTTAGTTGAAGTAGGTCACATCTGCAGTGACCAATCATTACTGAAGGCTATGGACTGTACCTTCAGCACCAGACAGCTGCAAAGCCACCTAGGGGAATGATGCCTTCCAGTGTATCAGTCTCAGAAGTATAAAAGACTGAGATAACCAGCCAGAAAAGCAAACTTGTTATCCTCTGATCGCTTAATGAGTCAAGGGTGAGCTTTAAATTCACTGAGCCACCAAGCAGGTACATTTTATGAGTGTCTAGGAATGACTGAGGATACTTTAGCCACCAAACACATGTGCTCGAGGTCCCAGCCAAAATAAATCTTTACCACTCCCACAAAGCCTGTTAAACGTACTGGCAACCCATCATGAGGGAAAAGGAGCAAGGCCCAAATGTGTGATTAAGAGAGAAAGGGAGAGCATCGACGAAGATGAATGGTGAAGATCAGTTGGGTTCCACTTCATTCCACCACTCCAAAACCAACAGAATGGTGTAGTGGTTGAATAAAACATGAAATATGTTTTAAAACAGTGGTTAATGTAAAGCAACACAGGGAAGACCACTTAACATTGACACTTCTTGCCATCCAGTACTTTAATGAATCTACTGGGATCCAGCTCATTTTAAATATATTATGAATGTCAACCATGACATCCTACAAATTTTACAGAAGCAATAAGAGGGTCTGCATTCTCCTTGTGATTTTCTAGTCATGGACCTGCTGTAGCACAAGAAGCCTTTGTTACTTGTGGATGGTTGTACAACTGGTACATGGTACTGGAAAAAGCAAAACATATTTTTTCTGCACTTTCCTGGAGTCTAGATGTGTCTTTGTAAGTGACCAGTGTAGCAGTTCGAATAACTGTGGCTGCATTCCGGTGTCTTGATACCAGAGGTTGTTTTGAGATTTTCCAGTACCTTTGGTGTTGCTTTCTAAGTAGTGCAAAAATGACTTTTTATTAAGAGCATATGGGTGCTGTTATGATTCGCATTCACAAAGGCAAAACACAAAGAAGACCCTTGAATAAGATTTATAGCTCGCCCCACCACGTCATCTCGGTTGCCCATATTTGGAGTATGCTAAGATGGGTTTTCCTGCATTTTGGTCATACCCTGCAATTACTATAAACCCTTCCTAAGAAATCCCTGTTCATTCAGGCATCAGGTAGTAGAAGTACGGATGATAAACTTCAGGTAAGATATTGGAGTACTCTCATCATCAGGGACTTGATGGAGACTGGAGATGTGTAAGATGTCCCGGAGGCCACTCTCTGGATAAACCTTGAGTCATGGGGCCTAGGCTCTATGTCATGGCACGCCCAGTGATATTTTGAAGCAAAGTGACGGGTACTGCAGTGAGTGAGACTGCAATGCGGAGTGACTATGCCAGATCATCATCTGCATACCTTGCATATTTGTCTTTGGGCCAGCTGTTGTCATCATAATTGTTCTTCTTCATAATAGGGTTAGCTGGGCATTGGTCTGCTGGGCTGGTAGTTTTTGTTGTCCACACACTGTGCTTAATTTATAAATAAAAACGTGCCAGGGCCCAAAGATCTTCACTGAAACACGTGGCTGCAAGCACATACTTCCGAGGCAGCGTAATCCTAAAGCCATCTCTGCCCTCTTTAATCCACTTACAGCCACTCCATGCCCCTTCAGCTCACTCTAGCAGCTTTCTCCCTTTGTGGTGCTTTTTCATTTTTCTCTTCCTTCTTAAGAGGAAGTCCCGGCCTTCAAAAATAAGGGCCAGTGCCCTGCACTGGAGACCATCGGCTCTATTTAGGCACTGGTCCACACACTCCTCTCTTGCAGCTTTCACCATAGGTCAGGCTATTCACAGGCTCTGAAGTGTATTTGGTTGCTTTTCTCGACTATCTAATCAATCACTCTGCAGGGACGCAACAAAACCACAGACTTGACCCACCAGCAGGGTCGGTTTTGCTATTATTCCATTGGGCATTTCCTTTGGGCTGCAGCCATTGGATGCCTGGGGCTCTGCTGGTGCCTCTCCCATATAAGTGCAGCAGGAGGGGTGGGGATAGACTTCTAAGAGAGGTAGGGAGTGAGGTGGGGAGAAAGATGAGAGTGGTAGAAGAGAGAAAAGAGAGAGCGGGACAACAGATGTAGGGAAAGAGAAAGAGCGAGGAGAGGAAGGGGCAAGGCTGGTTTGAGCATTTTTGCTAAGTCCCACTCCTGCCCACCAATGACTACAAGGACACAGTAGACAACCCACAGAGGCCGGCTCAGTTTGAGGTGTTTTCACCTCACAGCGACCCCCACGACACTGTGCCTGTTGAAAGCTACGAATTATCTTCCTTTAAAGGCAGTTTGCATTAACTGCCCATGTCTGATTGAATTTCTAAAGGAATGTTTAATATCGTGCCGCGCAAAACGTTTGTCTCATATATACCTCAAGACCTGAAGCATCTGACAACCAAGAAGGAGTTCTCTGATATGCACACGACCGAGGAATCTGTTTCAAAAGTTAGTCATCCAGACGGAATGGAAGAGCTTACATCAGTGACAGGTTGACAGAAAAAGCTGTTTTCCTTTCCATTTCACAGACTTCCACGTATGAGAGGCATGAAATATGTCAGGACGTTCTCAGAGTCTTTGAAAGTGGAGATGGCATCAGGTCCCAGCGGGGGCCTCTCTCACCAGTGATACCACACTATTTACGGACTTTGAGCTCAAACTGACATAAAACACGGCCAGAGAGGAGGAGGTGTTTACTTGGGCTTACAGAAGGGAATCAACTGCTTGCTGCTTGATACATAAATAAAAACATCATTGTCTTGGGAGGCAGTGTGTATTTTTGACCTGTAATATGGCCCGCAATCTGTTGGGTATTAGGCAATGCTCATGGAGCCCAAAGCAGTTTATAACAGGCCAATCGGATGTAGCAGTTTTGTCACAATGGTTGTCAAGATATCTTTTGGAAAAAAATAAGGAACATCTGGATCGACCGATCGGAAAGTCTGGAAAGAGAGCCCTGCGTTGTCATTTCCACGTATGCATCTAGCTTCAAGGGGGATGCATGCGTGCAAACTAGACCTCAACATAGAACTGCATCTATCTTTAAGGGGGATGCATGCGTGCAAATTAGACCTCAACATAGAACTGCATCTATCTTTAAGGGGGGTGCATGCGTGCAAACTAGACCTCAACATAGAACTGCATCTATCTTTAAGGGGGATGCATGCGTGCAAACTAGACCTCAACATAGACCTGCATCTATCTTTAAGGGGGGTGCATGCGTGCAAACTAGACCTCAACATAGAACTGCATCTATCTTTAAGGGGGATGCATGCGTGCAAACTAGACCTCAATTAACATAGGACCTAAATCAACTTTGCATTAGAAAAGCTAAGGAAGCAGTTCATGTTTTTTAGCCAGTGGCATATGTTGGGTCTGGTAGGTTTGCTTTTCCTATTCTAATTTTAGGCCTACATGTGTCACCAAGTTGTGTTGTGTGAAAGGTCAGTACTGGGTGAATGTGCCATACATGACACGGAGCCACGTGCATCACACTACTGGAGAATCGGTCCACGGTGCTGGTGGGAGGTGAAGAGACTGTTCATCAAGTATTAGCTGCATTGACAAACGTCTCTGTGAGCACCAAATGCAGCAACATTCCGAATTTTGTTGATCAGGCAAAGTTTTTAAAATGCCCACTGTTAGATGTGAGGTCATTAACATAGCAGTTAAGAGGGCCTATGTTTTGTGTGGACCGTTCAACTAGCTTGCCTTTTTGACCCACTACAAGTTGTTTAGTGGGACTTGTAGTAAGGTCTCACCTACCAGACAGCTGAAGCTAACTGGTTGCAAAAGTACTATTATGTGCTTGCCAAGAAATTATAATGGGCTTTTAGCCTGCTTACTGCTTACCATTGGTTGGTTTTCTTTGCTTGCTTCTTTTTCAACTGCTTTCTTTGTCCCATCTTGTCTACTGTGTGTGTGTGTTTGTGTCCCTCCCCTGGAACATATAATGTATGATCCTTTAAACTGGCTGAATTGTATTCCTTTACAACTCACTTTTAAGCAACTACTTTTTCTTTTTAGTTAAACACTCATCAAGAGTGCATGTGCTTTTAAGGTCTTTACTCTTGTGCTTTCCCCCGCCAGAGACCCCCCCACACTACATGTTGCTCTCTCCCTTATGTGTTGGTCGCTCTGTTCATGTGCTTCTCCACCTACCCCCACCCTCTGTATTATTTTCTCCCTCATGTGTGTCTCACCCCCATGTTGCTCTCTCCCTTGTGTGCTACTTTTCCCCTCCTTGTTCCACCCATTTTTTGTTTTTAGTTTCCCCCATCTACTCCCTGCAGCGTCTCCTCTACCCGCTCCTCTGTAACCTGGGCTGGTCTTTTTTTCTTTTTGGTGCTGTAGGGCATCGTTAAAAGACACTGATGGAGTTACTAGATCTGAAAGGCCAAACCTCTTGGCTTCACCAATGCTGTTTTTTCTTTTACCACTGCCTGTGTGGCTCAAACTCCCAGTATACTAAATAATGCTAGAATAAAACACATATACAGAAATTTCGAGTTGTAACATGCTATCTGTGAGTAGCTCATCTAGACCTATTTATTTTATATGTTTGACTTCATGCATTCATACTGTAAATCATTCTAATTCTATTGCTCTTATGATTGGCCATGCCATGGCCAAGCATGTTGTGTGCTTGGCCGAAAAGCTACAGTAACAGCTTGACACTTATTTTTAGGAGTTAATTGACATAACGCCAAGTTTTAGGTGGGGATGATGGATCTTTTAAGTGCACCAATAACACATCACCCACACACTTGGCTAACTATACTTTATTAAACTAACCTACCAGAGACCTATGGGGCATGGATAAGATGCTGCTTTCCATTCCATGAATAAATCATAGGTCTCGATAAGACATCAGAGACTCCCTCCCCTGTAACCAGCTTCACATGCTAACATACCTCTTTTGGAGCACAACTAATCAAAGTTTCAAAGTTTATTACACATTTCTGATCTCCACATTTTTTAGGCCCCTGGACATACACAATCAATTATTACAATTCAATAAAAATTTATAAAAAACTTAAAAAATGGATATTCTTTAAAGAGTACATTTCATTTACTGGAAAAACTAGCAACTGTTCTGCTAATACAGCAATTACATGGCTTAAGTCTTAGATAACATTATTACATACATTACAAATTCTTTCTTCGAATTTCATGCTTTATATTCCATCTTAAGAATGGTTGTGGGTTTTTCAAAATATAATATACAACAATTAATTTACACTTTTCCCTTTTTAGAACAGGAATCAATATCAATGGCCAAACTAATGCTGCACACTTGCTTTTTAACATACTTGCAGCATAGACACATCGTCTAAAGTATCCTGTTTCATTCGGAACATCTTGATAGCACATGGACAATTTATATAGAAGGCAGACTTTTCCTATTTAAAATTTCAAAACACATTAAGGGGGTCATTACAACCCTGGCGGGTAATGACGGAAGCACCGCCAACAGGCTGGCGGTGCTTCCCAGGTCATTCCGACCACGACGGAAGCACCGCAGTCACACCGCCGGGGCCGGCGGTTTCCCACCACAATGGCCCCAGCGGTAGTAATCCGCCAGGGGAGCGCTGCTAGCAGCGCTGCCCAGGGGATTACGAGTCCCACTACTGCCATCCTTTTCCTGGCGGTTTGAACCGCCAGGAAAAGGCTGGCGGTACGGGGAGTTGCGGGGCCCCTGGGGGCCCCTGCACTGCCCATGCCACTGGCATGGACAGTGTAGGGGCCCCATGACAGGGCCCCATGCAGCTTTTCACTGTCTGCAGCTTTTCACTGTCTGCATAGCAGACAGTGAAAAGCGTGACGGGTGCAACTGCACCCGTCGCACGGCCGCAACACCGCCGGCTCCATTTGGAGCCGGCTCCTGTGTTGCGGCCGAGATCCCCGCTGGGCCGGTGGGCGGAAACAGGTTTCCACCCGCCGGCCCAGTGGGGATCTCCAAATGGCCGCAGCGGGGGTGCGGCCGCATTGGCGGCCGACCGGCGGTCCGATATTGCCAGGCGGCTTCAGCCGCCCACCAAGGTCAGAATGAGGGCCAAAATCTCGTATGATCTTCACTCATACGAGTCCCTGCTCAAAAGCTAGTGCCTCCCCAAAAGTACCAGTCACACCGAATTTCAGTCTAAGCACCTGGTTGGCTGCAAGAATGTTCAAATCACAAAGTTTACAGAGGACCTGAATACCAATATTTCCACTTCAGTTAGTCCCATAGCATATAAAAGAATCAAGGGAACTGTAAACAATTAATAAATTAACAAAGTGCTGGTGACAAAAGGCATTTTAAAATTGTTTTAAAAAGTTACTATGAGAAATTACCTTACTGGAATTAAGTTGAATGTGTTCTTTCTCATTTAAGTTGCTGTAGAAAGTCTCTGACAGAAAAGGACACGATTTCCTTGCCTACTTTCCATTTGATTTCAGTTTCTTACTATAGCCCCATCTTTAAAAAAAAAGACTTTACTTTTTGTCATATTATTTTTTTTAAAGTGCCAATTTACATAGTGTTGAAGGACAGTGAAACATTTTTGTAAATCCTTAGTGGTAAGGTCAACAATAACAATACTGTCTGTATACAGTAAACATGGAATTATGTCATCCCCTATTTTTGGTGCATCACCCTTACAATTGGATGGAGCCTGGGGCAGATCATAAACATATGAAGAAAACAATAAGGGTGCCAACAGGTAACCCTGTGGACCATTTTATGTAGAAATTCTGGACAAAAGGCCTTGATCGCCCCTTGAAATACCTAGCACCAAGTTCAAGACTGGGATGCTATATTTAACCATTACAAGTTCCTAAGAACACCTAAAGTCAGATGTTCTTTCTGACGGGTTTGTCGGTCCACCCAGTCAAATGCTGGGCTAAAACCAAAAAATGCAGCATAAACAAATTGACCGTGAATAGTAACATTTATCAGTGATCAGTCATAGCACAGTTTTATTGCCCTGATTACACCAGTTTTTCATAAAACCTGCTTGTTCCATATCAATTATTTTCTCTTCAGCTACCAAATCCTGCAGATGTTCATGAATACATTTAACAAATATCTTCCCGACCGAATTGAGCAAGGCTATCTGACTGTCATTATTCAGAGAATTATGCAAGCCATTTTTGTGCAAAGGCATAATAATATTCCTGGACCAAGATTCCCGGAATACTCCATGATGATAGCAAAAACGATATGAAGGTGTTAAAATAACAGTAGAGAGCATGGATCCCATCGGATCTCTTTGCCCCCATTCTCTTGCACCATGAATAAAGCATTTTATTGTAAAAGGGGGAGCATAAACCAGATTATTATCTACATAGAAATTATCAGTTCTTGACAGGGAATCAAAGACAACAGAGTTAGAAGTATATAATTTGGCAAAATAATCAATCTAATCCCCTTCTTTGATTGGAATAGGCATTGATTTCACCCTATTGCCACAACCACCCTTGACAGTCACCCAGAATTTCCCCATATCCTTCGCTATCACTGCCTCTCATTTATCAATCCGCATGATCACAATATAATTTCTTTTAAGATGCTTTCTCTCCCTCTCTTTTTCTCCTAATAAGACTGAATATTTTAAACCTTTCATCAGAGATAGAGAGAAACTGCCTAAAATTAATTTATTAATCTCCCTATTTAGTGAGAATACAGAGAATTACATTTTTTTAGGTGGTGTTTAGTACATGGAGATTAAGGCTTGCCCAGACTAGACTGTATATGTTGCTCAAATTGTATAATAGGATCTTGTTACAAAGCCAGGATATCAAATGTATTGTTCTGAGCCTTTCCTTGAGGTTCACTATTTTGGTGGTTTTCCTTGAGTTACCACATTTTCCCCATCAAAATTCCCTTCCCCCAGCTTAATATTCTAAAAACGTACTCCTACTAATAGGAAGTCTAAACGGAATGAGAGTATCTTAACATCACAGAAAAAGTAATCAATTATATTGAGATCAGAGAGGAAGAACAGAAGGAAATCACATAATCTACGAAAGAGGAACCTCTGATGGAAGTATGGGTGTGTTTTGTCAGAATGTCATTATCCATTCTTCCATTTGCAATTAAACAATAATACTTCCTTATAAATTCCAGAAGTATACACTTTAATTTTAGAGGGTCATATTTCAGGGGGCATTAACATTCTTCTCCCTATCAGTGTCTGCGGGATGTACACCTTTGCACTCAAATCTCCTATCAAATCTACATTTTTAAAATCTTTGAATACAGCAATGTGCAATATAAATGAGAATATCAATTTAACCAAAGGAGTAAACCATGATCCAGGTTCAATTTGAATGCCTCCAAACTGATACACACTCTTGTGGTGACTGGAATCCTACAACCATCTCTGTACCTGACTTGATGATCTAGGACTACCTCCTAAAAATCCAAGGAGGTAAAAAAAACTTAGAAATACCATGGATGCAAAAAGTCAATTAATTCACATGTAGATAATATAGACAAATTATGCTTTCTCACAATGAAAACACTGCAATGCATCTTCCCACACCTAAAATTCCCACACAAGGTTCAAGCTCCCATCTCTCTTGTCCTATCAAAACTGGACTACGCTAATAGTTTGTATAATGGCTCAACTTTGTTATCTATGAAAAGACTACAAAGAATTCAGAACACTGCTGCTAGCCTGATCATACATGTAAAGCCACAACCACACATCTACCCTGCTTAAGTGCGCGACACTGGTTGTAGGAAGATCCTCACACAGCAATACATGGCAAAGGTCCACTCTTCATCAGAAAAAAAAATCAACAAATACATACAACAAAGGAACCTACAGTCAAGAATGGCTGCCAGCCTCATAATTCCTACATACAATAAAACAATATGGGTGAAACATCTTTCTCTGCTCAAGCAGCCAAAATATGAAATTCCCTACCTACAAACAAAAGATCCACAGACAACCACCTCCACTTCAGACAGAAAATTGGTCAAGTGATTGCTCTTCCCCAAATGACTATACTTAAATTAAAGAACATACCACAACAATACACTCAGGCATGACAAACTATACTTCTCACAGTATAAGAAAAGAACTGTTGTTATACAAGTACACATCATTGTACTTTGAACTATATCTCCTATTATAAGTAGATACATTTATATAAGGATAACATATATATTGCACCCCAAGATACACATGTGTCAGACCATGTTAACTTTACTGCTTTTATGTACATATAGGTGCATCTATAGAGGGTTATGCCTGCTAATAATAACTACAATATGTGGCATGTTTATATTTATGTATATATAAGTTACGTACACTTAAGTGAAACCATAAAAATGTATCACAATATAAATATGCATAGCATACCATGGAAATAGTATATATCATTTACATCTTGATATTAAACAAAACTACCCTCCCATCTTTCCTATTGTGCACTCCCAAACCTCTTTCTTGAACTTTCACTCCTACTTTATATATCCCACCCAACTAACAAGCATACATGACTACAACTTATGAAAAAACCTACTACTTCCCCTTTTCAAACCTGTCCCTATCACTTTAATCTCACTCTAAAGTCTACTAAATAGGCATGTAATCAACAGCACAATCAACGCACAAGAAAAAAAAACATTAACATACTATTACAAGATTAGTATTTTGAGTTCCGGAGTAGTGTGCTACTTGCCAAAAATACATTTCAATGGCTCCTCAGGGGTCATAAGTGCCATATAACTACAATTGAAATTACAATACAACTGTTGGGCCTGATTTAAAATAGTTTTTTTGTGACTTAAGACTGTCTTAAGGGAGACCAAAAGCTGTCATAAATGAATCTCTATCACATGTGTTAATATTGTCTTAAGTCTGTTTTCTGTCTGAGAAACTCTCTAATAAATTTGGCCCTATTTCTATAATAGGAGGTGTGCACTGTGCATTTAGGACTTAAATATCCCTTGTCCACCCTATGAATATTAGTTGGACATAGAAGTCATGGTGTCAAGACAAAGTCTCATTTGTGTTAGTTCATCACATCTGCATGTTTTTTAACAGTGCCATTTTTGAAAAATAACAATTTGCATGTATACTTATCATTTCTTTTTGAACGTTCATTGAACCTAAATAACAAAGGTGATGTTGCCTTGTCCCATTCAAGAGATGCTTCAAACTAGAATTACAACTGGGTTTTCATAGCACTTAATGCTACTCACCCAGTCAATCAACTTCAGAAAAATGGAAGTTGAAGTTTACCCTACAAGGCTTTAATGTGTATTCCCATCTCTCTGCAGTAACACAATTCAAAGTGTTATTCGACTGAATAGGGTGCATGTCCTTTTTTCTTTGGAAAACTCTACTTTATAATTTTTCAAATGTTGGATTAGGAAAAGGCTTGAAAAATAATCATCATACCATTGTAAAACCTTTCTTTAAAAAAAATCTAATGATTCAGTAATCATTGGTTTGCAACGTACGCCACAAGTAGTATGTAATAAATGTTGTCCACCTCTGCTTGAAGTTGGGGCAGATCCCTAAAACTATTTCTGTCAGTCTCCATCCCCTCCAGGGACAGTAGTTACATTTCACCAGCAGAGTCAAGATGTGAAGTGTTTCTTACCAGGGAGAAGAGGGACACTTGGAGCAATAAGCCTCCTAGCACATGTCAGGAAGATGGGGTAAGGTAATTATTAGACATTCATCCCTAGTCATTTTGGAATGTGAGACAAGGGAAGTAAAGAGGGACAATAAATTGGCACCACAAAGGTCTGGCCAGAACTCTCAGAGTAGCAGGTAATAAATTGTGCTCTGGTGTGAAAATTGACTTTAAGGCTGGCCTACTCCTACCTAGGCTGGATTATGTTATTCAGGGACCTATAACCACCATGAGTTGATGTTCCAGGGTTAGGCAGGGGAGTATTCTAATTATAAGAGAGCCTCTCCCAGGTAGGAACACAGAACTCAACTTAATGACACTTGGGTTTTGCTTCTTTGTAAAACCCCCATAATAGGGCCTTATTGGAGACTTTTACCCCAATCAGAGGACGTGGTGTATAAGTGGAATATAGCCTTCTTTGAAAACTCCCCATAGATATGTTTAGGCCCTCCACCAATACCTGCTTGAAATATTATTATTTCTTGGGGTTTCCACCTCTCATATTTAAAAAAACAACTAGATATAGAGAGATAGGAAGATGGAGAACCACTTGTCTATATCTGCATGTGGAAGTACTGAGACCTAACCTGCTTCCTTTGAACACAATCTTTGGAAACACAGTACAAGGTTCAACCAGCTGATCTCCTCCAGTCTGAGGCACATAAAGGCAGAAAAACAGCCTACCAGTAGACTGTACTGTGCTGGCCCTTGGCTGAAGAGTATAATTGAGTTTTCCTCCTACATATGTCTATTCCCCGTATCCTAGAAGTTGTCATTGCAGGTTGGAATCTTAAGAACAGAAGGATAAAATTTACAGCACTCTATAAAAAAGGGACATTAGAAATTTGATTTCTGGACGATCTGGATGAGGTACTGAGGTCACCCAAGAAAGATAAGACCGTGATGGGTAAACTTTCTTGAGTTGTCATACTATGAATTTTTGGTATTGGCTTTTGTAGCTTCAGCTGGAACTTAGAATTCAATTATACAGCTTCACAGAGCTCTGCCCAGCTACAGCTGTTAGTCACATCCTGTTGGTAGATTCTGAGCTTCAAAATAGTGACCGGGTTAGTATGTAGAAGGCAGGGTCAAAGAAAGTCTGCACCTTATCCTGGATTGAAAAACTCTTATGATTTCTGACTTTCCTCATTTGTAATTTGTGGTGCCAAAATTGAAACTTCAACTGGATCTTATATCCACTGTATCTGGGCTTGTAGGGCTAGTTTGCCACAAAACACATATTTTCTCCTCTGACAGGGTTTAAAGCCCAGAAAAGAACTTTGGTTACCTGGGCAATTGATAGGCTTATCCAACCCATTGTCCACTGCGGTCAACCTGAAATGGGTATGTGCACCCTTTAACTTCCATTAGCTCTTAGTCCTTTCTTGGTGCTTTTTGACTTTTAAAGTTAAAAAATCTCCTGACTCCTTGATTCAATTTTGACATTCCTATGTAATTTTGAACATTGAGGGTCTCATTCCGACTTCTGGGGTCCTTTGCTTAGACCGCCAAAGTTGCGGGTGCCAGACGACCGAGTACTGAAGGATTTCCGCCACAATTTGGCCAGAAATCCTCCAGTAGTTGTGCTGGGGGTCGGCAGTGCAGAGGCGGTTCCACCTCCTGCCCCACCAAAAAGGACTCTGCCTGCCATATCACGACCTGTAATACGGCCTGGCGGTGTCCTGATGGCGGGGCGAGGCCGGCAGTGGAAGAGTCGGGTCCAGTCCCCTCAGGGAGGAGCACTTAATCGGACAAGATAAGTGTCCTCCGCAAGGGGAGAGGGCTGGGGTGTGTGAATGGGTGTGTGTAAGTGTGTGTATGCGTGTCATGAATGAAGAGTGGGAGGGGAGTGTTTGTGCGTGTGTGTGTCTGTGTGTAAATGTGGTGAAGGTGATGCGTGTGCGTGCGCGTAAGTGTAAGGGTGTTGTGAGTGTGAGTGGGTGTGTGTCAGGGTGTGCATGTCTGTGGGTTCGTGTTTGTATGTGGGGGGCGGGGTTACGTTCAGGGATCGGGGGGTCACTACAGGGAGTGGGGGTGGGGTGAGGGGTCCCTACTGGGGGTGGGGGAGAGGGGGAGTCATCTACCAGCAACAGGAATTCAAATTCCTGTTGCAAGTAGCCTTTCCGCCAGGGATTTCGTGACCGTGCTACTGCCACGGAATCCCTTGCGGAAAGGGGACTCAGAATACCGGCGGCGGTATTATGTGGCCCAACGGGTTAGAGATGTTCGTCTCCGGCCCGGTGGATCCAACCGCCCTGGCGGTAGGAACAGGGAAATGGCAGTTTGGCAAACTCGTTCTGGCAGCGGTCAAAAGACTGTCACCGGAGTGGCAGTTCAGTTCCCGCCATAGTCGGAATGACCCCCTGAATGTCCTTCCTTTGTACTAAATACTCATGTTGCTTATAGCTGCTTAAATAGTGTACATGCTTCCTAGGTGATAGGTGTGGCACTTGCACTCTGCGCTACCGGAGATGAGCCAGTGTTCTCAACAGAAGCTAGTTTATTAATTTGGTGGATAATCTATACCAAATGAATAATCCCTACTCTCACAATATTGCACACAGGGGATCACCTTTGACCATGCACTGAGAAGCACGGGCAAGGCACATCTGTAGGTATGATGCACACGACATCAACTGCAACCAAGCCATATATAAATATGATATTACTAGATAAAGGGAATATTTTAGGCATTTGTAGCATGCATGCATCTCTAATATGGACTATTGTGATAGTTACATTCTTAGTCAATGGATACAGCTGTATTCACCATACAAAGGTCATGACCTTTTCACATTTGTTTTTCATGCTATTTACAAGGCCATACATAGCATGAGCTGGGCCCTATATGTAGCATGCCTGCCATTTAAGTTACACAAGTAAAGAGGACATCTATGTAACATATAATAGGTTTGTTGGCGTTGCTTGAAAGGAGGTCGGTTACACAGAAACAATATACGAATGAGTTTGTTTACTTGCAGCCCATTGAAAGAGTTTCATTTGTTATCACACATTGTTATTGGTGCATTAATCTGCGGTGTAACTATTTGCATTTTGTCACAGATGTTTTAGTTATGTAAACATGTTTACCAGACTTTCCTACTATAATTTATAACTATATTGCTATTTTCATAACTAGGTGTTGAATTTAGCTTGTTCAATTTGATTTTCTTTTAACAAAAATACTGATCTGATTTGTGTTTCCAGTTATTAGCTAAGTGCATAAATTATTCACAGCCAATTTAGAGAGTTCACAGTTTATAATATGTATTTGGAAGGTGGTGAATTTCTCACCTCATTCAGCACAAGATTTGCGAAGAGTGAAGTGTTTTTCACACTATTTGTTGCTTTTGCTCATGTTATCTAAATTCTGCAAATACAATTTTCTATTGCAACCAAGAAATTAAACAAATAGCAAACATAACTTAAATAGTTTAACTCTTTGTGAATTAAGTTCGAAATTCACAATAAACAAACAGGACTGTACAAACACATCAGTAATTATCTAAGCCAGTAAATAGACCCCGGCACTTTTCGACCTCTTCATGGCGGATTTCACTCCAGTACTAGACCAATTAAATGTCCCTACGCCTAAACTAGGTGGACAACAACTGGCCAGCATGTTATATGCCAATAACATTGTTCTCCTCAGTCGAACAAAGATGGGTTTACAGAGACTGCAGCACAAGTAATTCTTATACCCCCACGATAAAAATCTGCAAATCACTCTTAACAAAACAAAGGCAAAGGAGGTAACCTTTAGCAAAAAACGAAAACCAGAGGGACCTTCGAGTTTAAACAATAATAATCTGACCAAAGGCAGTGAATACAAGTAGCTAGGCAGGGCCGCCTTTAGGGCGGTGCGAGCGGTGCAGCCGCACAGGGTGCTGTCCTGGATTGGGGGGGCGCTGACCTCAGGGGGGCACTGTGTTTAGCAATGACTTACGAAACTTGTGATTTAAAAACACCTGCTGAAAACTTCCTTGTGCGTCCAGCCTTCAGAAAACAATTAAAATGTCAAGATACCTCTTGTGGTTAATGTTCCTGCTAAGGAGAGAGATGGAAGTTTTGTCTAGTGGCAGCTTCGACTCAACATAAAATAGCATAGAGGGTTAATATACCTGCTGCAAAGAACAAAACCATATTTTAAGTGGATAGATGACTGGATTAGTAAAGTCAGCCTTTACGAGCTCTTTAAAACAAACACATGTATGTGAAATGTATGCTATGGAGAGATGAGGGGCACATGTGTAAGGGTGGTAGTGAGTGAATCCGAGGAGGTGGGAAATGTGGTGAGGGGCACCAAAAAAGACTGTCGCACAGGGCGCCAACAGGGCAAAAGCTAGCCCTTTGCAGGGGCACCTATCAACCACATTGAGTAAATTAAATGCAAAGCTGATTCCTTTCTTGCTGCCTTCTCCTCAATACAGAAAAGGTTAGAGGGGTTGCCCTTCCTGCCACAAGGTTGTCAAAGCGAAATTTCAGCCAACAATTGCATATGGCAGTGAAGCACTGTAGGGGCGTGACTCTTGCTAGTTAGAGGCACTGCATCTCTATCTGTACAGGAAGCTTTTTCAGCTCCCTTGAAACACCTCCCCCGCTTAAATTAGGTTGGAGTTTGTACTTGAAAAACCAAAGTACACATGACAAGGAGCCTTCATCAATCTCTGCCACAGACTGAGAGCTGCCAAATAGAACTCCCTGGACCACAGATTATGGACTTAACTGTAAAACAGACTATGTCAGTGCTCCCACCAGGATTACCTGCACCCTTGCCTAGTTGATCTGCAAATTAAGGGCATGTGGGATTTACCAACGGCCTATCAAGTTTTCAAGAAACACATTAATAACTGCATGCATGCATTTTCCCTATTTTGAAGCAAGTGCACTCTTGGTTCACCATCCAGTCATACAAATTCCTGGCACAACAACCATATCTGAGTTCCTGCTGGTTCCCCAATTCCATAAGAAGGTTCTGCACCTACATCTGGGAGAGTCTCTGACTTTAGACAGTTTCTCCAAAAGGCTCATAACAGCAAACAACAACCAATGCAGAGGCTGCAATCAAACCACAGAAACTATTATGCACATTATCTGCACTTGCCTAGCATTCTAGGATGACTCTCTCCATAAGCAATCATGCACTTTATGCCCATGGTGTTGCAAATTTATATTCATATGATGGGACCAATTTTATAGTTTCTCAACCTCTTTGACAAATATTTTAAACAGTATAATTTAATGCAAATGTTTTTATTAACCCAGCATATAATATAAATTTGATTTAAAGAAATTTGAAAAAAGGAAAAATAACAAATCATTTGTATAAAATTACTCAAGCTCACAATTTTAACACCTACAATTAGATACATGCCTTGTAATCATCGTTTGCCCACATTGGCCCAAACTTAAACTTAAATTCTTTCACACACCATCCATTGATATAGAGTAAGTGCCTGGTTGTACACTGACCCATTTTTTGCTGCCAACAGAAGTTGTCTAAAATGACAAGTTGTGCACATATGTCCGAAAAAGGTGTAAAGTGATGATTTAAAGGTACAGCTGAAAGATTCATGTGCTGTTATTCTTCAAGTAAAGCAATGTCTGATTGCTGTCTGCAGTCTACACCCACAAAGCTCTACAATGTTCTGGTTCAAGGCTTTGATTACCCCAAGTTCTACACATTTTAAATTCCCCAGGGTAACACAAATTTGTCCCAGCCTCAAAGACTGCAAAATGTACCAATACATAGGTGACACAGCAGACACAAATGGGCCTCCACATAGTGAGTATGTCAGAATGGACCTTCCTACATACAGTGATTTCAGGATCATGTTAGAGGCTCACCAACTACAGAAAAGCACATAGAATAGACAATGTTCAGCTTTTATTACCTGTCTCTCACATTAGGTTTAAAGAGTGGTGCTTGGCTTGTCTTGCCATGAAAGGAGAACTTGCCCAAGCATTTGCAGATTACTATACATTAGATAGGATCTAGAAAAGCTATTCTAGTGTAGTATTCTTGAAAATGTGGGAAAATCCCACATAATTGTATGGTCTTTTTTGGTGAGTACTGGATGACTATTCCATTAATTTGTCTCCAGCACTGTAAGTGTACACCCAGCATAGGTATATACAGTCTGCATGTAGGCAGAAAGACTGAAAGGGGAGTCCAAGTTACAACCTAGTTACAAAAATATGTGTTTATCGGTGTGTTGCAGGTGTGCGCTTTACCCTCCAAGCATTGAGCTAAATACCTGGAAAGCGCTTACTGATAACTAATAAGATTTGTTTATTTACTGAACATCAGAAAAGATGTAGGGAGCCGTATTTATGGAGGAATGTTGTTGCAGATTCTAGCTACATATTTTAAGAAGGCTTGCTTTCTGGTCTTTTGTATTTACCTTTATGTTTAAGTATGGCAATACTGTCACTCATTGTTAGGTGTTAGCTCTCAAGGGTATGTAGTTACTGCATCATAAGTTCACAGTATTACTGCACATTAAGTGATACAGGAAGTCATGAAGAGGATTTCATCTTGAGGAGGCAGTCAGTACCCATTTCTCCTATGGAATTCTCTTTGAGGGCTATATTATGTAAGAATGGAAGTAGACTGCTCGTAGTAGTGTGGTATAACACCAAGATACCACTCTTCACATCCACTACTGCCCATTAACCTGAGGGTGAAACTTCAATTTGTGGCATGCATAAACGTCCCAAGGCGGTAACATAGTAGTATTCTCATTGATGAAAGGCCTCATATATGTGGGATCAAGGCCTATGCAAAGGGGCTCACTGACACCCTTCGCCAGTGCTGGTACTCTACCAGGATAGACAAAAAAAGAACCAGCAGATGTTTCTTTCTATTACTACCACCACCAGAATTAGGAGCCATTTACTGTTAAGAGTCCCAGACTGTCTTTTCGAATCATAGAACATTATTCTCTAACTCATGAGAAGAGTGATTCCTAATTGTCTCTTCCTATGCTCTTTCGGTCAATTAAGGACACACTCTCAACAACCATTGTTGAAATGGAAAATTTAATGATGGCCAAAAGGTATTTGTAATATAGGACGTTAGCTAGCTGTTTGTGGATGGGATACTCAGTCACACACATAGCTGACATCCCATCCACCTTATTACAAATGCTATATAGGCTTTAATTTAATCAAAATACAGCAAACAGGATATCCACTAAATACTTGACAGAGTATCCCAACCGCCAAACTCAAAATAAGGAAAACAGAACCAAATTCTGCATTCCTTATCAAATATCCTTCAAGTTTCTGCGTCAATGTTTTATATGTTTTAGGCATATTGAATACATATCATTTGTTCCATTTTGTATACTTCACTCACTTTATTTCAAACAACTATTTCTTATATATTCCTGAGGAACTTCAGCTAGTCAACTTCATACTTTACTTACAAAGAAAGCAATCTTTCTTATGATCAGCAGAAAACCAAGGGCCAGATCTACTATTCTTTCATTTGCAAAAAGTGGATGCAAATTGCGCAGTGACTTTTTCCGAATGGAATTGGATTTTGTGAAGCAACCCTATGTAAAAAAAGGTTGGTTCACAAAATACAGAACACCAAGGGTTCGCAGAAAGACCTGCCAAATTAATACTAATTGGGTAGGTTGCAATTTGCTGTAATCACATGAAGGGTTTGCTAGCAAGGGACAACAGTTCACCTTCTCTGCAACTGCATTCCTCAACTGAAATCTCTTTTCTTTTTTTTAACTCGGAAAAATCTGGGGGAGAAGATAGTGATTTCATGGACCACTACCTACTTCCCTTTAGAGCTGGCACCCCAATTCTCAAAGGGGATAAGTTACACTTTGTGAAACAGTTGCCAGCTCCTTTTGAAGAGTCAATAACTTTTTAATGGTGTGTTATTGGAACTAAGGTCACAAATCCTAGGAACACATTTATGGGGAACATAATTTTCACATCCATTCCAAACCGCACTTCAGTATGGAGTGCAGAACTCATTTTACAAGTTGGAAGAAACTTTCAGACTCGCAAAATAGGTTTTGCACATAACACAAAGGAATTGTGGCAGTTGCAATACCAGTGATTGTGTGAATCACAGTTTGTAATGTGAAATACTTTGATGCATCTGCCCCTCAAACCCCATCCAAAGGAACAAAAGGCATCCAAAGGAATAAAAGCCTTGTCAAATTCCAGGTCATCACTGAGTGGTCTTTCACCAACATTGCACTCTGAAGGAACATTCGTCAGAAGCAAAATGCCACATTGGCATTTTAGAGTACATAAGGGAGTACTCCTGTAGTACTCTTCTAAGTACTTTTAATTCCTTAGTGAGTAGACCCAACAACATCCAAAATAGGAATATTCAGGGGATATTCATATACATCAAGTACAAATAGAAAGGACTGTGTGCCCTCTTTGCACCTTTATTAAAAAGGAGGAAGAATAGAGGTTTTAGGTCATCCAAGGCATGTACGAGTACTTTAAAGAGTAACCTTGCAGTACTACCTCCCACATGAGAAAGTAATTTTGTGAATTATCCCCTAAATCCCTAAAATTACTGGCTTCCCTGGAACAAAAGAAAACGATATGCGTCACTACCTGATGTTTTTTTTTTTATTATGCGCTTCATATCGTCCTTCTATGGTTTTGAAGCACTGTAAATAGTAGATGTCACCAATATCAAACCTAATGGTACTCGAGTCACACACCTCAGAAGGTGGAAGTCTGAAACAGCCTTGTATGAATTCAGAAGTGTGACCCCCATCTGACCTTATGTTTCACCGGCAAGCGTTCAAGTCACTGAGCCGTCCTGTGGCAAAGATGTCCATCTGTTCATGAACAGGCTACATCCTCGAGACTGCTATTATAGGAAATCTGCACATGAATCATAGACATAGGTTACATGGAGGTAATCCCATAATATCTGTACGGTTCAAAGTTCAAATCATGTCACTTCTGCTGCCCTTTTGATTTTAGTGAAATGTGACTTGTGACAGCTTCATAAAATTAGAAACCGGGAACCTCTGACTCCCAGAGACCAATTGCAAGCTCTGAAAGCAGCTGAAAAGACATTTTTCTGCCATGTACCACTACACAAGTCAAGAACCTGGGGCAGCCAGTGAGTTCTAAGCAAAGCCGCATCCAGCCTTGTGTGAGATTCAGCATGCTTTCCCGACTTGGAAATTTGTCAGTTGTCACATCATCGGAGAAAATAATATACTGACTGTGCTATAGATGTCTAAAATGACATTAATTATTCCTGGTTGGAGGGTTTGTTTGCTACAGTAATACATTAATTGAGTATACTTTAAGCAATAATGAGTTGCCTACCTTGCTCTCCCTTTCATTTACATCCTGTCAAGTTCTCCTCCTGCTTTCTGACATATTCGCCTTCTTTTCCTGCCTTCTACATTCTGACAAACCCTTCGAAACAAGATTTAAGAGATGTCTTGCACATCCCTATGTTAATTGCTTTTATTCCTTGTTAAACACGTTTCCTATGTGAATCTCACATTTTTATGGATGAGGAATGACTATAAAAGCCAATACCAGAATTTATTTATATGTCCTGAGTGTAATACGTATTAACTATAATATTCACCTTAAGTAACCTTCTTTCTGTACTTTGCCACGTGTCGTTCTCTTAATATCAATGGTATTTAGTGATGATATTGAGTATTTAAATAACATAACTTTTTAGTTTACTTTTTAGTTTAGATATCAGGTACATAGTAATGTTCACGGTTTGCTACTAGTTTTCTATGAACAAAAACTTGATTGTTTGAAAAAATATTAATCTCACTTTGCCTTTGTATGCAACATATTTAATATGTATCAATATATCATTACTATAGTTACAACATCGGCTGCAGACCATGATTTCCAAGGCTTCTTAATATACACTGTAAGGCTAGATTGTGTACTCTATTGTACACACAATATGAGCTAGGAGCATTTTCTTGCATACAAGTACTCCAATTATTAACAAAGCTCCTTGTAAACTTCAGCACAGTTGAGTAAAGGTGCGTGAAGAAGTGGATGTCTCACAGTCTTATCTCAATACTTTAAGGCACTACTTTCCAGGGGGAATACCACATATGTACTAGCTACAGAGGACTATTTGACAACATTTACTTACCTGATAGTGTCTGATATTTAGTCCATACCCTCATGAAGCCCATATATGAGGAAGACCTCCACTGGAACCACAAACGCTTCAAATGCTACAGGTCCTCCTCACATTTGGTAGCAGTCACAGGCTAATATCATGGCTGCACAAGACCCTCAGGCTGTCTTTACGAGTGTGGTGGTCTTAAGACTGCCACACTTGAGGTGGCGGTTGGACCGCCGTCAAAATAGCAGTCAGACCTCCACATTACAAAGTGGCGAAAGCGCCATGGTCGGAGCGCTGGCACCAAAACGTTTATGCCGGTCGATGTACTTGGCATGGGCAGTGCAGGGACCCCCAAAAGGCAGCTCCATCGCACTTTTCACTGCCTGATTTATAGGCAGTGAAAAGCGCGACAGGGTGCTATCGCACCCTATGCACCGCAACATTGCTGAGGCTTGATTACAAGCCGGCGTCAATGTTGTGGCCTGTTACCCCGCTGGCCCAACAGAAAACTCTGAATAGGGCCAGCGGGATGAAGAGCGCACTGGCGGTCCTCCGAACGCACGAGAGGCTGCCCGCCAAACTCGGAATGAGGCCCTCAATAGTCAAAGATAATCTGTTGACTTTGCGAACACCCTCATAGATTTTCTAGGAACACTAGACTTAAGTGCATAAATGTGAACTACTTGCATTCTACTAACTCATGCCACAGTGACTAAACATAGTTGAATTAGAAAAATCTCTATGTAGGAGCAATTTGGGTAAAGGGGAAATATGCTTGCTGAGCATATATATCCACCAGAATGTGAAGGAAGTGGGCAATAGTTTTCTATACCTGGCCTGGGTCCAGGAGAACAACTGTGATGCAGGGATGATCTCCAGAGGGTCAACCTCATAGGAGATGAGAGAAGGTAATAGAAATTGGTTGATAGCAACAATAAATGTTATAATAAAAACATTTAAAAAGTAATGTGACAATAAATGTTAGTGTAACATTTATTGTTGGATTTTTTGTAAAATTCTAAAAAGGTTATTACATATTGTATAATTAAAGAATACATATGCAATATGTATATATTGTTTAACATGAATTTATATTTATTTATATTTTTTAATATTCTACATAATTCATTTACATCTAAAATTATTCCTACGTTCATTATTTTCTATGGGGGGAGTTTGGCAGTACCAGAGATTGGACATGTGTCATGCTAGACTTAGTACACAAGTGTATGTTACTACAAGTTACCATAAAGCTGTAAGTTATACAACTGTGGGTTGCATGAAAGTGAACCTATATGCTACTACAGATTTCTGCCTTCTATATGAAGCTACTTATTTCCAACATTCTGAAACATCACTCTCACTGCATGAAAATGCATCGCTCTTGTAATTTCTCAAATCAGTAGTAACATTACCGTCTGATATGTGCTAAAGCTCTCAATAGGTTGGCACAGTTGCTGAATTCAAACTAAATGCAATAAAGCCATGCAGTTTTGGGAGCCATGATTAATTGGGCATCAAGTATGGTGGATAAGCTAATTAGGGGCAAAGGTGACCAGGAAACATTTTATCAACATCTATACAATTAAACATTATTGAAACATAGCAAGTTCTTACTGAAAAAATGGACATGCTGTCCATCTTGTTTCAGGATCGGTGAAATATGATTAAAGTGATGTTGAGTTTCACACTGCTGTATGCAATCATTAAGTTCTTTAAGTGGTAAGAATCCTATATTTGTAATTTTATTTGGAAATATAAAACATAATGACAAGCACTCCTGCTTTTCAAACTCCCACTGGTACAACTTGGATTTTGTCCGACCACCTTCAGATTTTCTTAATGAACACATAATGTTATTCATATTTCACAACTATGTCTAGTTTCTCCCTCTGACTGCCTCTGTCATCTCATCAGTGCTTATAAATTATTATACACATATCTATCTATCTATATATATAAATATATATATATATATATATACACACACACACACATTAACACACGCATAGATATAGAGATAATTAGTATTCTTGCTACAACAATGTCTAGTTTCTACTTCTGACTGCCTCTGTCATCTCATCAGTGCTTATAAATCACATATATATATATATATATACATATATATATATACATATATATATTCATCTAAATATACATATACATACACAAACACACACTTATATATAGATAGAGATAATTAGTATTCTTGCTTCAACAAGATTAGGTTAAAAGAAAGCAGGGTACATGCATCAAGTGTGGTAGTGTGGTAGATCATGAAATGGATTAAAAAAAGTTAGATTGTGATAATTCCTTAAAAAAAGGGTTTACACCCATGCTGAAGTTTCTTTTTGGAGAATTAAGGCTGAGCAAAATGTCTTACTATGTGAAATTAGTCAAGTAGCTTAGTTGTGAAAATATAAATATTTAAGGCCCAATTAGAATTAGTTTGGACCCCCATACATTATTACTTTGATGTGGTCAAACTGGGCATTACATTACAAGGGAGAAAACTATTCATTTAAATTTAAAAATATCATCACTCAATGTTCCTTATAAGCCTAATGTGGAACAATTCCTGGGTGTAAGTTTTTCTGATATGGATTATTAAGCTAAGAAAGGGGTAGTTAAATTAGAAGGGGACATTCTTTATTTTCAGTGTATGGTAAAAAGGTCTATTAGTATTGCCCTAGTTTAGGCTTTTTTCTACACTACACGTATGTTCAGTTGGAAGGTTAAACAGAACTCAGCATGACGAAGATGCCTATAGGAAGGGAGCGGGAGTGGGGAAAGGTTCTATTATTTGCATGTTAAATGAATTATAGATACATTGTAACATAATCTTGCAAAAAGTCATTAGAACAATAATACTGGGTATTAATGAGGCATAATATGAATTCCAAGATGTATTTTGTATTACATTGGTAATTAGCAGATTGGTTATTGCTGAGACATGGATGGACTCTGAATCAGCTTTCATAAGTATTCTTGTAAATGAATTATGAGTTTCTTTATTCAACTTAATATCTACACTAAAGAGAGTGATGATGTATATTTTATTATACTGTTATGAATACTCATTTTGTAGTTTCATATTTATTTTTTTCTAAAGCAATTAAAGACATTTTTATCCTGCTTTTCAACAATCATAGTTTTATACGTTTGTTTTAACTGTTGAATATGCATTTTAATTGAAAACGGTAAATACTCTAGTGAAAATATATGTACCATGACATCACGTGTCTCCCCAGTTCTGCCTTAATTTTGTCTTCGTGCCCACCCCCACATTCATATTTTATTTCCATGAAGGAAACACAACAACAAAGCATCAACCACAGTACTAATACCTTGTTGCAACTAAACTGACATTTGTAGCTCATGTGAATGTTAGTTTAAGACTCCCTGTATAATATTTACAGCCTATTTCAATTATAGCTTACATCACTTCTTTTTTTAATTACTTGAAACTGCTGCGGTGCCTCTTGAATTAGTTTTATGTATTGAAATATATTGGCATATATTAAATATGTGAATACATTAAACGTGGAAATGTCATACAAGTGCAGTAGGTTCAATAGTTTAATTCCCATGGTTGAACGGATAGCTTTGGTGCATTTAAATCATCAAAAGACTAAACAGCTCTCTTCCAGGCCTAGACTCAGCATGGCAAAGAGGTTTGTGGACTCTAATTGCTTCTCCATTATGTGGTTGAAAAATTATGTTAACAAAACTTTGATTTTTGGTTGCAGCCCTTTGATCGCGCTCCCACGTAAGTGCTAGCATTTCAGGCATGCATGAAGTATGAATGTTGCCAAAGCTGAAATAACAGCAAATATGACTTAGCAGACTCCACCTGCTGAGCAGTATGTTCTCAATCCGTCAGGCAGAGCTGTGTGCTTCTCTGCTAGATAAAACTTCCTCCCACTAAGAAAATGGTGTGACAGTAACACACACTGATCCAGGGAAGGAGGGCTGCATGCCTGACCTCAGGTCATTCAGGTCAATAGAGAACAAAAGCTCATTCTCTATTGCAAAACAAATAATTTCACGCAGGTCACAGTAACTTCTCAGGAACAAATGGTACTATTTTGCAACAAAAGTGCAGTAGTAGATGTCATTACTGTTGTTGATAAATAATATGCTTGGATGTGCACACAAACTGTCCTAATACACAATTTTGTGTGCTTCAATTTTTTATTTGGTTGTATAGACGTGGCATGCCAATTAAGCTCCAGTTGTGTTCATAGCCATGTCGCTTTCCCATATGGATAAAGGAATTTATAAGTGTCTGGTGTAGCCATTTCAGGATAAGCGCCACACTTCAGAGGTTAGTAAACTGAATAAAATTCAACTGGGAACTAGTAATTACATGTTAAAGATAGTAAAAACAAGAGCATATTATTATTATTAGTAGTAGTAGTAGTGTATTTCTAGCATCATTTTTGTTACTATTATAATTAATAATCATTACAATAATTGTGTAAAATGGTACTGAAACAACATAGATTCTCTGAAAATCTTCAAAGATTATGAGATCATTTGCCAATTCAAACAAACATGCGTACAACTTTTTAAAGCAGATCTTGTTTGAAAAACGTCGTCTCTCTGTGAACAAAAAGTATGACCTGTTGGCTATCCCATAAAAACTGCCCAAGCTTCAATACTTTCTGTTATGCAAATGTGTATTACTTTGCACACTGGCCGAATGTTTGTGTTTAACCCATTTCTGATTGGACTCAATAGGGCCGTTTCGCAAACGTATTCACATACAGTACATGCTTTTGTTAATTTCCCCAAAACATCTAGAATGTGGATAAAATGGGAATATTCATTCACAGTCAGTATAAATAAAAAGGAATGTGTCCCCAACAGGAGTTGGAGGTTTTGGGTTGATTTATAAAGGAATGTAAGCGGACCTAAAGGGGCAGTACTACATCTGTACTTATAAATGCTTTTGTGAACCAAAGTTGGCATTCAAGGAATGGAGTTGAACTGATCTGCTGAGAATCACACAATGCGACCCAGCAGAGATATCCTTGCTAGGTCTGTACTAGTGGTATTTTCGAAAAAGCAATGAAGGACTTTTTGAGCCAGACAACATTCCCCATCAAAGGACAACAAAAGGTTTGGACAGTAAAGAGTGAACATCAATCCTACAGCAGAATATGATCAAGACAAAAAACATCCACACCACCTTTGGTATCTTTGTACCTCCTTACCAGGCAAAGATCCAAGCACGGTCTGCCTTCACACAAAGAATCCATAACAATCTAAGCAATTTTAAAGTCTGAAACTACAATGAAATCAAATTGTTTACCAGAAGCACAGAAGAAAATGTTTTCCTAATGTTTCACAATGTAACTTCTGATGTGCTTTGCTGCCAACAGCTAAATACCAACAACATTGTAGTAATTTCAGCAACTGCTGAAATAAGATAGATGCTGAGCCTTATTCTTTTTCCTCGCATGAGGTTGTGTTTTTAATGTCAATGTGTGCAACTTGGCTTCTCACTGTTACCTATGCACTCTGTGGTGAGGATTGAGATAAAATACATTGTACTAAAATACAGTAATTTATGTAATTTGGATGTGGATGCTGCTGTTTTGTGCAGCAGCACAATGACTCAGTGAGTTGAACAGTTGAAGTAGAAGCATATGGAGACCTGGAGATCATGAGTCTGAATCCTGGTAAAGATGACTCAACTTTCCATTCTTCCGATGACAGTAAATTTAGGGCCAATAAGTTGAGTAGTAACAAGCCCTCTTATATTAACACAGCTTTGAAGTGGAATAAATGTGGTATGAAACATTATGTTTAAAACAAGTTATGTTTAATGATTACTTTTTCTCAAAATCTGACTGTCTGCATGCCACAATCCAGTACTGTATCACTGCATAAGCTTTCACTTTGACACTAGTTTGAGGATGGTATTCCTTCATACTGTTGTGCTTCACTATACCCACAACAATCTGTTTGCTTTGCAGAAATCTGCATGTCCTTTATCTAAAAGGGAGAATTTGCACAAATTATTTGAATCACACTGTGTGGCACTATCAGTCAGTGGTCCTTCCCTAGTTATCATGCCAAGGTAGCCATAATGCCTTGCATTTGTGAGCAGATATTAAGAAACTCTGGTTTGCAAACGGCAGTAGGGTCGAAACCCACTCTATTACCCCATGTGGAAAGAGCTACATTGCGCCTCTGGCCATTAGAAAGCTATGACAAGTGGTATCTTTACTTCTGCGTATCCAGCTGTACAACCACATGAAATGGAAAAGAATAGGTTTCTCGTCCGTGTGTGGCATAGTCAGTGGTGTAACAAAGGTCACTGCGGTGCAGGGTTGGACCCTGAGCTCCAGGGGCCCCCCTCAGCACAGCTTTCTGGCCTGAGAGCTCCTGAGTGAGTCCAGAGATGGGCCCCTCCATGTTCTTTGTAGGGGGGGTCTCACGTTTCGTTACGCCACTGGGCATACTCTCACACACACACATACACAAACACACAAACTGTTAAAATGTGGCTCCCCGTTTCCTTCATTACTGCAGCCAGTAGATTTCTAGAAAATTTAAAAAAGTTTATGGAAAAGAAACACAAAGAACCCACTGGCCTGAACTGTATAAACACACACACGCACACATTCCATTGCCAAGCCCAGAACCTTAAACACACACACAGATCCGTTCTGCTTATATTTTGGGAAGAGGTATGCATGCCGGCACCTCTAAGCTGTTTACAACCTGAACATCACTTGTGCCAAAATGTCCCCTCTTGAGCAGGCCAAGGGCCTCAACAGAGGCTTACAAGCAACCGAATTCTCAGATGGACAAAAAAATATCATTAAAACTAACAATACCCCCAGATCTTGTTATCCCACACTCTCATTGGAAAGGCCCGATATCCGCACTCTTTAAAGAACCCAGAGGGATCTATCAAACCAATTCAGTTTAATTGGGTGCGCTCTTGACAGAATTGCTAATAACACTACAGAGCACAAACCTCCTAGAAATATCCCAAATACAAAGACTGCAAGAGAAACAACATTTAACACCAAACAAGCAGCACGATAACTGTGTTCTTAAGTCCTCTCCTAAAAATAAAAAAAGTATTCTGTTGAACTGCTCTCATACATAATTCATATGATGTTACAGTGTATGTCAGCAGTCTTGCAGTGTTTAAAAAAACTTATCTGCAAGCCAATTAAAACATAAACTGAGAAAGACGGATGGGGCTGGGGCGCGCTGGTGTGAACCCGAACATCTCATAACAATACATTCTGCCACTTCCAGACCTGCTAATTTGACAGCAACTTTCAGCAGCAGAGGTTGTTTTTTTCTACATTTTAGCCTTCTAACAGGACAAATGGGTGCATATCTAGCAGATTAATCCTTGTGGGCTTCAGTAGGCACAGAACCATTAGGAAATGTGTTTTATGAATACAGTTGTGTTAATTTGGTTGTATTTGTAAGCAGGTATTACTGTTCCATTTTGAAAGTAAGCGCTGTGTTTGCAGTGTCCTATAATACCCGTAGCATTTGGAAATTAGTTCTGTATAGAAGAAGCATTATGACCGCACACATCATACTTTGGAATATTTGCGAGCCCACAGGGAGGGGAGGTCTTTGAGGGAGAAGGGCGGGTTTTAGGACTCCCAGTACTACTTGAGCATCTTAACAGCCACATCTTCCCTTCCCAAACGCATCCAATTTTGGGAGGTTGTAAAAGGTGATGTACTTAAACCGTGCGGAGGTGGAAACATACACTGTGAAAGAGTTTCCAGCTTATGCTAGAGGCCACCATCCAATGGTGACTACTCTCCCGTTGCTCATGTAAAGAGTGACATTACCTTGTGACGCAGAACTGCACCATGCAAGCTGGCAAGTTTTAAGCAATGGCAGTAAACCTTAAATATGATAAGTAACAGATGGACAAGTTTTATTCTCACTTTCGTTCTTAGATGCGGTCCAAAGGAAGCCATGTTCTTTCACTGTCTTCGCTGTTCTGAGGAACTAGGACCAGGCAAAAGCCAGCGAGAAGCTGGTATTACTGGAACTACACTCTTCTAAAAATTGAAAAGTATGAGTGTAGCCATCAAGTATCTTAATACCTGAGAAGAATAGGAGGCTGATATGATGGAGGCAGAATCATATTTGTGTCTGTTCTCAAACACAAATGGTATTAACTGTAGGAATCTGAGTGATAACACAGACAAATAAGGCAAAGCGCAAATGGTCTTTGGTCGTTTGGGGATCCGGTGTCAAATACTTTGTTGAAGGCATCTACCATGCTACATTTCTCTTTTATGAATGCTGTTAATTTTGATGATGTCACCTTTTCTTCTGAGGCCAGCTGGGCTGGCATAGTTGCTAAGGCTAGTGAGAGCTGCGGCCTCCTTTTTTAAATCTTTTTTTATTTTGGTCCAGCGTTAGTCAGGACCTTTCGATTTTACTAACATTGTAGATACTGGGTCCTTACTTTTAGGGTCTTTCAACCAGTCTCTTCATCCATTTGTCTGTTTTTGTATCATTCCTGTTTTTCTACATCCCACTACAGCACACAGTAAAGGGCAGTTGGTTATCCCGCTTCAGAAATGGGCTAAGTTCACTGCGAGCGACTGCATTCTGCCATTGCATAAGGAGCACAGCCACACAGATGTGGGTCTATGTCATTGCCAAGGACCATTATGACAATGTGTAATTTCTTAGACCCATAAAATATGTTTGCTTGTAGGTAATAGTTTTTTCTTTTTAGATTGAGGAGGGCCTAGGCCTTTTCTGATGATAACGTTTTGAAAAAACTATGACAAGACAAAACAAGCATTGACAACACCAAAAGCCTGACTGGGAACACCAGACCTGTTGATTTTGTTTTAATGATGCAAGGTGCTGTTACTGATAAGCTTAGAGAGGTAGCAGATCTATGTCAGAGGCAGTGTGGAAGGAACTGAGCTCATACCTATCCAGCAGAAATGTGTACCACTTTCTACCTTTGAGGTGTTCTCATCAGTGAATAATAATGTTGATTTTGCATTGCAACATTTTGAAAGTTGCAACAAGAACTCTTTCATGTCAAGAGTAATGCAGCCTTCTTGAGGAGTACCAGTATTCTACCTTTAAATACAAAGCAGAATATTAATAAGTCAGAGCCCGCCAATGCCGAATTACTTACAACACTGTTCTTAATGGTATTGGGCTCCTTCAGAGCCAATCCACCCCACTCCAATCCAACCGACTCTAAACTACCCCACTCCATTCCAGTTTACCCTGTTCTAATCCACTCAATCCACCCCACTGTATCCCACCCTAATCTACCCCACCTCAATTCACTCCACTCAAACCCACTCCTCTCTTCCCTCTACTCCACTGCAATCTATCCAGCTCCACTGTGCCCCACTCCACTCCAGTCTACCCCACTCCACTCCAATCCACTCCACTCCAATTTACCTACTCAAATCCACTCAATCTAACCAACTTCACTCTACCCCAGTCTACCACATGTAATTTCGCTCTACCAACATCTACCTCACTCCACTTCACTCTGATCCACCCCATGCCACTAAAATCTATATCACTCCAGTCCAATCTAACCCAAACCACCCCACTCTAACCAACTCTACTCTACTGCATTCTACCACACTCAATTCCACACTACCCAGTCTATCCCACTCCACTCTAATCTACCAAATTCTACCCCACTTCAGTCTACCCTACCCGACTCCACCCCAAACTACCCAACTCCAATCTACCCCATCTAATCCACCCACTCCAATCTACCCCACTCCAATCCAATCTACCCCACACCAAACTATCCCCCTCCTGTATCACTCCAATCTGCACTACTCCAGGCCAATCTACCACACCACAATCCACCCAATCTATCCCACTCCAGTTTAGCCCACTATACCTTAATCTACCCCCACTCCACTCCAATTTACCCCACTTCACTCCAATCTATCCCAGTTCACTTCAATCTACCTGTTCTGCTTCACTACTGACCAAGAGGAAATACACCAACATTGAAAGGAATTTATGAAATATGACACTCTTAGGGCCAGATGTAGCAACTGGTTTGCATGTCGCAAACTGCGAAAAATGCAGTTTGCGACATGCAAAACGGACATCGCGATGCTGATTCACATTTTGCGAGTCGGTACCGACTCGCAAAATGTGAATCCGACTCGCAAATAGGAAGGGGTGTTCCCTTCCTATTTGCGACTCGCACTGCGATGTTGAGTTGCTTTGTGACAACGAAAGCGGTCGCAAACCAACTCGCAGTTAACACCCACTTGAAGTGGGTGGTAACTCATTCGCAAACTGGAAGGGGTCCCCATGGGACCCCTTCCCCTTTGTGAATGTCGCTGAAAATATTTTTTCAGAGCAGGCAGTGGTCCAATGGACCAATACCTACTCTGAAAAAATGAAACCAAATGGTTTCATTATTTTTTTGAATTGCAACTCGTTTTCCTTTAAGGAAAACGGGCAGCAAGTCAAAAAAAAAAAACTGCTTTATTAAAAATCACTCACAGACATGGAGGTCTGCTGTGTCCAGCAGGCTACCATCCCTGTGAGTGCAGGGACTCGCTATGGGGTCGCAATTTGCGACCCACCTCATTAATATTCATGAGGTGGGTCTTTGCGACCCCATAGCGAGTCGCAGAAGGTGTCTGAGACACCTTTCTGCATACAATTTTGCGAGTTGACAAAAATTGTCTTTTGCTACATCTGGCCCTTAGTCTGCTAATTGCATTTATTAAAATGCTCTGCAAGGCCGCAAAAGAAGGAGGTTGAAAGTGTAGAACCAAAAGTGCACGTTAAAAAATAATCACAGAAATGAAATCACAACAATCCTGAAAACATGCGCTAAGGATATTCTACTGGAATCTATAAACAGCAAAAATATATATATATATATATTTATATCCATGCACAATGCAAAGTAGAAAATAAAGTTAAAAATTCATCACCATGGAGCAAACTTGATTTCGCTTCATCTCTTTGCCAGCAACAGGCCGTGAACCTAGTCGACTGTAAAGACAGAAAAAACTGCCCCTCAAGGGAATAACAGACACCAGGTCCTGCTCGAGTTCAATCAGTTCACGGTCAATCTGGTTTCAGTCTCTTATATACCTTAAACAAACCAGAGAGGAGAATTCTAGAAAACCGCTCTTGGCATGTGAATTATTGTTCAAAATGCTGGCTACCTCAGGCCAGTTTAGAAAGAAACATGTTGGAACTGGCCAACATCCCAAGACGCTCTCCCAAAACTAAACTGTTCCCTGCCGTACCATAAGCATCATCCTAGTACATCCTTATGTCTCTGACTCCTCCATATTATGTCCTCGCCCGTGATGAGAAAGAACACGCAAAATGAAAACATGAGTGAAAAACACATTGCATAATGTGTGTGGAAAAATACCTGCAGCTTCTGCACCTCTAACGTCTGCACCACTAACAAGGCAGTGGCTAAAGCTAAGTTAAGCACAAAGTGAAGTCAATAATCAAAATGAAGTTGCTGGTCACCAATGTGATGGTGTGCAGCTAGGCTAAGTGCACAGTGGAGTCGGTGGTCAAACACAAATATCATAACACTACCCCACTCCACTCCAATCCACTCTGCTCCACTACAATCCTCACCACTACAATCTAGCCCACTCCAGTCTAAGCCCTTCCATTCCCATCCACCCAGTCCACTGTACTACACTCTTCCCCAATACCCCACTCCACTCCAATCTACCTTAATATATCTCACTCCACTCTACCCCGATCTACCCCACTCCAATCTATCTCACTCCACTCCAATCTACCCCACTCCACTCCAAATTACCCCACTCCACTCTACCCCGATCCACCTCAATCTACTCCACTTCGCACCAATTCAATCCATCCCACTTCCCCATTCCAATCTACCCCACTCAAAACTAGTCCACTCTTCCCCAGTGTACCCCACTGTACCCCACTGTACCCCACCCCACTCCAATCTACCCCACACCACTTCAATCTACCCATCCCCCTATTCTGTCCCACTCCCACTCCCACTCTACCACACTCCAGTCTATCCAAATCTAACCCACTCCACCTCACCCCAGTTTACCCCACTCAATTCTACCATACTCCACTGAAATCTACCCCACTCCACTACAATACCACCACTCCACCCCACTCTATCCTCCTTCAATCTACCACACCCCACTCTAGCCCACTCCAACCTACCCCACACAAATCTAATCCACTTCAATCTACTCTACCCCATTCTACCCCACTTCACACCCCTCCATCCCACTCTGCTGCAGTCTACCCGCCCACTGTACCCCACCCCACTCTACCCCACTCCAATTATTCCAGCCTATCCCACTCCAATCATCCCTCCTTAATTTACCCTACTCCATCCCAATCTGCCCTACTCTAATCCACCAATCTACCCCATTCCTACTACACTCTTCTCCAATATATCTCATTCCACTCTAGACTCCAATCCAATCTATCCAATTTCACTCCACAGCAATCCATTCTACCCTACTCCACCCCAATCTACCCCACTTAAATCTACCCACTCCAATCTAACCAATCTAACCAATCTACTTCACTCCACTCTACACCAATCTACCACACTCCATTCTATTCTACCCAAGCTACTCCACTCCACTCCACTTCACTACATACTACTACATGCCACTCAAATGTACCCCACTCCAGTCCAAACTAACACATTTCACTCAAATCCACCCCATTCCAGTCTACCTTACCCCACTACATCTCATATCAGTGCACTAGTGAATGGAGCAAAATACCAACTGAAACTACTTAGCGGTATTAAACACCTCATTTTACAGGAGCATTTCAAGCAAGTAACCAAGGTTCTGGTGCTGCCCAGGTTGAATTAAACTGCAATGCAGAATAAAAAAAAATACAGTTAGTCAGCCTTAAAGCAATGACTCGCACAGCAGCCTAACTGATCACAGGAAAGAGGAAAATGGACCACATTACTCAAATGTTGATCTCATTCCATTGCTTACCACTAGAAACTATAAGGAAGCTCAAAGCAGCCTGTAGTACATACTAGGCCATCCACAAAGGACCTCAATACCTGGCCCAAAAGTTAAACATCTGAAGCTGCCAAAGATCTCTGGGAAGCTCAGTCTTTTCAAGTTTGAAACTGTAGCCTTCAAAAAATAGGAAATCATTGGGAACAGTCTTTCACTCCTTAAGGGCCTCGGTCAGAACACAACCACCTGACTACCTGACCACAACCATCTTCCGCTGTGTAGCAAAAGAAAAAAGTCCTAAAGTTCCAACATTTCCTTTGGACACATAAATAGATCAATTGTGCCCCCAAAACTTTCAGGTGATCCACGCTTCAATCATTGGATTTGAATGTAACTGGAAGTCTAACGAATAGTGCTTTTTAGTATTAGTGTGAAAACTTTGTTAGTGTGATGTAATACTGGACAATCGACCTAATTTTGGAAAGCATTCTGTCACCCCTTTCGGTCTATTTTGCTCTTTATAAAACTGCTAATAAATTAAAAACCTGTATGTTTTTGAACTTCCAAAGATTTTAACTTGACAAGAGATGTGTCAACTACAAATTTAAATTATACAAAAAGGCATCAATACTCAATCTGCTAAAACACTTTGTCAAAAAAATTGTAGTTTTAATTCTGTTATTGTCACCACTCTTTTACAATAACTTTAGTTTTTCTGCTATAACATTATTTTATAACTTTCACAACATTTTTTAAAGAAATTCACCAGTTTGTGATACCCCGCTATTACTTACAAGGTTTCTGAAAAACCCCTTCGAAAACCAACATTCAGCCTCTTATAGACAGAAAAGGGAAGGCTTCAGAAACCGCAATTTTGAAGTTCACTGCTTTCAGTAATGTCTGCATTTCATATTTCATTCCTTAGACTGGGAGGTCTTGGGTAGACACAAGTCATTTAACCACATGAGCAATTAGTTCCTCCTGACTGTAGCATTCTATAATGTGGTTCACCTAGGTTGCACAGTGAATCCACTTTCTTTCATTTATCCTGCCATTATTTTTTCTGAACTGTCTCTTTGCAGCTGCTTGTGCTGACATCTGACCCCTCTCTTCTACTTTGAATCATAGACAGCATTTGCTATTGGAGGATTACTTTTGTGTGCTTCCATCTTTCATGCTCAGTTTCACTCAACTCCAAATTGCTGGCAGATTAAAACCACTTGCTGTTTGCAAAAGTTTGATTGACGGCTGTGTTACTGGAGTGAGCATAGTCATTCGCTGGTGCTCATAATCAGTGTCTACAGACTTCATTTTACTTTGGCTAGTGCTCCTTTTCCAGTTCCTAACTTAGCCCATCGTGTTATGTATACCAGTCGCGGGTCACGGAGGTCACTGGGGGCGGGGCGACGCGCGGGGAATGTGGGACATTAAAAATATTGAAAAACAATTTTTAAAAAACATACCTCGGTCCGGGCGCCACTCCTCTCCTTCGTCTTCGTCGCTGCTGTAGGCACAGACTCCCAGCCTGCGGCCAGTCCTGACGCTGCTCGGACAAGTGTCAGGATTGGCTGGG
The DNA here is from genome assembly GCF_031143425.1 of Pleurodeles waltl. Classification (NCBI taxonomy): domain Eukaryota; kingdom Metazoa; phylum Chordata; class Amphibia; order Caudata; family Salamandridae; genus Pleurodeles; species Pleurodeles waltl. The sequence goes on along the minus strand of NC_090441.1, from coordinate 109,537,155 downwards.
AGCGCACTGGCTGGGTGCTCCCAGGCAGACTGGGAGCTTGTGCAGGCTCTCTGCAGCCCAGCAGCAACAAGGTTGCTGGGCTGCAGACAGCCCTGTGCGCATGTGTGTTTGGCCAGCCCGAGATGGCTGGCCAAACATACATGTGCAGTGAGGGGAGTGCACAGTGCACTCACCTCACTGCTAGTCACCCCATATGCCCCGCCCTTTAACAAGGAAAGGATAATAAACAGAGTTTATTATCCTTTCCTTGTTAAAGGATTTGCAACGGTTGCTGCTGGCGGGGGGGGGGGGATGAGGAGGAGCCGCCACTGATATATACAGACTAGGATAGAGGCTGGATTTCTCCTCTCTGCCAAATTAAATATGATTGGAGTGATTTTCAGGCTACAAAACCTCTTTTTTTAATTGCAAATTGATTTTGTCAATGACATGACCCGCAGTAATTGAAATGTAAAGAAATCTATGGATGGATATGGCTAATTCAGCTAGCAGTTCCTGGTTGTTTCCTTTTGTTTTAGATATCTTTATGGAGTATGACTCCTATGTTAAGATGCTGCGTTCAGGCTGTGTGGTTTGCAAATATTTATGTGGCACTGATGACACAGTCTCTTGGAAATGTAAATAATATAGTATAATTGACTGTGGTGTGATTCGGTCATCTTAGTTATTGACTCACACAGAACTTATGGTTCTCCTGAGGTGCTGAAAAGAGTACATAAGAGAGGTTGAGGACAACAACTAGAGTTATTGACCTGCTTGAAGGTCAATAATTAGTATATCAATATGCACACAACTGTCAGTCACCTTCTTCCTGTCCCTCCTTTGAGGAGTAACATCTCTGCTCATTCCGAGAGCCTGAAACTGGCTGAGGGTTCTGAGAGAGATTCCAAAGGAAAGCAATAATAGAGGTTATTTACAACAATACAATGACACCAATTCTTAGTTTTACAATTCTTCTGTGAACATGCTATATAGTTATTCAATAGAATTTCACTCATTTAATGGACATAGAAAGGCCGAAAAGGTGTCCATTTTGTTTTATCATGATTTGAACCTTTGATTTGAAGATCTCTGCCGCAGGCAACCCAGTTTGACCAACTGGATGACAGTGATTGATATCACTGAGTTGACTTTCTGAATGCTCAAAGTCTCATGTAAAGGTCCATAGCATCTGTATTCAGAAAGAGACTTAGACGGTAGCTATATCTTTTTATTTTTTGTTAACCTCAGGCACAACTCTCACATGAATGCAGCTAAAATAACCCACAAGTGAAACAGTTGCAACATGTAATGGTTGTATATAAAGGAACTACAATTAATACTGAGCTGTTCTCACATTACATTTTTGGGAAAGTGTTTCTACGCACGGGATAAGTGCAATAATGCAATAGTGAACGTATATATATAAAATATATGCTTGTTGAATTTTCTATTTGAAAATAAAAACGTATTTATGTATTTTAAATCAGTTTTAATGTTTTATAATACTTCAACAGTAACTATCACAGTGTCGGGGATGGCATCACAAGACATTTCTGACACGTAATCAGTTGGAGTCTCTCAAGGTGTAATGGAGCACACAGTTGTATCACAATCCACAGTAAGATCTAAAGAGGGATAGATAACACTCATTATAATACCTTGGCAGTAACATTAGTACAAAGTTGAAGGTGAGTAAAATAGGTGTTACATACTAGGACTTCAGGAGAGCCATATGCACAGAGGCACCGAAGACCAAGGTATGGGGGTCCAGAGCAATCTAAACCCACCATCGATGAGGACAGGCATACATAATCACCATTTGGTAGGAGTCTGTCCAAGATACCCCAGTGTTTGCCCTGTTAATGTATGTGAATGTGTATGGCCACTACTCCTGGAATAAGAATAAGTTGATGTGATATAGGATCATGCAGGATGTTAACCTCTTCAGGATGGACGAGTATCATTTTTGGCTCCAAGTTTCACCACAAGCTTGTCCCAAGTGTCGTACCCTGTGCACAGCTGGCCAGTATTGCGAAGGGATCTCAGCACAGGTGCCTCCACCCGCGCCCATTTCAGTACCAACTGCCACCCTCTGGAAATCTCCATTGGCACAGACATCTTCCGCTGTGTAGCAATTTGTCTTTTACACAGAATAAATGCTAGGTCAGCAAATCTGTGGAGATATTTTTGCTGTTTGGCTCTGGGATGGATGCTCAATAGGCAGAATTCTGGAGTAGGGGCCAACGAGTGGTCTGTTATGTCAGAAATTTCGGCAGCGACATCACACCACAAACTCAACAGTGGGGGACAGTCCCATTCCATGTGGTAAAAACCTGCCTCATCGAGCCCACATCACCGGCATCTGGGGGGTAGAACCAGGGTATATACGTTTAATATGTTGTAGGGATAAGTATGCCTGATTGATTAAGTTGTGTGTAGCGGAATCTGGGATTACGAGACACCCTCATCACTTGATGGAGAGCTACCATCCAAATTTTGGGTGACAATGGTTGTAGAAGAACAGAATTCCATCCAGTGAATGCTGTCTCCAAGTGTGTGGTAGCAGTCACCAATATGGCTCCATATAAAAGTGTTACTACTTTTCTTGGGCAAATATCTGGTAGTAATTCGTGAAGGATGAGGGAATGTGATTGCTCTGTGTCACTGGCACCCCAAGATGTGCTGAGTAATCGAAGATTAACGTGGTAGGTCAAGAAAGGGCCCAGTGAGGTAAGCTCCATAATGGCATCATATGACATAAAGGCGCCATTATCAAAGTAGTCCCCCGGTGTCTCCATCCCCTCCTCTATCCAGGCAGAAAGAACATGAGTCATGGTCAATTGGTTTCTGTTTGCCAATTGATTAATGGGGATTGAGGGGAATACGGAGGGGGACAAGACCTGCCCCAAATTCATCAGTGCCAGCAGATGTGGTAGTTTTCATTAGGATGGTGCCCTTGAACAGCGGTCAGGTGTGGTCCGAGAGCTAAACGTATATAGGAGTCACTCTTAATCTCATACGTATCTGCTCAGCTTCCGGATTAGCAGAGGTACCCAACCATTGGAGGGGCCACTGCCACTGTGCTGCAGCATAACAGAGTTCAAAGATTGGGGTGCCCAGACCTCCCTCCAGAAGTGGGCATTGTAGAATTTGCAGTGCTACATGACATCTGTCCCATATTAACTCCAATAGTAAACCATTCAATTCTTGAAAGAAACTACTAGAAATAACTATAGGCAATGCTGCAAAACAATACAGCAATCTGGGGAGGATCAACATTTTAGCCATTGCCACTCTACCCAGTGGTGAGAGTGGGAGAAAACCCCAGAAGTGGAGAGACTCCAGCATGGACCGAAGCACGCGGGCCAAATTACCTTCCCTTAAAGAGTGGTAATAAACACTTACTTAAACTTAAAAATGATAAATACATTTGTCAAAGAATTGAATGAAACCTAATCATTACTATACATAACCCTCACTTGCAATCAGAAATAATACCATTCAGTTACAAACAATTTTCCAAGCAAAAGTTTAGCAAATGATGGACTTTGCATAGAATAGGATTATGAAAAATAAAATATTGTATTTCAATATACTGGTTAATATCTTCCAGTTGTCAATTCCTTGATGTTGACAATTACTGATATAACATCTTTACTGATACATGGCAACTACATTATTCCAAGGCACAGAAAATAGGAGTACCAAACTATTCTGAAAACAAATATTACCCTATCCCCAAGAAAGAAGTCAGTGATATTTTCAGACTTGATGGACTTTTCTAAGGCATTGTGGGTAATACCTGGGGTTTGGCAGGAGCTGTGCCATAAATTAGTGCGGTTTCCATTCTACCAAACCAATTAGAAGTAGAGGAATTGTCAGGTTTTCAATGGTGCAACATCAACTGGAACCACGGCTCCACCAGCTGAAACCACGGACTTGACAGTGCATAAGCCACAAGCCTGAAAATTCACAGTTGTGAATGTCCTGCTTTGTTTGGGGTGGGGTCTTCAGCCACTGTTTTTTCCCTGCTGTACATAAATTACTGTTCTATACTTACTACAGCAAATTATGACCCAAAACAGTTGAAAATATACTTCGGCTGAGACCCAGAGTAAGTGCAGCACCACACATAGCCGTCCTCTAGTACTGCAACATCCTCTTGTAGAACATACCCGAAGCAGGGACTTAAAAAACAATGCCATAGGAAATATTATGAAAATAAATACATTTATTTCAACTTTTTAGAAAATATATATATATATATATATATATATATATAAATATATATATATATATGTGTGTGTATATATATATATATATATATATATATTTACACACACACACATATATATACATTTCATGCATTTTAATATTTCTAAATAAATATAAAAATAAATATCGTATTAGAAAATATTTCACTAAAGTGTTTTATTATAAAAATACTTTTTGTTTTACTTTTTAAAACTATAATTCAGATAATTTAAATTGATTTGGTACTTAGCTGTTAGTAATGTTAATACATAATAAATACATTTTAACATTTTAAGTGGGATTTAGCTTTTAATAAATCTTTAAAAATATATAATATATTTAATTTAATTAAATGTTTAAATTAAAATTAGATTACTAGTGTACCTTTTTTGTTTTGTTCTAAATTCAAAACAAATATATAAAGTAAAATGTATATAAGATTTATCATACAAATATCTTACTTTTTTTTTAATTTACTAAAACAATGTATTGTTCCCTCCAATTTATTATAGGGAGATCACCACCTTGGTGGCACAGACCTCTGCCTATGTGTGAAAAGTTACTAAAACTAGCTTTACACACCAAAATGTGGATCCACACTTGAATTCAGGTGGAGGCTACATGTAAGTCTACTTTGCAGTAACTTTACACTTGAAAATGGTGAATAGATAAAAGTGGTAAATTTAATAGAAATTGAAGAGTAAATTTAAACTTGTAGATTTAATCATGTGAAGAGGCCTCTTAATGTATTGTATTGGTTAAGAATTTAACAAATTTACAGGAAGAAAAATAGGCCCAAAGCAGACATATTAAAATCGTGGTTCAGCAGTGTATGAACTATTAGTGTATCTACAGAGTTTATGACAAATTTATTTTGAAAAATCTAATGAAGCTTACTTGATAAGGTAATGAAAGATGCTGATTATACAAATGCATCTTCTTTATCAGTAAGAACTTCACCAGAAGGTTTGGTTTATCAACACTGTAGTGTACGTTTTATGATGAAATAACACCATCTTCTTCTATTCAATTTTAACTCCCATATTATTTCAATTTCTTGTAATGCTCAGGTGCCCATTATGTGATTTACACTGACATTTACACTGACAGCGTGCCAATACCAACAAGGCAGAAAAGTGTAATGATACGGCAGTGCAATATTAGCAGTATTGGGGTCGAGAGTACAAGACCACTGGAAAAAGAGGTCACAAAATACTACAAAAACAGCAATTCAAATGGCTGCTTCCTGTACAATTCTGACTCCTATGCAGTGCTTGCATCGCAGTGCACGAGGGACTGTTTTACATCTCAAGCAGACACTGAATCATCGCACATTAAATTATTTAACACATAGAAGAATTTTCTAAACAATCTGTAATTTTTTGTTTTATTTTTCACTGCAGTAGGCATTTTTACATATTTTAATCATGACTCAAAATGCGAGCCAAGGCTACTGGCTTTACCAATGCTTGTTATTCTAACAAATGGGGAAATCGGTAGTAACAAAGTTTTATGACTTTTAATAATTATCTTTCACAGGTGGTAGCATGTTTCAGCATAATACCCTCTTTTTAAAAGGTAGCTAATAGTTTGTCAATGAGGCCTAGCATATCACCGGTTCATTCAATCAAGTAACAGGTAGTCACTGAATGTGTCTTGTAGCCTTCAGAGACAAGGAGTAGTGCATCATTTTATATTTGAGCATTGACAAACTAAGGGGCAGATTTAAGAAAAGTAGCACTGCATCAAATGCATTGCCACATTTCTTGCACCCCTTAGCGCTCCCCTAACACCATGATGTATGCGAGATACGGCGCATTATGGTGGTAGTCAGAGAAATAGCCTCAAAATTTATTATGCTAATTTGGTGCTTTGCAGGATTAGCGTAAAAAAAATTGACGCTAATCCTGCAAAGCACATTGAGGCCAATTATAAATAATGGTGTGCCTCCTTTTAACGCCTGCTCTGAGCAGGCATCAAAAATGCAGCACAAAATGGTGCAAAGAAATCTTTTATATTTCTTTGCGCCATTTTTTCAACCCCCCCATGGGGAAATGCCCCCTTGCATACATTATGCCCGGCGCAGGCATTATGTGGTGCAAGGGGTTACAAAGTGCAGCAATGCATGCATTGCACCACTTTGTAAATCTGGCGCAGCGATTATGGCCTTGTTGGGCGACATCAGTGGAAAGAAAAATTACACTAATGTGGTGCAAGGAGGAGCTAGGCCCGCTTAAATCTGGGCCTAAATATGTCAGCCTCTGTCGTTTTGTGTTTCTCTGAGCATGATTTGTTTTGTGAACTTGGTGAAGACACAAATGTACATTGTCTGTAGACACTGCACTTTTTCCTCACATCATTTTTATTTCTTCCTGTTAGCCCCCTATTAATTCTATAATATTAGATCTTCTAAAATAATTAAAATTATCCACGGTGGATTTGTTCATTCATTCCATGTAACCAGACTGAAAAGCGAGCATTCCTTTCTGGAAAGCAGTCTAATATACATACAACCTTCTCAACTCTTAATTCACTCGTTTTAGAGTTTAAGGCCGCAGTAACGTACATATCTTGCTGACTGCTCGTGACCTCAATCCCTTGTAAAAAAAATCTATGCATGTGACTTTTCAATAGATATCGCAGGCGGGACTCCAGTGCACAAAATGTATGTTATAAGAATTCACCTGCAGAATTAGCTCCAATTAGCAAATAAAATGGATGCCTTTGAAACCCTAGCATTCTCTCCAGAGATCAAGATTAACATGGCTAAGGTGACAAAGACTTTGCCCTGCACTGCAATGGCTGTGATGCATTTGTTTGACAAATGGAGACAACTTTTCCAATCTGGCACCTTCCGCCAGCAATCAATTTGCTTAAAAAATAGGTCCATTAGCGCGCAGAATAAGCTACGCTTTTAGAGCCTGGCTGAGCTGCAGGGTGAGTCGCGAGATCCTGGCCTGTCTGGGACATTAGGAAGCCGCTGGCAAGCAACCCTCTCCCTTTCAAGCCAGACCTGCAATAAAAGCTATCTACACAAGCGCCAGCCATCTCTCTCCTCAAATAATTATGTCCTGTCCACTGCTGCTGACGAGCAAGTTATGCCACAGTTTAATAGGCCATAAAATTATTTATTGAATAATTACTCTGCTAAGACCAGGAAATCAGATGGCGATTCCTTTCGCATGCACACACCCCCACTCCTGCCTCCTTTCAGTTCTTGAAACTATTGATTTAAGTAGAGTAACCTGATCTCCTAAAGAGGACAGCATTAACCAGAGCACTGCAGTGTATTGTTCGACAATCAGAAGAAAAGTGCAGGCAGGGGGATCTTGCAAATTCCACGCAATTCTGTTTGTCTAATCCACCTGAAGGTCCCAGAAGGGCTACAATTTCTTCAGATACCTTCCTTGCTCTGAGCACATTAATTAGAGTGTTAAAGGTAAAGCAGTATTGATGCCTTCCCCGTCTCCCTCGTGCCCCCACCAAAGGTAATGTCTTGTACTTGTCTGGACCAAAAACTATTGTTGTTGCACTAACTGAAAAAGCCCACTAAGACCAATTAGGCCTTGTACTAAGAGCCTGGAAAGAAGACAAATGCAGGCAGAGAGCCCGATTACAAGGAACCTTTGTACAGATGGAAAGCAATTAGAGCGCTCTCAGGGATTGGGCAGCCTGGTTCCTACAAGTAAAGGATACTGCAGCCTGTCCACACTTGGAACAATCTGTCTTTTTTTGTGCAAATGCGAACCTTGCATTAGTGTCATGTATCAAGTGATAGCTTGCATTTGGATTCCCCAAGCATTCCAAAGTGGTAATGGCAGTCTCGCGGGGACCTTACAGATGACAAAAGAACTATAATATATGGTCTGCTCCGACTTCAAAGTGAAGTGTGGCCACCTAATGCTGAAATTATATTCAAACCACACTTTTCCCTCCTTTCTTTTCTTAGCCGCCTTCCGTTCAGGCACAGAACAGCCCCTGGGGTTTGCACGAGAGAATGCATTACCCATTGTAGACCTGAAAAGAGCCAGGGCTTTGTGTGGAGATTAGCAGTGCGGTAACCTTTTAGCAATATTCATTGAATATTCTGCAACAGTCTTGTTCCTGGTGTTGCATTGTGCTTTGTTGCTGTGACTAGGATCAGGGCACAGATTTTAAGCACTTTAAGTAAAATGCCACTTTGGCTGCTGCAGTGCTCACCATAAACATAAAAATGCTGTTTTCCATGGAGTAACTTGGTGCCACCAGTAGGTGGGGCACTAAGGCTATGATCCTTTCAGTACTTCTTGCAGTTGTGTTTGATTCACACTGTTCATACACTGTTCTGTATAGGTACATCTTCAGTAGAACAATTCCTTTATTGTTATGTTCCATGCCGAGGTACTTCTACAAAGCTCAGCAATTACATGTAGAGCCCATTAAAAGGTAATTATATACATCACCTGTTGTTTCATGAAAATGGGTATTTCACATGCCTATTTTCTACTCCTGAAGGGAATCTTTCAAGGGTTGTCAAATAGTGTTAGGACTCCAGGGGCAAAGGAAGCACTAAATTAAGCCCCTTCTCTGCCATAATTGTGGGCTCCAGGGGCGGCCCTTCCACTAATGAGGAGGAGCATCGCCCCCACTGAATTGTGGGGAAAGGAAAAATAAGATGATAATAACGCTATGTTTTTATAATTTTATTTCTCCTGGGAGAAGGGGCTGGGCTTGAAGGAGGGGGCCGGAGGAGGGCTGGATGAGGGGTATGTGCACCACAAAGTACGCATGTCTGTTTGGCCAGCAGTGTTAGGCCGGCCAAACAGACATGCGCACTTTGCATGTTCTCTACCCAGCTGTATTGCACAGTTGAGTGGAGAACATGCATAGGCTCCCACTCCCAGTCTGAGTGGCGAAGCAGGCCGCTCAGTTTAATCACTACGCTGCTGTCATGCTGGTGACAGCAGTGTCGTAATTGGCTGGGTGCCCCGGGCAACAGGAAAAGAACAATGACGGTGGGGAGACGAACGCATCTCCCCCAAAGGTAGGCGTTTTTTTCCCTTTTTTTTTTTTCACACCCCCGTTGAGTGGCACTGATGGGCTCACTGGTGTTTTAAAGTAGTTTGACAGTTGGAGCAGCACTCTTTTACTACCATACGCAGGGCTTGCTTGTCAAAAGAACTTTTAAGATATGTGCTGATTTTAACTGGAAATATAGCAGCATTTGTGGAAATATCTGAAGTAAACATTGGAACATAATTAAATAATATAGACTAAGCAACATAACGCTATAAAAAGATAACAGGGCACAACGCAACAACATTTCCAAAACAGAATGCAACACAAAAAACAATACACCATAATCAAATCATATTGCATTCTTGCAGCACAACTCGGGACAGGGTGTGCCATTATGGCCGGAGCTGCCAACTTAGGAACTGGGGAAGGTTCGGTCCTGGATTTGGCACAATATCATGTGATTCTGAGCAAATCTCTCCATCTCCTAATGTCTCAAAAATGAATCTGAACTTGTGTAATGTAACTGGATCGCATGTAAAGCAGTCCAATGTGTGTCTGAGTGTGTCATATAAAAAAAGGCAAAAACCACAAGAATACAGCACCTCCACAACAAACTGGCCACAACAAATATGCACAAATGTTTTTTTCACACATTAACATCTCCAGAACCCTGTTATCATATTACAGTGATAAAAGGCGTTTGGATCAAGCACTGCCTTAGCTTACCACCAAAGACATGAAATAGTGCAGTCAGAAATGTTTTGTGATTCAGCCCCAGATCACGTTACTTGCCATTATAAATTATCCAAACAACTCCTCTACATGTCATTAGGCTGCTAATGCAGGTCACTAATGCCTAGAGATGGAGATGTATTTTTTAGATGCTCAGTCTAGAACAGTGTCCAAGCACGCAACTATATTGCAGCTATCAAAAGAGGGATGACATCACCACAAGCCTACAATTGAACAGAAACAAGAGGAAGAGATCTGACAGTCAAGTGTGAGCCTGAGATTGATTTGTATTGCCATTCACACACTGAGAGCTTAACCACATCTATGCACAGAAGGCAGGTGGCGGGTGCTTAGGCCATTCATGACTTTTATTGAGCTGAAACAAGGTAGACCACACTTCTATTCTTTGTGATTTGATATTTGCAAGGGCATCTTTAGAGTGGAAGGCTAAAGGGGCCTGATCATATCCCAATGCAGGGGATTTATACACATAAATTGGAAAAAGAACAAATTGAAAATTTGTCAGAAAACATCATTATTAGCCCTTAGGCAAGTAAAATAATAAAAAAGTTGTACTATTAGTTCATTATGAAGAGTCCAAGAGGATTGATGGGTAATTTTGCAAAGGGGGATACAGTATAGTCCAGACCACAGGCCAAACCAATTTTTGTTCATAATAAACATGGACAAATTCCGATAGAGGTTAGCCCCTGCTACCCACGCTGGTTAATCAAATCAAGAAGGCAAGCATAAGCACATTTAATTGTAGGCCCAGTAATGTCCCAAAACAAGAGCAAGCAAGCAGAAACTCGTGAGAGTTTATGGAGATCAATGCAGCAAAAGGGATGACACTCTCACAAAGGGTGACGACAAATATGAGCAACTAACATGGTCTATGTTCCACAGCCAAGTCTACAGAGGTACACCAGTTTTACCTATGGATTCTTGGTTCACTTTTGCTCACTTGCACAATGAAACAACTATACAGTTATAAAATAAAGTTCAATTGAAATAGGTAGACCTTACACTGCAGCATACCTCAAGCATAGTAAGAATAGTAATAACAAAAACAACATTACTGAGGTAAGATTGATCAAAATTACAGCAACAAATAAATAGGTCCATATTACAAAAGTAGCTAAGGGGTGCAGCAGTGCATTGAGACTCTTTGGTGATCAGTAAGAACCTAACTACACGGATACGTCAAACAAGCCAGAATGGAAGCAGCCCAGTTTCTCACCTTGATGTGATGCACACTGTTCTGATTGGGCACTAAAGAAAACATTCAACAAATTTCAAAAGTAACAGCAAACTTCAGTTATATGATGGTTAGATACTCATCGCTCAGGGATCTTTACAAAATGGATATTGGCCGGGAGAGATATCTCACAAAGACATTGGTCTACTCTTCCCTTCACAGCACCTCCTGTGTCATCAGGAGCACCATTTATGATAACTGAAACTCTTCTTAGCTAACTGGAAACTTCAGATCCAAAATCACACAATTCTAAATTTTCAGCACTGCATCATCATGGACGAGGGGTTTCTGTGAACAAAATCATCACGATCCCACAGATTTGAAGTGTCTCAGCACATAGATCAATGAAGCGGCTATTTCCAGCAGAAAGTTTCCTAAGCAAAGACAGTGCCGACTAGTCCTGTTACAGGGTACACAACTGTTCCCCCCCCCCCAGTTTTGTTTATAGAGATTCTAGGAAAAGAGTTACAAAAAACGTAGCAGCCGCCCGTTCTTAAAGGCAGAGGGGCCACGCCCGTACCTTTTGGACATAAAGAGTGTCTGTCAGGCTGAGCAAAGGTCAGTCAGCCTGACGAACTCTTTATTTTCAGGTTAGGCAGCCAGGAGCTAGACATGCGTAAAATGCACAGGCACCTGGCTGCCAGAGCTGAACGTTGCTGGGCTAAAGATGTCACAACTCCTCAGCACTGCAAAGGTCCTCAAAGCTCTTCCCCTTGTGATGAAAGGCGCATCAGTGATAACCTTGTACCTGGGTGCTTCCATTTTAAGCCCTGAATTGTCCAGAGCCAAGTGTCTATCAACGACACCTTGTCACTGAGTGAGGTGCAGTCAGCAGTCTCTCTGAACCCATCCTACTCTGTGACAAGATAGGGACTGTTGCCTCCCCTCACTGGCTGATCTAATGCCAGCCAATGAGGGGAGACAGCCCTCCTGGCATCTCCAAGGCTTCCAAGCATCAGGTAAGTGTTGTGTTTTTATAGACTGTTTGATGAGTGGGTGTGTGTGTACTTATGTATATTTGTGAGTGAATGCTCTGAATGGGTGTGTGTGCCCATGTCTGCATGTGAATGCATGGGTATAAGTGAATGAGTGTGTGTGTGTCCTTGACCAACCTCTAAGTTGTACTTCCTGGCTGTCACTGCAAAAACATCCTCCATTTACCTGGCAGCCAGTTGAAGATATTTGCATAGTTGGCAAGACTCTTTTTTCACATATTTTCCATGATACTTCGGAAATGCCAGCAATGGATTTTTAAGGTGCACCAGCAAACAACGTTGGGGCATTACTAACCCATTCTTTAATGTTCCCATCAGCTTTCACTTCTTTTGCAAAGTTGTATAGCTTGTGAACCTACTAGCATCCAATATGAACCACAGCGCTGAATGCCCCAAAGTGAAGTAAGGTTACAGTGAAGTTAAGGTTTTCTAATTTGTTCATGTCCCACCTCCAGCCACTCTTATCCAGTTCAGCACAATCATTAGTAAAGTAATTACATCACCAACTTCAAATGCTTCCCTAGAAGGTTTGTACTGATCAGAGAAGATCTTGTGGCAGGGAAACCGTCCTTTCTTGAAGCCAGCCAAAACCAGCTCCCCAGTCTTAGGTGCGTGGTAGGAGTGAAAAATATCCATTTCTTTAGGGCACTGTAGAGGGATCAGTTGCCCAATATTCAAACGTTAAATCAGAAAAGGCAAATCAAACTAAAATGGATAGCTCAGACTTAAGTCTATTAGGCCAAATTACATGGATGAGATATGTTTGGTGTCAGTGACATTTTCCAAATCAATAGTGAAGTAAACCGTTTACCCCAGATTAACCTGGCTTTGCTCTTAAAGTATGTAGATGAGTGAGAATCTGGGAAATTACTTTTTATGAAATGTATTTTTCATAATACGCTCCCCTCAGGAGAATAGACAACCATTCACTCATGCTGCTCGTTTTTAGAAGAGAATTATTAATACTCCAAGTGGTCTCAGTGGCACCCTAAAAGTATAAGGATAGGTCCACTGCAGTGGGAGCTGCAATAAAAAGTCAAACTATAGTATTTTACAGAGTCGATGGAGATAGAGCCTGTGTCCCCGGTCTTAGCCTCAGCAGAAGCCAAACATTCAGAATTTCAAGCAAAGAATAACAGCATATGCAGTGTGCAGCTCTTGTCGGGCAGCATAGTCCCCTTCTACTCATGTCAATAATAGCACATGTCAATTTAGAGATATAAAAGTCACCTCTTAATGCAGACATAGAAGGACCAAACAGTTTCTTTTTTTATTTACGACAACCAAAAACATCTATGTTCTATTATGCAAGCAAAGTACAGCATCTCATAGAAGTAGGTACTGCTATGAGGGATTGTTTTCTGAATATCTCACTGAGACATATGAAGTTAAACCTTAATATTGAAAAAACAGTTCAATAACACCCCAAACAAATTGAGTAAGATATGATCAGAGCAACACCTTAATGACTCCAAAGGAAGCTCATCTTCTTCTCTTGACCATTTAGTAAGGTGATTTAGTGAGGAATAAAACAGATCATCTTCTTTTAAGTATAGACTTCAGACTATGTGGACCTAATGCCAGAAAATGTATTGTTTTCCATGATAAAGCATATGGCAAATAGCTTTGCATGTTTAGCTCCTTTTAAAGTTCTGCTGAACAGGGGCTGTACAATGGGAGTGTGTGGGGAGTCTACACTGTCTTTCGTGCCTCAGGACTCTGCTTTCCAGGTTTAGTGTTTGGTGACAACTGACCTACCTATCCAATATACAGTTTGAGTGGGCTGTAGGTCCATCCCTTGTTCATGATTGTATGTCCATCCCTTGTTCATGATAGTATGTCTTGCCTATCTCATTTCCCTGCTCCTGATTTGATGACTTTCATCTATTCTTGTGTCTGTCCCACTCAAGGAGCATTTTGGTCTCACTGTGGTTTAGTTGGATGAGCTGTATTCTACTACTTCTGATGTCAGGAGACTGCACTGCAGTGTATGAGGCACTATTTTCTCACACTCTGCCACACCCTGATTTTCCTGCTTCCATCTCCCCTCTAATGCACTCGCTCTCTTTATTTAAACAGTAAGCTCTCCGCAGTGTCACCTTGCCTCACACACTGTAGCCCACAACTGCTATCTTTAAATGGATTTCAAGTCATTCCAAGAATGCCACCACACGTTGATGTGTGTATGCGTGTAAACATATCTTCAAATTATTTTTTTTATTTCAAAACAAACTTCCACTATAGCTGCTGCGGGTGCTCACAACACAGGCAACCATCCTACAATAGGTTTTGTAATTAAAATGGCAAAACCAGAAACATAGTGGTGGTTAACAGATATTGGACGTTTGTGGTCATAGTCTAAATCAAGTAGGAAATAAGAGCTCATGGTGCTTACACATCCATACACTGTGGTGTTGTACTCAATTGGCGTTGAGCTAGTAAATGTGTAATCCTAGGAATTAGAAGCCAACGTATTTGTGTTGAGCAACAGTACCTTAACAAACTGTTCCCTCTGTGAATAAAATCTCTCTGCAGCCGTGTTCAAAATATGAATCTTTTTCCTGAGCTGGTGGCCACGTGGCAAAAAAACTGGAAGCAGTATAATTCTTCTGTTGGGATCTACTAATTGCCTTTTTTGTATCTATTGTACAGTGCTATTAAATTCTCTTGAATAGCTCTACTAATAGAAAAACGTAGGCACAATTAATGAAACCTTAAATATTCACAGAGAAGTGACATGTTTATGGAGGTAATACATCTGGAGCTTGGATGGTTTTATTATTTTAAAATACCTTAGGTAGAAATAATGATTTGCATTAATTTTATTTATTTTGGATCAACTGAGTGAGGATTTCGCTCTGAAATGTAATGTAATACTGAAGCCTGCCTGCAGTAAATATTGAATTATTCTGTTATAAAATGTTACTAGGAAAATGGATTATATTATTTAATAAAGCTTGATATATCTTGGTACTGTACTTTAGAATGGGACATGCTGCGGGCCTCTGCAAATCTTTTCTGGTTGGCCTCTGCAATCGTTTTCTGGCTCCCCCACCCCAGCCGGAAGCCTCAAGGCTACATTGCATTCAGTGGCCTGCCTTGTGATAGGTGCTTTGAAGTTCAGTAACATAATGTCACTCCTGAATGAGCTTCATTGGTTATTCCCTTGACACTAACGTTTTCTTTAAGGTGGCCTGCATCACACACAAGATACTACACATTAGCCCATAAGACAACTTAGTAACCACTGGAGGTGAAAGAAACACAAGAAGTAAATTTTTGTAATACCAGAAAAATCAAAACTCTCCAAAAAGAGTTCTCGGGTGGGGGCCAGGCGAGGCCCAACAATAATCAGCGGCGAGGAGAAGAGGGCCTCCATTGAGGTCTCCCTTCTTGGTTCCACAGTTGCCCGCTGTTTATTTAAGAAACAAACGGAGTGTCCCGGCCTCCTGCAGAGACCGGGGAAGGGGGAGCTCCCTGCGCCTTTCCCGAGTCCTGCGCGGTTGGAGGCAGCCGCCCTCGTCCCCGATGCAGCTGCCTGTGAAGAGCAGGGAGAGGCCGGGCCTCTCACCCACGTGCTGGGCTCCTCTACGGAACCAATCCTGTGCCTTCCCGGGTCGCGGCGGTGATCCCCTTGGCAACAGGGGAGTCGTCGGGTCCCCGAAGGCACTGAGAGGAGCGCGCCGGCTCCTCTCTTTCTCCTGGAGTGCCCTGAGGCTACAACACACTGACACGATTTAATGATTTAAAGGCCCAGCTGCAGCGGTGAGGCTTCTGGGCAACACGAGGTGCGCTTTAAAAAGTGCTCAAGCGCTTCACTTCGGCCCGGCTGCGGTGGTGATTTCCTTCTGGCAGAACAGGAAGCACTCTTAAGCGCTAAAAGGCACACCATGGCAGCGCTTTCAGGGCGCTCCACTTATCAACAAAGAAGCACTCTTCCAGACATTATGGGCTTTAGACAGGCACATCCCTACAGTGCCTCAGCCCAGGGAGAGCTCTCCCGAGGCGCTAAGTAGATAGTTACAGGGGTCAGGGGCCACGGCACCCTGCCCCTGGGGGACAAGAGTCCAAGAAGGAGGAGCACAGAAGGTAGGGCCCAGCAGCAGGCCAGCACAAGGGGGCTGCAGGCAGATGGCAGCCTCTCCTAGTGACCAGCAGGTCACAGGGCAGCACAACAGCAGCAGTCCATGGCGGTTCCACCAGCAGTCTATGTCCAGTTCCAGGTAAGTTCAAAGAGTCTCCAAATTATGGGGAAAAGTCCCCTGTACTTATACTCAGTCCTTACAATGTTTTGCAATGGGAGGGAGAGGAGGTTTCAGCCAGTTACAACTGGTTCTGGAAGTGCCCCCTCTCTCCTTCAGCACAGGCTCCAAACATCAGTGGGGGGTTAACAACCCTATTGTGTGAGGCCAGGGCACAGCCTTTACAAATGTAGGTGTGCCCCGCCTCTCCCTTACCTCAGCCCAGGAAGACTATTCAGTATGCAGATGCACCTCTGTGACATCTCCACCCTCCCTGTGTATAGGCTGTCTGAAAGGTATGCACAAAGCCCCAACTGTCACTCTGCTCAGACGTGGATTGGAGTCAAGCTGCAAAACACCAGAGCATGAGCACAGATAAATGTGCACTTTCTAGCACTGGCATTTCTGTGATAGTAATAAAAAGTACACCTACACCAGTAAGCAGCATTTATTATCACCATCACAACCATACCAAACACACCTATGCTACCCCTCATAAATCAGACAATACCCCAGTACACATAAGGCACGGCATTTCTAGAGCAATCATATTAGAAGGCCGCACTCACAGCAGTGAGACACCAAGTTAGACTGTTTGTCACTACCAGAACAGGCCATGCAACCTGGCACATGTCCTGCCTTCTACATACATGGCACCCTGCCCATAGGGCTAGCTAGGGAGTACCTTAGGAGTGACTTGCATGCAGTAAAAGGGGAGTTCTGGGCCTGGCAAGTATATTTAGATGCCAGGTCCCTGTGGCAGAAAACTGCGCACACAGGCCCTGCACTAGAAGGCCTGAGACAGGTTTGAAAGTCTACATCAGTGGGTGGCGCAAGCAGCGCTGCAGGCCCACTAGTAGTATTTAATTTACAGGCCCTAGGTATAAAGATACCACTGTACAAGGGACTTATAGGTAAATTAAATATGCCAATTAGGTATAAGCCAATCATACCAACTTTAGATGGGAGAGCACCTGCACTTTAGCACTGGTCAGCAGTGATAAAGTGCTCAGAGTCCTAGAGCCAACAGCGAGAGGTCAGAAAAACCAGGAGGAAGGAGGCAAAAAGACTGGGGATGACCCTGCGTAAGGAAAAAAGTCAAAGAATGCCCTCTTTCTTTTAGGTTTGCTGCCCATGTTGAATTCATGGAGAAAAAAAACTTGTAGACTGTTAATTGTGGGGCAACCACATTATAAAGCAAATAGTCATCCCTCAGTACAGAAAGAAATGGAAGTAGTAAGATGCCACATTAGGTGTAAATTATTTTCATAGATATTACCTAATACTTGTTTAACAGAACATCAATATGCAAAATAGAACTTGCTGAAGCATCAGCATGAGCGTGTGGAAGACATTACGTGCATAACCATATTTAGGCACAAAAATCCCTTTTCAGTAAAAAAAAATCCCTTGCTGCAAAGTAAACAAGGTTTTGGTATCATATTTAGAAGCACAATCCCGTTTATACGCAAAGCACTTTTAGATTTAGGTTTATCTTTGGAGCAAAAAGAGCAGGGTTGTAATATCAGATTTAAGAGAAAAATCACATTTAGGTGCAGAATAATTTGTGGTGCACCATCATAAGAAATGTAGAAACAATATTAAAGGTACAGGTCACACTTAGAAAGAAAAATGCATTTAGATGCAAAATACACATGGGTTCAAAATCACCACACCACCAAGAGCATATAACACTTTTAAGAACAAAACTCACACTAGGTGTAAAACACACATTTCTGTAGGCAAAATCTCTTAGGTCGAAACCACTCATGGTGCAACATTAGTATGCCTATGGAAACACATAAGGGTGTCAATAATATTTAGATGCAAAACCATCCTGTGTAAAATGAAGTGCGGAGGCAGTTTTAGGTGCGAAAGTACATTTAGGAGCACATTTAAGCCTACACACATAGTTAAATAGACAAACATACTTAGTGCAAATATGGCCCTTGATGCAAAACCAACAAGAGAGTAGGATGATATTTAGGTGCAAATCAATCCCAACACAGAGAAGATGTCACACATAGTTAAATGGTATGCTTCGTCGTGACATCACAATAAGGTGCAATTCACCCTTGTTATTATCAGCACAAGTGCGGAGCACACATAGGAGCACAAATCAGATTTAAGTGTAAAATCTCTTTGGGTGCATAATTAGCACAAGTGCAGCACCAACGCAGGTGTGTGCATTCAACCTTAAGAGCACAAATGTGCCTTCACTGCTGGGTAAGATCCTTCTCTCTGTATAGTCTTAGAGCTGATGTAATACACTCTTGCAGGAAGACAAAGATGCTTGTCCTTGATGGAAAGAGACCAGAAACAAAAGAGTAAGGTTATAAACAGGGGTTGGATAACGGAGTTATGAAAGGTATACAATTGCAGGTAGTTTCTATGCCTGCTCATCTCAGGTGACTTATTAACTAATTTTCCTGCAATGGGTTCTGAAAAATTTAATGCCCCTTTTGTTGGCTAATTTCATTTCAGGTAGAGGTAATAGATTTTTAATAACATTTTTACTGCTATTCAAAGAATGTCCTGAAAATAAACTCACCAAATATTGAATTGACAAGCAAATCGAAATTAAAGTATTTAGGACCATATTTATACTTTTTGACGCAAAACTGCGCTAACGCAGTTTTGTGTCAAAAAAATTAGCGCCGGCTAACGCCATTCTGAAGCGCCATGTGGGCGCCGTATTTAATCAATGACGTTAGCCGGCGTTAGCCGCCGGCGCTGCCTGGTGTGCGTGAAAAAAAACGACGTACACCAGGCAGCGCCGGCGTAGGGGGATATGGAGCTTGGGCGCCAAAAAATGGGGCAAGTCAGGCTGAGGCAAATTTTTCGCCTCAACCCGATTTGCGCCATTTTTTTCGACTCCCAACCCCCATAGAAATGACTCCTGTCTTAGCAAAGACAGGAGTCATGCCCCCTTGCCCAATGGCCATGCCCAGGGGACTTCTGTCCCCTGGGCATGGCCATTGGGCATAGTGGCATGTAGGGGGGCACAAATCAGGCCCCCCTATGCCACGAAAAAATACCTACCTGAACTTACCTTAATGTCCCTGGGATGGGTCCCTCCAGCCTTGGGTGTCCTCCTAGGGTGGGCAAGGGTGACAGGGGGTGTCCCTGGGGGCATGGGAGGGCACCTCTGGGCTCCTTCAGAGCCCACAGGTCCCTTAACGCCTGCCTTTTCCAGGCGCTAAAAAACGGCGCAAAAGCGGCCGTACGTCATTTTTTTTGACCAGCCCACTCCCGGGCATGAATTTTGCCCGGGAGTGTAAATACGGCGCACATGCCTCGGAGTCAATTTTTTAGACGGGAACGCCTACCTTGCATCTCATTAACGCAAAGTAGGTGTCCACGCTAAAAAATGACGCATACTCCATGGACTTTGGCGCTAGACGCGCCTAACGCCAAAGTATAAATATGGAGTTAGTTTTGCGACGGAATTGCATCAAAAAAAACGACGCAATTCCGGCGCAAACGGAGTATAAATATGCCCCTTAGTTTGTGGCTTGCGATTAGTATAGACTTACGTACTTGAATGCTGCATTGCACACAAGTGGCCACCTTTTACAGCCTGTGGACAGGAAACCCTTCTTGTTATGTCAGCTGTACCTTTAGTGAAGAGAAATGGGGCCCTTGCTTTAATTGTTAATCCTTCAACATGTAATTAGGCATTCACATGACAATCAAGACCATGACTGTATTCTGTGTTTGCCTTTCCTTGCAAAGCCTGCACTAGAGGGACACTTACTCTGTCAAATCTGTGATAGTAATCAAAACATTGAAATTACTTCTTTCCACAAAATATACTGGAGCTGGTTGTTTGATTAAATGTAGAGCAGAGAGTGCAATTTGCTAAATTACAAGTATTCTGAACATGTAAATATAGTTTAATTACTGCAATTAAAGAAGATTACTGGAGATTGGCAGATGGGAATGTAATGCTGTTTTAATTAGAGTTTTTAATGCACTGTAACATAAGCATAATGTTAACCCTTTATCGCTGGGTCGGTCCCTGCACAAACTATTTGAGTTAGTGGTTGGAAAGATGCAGAATGTGAAATGATAACAACGTCACAGAACAAACAAGTAATTTGCTTAGAGTTTTTGATCATTATTTTTAATTACATGATGAATCTGATACAGATGCACGCGGAAGGGGGCATTCCTCAGCTGTGAGTGGTAACTGCTAGTCGCACTAATGTGATCTGATGATAATTTCAGATGTTTACACGCTAAATGTTCATGTCCCAAGATAAATGTGAAATTAAACTTGTGAACTACATAAATGCAAGGGTGTCCAATTCTGTTTTTTGCGATCTGTAAATTGGCCGGGTATTTAAGATGTCAAACGTGAATGGTAATTAAATACCTTTACATATGATAATTCTAAAGTTATGTAAATGCAACTTATGCAGTGCTTACTTTGAGCTGATATTTGCAGGTGGATCCCTCTCTCATGAGACTTTCACCCAGATGAAGAGAGTGAAAAACACACAATGGAAAAAAAGAGGAGGAAGAGAAAGAAAACAATGTGACAAAGGGAGAATTAAGGTACCTGCAAGAGTGCAAAAAGTGGCAGGGAATGTCTGGTGGTGGAAGTAAGAAGCATGAGGTGAAATTAAGACACTTCTGCGCTGTGCAATTTTGAGTTTTTGTATCCAGTACGGGGAATAACCATGAGAATTGCCATGTTTTTTCTGAATGGTAATGCCCCCTTCCAGGGACAATTCCACTTCCATTACCCTCTGCTCAGAGCATGAGCTAAATGAAAGCCTGGAGCCTCTGCAGTTTGTGGAGTGGGGGCCGGAGAGTGAAGTGTGTAAGGGGACAGGGCAGGATGTGGGCCATCTGAGGAAGAGGGTTGCATGTCAGCTTACTGTCCTGTAGGATGGATCAGGCCCCTTAGGCTTGCAATCCCTTCCCTTCCTGCAATCAGTTTGGTGCCATTTCTGCCTTGTAAAACAGCTGGTGTTGCTGTACCTAGTAATCACCAAGGGCAGTTGCTGTAAGGCAGAGTGCGGTATGATTTGTCTGACTTGTGATCAGCCCTTTATTGGGTTTGAGTGGGTCAGTATTGGGTTTAAGTTGGATTTTTGTGACTCGCCCATTTTGGACTACTATAGTCTGTTTTGTCATACATCTTATCCTGGATCAAGTATATCAATTACTTTTATGTTCCTCATATATTTTGACTATGATGCGATTTTAGTGCCTAAAACGTAGTGGTCTTTATTTCTGTGGAGTTCATGTGTGTGTATTACAAATGCCTGATGGAAAACTCTTAGTGTGATTAATGATCATTTTTCAATTTCTAGTAGACTTGGATTTAATTTTCCAGGGCCTTATGTCAGGTGGATGTCAACAGATGAATGGGTTTGTTTTTTTGGAAGTGAGTACACTGAATTCAGGGATTATTCAGTTGGCTACAGTTTAATGAACAACCTGTAGGCAAACCTTTATTCTGATTCATGCAAAAAGACCAGATGATGGACAGAATGCAGAGCAAATCAAACATTCACTCCCAATCACAAATATCTGGGTTTAATCCATCGTTTTTTTACTCACCACGCCACCCCAGTTTGGACCCAGCCATATGCAAATCAGTCTTGACCCTGAACAGTCCAGCCCGAATTGCCAAGCCAGGTCCCCCCTGGACCTGAAACAAACATCCTAGAACTGGTTTCAGGGTATCACCCTTCATCAGCTAGGCTAGCTTGAATCCAGTGGCGCAGTGAGCACGGGACCCACATCTGGGCATACCCTTCCCACTTGGGGCAACAAATGCAAAAGACCAGATGATGGACAGAATGCAGAGCAAATCAAACATTCACCCCCAGTCACAAAGATCTGGGTTTAATCCATCGTTTTTTTACTCACCACGCCACCCCAGTTTATTCTGATTCAGCTGCTGTATTTCAACATATTTTGAATGATTAGGGTTATAATAACCTTAATTTGCTAAGGATTTGTTTAGTTGATTGTACTGGGTCAAGGGGATAAAATATCTGCTGCTCAACTTGGTTTTCCCTCAAATCCATTGCAATTTAGTGGTTTTTGAGATGTTAGAATATAGTCACAAGTGGAGGTTAGAATTTGGTGGTTAGAATGTAGGGTGAATGACCTCCATTCTTTTGACCACTGGAATTGGACAGACTTTTGCGCCTTTTGTTTTCCAAATAATTGCGAACTAGATTTTGGAGGACTCTCTAAAGGTTATTTTCTTCCACATAGCACAATAAATTATGCTTTGATGAGGATTAATTTCATTTGGTTTATATACTAGATTATAAATAAGTTGGGTGTAGAGTTTGAAGGCAGTAATATCAATGTTGATGGGCTGACAATGGGATGTATTAGCATGAGTTTTGGTAACAAGAAGAGGGTGGTATTCGAGTGGCTGCATAACATTTCCACAAGTACAGGTGAGGACTGTGTGACTTGTAGCAGATTGCTCATGTTGGTCCACGCAACAGAGCAGAACCTGTTGCCATCAGGAACTTTCCCTCCACAATGGAGGAATCCCCATAAGCTCAGGAATTCTCACTTTTACCACACAGTAATGTCATACTTTATAGACGTTTTCACTTGCATCTACCATTTATAGACCAGAAGTCCTTAAACCTGCTTATGAGCTACATTATGTTTGCACGGAACACAAGTAGTAGATCATGGTACAATATTCAATATGTTGTATTTAAGACATCTACATAGCCGAACCCCTCATTTCCTTTTATTCCTTGCTATAGCCCTGCGTGATTTATTTTTTGCCAGTTTAAAGCAATCAATTGCAACACTCAGTCCACTGAAGTAAATTGCCTGTTAGAAGGTCTAATTGAAACTTCGATATTCTGCTCAGACTTTTGCAGTAAGACTTGGTTTTCGACAGCCTTTTGAAAGGCTTAATCTCTTTATCCTTTGGTATTTTCAAGCTTACCTTTGTGCTTGTTAGGCAGATCAATGGCATTCATTTACAAAGTGGGAAACGTGTCACCATTCATCCTTTAAATCTCCGCCCCCGGAAGAGATGCAAAAGTGGAGTCGACTCTTGGCTCCCCATATTACCAGAAAATGGTGTCATGGGAGCATCGACCTACACTTTTTAATTGCTGCATGAAAAATTCAGCTTTAAGCCATGATTACAGAAGTGAAGAAAATCACGAGCCCACCTCACAAAGACTGCAGAAAATAACCCCTGCAGGGCTGACGAAAACATGCTGCTTGCAGAAGCTATTAAATTAGGTCAGTATGCACCAACTTGGCATCTTGTGATCTCCCACAAGGCACCCTGAACTCAATCCACACGACTTTCACAACACATGATTAACCGTTTTCTTTTAAAGCAACGCGAGGAGCAGTCTGCACATTTAGAAACTGAGTGCAGTTCATGTTGTATGAAAGATGGACAAAATCATGCTGATGTGCAAACCTTTCAACTCGACAAAGAATCCACCATAATACTTAGGCCTAATCTTACTACCTTAACGATTGTAAAGAAAATATAAGTGCGCAGGGTACTTCAGTTGCACAACCCCAGCTTGCAAGCAAGAAAGTCACGTACAGCATAATGCTCAATTGCAGGAAACGCAAGGCTAAGGTGTAAGCTTCCAGGAGCTGCATCCACCAAGTGGGAACTGGGGTTCAGAAAAACTCTCAGTAAAGGATAACAGGTTGTTAGGAGCTAAGGGCCAGATGTAGGAAGGTCCGGATTTGCGATCCGGAAATTCCGAGTCGGTGCGACTTGCCATTTTTGAATCGCAAATCCAGATGCAGTACGGTGTCTGAGACACCGACTGCGACTCGCTATGGGGTCGCAAAGACCCACCTCATTAATATTAATGAGGTGGGTCACATTTTGCGACCCCATAGCGAGTCCCTGCACTCACATGGATGGTGGCCTGCTGAAGTCAGCAGACCTCCATGTCTGTGACTGCTTTATAAATAAAGCATTTTTTTTTTTTTTCATTTTGCAGCCCGTTTTCCTTAACCCCTTCGCTGCCAGGCCTTTTCCCCCTCCTGTGCCGAGCCTTTTTTTGGCTATTTGGGGCAGTTCGCGCTTAGGCCCTCATAACTTTTTGTCCACATAAGCTAGCCAAGCCAAATTTCCGTCCTTTTTTTTACAACATCCTAGGGATTGTAGAGGTACCCAGACTTTGTGGGTTCCCCAGAAGGAGGCCAAGAAATTAGCCAAAATACAGTGAAAATTTCGTTTTTTTAAAAAAAAATTGAAAAAGGGGCTGCAGAAGAAGGCTTGTGGTTTTTTCCCTGAAAATGGCATCAACAAAGGGTTTGCGGTTCTAAAATCACCAGCTTCTCAGCGTTCAGGAACAGGCACACTTGAATCAGAAAACCCAATTTTTCAACACAATTGTGGCATTTTACTGGGACATACCCCATTTTTATGATTTTTTTGTGCTTTCAGCCTCCTTCCAGTCAGTGACAGAAATGGTCATGAAACCAATGCTGGATCCCAGAAACCACAACATTTCTGAAAAGTAGACACAATTCTGAATTCAGCAAGGGGTAATTTGTGTAGATCCTACAAGGGTTTCCTACAGAAAATAACAACTGAAAAAGAAAAATATTGAAATTGAAGTGAAAAAAACATAAATATTTCTCTACGTTTTACTCTGTAACTTTTTCCTGCAATGTCAGATTTTCGAATGCAATATACCTTTACGTCTGCTGGACTCTTCTGGTTGCGGGGATATATAGGGCTTGTAGGTTCATCAAGAACCCTAGGTACCCAGAGCCAATAAATGAGCTGCACCCTGCAGTGCGTTTTCATTCTGTCCCGTGTTTACAGCAATTCATTTGCTGAAATATAAAGAGTGAAAAATAGCTATCAAGAAAACCTTTGTATTTCCAAAAAGGGCACAAGATAAGGTGTTGAGGAGCAGTGGTTATTTGCACATCTATGAATTCCGGGGTGACCATACTAGCATGTGAATTACAGGGCATTTCTCAAATAGATGTCTTTTTTACACACTCTCTTATATTTGGAAGGAAAAAATGTAGAGAAAGACAAGGGGCAATAACACTTGTTTTGCTAATCTATGTTCCCCCAAGTCTCCCGATAAAAATGATACCTCACTTGTGTGGGTAGGCCTACCGCCCGCGACAGGAAACGCCCCAAAACGCAACGTGGACACATCACATTTTTTTAAAGAAAACAGAGGTGTTTTTTGCAAAGTGCCTACCTGCAGATTTTGGCCTCTAGCTCAGCCGGCACCTAGGGAAACCTACCAAACCTGTGCATTTTTTAAAACTAGAGACCGAGGGGAATCCAAGATGGGGTGACTTGTGGGGCTCTGACCAGGTTCTGTTACCCAGAATCCTTTGCAAACCTCAAAATTTGGCTAAAAAAACGCGTCTTCCTCACATTTTGGTGACAGAAAGTTCCGGAATCAGAGAAGAGCCACAAATTTCCTTCCACCCAGCGTTCCCCCAAGTCTCCCGATAAAAATGATACCTCACTTGTGTGGGTAGGCTTAGCGCCCGCGACAGGAAATGCCCCAAAACGCAACGTGGACACATCAAATTTTTTTAAAGGAAACAGGTGTTTTTTGCAAAGTGCCTACCTGTAGATTTTGGCCTCTAGCTCAGCCGGGACCTAGGGAAACCTACCAAACCTGTGCATTTTTGAAAACTAGAGACCTAGGGGAAACCAAGATGGGGTGACTTGTGGGGCTCTGACCAGGTTCTGTTACCCAGAATCCTTTGCAAACCTCAAAAGTTGGCTAAAAAAACACGTTTTCCTCACATTTCGGTGACAGAAAGTTCTGGAATCTGAGAGGAGCCACAAATTTCCTTCCACCCAGCGTTCCCCCAAGTCTCCCGATAAAAATGATACCTCACTTGTGTGGGTAGGCCTAGCGCCTGCGACAGGAAACGCCCCAAAACACAACGTGGACACATCACATTTTTTTTATGAAAACAGAGGTGTTTTTTGCAAAGTGCCTACCTGTAGATTTTGGCCTCTAGCTCAACCGGCACCTAGGGAAACCTACCAAACCTGTGCATTTTTTTAAACTAGGGACCTAGGGGAATCCAAGATGGGGTGACTTGTGGGGCTCTGACCAAGTTCTGTTACCCAGAATTCTTTGCAAACCTCAAAATTTGGCAAACAAAACACGTTTTCCTCACATTTCGGTGACAAAGTTCTGGAATCTGAGAGGAGCCACATATTTCCTTCCACCCACCATTCCCACAAGTCTCCCGATAAAAATGATACCTCACTTGTGTGGGTAGGCCTAGCACCGTGACAGAAAATGCCCCAAAACACAACGTGGACACATCACACTTTTTGAAAGAAAACAGAGGTGTTTTTTGCAAAGTGCCTACCTGTAGATTTTGGCCTCTAGCTCAGCCGGCACCTAGGGAAACCTACCAAACCTGTGCATTTTTGAAAACTAGAGACCTAGGGGAATCCAAGATGGGGTGACTTGTGGGGCTCTGACCAGGTTCTGTTGCCCAGAATCCTTTGCAAACCTCAAAATTTGGCTAAAAAACACATTTTCCTCACATTTCGGTGACAGAAAGTTCTGGAATCTGAGAGGAGCCACAAATTTCCTTCCACCCAGCGTTCCCCCAAGTCTACCGATAAAAATGATACCTCACTTGTGTGGGTAGGCCTAGCGCCCGCGACAGGAAATGCCCAAAACACAACGTGGACACATCAAATGTTTTCATAGAAAACTGTGCCTACCTGTGCATTTTGGCTTCTAGCTCAGCCGGCACCTGGGGAAACCTAGCAAACCAGTGCATTTTTGAAAACTAGAAACCCAGGGGAATCCAAGATGGGGTGACTTGTGGGGCTCTGACCAGGTTCTGTTACCCAGAATCCTTTGCAAACCTCAAAATTTGGCTAAAAAAACAAGTTTTCCTCACATTTCGGTGACAGAAAGTTCTGGAATCTGAGAGGAGCCACAAATTTCCTTCCACCAAGCGTTCCCCCATGTCTCCCGATAAAAATGATACCTCACTTGTGTGGGTAGGCCTAGCGCCCGCGACAGGAAATGGCCCAAAACACAACGTGGACACATCACATTTTTTCATAGAAAAGAGTGCCTACCTGTGGATTTTGGCCTCTAGCTCAGCCGGCCCCAGGGGGGGCAGAAATGGCCTAAAATAAATGTGTCCTCCACCCCCCCAAATCCCCTCCCAGGAGCGACCCTTGCCTACGGGGTCGCTCCCCCTGCGTGACATTAGCGGCAAAAAAAAAAATCCCGGTGCCTTGTGGTTTCTGCCCCCTTGGGGGCAGATTGACCTACAATCGGCCAATCTGCCCCCAGGGGGGGGCAGAAATGGTCTAAATACAATTTGGCCCCCAGGGGAGCGACCCTTGCGTAATGGGTCGCTCCCCATCTCTAAAAAAACTAAGAAACAAAAAAAAAACACAAAAAAAGCAATTTGCCCTGGCGCCTAGAGGCTTCCCCTTCCATCTCTGACTTTGGGGGGGGTGGGTGGAAGCACACAGAGGGAGCGAGAGCGCTCCCTCTGGGCTGTGTGCCGAGGACGCAGTGGTTACGTCCTCAGCACAGCAGCACTGTGCCGAAGGACGTAACCACTACGTCCTCGGCACAGAAGGGGTTAAAGGAAAAATGAAAAAACTTCTGAAACCATTTGGTTTAGTTTTTTCAGAGTAGGCAGTGGTCCATAGGACCACTGCCTGCTCTGAAAAAATATTTTTGTCGACATTCACAAAGGGGAAGGGGTCCCATGGGGACCCCTTCCCTTTTGCGAATGAGTTACCACCAGTGTGACACTGGTGGTAACTGCGAGTTGCTTTGCGACCGCATTTGCGGTCACAAAGCAAGTCTGAATTGCGATGCGAGTCGCAAATAGGAAGGGAACACCCCTTCCTATTTGCGAGTCGCATTTACAAATTGCGAGTTGGTACCGACTCGCAATTTGTGAATGTGCATCGCGTTCGGCCATTTGCATGGCGCAAACTGCAATTTTCGCAGTTTGCGACATGCAAACGGCTTGCTACATCTGGCCCATAATGTCTTACACAGAATCTAACCTAAGTCTCAGTGGGCAACATAGGAAATCTACACACGAAATCAATATATAGAGGTAATGGAACCGCATTGATGGCCAGGAAACATAAGTATGGCAAGTAAATTAATGGAGGTGGCAAGGACAGAAACAAGTCAAGACTCAACCCAATCAGAAGAGTTAATACTCCATTGATGGAAGTAGCCAAATTGTGAATTGAATCACAACACTAAACTGCTTTCTGAGGATCCTTATGTTGGTATAATTTATTTTTATGAGAAGGAAGTGTAGTGACTACATCTGTCCCTGTCAGTGAAAAACTCACCCCAGTGCAGGGTTTTCTATATTGTATAAACATGATATAAAGGAACATCCTCTGGTTTCTGATATCAGTTTACAACTACCTTCCTGTGAGGTCTCCAATAGCAATAACAATCATTGATAAGATATTTCAGTGCGCTAATGCCTATAATGAAGGTCTGAATTCATTCAGCCTTTCTCCTTGGTCATTATATAAGTGGACCAATAACATCTACTGCTAAAGAACTTTGAAATATGGGTACTAAACCAATATTTAAGGTCCCATTTATTTACATGGTTTTTAACATAAAGATTGTGAGAAAAGTGTGTTTTAAGTTTCCTTTTTAGGATAGTCATTAAAATACATACCAAAACAGAATTAGTTTAACTATTTTTAACAATATAAAATCCTGTACTTTTGAGTATTCTATCCAGGATATTCACCAGGGAGTAGAGTCTCTCTGCATTGAGGCCTACTAAACAATACAGAATACAGAGGGTGGGGGTATCAACTGGAACCAGCAAGGCAATCATTTTATATAGTGAACACATTGATAGTTTTATAACTTTTACCACCTCATACAGCACCATCCTAACCCATACTTTATAAGGAGATTACTGCCATCAAGGCCAGAAGTCGATCTTGCAGGCAAGCCTACCTTCTCTGGAGACTAAAAAAGTTGAAAAGAAGAATCAAGGCAGGGCTTTTCATGCATCCATGATCTAGAACAGTATCTGCCTCGCCACCAGAACTGCCACTAATATTGAAACAATTTAGGAAAGTTTTGAAGAAGCAACTCTTTAAAGAACACTAAGGCCCTCATTACAACCTTGGAGGTTGGTGGAATAGTGGAGGTATTACTGCCAACAGGGTGGCGGTACCTACCTCCACTATTATGACATT
The DNA here is from genome assembly GCF_031143425.1 of Pleurodeles waltl. NCBI lineage: Eukaryota > Metazoa > Chordata > Amphibia > Caudata > Salamandridae > Pleurodeles > Pleurodeles waltl. The sequence goes on along the minus strand of NC_090441.1, from coordinate 109,507,482 downwards.
GGCGGTGATGACGCGGAAATGAAGGTTTTACATTTATTAGCGCATAATCGTAGTGCTGAAATAATCAAGTGTGATTTTAACCGAATTAATAAAGATTGTACGGGGACAAATGTGCCCTCAGAGTAGTTCGCCAACATTTATAAGCGTGCTTTATATAACGTGATGTATTAGAATTGTACTAATCTGACATAACCGTAAACGTGTGCCATGATTTGCTTGTTTGAAATGTTTTAACTTAGCATAACTTTAGTGGAGGCTTCGGCCTAGTTGCCTTGTCTCACGGTTTAGATGCTCGTGTTTTTCTAATGTGCTAATAAACGTGTATATTCTGCTTGAAGCTGTACTTTTCCAGTGAGATCGGTTCACATGCTTATCTTTAAGGTTTCGTGCCAGCCTGGAATCTTCTTCTTTGCTCCAAGGTCAATCTGCAGGTGCGGACAATGGAAGCTCTGAAAGTGAGTTAATTGGTAAAATATGTTGCAACTTACGTTCCCGACTCCAAGGATAATGTATGCCTAGGTAGAAGCTTGAGAACTGTTGTTTTTGATTGGACAATTTGAAGCCAACCTATGAACCCTCCAATGGAAGACCCTACTGGATTTGAACTGTTGATTATTTAAACCCGGTGCACGAGAAGAAAGCAGCCATTACTCGTCCATTACCTATTAGCCATCAGACATTAGACATTGGACATTCGCAAATTGCAGACATTGCAGCCATTATGGCCCATCTTGCTGACTTTGTCATTTTGCCATCTTCTACGATGCCAATTGATGTTCGATGCCATTTTGAATGAGACTTTGATGCTTTCTCTAATCGAGAGAAAGAGACTTTAAGAAATTCTTGCCCTAGAGACTTTAACTTTGAACTGCCCCTTTGCATGAAGTAGTAGCTTATCTTGCAGCCGTGAGGCAATTGCCCCGTTCACCCTGCCCCTTTGCCCCGTCCCATGCTGATCGAGAAAACCGGTACCTGTGAGACGAAGACTTCCTTGAATGCTGATTGAAATTGGTAAATATGAAAGGAAATTGTACAATTGCATTGTGTTTCTTTTAGGTAACCAACTGCTGATTTTTGATAAGAGCCCTAGTTAGGAGTTTTCCAAATCAATGTTACTAAATTGTTTTTGCATGAAGTCCCACATGCCGATGCTAATTTGAGGTTAGATGAGGAATCATTGTTGCACGATGCAATTAGAGACCTTGTTATGCTGACTAATGTATGCAATTAGCTCATTACAGATTATAGTTTTAGTGATTTGCGTTGCTATTATCGAATGCATTGTCATTCAAATGCTGCATAGATTGCATCTTTTCCGCCGTTATGGACAGCTATTAATGTTCATTTACATATATCATTTGGTGTTGAGACACATATATATTGTGCTAGCTTTGTTAATATAGGGAAATAAATTCATTAACTTTGAATAAACTGGTGTGGTTATTCATGACCGAAAGGTCATGGTTCGCCAAAATGTTTTCTGGATTAATTGTTAAGTGTTATGTTGATCAGGGCATTGCATATGTTCGTTATTGATTATTGATTAGATTAAATTGATGGATCTCGGGTGAAGAGAGTCCCACTTGGTCAAAAGATTCATCGACCCAAGAGCGTCCAAAAATACAGGTAAATTATTAGTACGGAACGCTCTATCAGTAGATGGTAGCAGAGGACGGTTCCGACTTTTGGGACCCCACTCGAAAGGTATATGGTGTTGAATTAGATTTTTCTTGGGTAAAACAAATTGAGAGAATGATGATGCCCTAAGTCCCCCGCGACTTTCCCGGGATCTTGGAGCTTGCGAATGGAGAGAATGGAGGTGCAAAATCGGCGTTGGGGGTACTAGTGACGCTATGAGTGAAGTCAGGGTTTTGCGCTTGCACAGCTTATTGCCGCAGATTGTTTGAAAAGGTTGCGAGGATTTTAGAGAATAGCGGAGGTGCGACTCCGAGGATTTTAGAGAATAGCGGAGGTGCGACTCCGAGTGTGAGAGTAGGGAAGTCGTCGAACTTCATGTGCATGTGGCGCTTTGTGCAGAAAAAGGTCCACGTGGTTGTTGTTGTTGAGACGGGCCCTGCGAGGTCAAGAGACTCCGGAGTATGTTGAAAAGTGTATGAGACACTTGTTTTATGTTGTGGTCTGGTCGGTTTAGTAGGTTGACCGGGCGTGGTCAACGAGTCGGTACGTGTGTTAAGGGAGTGAAATAAAACTTCGACTTCGGGCTTTGACAAATTCTAAGTGCACTAGAATAGATCATTGACAAGTTGAGAGCAGAGTCTGCGGGTCAGATTTGCTTGCGAAAGTGGGGACCGAGAAAGATGGAATAACTGCCGAGGCTAGTGAAAAATCCCTAAGGTCCTGAAGCGATTGTGTTACCCTTCCTGTAGTAAACCGACAGATCTGTTTTATTATTATTTTTTGGTTGCTCGCGATACATGCCAGAAGTTGTTACGAGAGGAGCTGAGTGAAGGAGGACTAGCCGCGAGGCTTTGTCAGCCGCAGTGTGTGTGAGTGTGACGTCACTAGGAGCCGCGCTGGGATAGGTTGGTTGCAGAGAAGGGTCGCGCACGGATTGGACGCAGTCCGTGGGGCTCGATTGGAAGGGGAAAGGCAAGCGAAGAGTATTCCGGGAATTAAAGTCACTTATTGATTACAAACTTTGTGAAATAAAAGACGAGAAAATGAAATTTTTTAAAGCATTAAAGAGTGCGATGAAGGGGGAGTCTTACATTAAAGCGAGCGTAGGAGAGGAGACGCCACCCGAAGGTACACCAGCTTACATTGTAATGGAGGAAAAAGGGGTAGCTCCGTGCCTTTGGCTAAAGCAATGGCACAAGCTGACAGAGAAACATGGGAGCGTAGCGTTCCCGATCCATGGGACATTCAATATAAGGATCCTAGAGAATTTGAGATTTGCGATGTACGACATGAAGGTACCTCCAAGGCCAGCACAGTTTGAGGCTCTAGCGATTTGGGAACTAATGGCTAGACAGCAACAGCAAAATAAGTTCGAGACCAGGATAAGAAAGGTAGAAAAGACACTAGCGGACGCTAGGTGGGATAATGCACAGAAGGTGTGGAGGTCAGATGTATTGCAGGGGATAAAATTGTTTCCCGCAATTACTAAGGAAGAAGAGGCGACAGGCAAGAAAGTTACCTGTAAGACAAATGGGAGGTGTTCCAAAGATAGAGAGGACGGGGAAAAGTTAAGGAGAGAAGAGGAGTTAGAGGATGAGGAGTTAATCATGCAATTGCTGAACGATCGTCCACCACCTTATGCAGAGAGTGGACAAGGTCCAAGTACCAGTTCTGCCCCTCAGGCACCGGTACAGAATAATGAAACTCCGAGTTCAGAAACGCCATCGGGATCTAAGGACCCGAGTTTACTGTTCACCCCGCAGATACCGCAGGTTAGGAGAATATATCCAGATGTGCCTATATTGAAAACAGCAGAAAATTATCAGCCGCAGGTCCCAAGGTACTACAGCAGTGACAACAGTACGGGAATGATTCTAGATCCGACTGTAATGGGAGTACAGAATGGTCGCAACCCAACACTGGCACAAGCTGAATCAACCCAGTTTTTGATGCCTCAAAAGCAGATGCAGGGGGGAACCGCACATGCTCAGATGACGGGGAGTCAGATGGGCATGCCGGCAATGATGACCCATAGTGTGGGAATGAACATGCCTCAGAACATGGGGAATGGACAGAACGCAGATGCGATATCCCTACCCATTACTGTAGGTCCACCGGTACCTTTGTACATTCAGCCTAATTCAGGTATGAGCGGTCAAGGATCAATGGTGCAGAGTGGGATGGAAAGGAGGTGCATACAAAACACTCCAGAGACAACTCCGATAGCGGCTCTGCCAACTGGATCTGGGTCCTTGATGGAGTTCAGTCCCATATGTGCTCAGTCAACAGTGGTGAGGTCAAGTCCCCCACTGATGATACCGCTGTCATCGAATACTGAAAAGTTGCTGCAACCATCAATGGCAGTCGATGTGAATGCTACACTGATGGGGTTGAATGCGCAACAGCTGACACAGTGGTTCAACAGTCTGAATTCCACACAAAGCTCAGCCAGTGGGAAGGGAGAAGACTATCTGAATAGGGTCAGGTTGAACATGGAAGCAGAAGAATTGGTGGAAGGGACTATGGGTGTGAATAGGTTAGAGTCCTACTCGGAAGAAGAGCTGAGGTATCTATGTCCCAGGATTACGAGAGAAGTGAACAAGGTACATAGAAGGTTGCAAGAAATAGCTGACAAAAACGGGGTGGAGATAGACAAGACAAAACACTTGAGCAGGAGCTATAGATTGGATTTCGGGACCATAGACTTTGAACACATGAGGTCAGCAGGCATGAAAACGCACCTTAGAGAATTGCTGCAGAGTGCACAAGTGTGGAGGTGTTTAGACAAGTGGGAAAGCAGATGGGCAAAGAGAAAGGAAAAGAGGAAAGACAGTGTCCCAGAGCACAACGAGAAAAGACCACAGAGTAGTGATGCAATAACAATGTTACCAATGAGGGAGACAGCAGGGGGAAAATTAATACATGTACCATGGCACAGAAGCGACATTCAGTCTTTTACGGATGATTTTCCCAAACTGAGAGAGAAACCGATTGAATGGTATCAACAGACTGATAGGTTTGTGAAGCTTGCAAAATGTCTTTGGGAAGACCTGAACACCCTCTTTGAGATTGTGGTTCCGGCAGATTTGTGGGAAGACTGCAAAAGGGCTGTAGGTTGGCCAACAAGTGAACCAGAGAGAGACAGGGATACGGGTGCACCATCACCTATGGTGATGAGCTTGTACTATAAGGTGATTGAGCATTTGAAGACGAAGGTTGCCGCGAAAAATGTGGATTGGCAGAAGATTGATCGAACTGCCCAAGAGGCCAAAGAGTCGATTCATGGTTACTATGAGAGGTTGTTGAAGGCGTTCAAGAACTACAGTGGCACGGAAACAATAGAGGCGAAGGACATGCTTCATTTTGTGTTTAGATTTGTGGAAGGGCTGAGACCAGAGATAAGTCAGATGATAAAGTCGCATTTGATTTGTTGGCAGTCGAAACCTATTGATGAGGTGTTGAATTATGCGAAATACTGTAGCGACGAAATTGAAGTGAAACAGAAAAGGTTGAAAGAGAAAGTGATGATGATGCAACTTAAAGCAGCTCAGACAGGTCTGCAAGGGTTGCAAGGGTTCCAACAGCAGATACCGCAGCCGCAGGGAAACATGGTGTTTCAGCCACAGGCGAGAGGCAGAGGCAGAGGAGGTTTTGGGAGTAATGGTCCGGATTTGAACACTGTTGTGATTCCGAATGGTGTGCAGGCAATGAAAAAGGTGATGCCGTGTCACGTGTGCGGAATTGTCGGTCATTGGAAACGCGAGTGCCCGATGGTGGTGCAGGAAGGTGCAGGTGTTGGTCAGCAAAACAATGATGTCAATGCATTCCAGACAATGAGGGGACCGAAAATGAGAGGTCCAAACCCAAATTTTCAGACCATAAATCAGCTGCAGGGATTACAGCCCATGCAACCGCAGCAGATGCAGATGCCCCGTATGCAGATGACGCAAATGCAGCCGATGCAACAGCAGTTTCCCATGGTACCTAATCAGCAAATGCAAATACCTTTGGCACCAGTGAGTCAGCAGCAAGTGATGGTTCCTCCACAGGTCTCGAGTCAGGTGATGAGTACAAATGGCACCGTACAACAGTTCCCATTACACAGTGAGAATGGAATAAACAATGTATGGGAGAGTGAAAGTTCAGATGAGGAGGGAAATTGTGTGCTTGCAGCATCCTTGGAAGTTGATCAAAAGGGTCCATATGTGGAGGGAAGAGTTATGGGTCATAGTGTTTCATTCTTGGTCGACACAGGAGCCACACGTTCAACTGTTAGGAGCATTGAAGTACCAAATTTGCCACTCTCAGGGAGAACAGTCCAAGTGGTGGGAGTAGCAAACAGGCACCTGACGAACCCAATCACAGATCCAGTACCAGTCACAATTGGTAACTATCAAGGGTCACATAAATTTGTGGTATGTGACTCAAGCCCGATAGCACTGTTAGGGAGAGACCTATTGTGCAAATTGGGATGTTCGATTATGTGTTCGCACGATGGAATTAGAATTCAGACGAGCAGTGATGGGGAAGAAGAGGACAGTGTAGAAGGGGATGAGATGGAAACTGTCAATGAAGAATATCCTCTGATTAACCTTTTTCCGATGATAACTGAAGAAGATATTCCAGCTGAATTACGAGAAACAGTCGGAAAAGAAGTGTGGGATATGACAGGAAAAGAGGTGGGATTGATGAAAGGAGTGGAACCAGTGAAAGTGACTGTAAAACCCAATGTAATCTTTCCCCAGACCCCACAATACCACATGGCACAAGACACCCTCATGAAAGTCGCCCAACTCATTGACGAGTTTGTAAAACAGGGAGTACTGAAAGAAGTGTTAAGCAGTCCATGTAATTCACCAATCATGGGACTAATAAAGCCGAGTGGAAAGGTCCGAATAGTGCAGGACTTGAGGAAAATAAATGACATCATAATTAAATGCTGCCCTGTAGTACCAAATCCAGCTGTGATAATGTTTCAAGTCCCTTGCGATGCCGAGTGGTTCTCGGTCATTGACTTGTCACAAGCATTCTTTTCGGTGCCTCTTCATGAGGACAGCCAATTTCTCTTTTGTTTCAAATTCTTAGACAGAGTTTACAGTTGGTGTCGAATTCCTCAAGGGTTTTCGGAGTCACCGTCAATTTTCAATCAGATTCTAAAGAAAGACTTGGAAGCGTTAGAATTGCCATTCGAGTCAACCCTAGTACAGTACATTGATGACTTACTGATTGCATCTAAGACAGAAAGTGGCTGCACAGCCGACACCATTGCTCTACTGAACCATTTGGGAAGGAATGGACACAAGGTGTCTCCTTCAAAGTTGCAGTTCTGTCAGAAGAAAGTAAAATACTTGGGTCATCAAATAGAGAAAGGGTCACGGAGAATAATGAAGGAAAGAATAACAAGTGTACTTCAAATGAGTCCACCAAAGACGAGGAGGGAGGTGAGGAAGTTTTTGGGGATGGTGAGCTACTGTCGCCAGTGGATTCCCAACTTTTCAACTTTAGCAAAGCCTTTACTGAAACTGACCCAGAAGGATGCCTTGGATCAAATTGAGCTGAAAGGAGATGAGATGGATGCTTTTATTGAATTGAAAGAATGCATGTGCAGGGATCCAGCTTTAGGTATGCCTGATTACACAAAGCCTTTCACATTGTTTTGTCATGAATGTGATGCATGTTCTTTGTCTGTCTTGACCCAAGCCCATGGTGGCATAAACAGACCAGTAGCGTATTTTTCAGCTACTTTGGATCCGGTCGCAGCAGCACTGCCAGGGTGTTTGCGCCCCGTAGCAGCAGTTGGTATCAGCCTCACTCAGAGTGAAGGAATAGTGATGGGACACCCATTAACAGTCATGGTCCCTCACTCAGTTGAGATACTTTTGACCCGCTCCCGAACGCAACACATGACTGGAGCAAGACTCACAAGGTATGAAACAATAATTCTGGGCTCACCGAATGTGCAGCTGAAAAGGTGCACTACGTTGAATCCAGCAACCTTGCTTCCTGGTGAAAATGCTGAAATTGAGAACGCTGAAGACGTCGAGCACGACTGTCTTCAGGTGACTGAATTTTGCACAAAACCTCGACCTGACATTAAGGATACTAAGCTTGATGAAAATGACCAAATTGTTTTTGTTGATGGGTCATGTTTAAGAGATGCATTGGGAATATTGAAAGCAGGATATGCTGTATGTACTGTAACAGGTGTCTTGGAAGCATCATGGCTTCAAGGAGTCTATTCCGCACAAGTAGCAGAGCTTGTAGCCCTTACCAGAGCATGCCAACTGTCTACATTGATGAAGGTCACCATTTACACTGATAGTCAGTACGGGTTTGGAATTGTGCACGACTTTGGGCAACTATGGTCACAGAGAGGTTTCCTGACCTCTTCAGGGTCCCCAGTGAAAAACGGGGAGAGAATAAGGGAATTGTTACACGCCATTCAAATGCCAGCCGAAATTGCAGTGGTAAAGTGTAGTGCTCATACAAAAGGACAGGACTATGTTTCTCTGGGAAATGCATATGCGGATCAAGTCGCAAGATTTTGTGCCTTGAACTGTATATTGCTCAGGGATGAATGGAATTTGATAAGTGAACCAGAACTCGAACCAGCTGAAGCATTTGCCTTGAAGGTCGTAGATACAATGGATGAATTAAAAGCATTACAGAATAGCGTCAGAGAGGATGAAAGAGTTTCCTGGATTAAGTCACAATGTACAAAGAGACCAGATGAGTTATGGGTTTCAAATGAGGGAAAATTTGTTTTACCAAATAGTCTCTTATCGCAGCTAGCGCGGTTCTATCATGGGCAGGCTCACCTAGGGAGAGATGCCATGATGAGATTGTTCAAAACTGATTGGTTTAATCCCAGATTCCGTCAAGTTGCAGAAGCAATTTGCCATCGATGTGTCATTTGTCAGCAGATGAACCCAGGAAAGGGAACGGTTGTGAACGTGAGCCACATTGGCAGGGCGGGAGGCCCGTTCAGCAGAATGCAGATGGACTTTATTGAGATGCCTGTGCATGGAGGTCTGAAGTATGTGTTGGTGATTGTGTGCATTTTTAGTCACTGGATTGAAGCATACCCCACACGTAGAAATGACAGCCTTACAGTTGCAAAACTATTGTTGAGGGAGTTGATACCACGTTTCGGATTCCCGATCTCTTTAGAATCAGATAGAGGAAGTCACTTCAATAACGAGGTGATAAAGTTACTTTGCGCAGCGCTGAACATTGAGCAAAAACTGCATTGTAGCTATCGCCCAGAGGCCTCAGGACTGGTGGAGCAGATGAATGGTACCCTGAAATCAAGAATGGCGAAAATATGTGCATCGACAAATTTGAAATGGCCTGACGCATTGCCTTTGGTGTTAATGTCAATGAGAAACACCCCTGACAGAAAGACTGGATTGTCCCCGCACGAAATTCTCATGGGCAGGGCCATGAGACTTCCTGCAGTTCCCGCAAATGCGCTTTTGAATATTACAGATGATATGGTGTTAGACTACTGCAAAGGTCTGGCTGACGTGGTTCGCTCTTTCTCTCACCAGGTGGAAGCAACCACCTTGCCACCGATCCAAGGTCCAGGACACACACTGAAAGCAGGTGACTGGGTCGTGATAAAGAAGCACGTGAGGAAGTCGTGTCTGGAACCCCGTTGGAAAGGCCCTTTCCAAGTGATCCTGACGACCACTACCGCTGTGAAGTGTGTGGGAGTTCCCAACTGGATTCACGCCAGTCACACAAAGAAGGTGTTGTGTCCCACAGATGAGGAAGTTGAAGCGCTGAAACTGCCAGTACCTGATAACACAGTGCCGAGCGCTGAGACAGAGCAAAACAGAACTAGAAGCGAACAGGCAGAAACAGGAGAGAGAGAAATATTCTCTGAGGACGAAACAACCGATTCACTTGGGGAAGACCAAGGAGAAACCTCAGACAGCGACGAAGCAGCTGAGGGTGACAAAGAGCCTGAAGCAGCTGAGGGTAACAAAGAGCCTGAAGCAGCTGAGGGTAGCAAAGAGCCTGAAGCAGCTGAAGGTGACAAAGAGCCTGAAGCAGCTGAAAGTGACAAAGAGCCTGAAGAAAGTAACGGTGACAGAGGGCTCGAAAGAGGTGAAGAAGCAGGAGAGCCTGATCAGAGGAGGGCTTTCCCAGAAGCAGACGGTACAGAAAAAGAAAAGAAAAACCTGATTGACTCCCCAGAAGGAGGGGACAAGGCAGAACAGAATGAAACTGTTCAAAGTTCCTCAGAAGAGATCGCAGGTCCATCGAGTGGACACAGTGCAAAGAAAAGACCAAGTATATCACCAGTAAAACTAAGAACTAGAGAAAAGTTGAACGACAGTGAAAGGCCAAGAGTGAAAGAGAAAAGAAAAGAAGTGTCTGTCGTGGTACCGACCTCAAGTGAAGAAAAAGACTTGGCCAAAGAGGAAAGTACCAGTGAGGCAGAATCAAAGAGAGATGCAAAATTGAAAAGGAAAAGGATACCAAACAGGAGATATTCCGGTCCAGAATGGGCATATGCAGTCAATGACGATTGGACTGACGAATTTGTATCTCTTAGCCTCGAGAACGAAGAAGAAGAGATACCAATAGAAAAGAAAAGTTTTATGGACACTGTTGATTGAAAGGGTGATAAATGACATTGCTTGCTATAATCTAACGTGATACAACCAGCTGAGACATTGCTAAACCGGATGAGACATTTGCTAACTTGATAAGACTTTGATAACCTGATTGACTCTCAAACCCGATTTGAGACAACGTTGCTAACTTGAAAAAAAAAAAAAAAAAAAAAGACTGAGTTATTGCCGAATTGAGACAAACGCTGCTAACCGATAAGTGACTGGGCTCCTGAAGAAAACTGTGTGAACATTGCGCTCGTTCAGCTTTGTAACTAATTGCTAAATCGTTTCTTTATAGGTGCTTCTAGCTCTCTGATTCTGTACAGATCATGGCTACACAAAACAGTAGAGTGAAATATTGTAAATATGCGTGTATAGGCTTGATAACTGCATGTGTACTAATAATAATGGCAATAGTGCTTGCAACACGTGGAAAGGATGAGAATGAGAAAATTGATGCTTCTACTTCTGCTCCTGTTACTGTCACTGAACTAACCGCATTGAAAAGACTAGAATTAGATGAGAGACACTTGCATGATAAGAAGGAACTTTCGTATAATGTTTTCTATCGCCTACTAACAGAATATGTTGAAACTATGGATGCGAAAGATTGTTATGTGTGTACACAGATACCGACATCGTTAAAGGAAGGGGTGACTTATCACCACATGCCTCTTACATATGGGATTACATGTAGTATAGTAACTTCTAGATTTTATGGTCAAACTAACATACAGTATTTTTATTCAAATTATGATGTTACCTTTGCATATGTTCCTATAATAACGCAGCTAAGCCAGATTGCTAAAGATTGGGATGCTAAATTAATGAGGGAATTTTTCGAGCCAATGCAACCTTTTGAAACAGCTCACGCACATAGGGAAAACCTTACATGCTCACTCACTGCAGTAGAAATAAGCTTTTTAGATCGCACAGATGATAGAAGGGCACAAATGAATGCGAAATTAGAAAAGGAGCTAAGTAAGAGGACTTCAGTAGACAATTATGCTTTTGCCGCAATAAAAACACAAGGGAGAATAGCTTTAGATGCTTGGCATGTAGGGAAATTTTGTATATATCGTGGTGAATCTTATTATGATAACATTTTTGTGGGAGCGAGTGAATGTAATCACACGTTTATCTTTAAGGCCAAATGGACATTCATGCTGAACGGACTTGACCCTGTCATACCTGGTGTATATTACATTTGTGGGCATAGTGCCTATTATCGTCTTCCAAAAGGGTGGTGGGGGAGATGTTATTTGGGTATAGTGTTCCCAAAGGTTTATCAACTGGATGACCTATCGGTGATTCCAAAGATGTCTGGATCTCATCGTATCCAGAAAAGAGAGACCGCAGCTGCTGTGGTAGGAGATATATTTGGAGCCATGATTCCTTCATTGGGAGTTGTGTTGAATTCCATCAAAATAAGAAAGTTGTCTACTATAGTGGATAACATGTTGACAAAGTTTTCAGGTGCTATGATCCTGATGGATGCTGAACTTGCAGCAGAAAGAGCTATAACTCTTCAAAACAGGCTTGCCTTAGACATTCTTTTAGCAAAGGATGGCGGCGTTTGCAAAATGCTTGGTGCGCGTCACTGTTGCACGTATATACCAGACAACAGTGTAAAGATTAAAACAATGCTTGCTAATCTAACAAAAGAGAGTGCAGACTTGAAGGAACTGAAAGAACCAGGAGTTTGGGAGAAGGTTGGAAAAGGAATTGCTTCAGTGGGAAATTGGCTTGGTGGCATTTGGAATGGAATATTACTCAAAATAATACAGGGAATACTAATAGTACTAATTTGCATTTTAGGGATTTGGGGAATAAAAAGGGGAATACTAATGATAATGGAAAGAATTAAGAGAAGGAAGGAAGAGAAAATGATGAAAAGAATGGCAGAAGAATACAAAGAAAGAACAAGGGGAACTAAAAGGAAAAGAGAACTGACAGAATTTTAGTGGAATAATATTTGTGGGAATAGTTTTGTGTGATGACAAGTAGTCATCAGAGGAGGGATTGATGACGCGGAAATGAAGGTTTTACATTTATTAGCGCATAATCGTAGTGCTGAAATAATCAAGTGTGATTTTAACCGAATTAATAAAGATTGTACGGGGACAAATGTGCCCTCAGAGTAGTTCGCCAACATTTATAAGTGTGCTTTATATAACGTGATGTATTAGAATTGTACTAATCTGACATAACCGTAAACGTGTGCCATGATTTGCTTGTTTGAAATGTTTTAACTTAGCATAACTTTAGTGGAGGCTTCGGCCTAGTTGCCTTGTCTCACGGTTTAGATGCTCGTGTTTTTCTAATGTGCTAATAAACGTGTATTTTCTGCTTGAAGCTGTACTTTTCCAGTGAGATCGGTTCACATGCTTATCTTTAAGGTTTCGTGCCAGCCTGGCATCTTCTTCTTTGCTCCAAGGTCAATCTGCAGGTGCGGACAATGGAAGCTCTGAAAGTGAGTTAATTGGTAAAATATGTTGCAACTTACGTTCCCGACTCCAAGGATAATGTATGCCTAGGTAGAAGCTTGAGAACTGTTGTTTTTGATTGGACAATTTGAAGCCAACCTATGAACCCTCCAATGGAAGACCCTACTGGATTTGAACTGTTGATTATTTAAACCCGGTGCACGAGAAGAAAGCAGCCATTACTCGTCCATTACCTATTAGCCATCAGACATTAGACATTGGACATTCGCAAATTGCAGACATTGCAGCCATTATGGCCCATCTTGCTGACTTCGTCATTTTGCCATCTTCTACGATGCCAATTGATGTTCGATGCCATTTTGAATGAGACTTTGATGCTTTCTCTAATCGAGAGAAAGAGACTTTAAGAAATTCTTGCCCTAGAGACTTTAACTTTGAACTGCCCCTTTGCATGAAGTAGTAGCTTATCTTGCCGCCGTGAGGCAATTGCCCCGTTCACCCTGCCCCTTTGCCCCGTCCCATGCTGATCGAGAAAACCGGTACCTGTGAGACGAAGACTTCCTTGAATGCTGATTGAAATTGGTAAATATGAAAGGAAATTGTACAATTGCATTGTGTTTCTTTTAGGTAACCAACTGCTGATTTTTTATAAGAGCCCTAGTTAGGAGTTTTCCAAATCAATGTTACTAAATTGTTTTTGCATGAAGTCCCACATGCCGATGCTAATTTGAGGTTAGATGAGGAATCATTGTTGCACGATGCAATTAGAGACCTTGTTATGCTGACTAATGTATGCAATTAGCTCATTACAGATTATAGTTTTAGTGATTTGCGTTGCTATTATCGAATGCATTGTCATTCAAATGCTGCATAGATTGCATCTTTTCCGCCGTTATGGACAGCTATTAATGTTCATTTACATATATCATTTGGTGTTGAGACACATATATATTGTGCTAGCTTTGTTAATATAGGGAAATAAATTCATTAACTTTGAATAAACTGGTGTGGTTATTCATGACCGAAAGGTCATGGTTCGCCGAAATGTTTTCTGGATTAATTGTTAAGTGTTATGTTGATCAGGGCATTGCATATGTTCGTTATTGATTATTGATTAGATTAAATTGATTGATCTCGGGTGAAGAGAGTCCCACTTGGTCAAAAGATTCATCGACCCAAGAGCATCCAAAAATACAGGTAAATTATTAGTACGGAACGCTCTATCAGCGGTTTGGCCAAAGCCAAACCGCCAATGTACCACACCGACCGCCACAGCGGTAATGACCGATGGGCTGGAGACTTCAGTCTCTAGCCCGGCGGCCATCCCTAGGCCTCCCATGGCATTATGACCCTGCCCACTGCCATGGTTTCAGTGGTTTTGGTACTGCCACTGAAACCATGGCGGTAGGCACTATCAGTGCCAGAGAATTCCTTCCCTGGCACTGAGAGGGGTCTCCTCCGCCCCCTCCTTGTCTCTGGAATCCCCCCCCAGCCTCCCCCTCCCTCTCCCGACACCCCCGCACATTGACACACATACACGCACATACATGCACACCCATACACACATGCACCCACACATTCAAACATTCATACACACTCACGAACATACATCCATGCACACACGCAATCTTACGACACAACATGCACTACACTCACACCCACTCATGCACACATGCATTAAACACGTATGCACGCATTCACACACAGTCACAAACACACCCACTCACACACACAACACCACTACCCCACTCTCCTGTCGGAGAACCCGACTTACGTGCTTGCAGGGGGTCCTCCGGCAGGAGACACAACGCGGCACTGCTGCCAGCAGCAGCGTCCACCAGCAAAACACTACCAGGCCGTATCATAGAACATGATACGGTAGGCGGTGTTTTGCTGCCGTGGCGCTGATGCTGGCAGCAGCGCCACCTTACCGCCGTCCGCCGGCATGACCGTTGACGGAATTCCGCCAGCCTTCTGGTGGTATTCCATCTACGCTCATAATGGCATGGACAGTAGCCACGGCGACAAACCAGGTCTCTATCCTATCACTCAACTGTATGCTTGACTTTGACACAATAGTTCACTACTCTGCAGTTGGCTAGGTATGTCTTATATGAATACCACATACATACAGATATATATTGTTTAGTGAACTCCAGTCTTCAACAGTTCTACGTAAGATAAATTAAGTACTGTTCAATTGACTGCTATGACACTTAAGACACATTTCTGCTAAAACAACTTCTCATGCCAAGCAACAGAGATCACACTCTACCCAAATAGCAACTGGCAGATATAAACAATTAGCCCCACTCCAATCTCTCACTCACCTAAGTGACACTGCCCTATAAGACAACCATACCTGTTTTCTTTTCTTGACTGAGTCTTGGAATATCCACCTCTTTTATGTATTTACAATTAAAAAACAGATAGAAACCCTTGGATTACGAGGCACATACACCAACCTATAAAATTTCATCTTCATAAACCCACAAATAGATACTCAACTTCTTAATACTTAGTAAAGACCCTTTTGTTTTGCCTTATACACTGTCTCCATACATTAAGGTCCTCATTATAGGTAACTTGTAAATCCTGGTGCTATAATACTGCTACTGATATACCCAATTTCAAGGGGTGCAGAATCTATTGACTACTGTATTAGCATATCTTCAAGAGTTTTGGGGACTGAAAAAGGAAATAATCACAGAATTAGTTTCACACTCAATTGTATATGTTTCCTCAGATTTTAGGCACATTTCACAGGAAAAATTCATCCTGCTTTTAACAGGAAATGCTTCAAGCGAAATCTACAATAGTATGTATGTACTGCAAAACATGGAATCATTAAATGATTGGAAACTTCAGTCTGGGATTTAAACCCAACTCATATTGAGGACCTTAGAGTTCCATTGGTTCCCACCTTAACAATAGGACCACTCAAACTCCTGTACCCGAAAGACCACGCACGCAACCTCGGCATCACCCTAGACAGAAAGTTCTCCATAAAATGATAGGTCAACGCCATACCCTTAGCCTGTTTCCACATGCTCTGCATGCCCTGCAAAATCTTCAAGTGGCTCCCTATCGACACCAGGAAGACAGTGATGCATGCCCTCATTACCAGCCGACTTGACTACACCAATGCACTCTATGCAGGCACCTCCACCGAACTCATGCAAAGACTCCAGTCAATCAAGAATTCAGCCTCCAGACTGATCCTCAACCTACCCAAAAGAGCCCACATCGCCCAGCATCTGAAAGACCTCCACTGGCTCCCGGTCAAGAAGAGATGCCTATTCAAGCTCCTGACCCATACCTACAAAACCATCCATGACCAAGGACCAACCTAGCTGAACCACCTGCTACATTTCCAATACCCCTCCAGGAACTTCCGCTCCACATACCTCGCCCTAGCACAGATCCCCTGTGAACACCACTGGCCCATTGGAGGATGCTCCTTCTCCCATTTCGCCACCAAAGCGTGGAACACCCTCCCTCTCCACCTCCACACCTTGCCCATGCTGATAGACTTAAGCAAGGAGCTAAAGACTTGGCTTTTCGAATGAGATCTGCAGAAAGCACCTGGATACCCTCACGGGTGACAAGTTGCGCTATATAAATACAACTTGATTAACAGATGCCCAGCACATCTTTTCCTTACAGATAGCTAAGTTCCAATACCCTCTACCATCAGAGGAGTTTAAAGACATGAGCAAAGTGGGCAATTGCCCAGGGTCCCCACTTTCCAAGGGGCCACCTGAGAATGTGAGCATTCTCTCTATTCAACTATCTGTGTATTCTATTCTCTATCTAAGCCTCTCTATCTCTCTACCTATATCTACCAATACCATTTTCATGCACCAGTCCATGGCCATATGCCATGGTGTCAGACATAGTTGATTTGTGATGTTCCAGTGAAACGCTATGTCCCTCTTCACAACCATGGTGCCCAGGCCCACCAATGTGTGGTCTCCCATGCATTCTCCAGATTTTCTATAATTCTCCACTGTGCAATGTGGAGCATGGGCTTGAAAGGTCTCCACAGCACATGCAACAGGTTGGTGAATATGGCCGACCAGTAAGTCGTGTTTGCCAGACAGGTCCACACCTTATGGAAATAAAAAACAATCTCCTGCCCCTCTTACAATTTAACACATAATGTAGTGTTGTTTGGCTTCATGGTGGCTTGAATTAACAAGAAAGGGGCAACAAAATAAAAATTTGACCCAAGAAGGGAGGCACAGGTCTCGTAACCCAGAAGTCAATTAGATATCTCAAGTGGCTTCAGAGCAGCTGAGAGAAAGAGAGAAATGTACTTCACCCACTCAGACTGCACAGAGAACGCAGCAGACAACAGCTCCTAATCAGAAACCACTGACGTCTTGCAGGCCGGGCTGTTAATTGCAGCCTCTGTGGCCTCACCTCACCAGTGCTGCATCTTCATTTTACATCCCCAAATGTGTCTTGCACTTTAAGGAGCATGAGCCATCTTAAACTGGTGCACAGAAACCCAGATATCACTTTGTGGCCGTTGCTTTTACAGGGCCAGTGCTGGTGGGAACCCACTGGGAGGCTTAAACTGAACTCGGAGCCTCATAACTAGTACATGATCGAAAGTCCAGGAAGAAAGTCTCCGTCCACTGCTGACCCTTGGCTTTTCCCGGCTGCTCTACTTCTTAGGCAAACCATCATGTGGAGAATCCTGCAGAGATAGTATTTTATTAATAAACAAATCTACAGCTGCGAATTGAAGACTTTTGAAGGGGCTCTGTAACAGCACTCAAAACTGGCACAGTCTGATCCACCCACGTGTTAATTATTATGTTGTACACTCCTTGCACTGTTCTCTCAGGGAGTCTGAAATGTAAAGAGTGTGAATCTTTTTGACTTCTCCCATCCAGACAGAAGTGAGCCATGAATTAGGCACGGGCCAGCCTATCCACAAAGAGTTAAGCAACAAGAGAAGCTAAATTCTTGGAGCTATCATAGAGGCAGCAGCTTTTAGACAAATTGAGCAAAATAGTCCTTTCAGCTCAGCAGGCGCATGACTAGTCACACAAAGGACTCCTTCTAAAAATCCCATGAATACCCGCATTATCCAAGGAGAGAGCTCGGAGCAGTGCATTTCACACCCACTGCCACCTGTGATTAGCTTTTTTCCAGTTATTATGGACTACTTTGATGGCGATGATTGTTTAAAGGCCTCAACAAGCGTGCTAATGTGACTTGAGGACTTGACTCCTTTTCATTCCCTTAGCTACAGCTATCACACTAATTTACTTTAGGCAAAGAGGACAAAAAATGTGCTCAAAGAAACCACTTAGCGTAAAATTGATTCAGTCTATTCAGAAATGAATGCAGGAATCACATGCTCCACTAAATGAGGTATATGATCAAACAAAGCTAATACTTATTAGAGACTGAGGCTGCTGCTATATGGCACTGTAGAATTATACAAGCATAGGCTAAAAAAAGCCTGGAGAAGGCGAGTGTCACATCACATGAAATGCACATGGGGGATCGCAAGTTAGAAAATCATTGGATCATTCATTCCATCGTTCTTTTCTGAAATTACAATGGGCTATGCAGTAGACTAATATAACTTTGCAATAGGCAATCTATGAAAATGATATTAACTTCTAAGTAAATAATATACAACTAGTGCTTAATCTGAGAAGGTGGTTGCCAGTGGGGGCCACCAAAACTTATTTTTGATCACCAGCACTTATTTTTCCTGATCAGACATTTCCCGAGAATAAAAGAAGGAACACACACACAAACAGGAAAGAAAGACGAAGAGAAAGATGGAAAAGTGGCAGGAAGGGAGAAATCAGGGACCTGCCAGTGGCGTAACAAAGGCTTCTGCAGCCCCCGCAGTTGGGGGAGGCGAGCTCCAGGGAGCCCCTAAGCACAGTACACTGTCCACGGGCAGCAGGCCCCTGACTAGGTCCAGGGGGTATGGAGCCCCGTCAAGGTACTTTGCAGGGAGTACCCCATCAAGTTTTGTTACACTACTGGGACCTGCAGGAGTGAGATAAAGGCGGAGGGAGTGCCTTGCAGTGGATTAAAGAGGCCTGGGGTGCATTCAGGGCTACGCAGCTATGCTTTTCAGCGTGCTGACTTTTCTTTGCTATGGCCGTGGGCTTCTGAGTGAGGCATCGGGCACCCGCACCTTTTCTCCTACAAATTAAGCACTGTATACGACTAATAATATTAAAAAACACATTAAAATGGAGTTAATAAATTCAAAATCCTATACAGTACTGCAGACTCCCCTTAATGCCCCATCTGAATATAAAAAACTACCTAGAATTACTGTCGTCACAAGCAGATCCAGGCACTTATACATTGAAAGGAGGTGATTATTAGGTGACAGGGAGCTGGCGCTGTCGGTCACAGGTCTCTTTGAGCGCTAGAGAGATGTTAATAGCCCACTCTAACCATCCCCTTTACTTTTTGAACTTACTATCCTACGGTTTGGCTAGATAAGCCTTTCTTCTTTTTCACACTATTTTGATCTAGGCCCTTCTCTGCTACTGGAAAGTTGCAGCTTTGGATCTAACCCAAAAAGATCCAAAAGGAATGTAGGAGTCTGTATATTGTACATTCCCTCGCATGTTCCAGCAGATTTCTGTTTTTTAGGGAATTTACAAACACACCCTGAGATATGATAGAGGTGCTAAACTAAAGATTGATTTTAGACTGGCAGACCCTTCAGAGGATTGTCTTGCAGACAGGTACTCTGCATTGACACACCTAGCTCATTTGTTTTATTTTATCCACCTAGAAAATAATCCCTTTCACCAAACCCCTAAAAATAAATAAGGTTCTTCTTCTTGCTCATTTATGTCAGCAGGTATACATTTGGGTGTAAAAGTCAGTGAACATCGACAGCGTTACTGCCTCTCCAATGGTAACTCGAGGTGCTTTCCAGCTGTCACACCCATGTTCCCACCCCTTAGCACTGGACGGGTACAAACTCAGAAATAAACGCACATTTTTCATATTCATAAATTCCACCTGTAGCATCTTGAATATGTTAATCTGGTCCTTCCATACGCACCAGCAGATGGCATTTTATATAGGTAAATTTTTAGTGTTGAAAAATGTACAGTAAATCAAATGTGAAAGGCCATATTTATGTTGCGTTCCTGGATGAGCAGATGTAATTTTCTTATGGAAACTCAGGAGTAAGTCTAGTATAAGTTACAACTACTCAGTGAAAAATCATTGTGAATCAGGCCTAAGGACCCGCAGACGAGTTGCGTGGAGCGGTATTCTATGGGAATTCTGGTCTAGGCACCTATATGGGGTCTAATGTTTCCAGACTCCAAAGTTTCCAAGTTCGTAAACACCAGGGCCAATTTTACCGGCTGCAGATATGCACTTGGTAAAACCATCACTGGAGAGGAACTCCTGCTAAGGGCAAAGGCATAGCCTGGCCCCATCCTCCCCTTCAAGCACCATAGGGAGAGCTGACAGTTCATTCCCCAGAGAGACCACAGCCTCTCCATGCCCCACATATCCTTACCTCCCCGTGCCAAACACCCCACCGACCCACATTACCCACCTGCAAATTAGGCTAGTGCAGGAGGCCTTTGGTGTGGAAAAACCTGGGATAAATGAAGGGGTCTGAAAAGTAATTCCCATTCTGGAAAGCTGAACTCATCATCCAAGTTAATCACAGGCTGATGCCAGCCACAATTGTTAGTTCTGCCATCAGTATCTCCCAGCTGACGGTTGTTAGCTTCCGAGTTAATAGGGAACTCGGAATGGGGTCCAAGGGGCTACTTATGAAATGTGGAGGTCTGGTGGTTTCTACTTCAAACATCATTAAAGAATCTGTACAAAGCTGTTCAGAATGCAGTATGAGAATTGGGCATACCTGCACACTTGAGCGATGTGCAAGTCACCAATACCTGTGCCATTATTATTCTGTGGAATCTGGGTAAGCTACATTCTAGGAGCATTCAGGAAACTGGCAACATCAAACATGCACTGTGACATTGAGCAATGTAAAAACTCGACAGTTTTTTCATAACCAGGGTATTAACCTAGCCAGGTTAAAATAAATATATACATATATTCGTTTAGAAAACCAAAGGTTACAGGAACGTTATAGTTAGGCTCACATTTTAAACTTACAAAACCATAGAAATTCAACTGTTAGAGTTATTTAAAATTACTATAACTTGCGCCCAAGGTAACTATAAATCGCGCAATGCACAGTTATTTGATCGATAGTTTTATTGCAGATGTTACAGTGACATTATCAATGAGGTTATCAGCATTGTCACCAGTGATGTAATTTGTGGGGTAATTAGCAGTGCATGGCTGGGGCACAATTATAATTACCGTAGGGCGCGAGTTATAGTTACTTGAAATAACTCTAACTATAACAGGTGAACTTCTATAGTTTTGTATGCTTAAAATGTGAGCCTAACTATGAGGTCCCTGTAAACTTTGCTTTTTTTCAGTGAATCTCTATGTTTAAAAAAAAATCTAAAGTCATTTTCAATACTATAAGTTAATCCAACAACTGTCGCTCATGGCCTTCAGCAGTGGTGGGCGCATGGCCAACCCGTATAACCACCAAACCCTGTGCTGCTCACGACCTTCAACTGTGTGCAAGAGGGATTGACCTGTGACCTACACCTTTAAGCCCATACTCGCCAGGGTGTTTCGGTTCTGGCAAGTGAAGGGAGGTGCCGGCCAGTTTCAAGGGGTAAGGTAAGACAGAGTTTCTAGAACTTACCTTCTGGGCCCAAGGGTGACTCAACACCTCGGAGCCAGTGTGGGCCACATGACCGTAGTGTCAACAGACTAGGCCTGTTAAAGTTGGGAGCACTGGAGCTAAGTAAGTGATGACCTGCTGGTGCCCGTGAAAGGAGTACGGGACTAGGGGAGAATTAATCACTTTCCCAGCATATCCCACTGAATTGCCTTTAAGGCTGAAGTGGGTATCATATTTTCTTGGAAAATCTAGTGAAGATTCATTAAACAGCGCCAAAGTTGCTAGCAAAACAAAAAAAAAAATTCCTATAGAAACTAGGTCCTACACATATACATACATACATATGTATGTATGTATATATATATATATGTATATATATATATATATTCATTGAAAAAAATTAAGGTTACAGGGATGTTATAGTTAAGAAATGGAATTTAAAAAAACAGTGACTTTCTAGGGACTTTTTAACATTATGTAAGATGCCCATCACAAAGCAAGGTGGTGGGTGGGTTGGACACAGGGCCTGTCCTGGCCTGGCATTGTGCTGTCCCATCCAACAAAATTGCAGCTCCTGTCCCCCCTCCTCCTTGCCGTTCATTGTACAAGCGTATGCCCCTGCTCTCTCATTACAGTCCTGTGTGACCACTGTTCAACCCTTCCCGCCTGCCCTGAACAATTAGCTTGCTGCCCGATCTGCCTCCTCCCTATCCTATATTGTCCAAGTCCATGCACCAGCTCTGTCCCTCATGACCTGCATGGTCCGATGGGCTGCTACTGCCCTTCATTTAGCTTGATATCCCTGCCCACTCCTCCTGCCCTCCCTTGCACAATTCTATGCCCCATCATTGCCCTCCTGCTTAGCACCTGTGCTTAATTTGCTACCCCTACCCTCCATTCCCCTGGCTGCCAGTGTTTGTGTGCATGCCCCTACTCCCTCCTTTTTTGCCCACCATGCTCCTTGGGCATGCCACTGCCTTTCCTATCTACTCTGAATGTTCTGTTTTGCTGCCACTGCCCCTCCCACAAGCCTAGAATGGTCTTAGATGGCTGCCATCTGTCCCTCTCACCTCCACCCTGCCTGTACAAGTTCTGTAAACATATCACCTCCATCCTGTTCTCCATGGTCCATTTTTCTAACACTCCCTTCTGCTCTCCATGCTCTGTTGTGCTGCAACTGCTCCTCCTGCCTGCCCTGCATGGTCTGTTGTGAAGTTCCTTCCCCTGCTCTCTCATGGCTGTGTCCAGTCCTTATCCCTCCCTTCTGTTCTCCATGGTCCTTTGTGAATGCTCCTGCCCTCTTCCACTTGCCCACCATGACTGTTGTGCTGCCACTAACCCTTCCACTTGCCATGCATGGTCGTCTGTGCTGCCACAGCCCCTCCCACCTGCTCTTTGTGGTAAGCTTGCTGCTCCTGACCCCCTCCCACCTTCCTGCCGTTGTCTGTGTGTATGCCATTATAGTCTCACTGTTCCCCTCCATGGTGTGTTGGGCGTCCAGTGCCCAGCGGCCTGCCCTCCCTGGTCAGCTTGATGCTCCTGCCCTACCCCCTTGCCTCCTGCCCTCCGTTTTCCCTGGCAGGCCCTATCCTGTCCCTCCTGCCTCGTCTGCTCCGGTTTAATCCCCCTGCACCCTCTCTGGTCTGTTTGTGGCCTTTTATGTTGCAACTGTCCCTCCTGTCTGTCCGGTATGGTCAGCCTGGTGCCCCTGCCTCTTTCCCCTCTGCTCTCAATTGTCCATGTGCATGGCCCTGTACCTCCCTGTTCCTTTCTAGGGTCCGGTGTGTTGATCTGCCGTCCCGCTTGCCCTGTGTGGTGTATTGTGCTGCTGCAACCCCTGAAACCAACCCTGTAAGGTCAGTTCAGTGCCCCTGCCCACCTCCCTCCTGCCCTCTGTTATCCGAGTCCATGTCCCTACCCCATTCCTCCTGCCCTCTGTGATCCAATGTACCATACTTGCCAACATTTTGAACTTGGTAAGAGAGAGATTTTGAAAAACAAACCTGGGGAATTGATTTTCCCCACTGACTAACATTGAAAAATAGGTGACTTTAGGCAGGAGACAGATAAAATAAAGCCATTTTGGGCTTAAAAACATTGGGAGTCTCCTGTTTGAATCGGATATGTTAACATGTATATTTGTACTGCCACTGTCTCTTCCTACTGCCCTCAATGGTTTGTTATATTGCCATGGCCTCTCTTTCTGTCCAGCATGGTTGGTTTATTGCCCAGCCCCCCTTTCCTTTGTCCTTGATGGTCTGTTTGGCTGCCACTGCCCCTCCCGCCTGCCCAACATGGTCAACTTCTTGCCTCTGCACCCTCCTCCCTGTCCTCAATTATCCGAGTCCATGCCCTTGACCTATGCCTACCCACAGTATTCTAATGTATAACTAGATTGCTAAAATTCTATATTTGCTTCAATAGTGTGGCACGCCTGACGTCATCTTGATGTAATCAAAACTGTAATACCTAAAGCATTTCCTTTAGGAATTATAAAAATAAGAGGGTCTTATTCCCATAGAAATTATGGTTAGTGTTCTAAAACAGTAGTTCCCAAACTGTTGTCCAGGGACCCCTGGGGTTGGCGAAGCCTCCTCATGGGGTCCGTGACTGCATAGAAAGTATAATAATATTATTAGATTAGGTCCCTAGCTTACAGTAATGACTCACTGAGGGGGTCCCCGGATTCCAACAATGATTCAGTGGGGGTCCCCGGGTTCCAGTACTGATAAAGTGGGGTTCCACAGAAGTCAAAAGGTTGGGAACCACTGCTCTAAAAAACTAAAATGAGGACATATTTTCTGAGTTCACAAATAGCAACAAAGCACTTTTATATTATTTACTTACTTTATGTTTTTTTATCCAGTTGATCACTTGATTATATGTTAGACTTAGAGGAGAGGATTTTGATTTATGGCCAGAGTTGTAGACGTTGCAACTGGGGAATCAGGCTTGAGTTTCTGCGTCAGCTCGACATCCTGAGATTTCTGGCAAATCACTTAATCTCCACATGCCTTAACCACAAATGAATGTGTCCTTGTGTAATGTAACTGATGCTCATATAAAGCACTCCAATACCTTCAGGTCATGTCTGCGTTATATAAAACTGAAAAAAGAACAACAAAAAATAAGTGTTTTGCACATTTGTGTCATTAGGCTATACTTAGGCTTCAATTGGGTGATATCTGCTCTACATCTGGGCTCTTTCCTCTCTGGTGGCCATCTTGGGAGACTTATTTGTTATTAAGCTCCCTAATTTCCTCATTTACTGAAGTATCGTCAGTAGAAAATGATTTCCGTTTTCAACTTTGATTCCATCAAGATGATGTTCAGATGTGCCAGACTTTTGGAATAAATACAATCAATCAATCAAATATTTGTAAAGCACAACTTATCACCCGGGGGGCTCAAGGTGCCGAAGGGGGACGCAGGTCGGTCAAAGAGCCAGGTCTTGAGGTCCTTCCTGAACTGAGCTAGCGAGGGTGACTGCCTGAGGTGAAACAGCAGCGTGGTCCAGGTCTGTGCAGTGAGGTAGGAGAAGGATCTTCCTCCAGCCATGTTCTTCCAGATACTACGGATGGTGGCGAGGGCCAGTTGAGCAGAGCGGAGTTGCCTGGAGGATGCGTAGAAGGAGAGATGGTGGTTGAGGTAGGCAGGTCTGGTGTTGTGAAGGGCCCTGTAAGCGTGTGTCAGGAGTTTGAAAGTGATGTGTTTGTTTGTGGGGAGCCAGTGTAGATCTTTCAGGTGGGTGGAGATGTGGCTGTGGCGGGGGATGTCCAGGATAAGTCTGGCTGTGGTGTTCTGCATTCTCTGGAGTCTTGTTTGGAGTTTTTTGTTGAGGCCAGCATAGAGTGCATTGCCATAGTAGAGTTTACTGCTGACGAGTGCATGGGTGACTTCTTCTCCCATCAATGGGGATCCACTTGAAAATCTTCTGGTGCAGGCGGAGTGTGTGGAAGCACGAGAAAGAAACGGCGTTGACTTGGTGGGCCATAGAAAGCGAGGAGTTGAGAATGATGCTGAGGTTGCGTGCATGGTTGGAGGGAGTTGGGGCAGTTCCAAGGCCACTGGGCGACCAGGAGTCATCACAGGCAGGTAATGACTCCTCGGGTAGGGCCCAGGATGAGGACCTCTGTCTTATGCAAGGTGAGCTTGAGGCAACTGTCTTTCATCCAGTCGGTGACTGCCTTCATTCTGTTGTGAAAGTGGCTTTTGGCTGTTGATGGTTTGTTGGTAAGGGAGAGAATTAGCTGTGCCGTCGGTGTATGAGACGATGTTGAGCCTGTGGTGTCAGACGATCTTGGTGAGCGGGCCATGTAAATATTGAAGAGGGTGGGGCTCAGAGAGGAGCCCTGGTGTACTCCACAGCTGGTTTTTGCAGGCTTCGAGGTGAAAGGTGGGAGCCTGACTGCGGTTCAGAATATTAGCTCTCTCGTTGCTCATTAGAATACTCTAATAAAGCTGCTGCTTTCCAGGGAGTTAACTGGCAGTCTGCTGCTGGTGTTGAAAGTGCATGTTTCAGTCATGTCTAATAAAATAGAAGAGGAAGACATTAGAGAACTCACTTAAAACATGGCCTAGTTTTTCTTTCAACAGCACTAACAATATTTTCTATGATAAAATGAACCCCATCATTTTGTTCTTTTCTCAATTAAATGTTTTAAGTTTTACCAATTTGATTCAATCAAGATGGCTTCAGGTGTGCCACACGTTTGTCACAAGTAAGACTGTTAGTGCTCTACTTCTATTGAACTCTGGGGTGCTGCAGTAGAACACAAGGAAATCAACTTAGATGCTGCTCCTGTTGAAAGTACATGTTTTACTGAGAATGTCAGACTTCTCATATGGCTGAGAAAGACAGTGTGAATGTACAGAAAGTATGTTCTCATTTTAGCTTCTGGAGCATCTTCCATAACCTCTTTGGGAAATCATTAGAAAATGGTCTTCTATCAACATGATTCATGAAATCCCAGCAGAAGGCTTTTTCACATGGTAAAATCCCCTTGGAACACACCACAATTAGTAAAATTAGAACTGTACCATCAACAAATGATTTATGTTGTAACTAAAATCTGTTATCACCCTTTATATGTTCTCCTTTTTGTGACCCCTCAAAACCTGCCATTCACTACAATGCATTTCAACGGGGTGCTAGCATGTATATTAGTCCCAAGATGGCTGCCAGCACTTTCTGGTTGAAGAGCTGACAGCCAATCAGATCTCATAATGAGATCTGTTCTTAGGCTCCACCAGATAACTATATTTCATTTTCCTTAAATAACTCAAAAACTGCTTAACGGATTTACACCAAATACCAAAAATCACAATCTGCGCCCCAAAATCTAGATTCCTGCCAACTTTGGTGTCATTCCGTTCAGCGGGTTCGGGCTGCAGTCGTGTCTAAAGACCTTATGGGAAATGCATGGGGAAAATGCATTTTGGGTCCCCCCTTTTTCTCAGCCCCCATTTGACGGTACCTGAACCAACTGTCTTTTTGAAAATTTTATGAAGATTTGTCAAACGTCGCCAAAGTTATTGACATAAGAAAAACGCTTTACCTATGGAAACTAGGTCCTAACTATAACTATCGACTGGCGACCGCCAGTATCTCCAAATCCACGCATCTCCTTCTGGAGCCCAGCACCCAAGAGGTGTGGTGGGCGATGCTGGCAGTGCGTACCAGCATAAAATCCACAGCAACCAAAGTAAGTGCACACTCGGGACCCGATTAACGGTGAAAAATGAAAGTTTACTGCACTAAATTCATAACGCATTTCGACCGCCTCGTGGTCTTGATATATATATATATATATATATATATATATATATATATACACACACACACACACACACTCCCCCTACACTCAGTAGGGGGATAGCAGCCTTTAAAGGAATATAGTAAAAACATTGGCCACTTTAATACTGTAATGCAAAATTATAATAATTATGCTAAAGGTCTTTAATATAACAGTTTGCAGAATGGGTGATTGGGCAATCACAAAAACACAGCTTATCTTCTTTTCAATGGAGGTAGTATCCACTGAGTAGTGCTTTTATATCTTATTTACATTGAAATTAGTTCCCATCGAGTGGCCATTACCTGTTGCACTTGTGAATCCAAGGCTATGCACATCATGTCACACAATAATCGTTGATGAAAAACGAATCTTCAGGCAACTATTCTGCTTTTGACTCCTGGGATGCTGTAGATGGAAACATATATTTTTCTGCAACAACAGCAAATTATTTGAAATCAAAGTCTCAGACACAGCTTGGAAGCATCAAGAACCACACAGAAGGCTGAAAAGAAATGTAACTACAAAAGCATTTTTGAAGAAAACTAAAAAGGTAAACAAGCAATGAGAGTGATGCCCCACGGCAGCAATTTTCAGCATGTCTTACTGAGTTTTCAACTTCTAACTAGCTGATCAAGAGACTCCCAGTGGCATCACCTGGGGATTTATCTTTTTCATACCCAGGCACTGCTTCAGTGTGCCTCCTTCCAGACACACACTAATTTGCCTCAGAGTAAAATACAGTCACGTGGGATGCAGAGAAATGTCACCTTTAAATCTAGAAATCCACTTTGATAAATATACAGCAAACCTGACAGGGTCAGGACATAGTGGAATGGTGGTTCTAAATAAGATAGTTTTGGTTATCTAAACCAAGGCAAACTACTTTCTCTAAAGGAAGCTTTATTTTGAGGATTGATACTGCTAATGCTGGATTGATGTGCATCAGATTATCTAACTACTAATTGGCATTGTGTGTCTCATGTCTGTTAAGGTGTATGGAATAAAGTGTACACTACAAAGAATTGCACTCACCGGGTCCTCTTGCCCACAGAGAGGCATGAAGATGAAGGTGAGGTTCCTGTCTATTTTTTATGTATTCTTTTTGTACACTTGTTGTTTTTTATTATTTATAATACTTTGATACGGGAAGGTGCACTGAATTCTAGCACAAAAGAACATAAAACACATGTGCTGGCGAAGGTTGCTTCAGTGCCATATAAAAGTGTGAGTAGCTAATTGAGGCCAATATTTTTCTTTGTCTTCTGGTACATGAAGTCCCTGTTTTTTAATTGAATAAACAGAAGCACAATACCCAAAATGCAAAGACAAATGCAGGACAGCAGGGGCTATTCTTACATAGAGTTGAGAATTTTGAGAGTTGAATTTTCTCAGTCTGTGGATGCCTTCAGTCATTGTGGTGAAGGTTAAGAAGTGTGACAATCACAGTGTAATGCTACCACAGCCAGAGGGGGTCCATGGTGGGGAAGTTGCAATGTTTAACCCCCTTAACTAGCTGCTTAAAGTCAAGTGGCTTGTAGATTAGAGGGCGTGGATCTAAGGCCAGGTCTCCGCTATCTTCAATTTGAAATGCGACTCTCCGTGACAACTACTTGGGAAAAGCGTAAGGAAACATAGGTGGCAGAGTGTAAGGACTATCACATGATACTCCTGTTCTCCGCTTGACATGATAAATTTGGAATGCTGAGTGTGTCCAGGTGTGACATAGGGCCAATGAGAAACAGCACAAGGTCTCAGGCCTCTCGCAGGGCCTGCTAACTTGCATACCATCAACTTAAGAGGACAGTTATTTAACTGATCACTGTATTATCCTTTCACAAACATAGCAACATTAATGTGGGGTTGTTTGTCTGAATGTATTCTCCACCACCTGTAGGGCCCCAAAGTCCTTGTAGTCCCGTATCTCACTCCTATAACAGGCAATGGAAACAAATTTTGCTTTATAAACCTTCAATAAAGCCTGCACTGGTTTAGACCCCCCTCTCTTAGCATAATTAAGGACTGCCCCCATAGCTCTTCACATAGTGATCCTTTTAGCTTTCTGAAGCGAGACCCACCACTCTTTCTTGTCAAACAAAACCCCTTCATAGGATAAACTAGACACTCTAGAGATCTTAATACCTCCTCCATATTGCTTTTTCTTGGTTCTTTGTTTCAGGCCCATTTCCATTGTGTGAGATTTACAATAATTGGTGCACAGGTCCAGCGAATACAAAAACTCTATAAAAGAGTTCAGCAGACGTTGAAGCCCGACAGCTGTCCTGGCCAGCAGATCAGCATTGTTTTTCTTGCTTTGAACATGGGCTCCCAAAAGAGCTTGAATATGACCTCCCACAGTCTTAATGAAAACGGAGTGATTCATAATGTCCAGAGTTTGAGGGTCTCCCTCTCCTCGTGTGATGGTAGAACACATGGCAATAGGGGGATCCACCACTTTGGGGGCAACCATAGCCCTATCAGTCTTCCTCTTTTACAAAGGTGAGCACTTCTCCGGGGGTGAGTTAATTGTAACACATAGGGGGTCATTCTGACCTCGGCGGTAAAAGGCCCTTACCGCCGGCCAGAAGTCCGCCATTCTACCGCCGCGGCCGCGGTAAACCGCCACGGTCATTCTGACCACCAACTGTGCAACCGCCAAAAACCCGACATCCACGGAACTCCGCCTCATCAGCGGGCAGCGATAAACTGGAGATGACCAAACCTCCACCGCCACGCCAACACAATCACGCCCATGCCATTCTGACCCACGAATCCACGCGGCGGTCTTTCAACCGCGGTATTCCATTGGCGGTACACACCGCCGCGCTCAAAATACACACACAGCTCCAAAACACTGCCACATTGGACAATTCGAAATCCACACACCTGAGACACATACACACACCACTCCCACACACCCAATTAACTATAAAACACACACCCCCTTCACCCACAAACCCCTACAACCACAAATATCTGAAAGAAGGCGCAATACACTGAGAGAGAGCACAGGGAACGGAAAGCACAACACACTCAGGAACACAACATCCTCACACACACCACATCTACGCACACATCACCACACATCACCACGCACATCACCACAAACACCACCCCACACCTCATCCACACCACCCCATGGCACCCCAAAGACACCCCAGGTTCTCGTACCAAGAACTGAGGGTCATGGTGGAGGAAATTATAAGGGTAGAGCCCCAGCTCTTTGGCACACAGGTGCAGCACACCACTATAGCAAGGAAGGCGGAGCTATGGCAAAGGATCGTAGACAGGGTCAACGCTGTGGGACAGCATCCCAGAAATCGGGAAGATATCCGAAAGCGATGGAACGACCTACGGGGGAAGGTGCGCTCGATGGTGTCGCGACACAACATCGCTGTGCAGAAGACTGGCGGTGGACCCCCACCCACACCACCCCAATTCACAGCATGGGAGCAAGAGGTAGTAAACATCCTGCATCCTGATGGCCTCGCTGGAGTACACGGAGGAATGGACTCTGGTAAGTCGAATCTCAACTACTTCACCCCCCCCAACCACCAGCATGCCAACCCCCACCCCCACCCTCACCCCCAATCTCAACCCCCCAGCACACATCCTCCCTGCCAATGTCTCACCAGCACAACCCACCCTAAACAACACCAACCCCTGAATGCCA
The DNA here is from genome assembly GCF_031143425.1 of Pleurodeles waltl. Taxonomy (NCBI): domain Eukaryota; kingdom Metazoa; phylum Chordata; class Amphibia; order Caudata; family Salamandridae; genus Pleurodeles; species Pleurodeles waltl. The sequence continues at coordinate 109,476,568 of NC_090441.1, read as the reverse complement.
ACACAACCCATAGACAGCCATCACCAAAGCATGACCATTGCACATACCCATACACCCCCCCCCTCACAACACCTCCCACAAGGGAATGCCAGCACTGGGGGACAAGGGCACTCAAAATGCACGCCATGGCACACACAAAAACAATAACCATACTCTTTCACCCCTGCAGGGCCCGAACGCCAACACACCGCCACGGAGGGTCCAGATATGTCCATCCCACCCCCAGAACAGGCCCCCAGTGAGGACAGCAGCTCTGTCGACCTAGAACCTGATGACCAGCCCAGACCATCGGGGACCTCTGGACAGTCGGTTCCCCACACACAGACACAGGCCACAGCAGACCCAACCCACTCTGGGACCACCAGCACAGCTCTCACCCAGCGGGCCCATGCCTCTGTCTCCAGGACGCATCAATCAGCGGTGTGTCCGCCACTACAAGGCACCCAGGCTGACCCAACACCCCAACAACAACAGGGACCTGGGGGCAGTGGTAGTGGGCACACCGTCCAGGGGACAGAGGCCCGGGGAAACAGGGCAACTGGGAGGGCTGCTGTGCGACAGGGGGGGGAGGACAGGCCCAGGGAACCGACTCTCCAAGAGGCCCTCACCACCATCATGGGAGCATACCATCACTCCCAGGAGACAATGGCGACGGTACTGGCCAGGTTCACCGAGATCCAGGCACAGCAGGAGGAACGGTACATCGGGTTCAGCAATGAACTCAGGAACATCGGTACCGCTATGGGGACCATAGTCCAGGCCCTCAACCGTATAGAAACCACATTGCGGGACCATGTGGCACCACAAAGGGCCCCTGTCACTAGCCAGGACCAGGAACAGCCTACCACCTCCGCCGGCGCTAGTGGACAGGAGGCCCCACCACAACGACAGGCCACCAGAACCCCACCTCCTGCTGAAGAACAACCACCCCGCAAGAGGAGCCTGAGATCCCAAAGGAAGACAGAGTAGGATGCCAAGACCCCCGCCAGCATAAGATACCCCCGGATGTCATCCCACTGTCCCACATTGTCACCCTGTCCAACCTTGAACTGCCCCTGCTCCATCCTTCCACAGGCATATGGACAATGCACCTGTGCGACTGAGAACTGGACTCTGCCATGGACATAACTCCACCCTCACCCATCACCGTTTTAATATCATGTACCAATATCTAGCACTAAAATAAATCACTCATTGCACTGAAATCATTCAGGAGTCAGCCTGTATTATTTACAAATGTATAACACATTATTGATCAATAATGTTCAGGTAATTTTGTGATGACAACATACCGATGTCAATAAGCATTAGTCCATGGGCTAACCAAGCTGAAGTCACGCAGTGGGTCATACAGCACTGAAAAGAGAAGGGAAAATCAAACATCATTTTAAAATAGCTGGGGGGAAATACACAAAGTAAAGATGCAGGAGGCTTTCTGCAAATGTTAAATGGCGTGGTTGATTCTTACCTGTGTGCTACTGAAAATACTGTTGGATAACTGTGTCCCTGTTGTCTGTGTCGTCCCCGTTGTCTTCCTCCTCTTCACTCTCCACAGGCTCCACAGCTGCCACAACACCACCATCTGGACCATCCTCCTGCAGGAAAGGCACCTGGCGTCGCAAAGCCAGGTTGTGAAGCATGCAGCAGGCCACGATGATATGGCACACCTTCTTTGGTGAGTACATCAGGGATCCACCTGTCATATGCAGGCACCTAAACCTGGCCTTCAGGAGGCCAAAGGTTCTTTCTATGATCCTCCTAGTTCGCCCATGGGCCTCATTGTACCGTTCCTCTGCCCTGGTCCGGGGATTCCTCACTGGGGTCAATAGCCAAGGCAGGTTGGGGTAACCAGAGTCACCTATTAGCCACACACGTTGTCTCTGTAGCTGTTCCATCACATAAGGGATGCTGCTATTACGCATAACATACGCGTCATACACTGACCCAGGGAACTTGGCATTTACATGGGAGATGTACTGGTCAGCCAAACAGACCACCTAGATATTCATAGAATGGTAACTTTTCCTGTTTCTGTACACCTGCTCATCGTCTTTTGGGGGTACTAAAGCCACATGGGTCCCATCAATGGCACCAATGATGTTGGGGATAGGTCCAAGGGCATAGAAATCACCCTTCACAGTGGCCAAATCAACCTCCTCAGGGAAAACAATGTAGCTCCGCATGTGTTTCATCGGGCAGACAACACTCTGGACAAAACCTTAGAAAACATAGGCTGAGACATTCCAGATGACATGGCCACTGTTGTCTGGAATGAGCCACTTGCCAAAAAATGGAGGACTGACAGAACCTGCACAAGAGGGGGAATTCCTGTGGGTTGGCGGATGGTGGACATCAGGGCTGGCTCCAGCTGGGCACATTGTTCATGTATAGTGGCTCGGTCAAGTCGGTATCGTAGTATGATATGGCGTTCTTCCATTGTCGAGAGGTCCACCAGCGGTCGGTACACGCGAGGATTCATCCTTCTCCTCGCAAGTCCCAGCGGACGGAGCCTAGGAAGGACAACATGGAGCACAGAGTCAAGCAAATCACAGGTACGTTCACCACAGCTTGCATAGCACACGATTATCTATGTTTTGAAAGGCGTGTATGTGTGTCAATGCAAGGCCTAGGCCTGTGTGACGCAGTAAAGATTAGGCCATGTGGGCCCTTGAAATGGCGGCTGCCTGACCTGTGAAGTGGGACAATGGGATGTGAGGTCAATGCGCTGGCGTGGCACACCGTGGCGGTAGGCGGTCGAAGACCGCTATACGAAGCCGCATTGGTTAACATTGAAGCCTATGGGTTTCAGGAGCCAATGACGAGGTGCGCCGGCGGTCGCGGTACGCACCGCCGCGGTACGCCCCGCCGCGGGCGTGACCGCCATTTTCTATCTGCTTAATCACTCGAGACCTGATCATCCACAGGAGAGGACCTATACTGCAAGTGCTGCTGTGACCTCGGTCTGGAAGAGACAATGGCTGCTGCGACTGGGGTAAGGGCCCCTGCCTTCACGTCTGAAGAGTTGGAAAAACTTGTGGATGGGGTCCTCCCCCAGTATGCGTTACTCTACGGTCCTCCAGACCAACAGGTAAGTACACTGGGTGCACATTGATTGGGCTATGCCTGTGTTGAGTGGGGTGGATGTAAGATGATGGGGAGGGGAGCGAATGAGGAGTGCAACGCACGACAGATGAGAGCATGTGCCACATGGCAAAGTTGGGGAGGGGGGGGAGCAATCGCATCTAACATGCAGATAAATGATGAATTTTCCTTTCCCACCCTGTACATGTCAAATAGGTCAGCGCCCATCAGAAAGTCGACATTTGGCGTGCCATCGCCAAGGAAGTCCGAGCCCTGGGGGTCCACATCAGACGGGGCACCCACTGCCGCAAGAGGTGGGAGGACATCCGCCGCGGGACCAGGAAGACCGCCGAGTCACTGCTGGGGATGGCCTCCCAACCTAGGAGGGGTGCCAGTCGTACCCTGACCCCCCTGATGTCCCGGATCCTGGCGGTGGCCTACCCTGATTTGGATGGGCGCTTGAGGACATCACAGCAGACACAAGGGGGTGAGTATCAGCACATTCTGCTATCTTTATGCGCAGTGGAGGCGTCTGGGTGGGGGAGGAGGGTTGTGGGTGACATTAGGCCAGGGCGTTTCCTGTAGTGTAGTCCTCTCCTTTAGGCATGGCCCTGTGCCCCCGCCCCCCACCTCTGTCGTGTGCCAAGTACAGCTATCCATGGTCCTGCATCATCCAGGTGTGTATTTGTTGTGCATAGACCTGTAGGCCTGGTCACAAGTACTGAGTAGTATACCCCGATTGCGCAGCGTAGTGCATGAGGCTCCTGTGTCTGTCCTCTCCGCCAACGGTGTTGACATTGCATGCACTCAACCTGTTTTATTATTTCTCCCCCCCCCCTTTTTCTTAATCTGCTTGTGCATTAGCATCATCAGGCGGAGGAGATTTGGCATCGGAGCACGAGGGAGCTGCAAGTCACAAGGCCCCGGTGGGCCGTGGTACAGACACCGAGGGCACCAGTGATACGGAGGGCGAGGGGAGCACCACAACGGGGACCGGTGGTGACACCAGCGACACCGACACGGCCTCGGATGGGAGCTCCCTAGCGGTGGCGGCAACATCCGGGCTCCCCGCCTCTACAGGTACAGCCGCCACCCAGCGCACCAGCCCCGCCCTCCCAGCAGCCCCTCAGCCTACGCTCCGTGCCCGCTCGCCCAAGAAGGCGGGCATCTCCTTCGCCCCAGGCACCTCAGGCCCTGCCCCTGTCACCCCTGCTGCCCTCAGTGAGGAGGTCATTGACCTCCTTCAGACCATCATTGTTGGGCAGACTACCCTTTTGAATGCCATCCAGGGGGTAGAAAGGGAGGTGCATCGGAGCAATGCCTACCTGGAGGGCATTCATTCGGGTCAGGCTGCCCATCAACGATCGTTCAATGCTCTGGCCTCAGCACTGACGGCAGCCATTGTCCCTGTTTCCAGCCTCCCTCTTCTAACTGCCTCCAGCCTGTCTCTGTCTCCTGTTCCTCTGCCTATCCCATCCACACCATCAGACCAGCCTGCACACACCTCAACACCCAAGGGCAGCTCATCCAGACACAAGCACCACAGATCCCACAAACACTCACCCAAGCAACACCCAGATGCAGACATGCCAACAGTCACTACCACCTCTGTGTCCCCCTCCTCCTCGTCTCCCTCCTCCCTCCCTGTGACGTCTACACTCACACCTGCATGCACACCACCATCAGCCAGTGCTTCCATCACCAGCACACCATCCAGTCCAGTCCGCACACGTGCAGTCACCACCCCCATTGCCATTTACACGTCCCCTGTGTCCTCTCCCACTGTGTCTGTCACCCCCTCTTCCAAGACACACAAACGCAGGCAGCCACCCACCCAACAGTCATCCACCTCACGACAGCCTACGTCACAATCACCTGCACCCAAAGACAGCACACCTGACTCTCCTACAACCACATCCTCTTCCTCCACTCCCATCACCACTACTCCCACCCTTTACCTTGGTCCTAAATTTTTTTACCTCTCTAATCTTGACCTCTTTCCCTCCCCTGACCCACCCCCTCCATCTGCTAAGAGTCCCAAGAGCACCTCAGCCACCACCAGCCCAGCTTCGAGTGTCACTGTGGTGCATGGGTTCTGGAGCCCACCCTTTGGCAGCAGTGCCACTTCCATCAGCAGCAAGGGGACAGCCAGCCCCCCCCAGGCAAGAGGACCCGGAAACTCAAGGGCCGCCGTGAGAGGAGTGCCACGGCTGCCCCCAAGGACCAAAGTTCGGCCACTTCACCTGCCACAACATCCAGGGGAGGCAAGGGCCAGAGAGCCTCTTCTAAGGAGCGAAAGGGCAGCAGGGCGGAGAAGTCAGCCAGCAGGAGCGCGGAGCAGGAGGGACCCACATGCCCCATCCCGGCTGTAAGGGAGGACACCAAAGGGCCCAGGACTCAGTCACCGAAGGGTCCAGCAACTGCACGGTCGGAGGGCGACTGAGCAGGGAGTCCAGGCCAGGTCTGGCTCCCGTGAATTCCTGGACAAGCACCGCTGAACAGGGCCCCGCCGTGCAGAAGAGCACCGCTGAACAGGGCCCCGCCTTGCAGAAGAGCACCGCTGAACAGGGCCCCGCCGTGCAGAAGAGCACCGCTGAACAGGGCCCCGCCGTGCAGAAGAGCACCGCTGAACAGGGCCCCGCCGTGCAGAAGAGCACCGCTGAACAGGGCCCCGCCGTGCAGAAGAGCACCGCTGAACAGGGCCCTGCCGTCTCAAGCACCGCTACGCTGGGCCCTTCCTGTCAAGCACCGCTCCGCTGGGCCCTTCCTGTCAAGCACCGCTCCGCTGGGCCCCGCCGTCTCAAGCACCGCTCCGCTGGGCCCTTCCTGTCAAGCACCGCTCCGCTGGGCTCCGCCGTCTCAAGCACCGCTCCGCTGGGCCCTTCCTGTCAAGCACCGCTCCGCTGGGCCCCGCCGTCTCAAGCACCGCTCCGCTGGGCCCCGCCGTCTCAAGCACCGCTCCGCTGGACCCCGCCGTCTCAAGCACCGCTCCGCTGGGCCCTTCCTGTCAAGCACCGCTCCGCTGGGCCCTTCCTGTCAAGCACCGCTCCGCTGGGCCCTTCCTGTCAAGCACCGCTCCGCAGGGCCCCGCCGTCTCAAGCACTGCTCCGCTGGGCCCCGCCGTCTCAAGCACCGCTCCGCTGGGCCCTTCCTGTCAAGCACCGCTCCGCTGGGCCCTTCCTGTCAAGCACCGCTCCACTGGGCCCCGCCGTCTCAAGCACCGCTCCGCTGGGCCCTTCCTGTCAAGCACCGCTGCGCTGGGCCCCGCCGTCTCAAGCACCGCTCCGCTGGGCCCCGCCGTCTCAAGCACCGCTCCGCTGGGCCCTTCCTGTCAAGCACCGCTCCGCTGGGCCCCGCCGTCTCAAGCACCGCTCCGCTGGGCCCTTCCTGTCAAGCACCGCTCCGCTGGGCCCTTCCTGTCAAGCACCGCTCCGCTGGGCCCCGCCGTCTCAAGCACCGCTCCGCTGGGCCCTTCCTGTCAAGCACCGCTCCGCTGGGCCCCGCCCTCTCAAGCACCGCTCCGCTGGGCCCCGCCGTCTCAAGCACCGCTCCGCTGGGCCCTTCCTGTCAAGCACCGCTCCGCTGGGCCCCGCCGTCTCAAGCACTGCTCCGCTGGGCCCTTCCTGTCAAGCACCGCTCCTCTGGGCCCCGCCGTCTCAAGCACCGCTCCGCTGGGCCCTTCCTGTCAAGCACCGCTCCGCTGGGCCCCGCCGTCTCAAGCACCACTGGCACAATGACAGTGCCGGATCTGTGTCGAGCTACTGTTCATGGTTCACTGTGCCCACCATGCCTCCTCCTTGACCAGTGGTGACTGTTATCCACCTGATGGACTGTGGCTTTGCACTCCCCAGGATGGCACAGTGGGCAACCCACCCACTGTAGAGACTTGAGAGACTGTGGCTTTGCACTCCCCAGGATGGCACAGTGGGCATGGTGGCCCCTTCGTGGATCTGGCGTCGTGGACTCATGTGGCTGTGGTGCCCCCCCCTTCCCTTCCCCCTGAGGTGCCTGTAGTTTTGTCATCAGATGCCCCTGCAGTGTTCTCTCCAAAGACTCAGGTCTCCTGTGTGGGCTTTGCCCTTGTGTTGATACACTTTGGCCCACGGACACTTGGAATTTCGTTAAATGTGCAGGACTATTTGCCTCGGTTTATCGATTGCACTAAATATTGAATTGAATTATTTAATTTTTTTTTGCTATTTGACCATGACTTATCAGAGGCTATTTTTACATAAATTTTGATTCACAATTTAATTATGTCTTTGCATTTTTCAGCGGGGGTTTGGGTGGTGTCACTGTGACTTGTTGCTCCGCATTGGTGTGTACATAGTTTGGGGGGGTGGGGGTCGCATATGTGTGTGCCGTAACCTTTCCTCCTCCCCCCTCCCCTGTGTCGTAGGTGCGGTACTCACCGTTGTCGTCTGCGCCGCCGTTCGTACTCGTGGTAGATGAGCAGGTAGGCGAGAGCAGGTAGTATGTTTAATTTGGGTTCCATGCTGTCCTCCTTCCTCGTGGAGTGCGTAGAGGTGAGCGTTTTCCCGTTCGTAGTCTGTTTCCGCCGTGTTTTTATCGGCGGTGCTCCCGCCCCGGAAAAGGTGGCGGATTGGTGAGTTGTGATAGTGTGGGCGGTACATTGTCTCCCCCCTGTCTGTTGGCGGTGACCGCCGCGCTGTTTGTTTGTCCCGCCGTGGCGGTCGGAGTGTTAAAGTGGCGGGCTGTGTTGGCGGTTCCCGCCAGGGTCAGAATTCCATTTTTTGGACCGCCGGCCTGTTGGCGGGTTGGCCGCCGCTTTATCACCGATCGCCAGGGTTAGAATCACCCCCATAGTTTCTTTTTTGAAGTGGCATTGGTTACAGGGGCCACTTTGAAAAAACTATCGATTCAGCTCCCTGCCCGGACGCAAAGTCCACATCCCCACTCACCAGGCTTTTTCCCAGCCCTAAACCCATGGTCTCTTCAGCAATTTGAATTTTCTCAGAGAATGTCCCAAGGACTGAGGTGAGGTGCAATAGAATAGCCAAACTGTTTTTTCGAAAACTTGGGAGCCATATTGTCAATGTCAGGATTGCAGCTTGATTTACGCTTACCCATTATAATGGCTGGATGCAAGACGAAAGAGGGGTGGGCCTGCTCAGCATCTGCCATCGCTGGTGGGCACAGGACGGGCCAGCCCGGGCGCGGCCCGTGTGCGTCCCACACAACGGGACTCCACCAGGTGCTTTATAGATCTCTCATTGCATAGGTGAGGTTGCTGGTGGGAGGGCCGCCACCTGACCAAAAATCTCCAGGGACATGAAGTTCGCACAGCTGCCGTGCATCTCCAGTGCAGCGGGACTCCACCAAGCACTTTATAGTGCTTCCACTGCGTAGGTGAGGTTGCTGGTGCAACCGCCATCTCCTGACCCAAAGTTTCCTTGGTCACAAAGTCCCCACAATTGCTGTGCATCTCCCGTGCAGCAGGACCCCACCAGCTGTTTTATAGCACTCTAGCTGCATAGGTGAGGTTGCTGGTGCCAAGGCCGCCTCCTGACCCAAAGTCTCCTGGGACACGAAGTCCGCACAGCTGCCATGCGACTCCTGCTATTTTTTATTCAAGACAACAAAAAGTTTCAGTCTGTTCTGAATTCAGGCAACATGACAACACCAAACTGAAACTAACAAGGTACTTTCAGACTGAATAGTGTTAAGATTAAAGCCCATTTCAACTCGCTTACATACACAATGATCAAGCAGCAGGCAGAAATAATCAAAGAAGAAAGTATCAAAGCATTCTAAGTATTTCTAATCGTATGGTAACAAGACTTGCTTTTTTCTAACAAGTGCACCTTATAGAGTTGTTTATGATGTCTTTGCTAGCAGATATTGTTTTTAACCAGTAGTCACACAAAGAATATTTGAATATTTGGTTTGATTTGGTCAGTGAGGAAGAGGAAATTTGTTTGAAACAAAGCCCTCACTGTTTTGCTAGAACAAAGACTGTGTTGAAAGTTTTTATTTAGGCAAGTTTGCAACTTGAATTGACTTTGAATGTGAGAAAGGCTGAACAGTACAAAACGTAATGTTTGACCATCAATATTTAAATCGTAATGAGGAATATGTTTTAGCACCAAGTACGCAGTAAAACTTGAAGATATTGGTAGTGAGGAGTGATCTGCTGCGGTAAGGAGAGACACTCGCAGATACATAACTGACCACTGAACCAAACTGCAAAGGATGAGCTGCACACATATAATAATTATGTACTCAGGAAGTTTTGTTTTACTCTGTGCTGGCAATCAGAGTATTTTCTCAACAAAAGAACTACTCAAGAGGAGATTACATGAGCTGCCTCGCTCCTTTACCTTTCCAGGGTATCCGCTGTGTGTTAGACCCTATAGCTTATGGCATAAGTTGTCCAAAGTGACACAATGACAAGTGTGATTTTTCAGATAAGATGTTTTAGCAAACTTTATGAAGTGATGTGGGTACAGCTATCACATGGAATAGTCTTAATCAAAAAGAAAATCTATAATTTCTATGCAAGTTCAACGTGAGTAGTCATGCTACCGAATTCAATGTATATGTAGTTGCAGTGGGCGTGATTTTTTCGCTCCTAGTTCCCTTGGAGCTGCCATGTACTGGTTAAATACGCGTTCATATGTTTAGGGCCTGAAATCTACTCAAATCTAAATCAAGGAACTCTCTCTACGTCTTTCAAATTGTTAACTAGGAAACAGGGCTGGTGGTGGGATTTTGCATAGATAATGCATTCATTACACTCCCATAATGCACGGTTGTATGCCTTGTGCATGATGTCGTTCGGAGATAAGTGCCTTCTTTCCTCCACAACATTATAGTGTGATACTGGCTGAGGTCCAGATGGCAATGGTAAGTCACACAAAGGAGGCACATGATACACTTGGCAACTTACAGAATATCTACAGGAGAAAGCTTACGTACCAATCCTATTCCTTATTCAACTCACTTCCTTTCCTTCTTTGCACTGAAGGCAATATTTAGAGCTTCAAGCAATTCTTAGAACCGTACCTGTTCCGATACCCCTTGGTGCTTCATTACAGCAGACTACCTCTTTTTCCTGAGGTCGACTGCCTGTTTCTTTCCCTTTGGAGTTTGACATTCTGACCTAATGATTTCTTGTAACTCTCTGCTTCTTTTGAAAATTGCACTGATGCCAACTCCGGGCAGCACTTCAGTTGAGCAAATAAGTCGAATTACATTTAAATTTTCCCAAAAATTTCTATTTGTTAAAAATACTATCAAACTATTCAAAGTATTGTCAATTTCACAGGATACCAAAATAATTGTATGCTCTAGGAACGACATTGTAACTGAAGCTAACTTTGCTTAAGTGCATCCTTCAAATAATTGTATGCTCTAGGAACGCCATTGTAACTGAAGCTAACTTTGCTTAAGTGCATCCTTCAAAACTTATGTGTCGGTTTCATGTCTGTGATGTAGGTAGTGCTTAATTTGTGCTTGTTGTTTCCAGTGCTAAACATCAGCACTTATTGTTGAGGGCCGGCGCTTATTTTTCTGCCTCAAGCACTTACCGCGAGTAAAAGACACATATGGGAAAGTCAGAGGAAGGGGAAAACAAAAAAGCGCCACAAAGGGGAAAAGCAGAAAGCTGCAAGAGTGATCTGAAGGGGCAGGGAGTGGCTTTAAATAGACTGAAGAGACCTGAGATGGCTTCAGGATTACGCTTTCTCAGCATTCCGTGCTGGCACCTTTAATTGCAGCAGCTGCAAGTTTAAGAGGAGGACTTTGAGCACCGGCACGTTTTAGTTTACAGATTAAGCACTGGATGTAGGTCAATGTCAGTCTTAAATCTGATGCAAAAGCCTTTCGGAAATTATAAAAATGAAGAGAAGCTAAAAGATTGCTTTGCTTATTACCCAGTAAATTTGTGAATATTAAAACTATACTTCACTAATCATCTCATAATCGAGCACACAGAACAAGTGTACATTTACAATAACATTACAGGAGGATAGATATTACATTTATATATACGTTTCTATGTCAGCCTAGGTCTCCAAATTACTGTCAGGGTAGACTTGCAAGAAAAGATTGTGCATTGACAGTGGAGAGCCTGTCATTTTAAATGGAGCATATATTGACTCAGGCCTGCTCCGTATGCCTTCGCCCACATCAGAGCTCATAGTCAAAGGGTCTTAAATAAGTTAAAATCCAGAGAATTTTTACCAAAGAAAATCAAGATTCTCACAATCATATTTCTTCAATTTTCGAATAATCCGGTGCACTAAAAAAGTGTGCACTGCATAAACATGTGTCTGTTGTGGTCTCAGTAATATTCACAGATGTTGCTAAATTGATGATACTAATTTAATTGATACTTTAGAATTCAGCATAGATAGTGGCTGATAGGGCCACTCTTATGCAATGTTCATTAAGGTATATTTTCAAAGATGTGGTGGGGTTTTTGTGTCTTCTTTGAAACCACAGGTGAGGCCGCTCCACTGAAGACTCTGAACTTTGCCAAGTGGGTTCCATACTTACTGCTCCCCTTTCAGAAGAGCTTTTTGTTTTTAAGGAACAAACTCTCAAAGCAGAAAACAGCAGTCAGGAAGTAAAACAAAAAAATAAATACCTCTGATGCACTGGGAGATTTATCCTTGCATGTCCAAGGTCATTATTTGATTTATCTGCACCCTCCCTCATATGTTGGTCCTGGGCAGGGAAATCTAGTGATGGTTGCCTCATCCTAATACGGGTAAGGCAACCATCCCTTCAGTTTGACAGACCAGTGGTGGATGGACTACCAGGTGAGAGGGTTGCAGAACCAGGTGAGGCTCCAACAGTTTAAACCTAGCATTTTCGTCACCTCGAAATGGGGTGGGGAACTGTGAGTTTGTGGAGCGGGCGTTCTGTGACTTTCCCACTCCTCAAAACTCTAAATGAGGCATGTACTGTAGACTTTGCTGAAAATTCCTTATGCAAACAAGAAAACAGGTAGGTAGCTGTTGGAGCTCCTAAACTATGCTCCTGCCCCCAGCTGAACACATCAAAGCCACCCTCCCCAAGCAGCAAATCTTATTTAAGGCTCCAAATGAAGGAAGAATGGCTTCTACGGCTTAGAGACTAGTGTGAATTTAAGGGGTTATATGTTATCAGATCAGATTTCTTCTTCCAGTCATTTAATAAATCATCTAGTGTTCTGGGACAAGGGTTGAGACAATTGTTGTACTGTACATAAAGGCAGCGTTCTCTCAAACTTGGTGTACGTAATCAGAATTTGTAATGTGCCATCGATTTTCTCTTTGGTTGAGCCATTATTGAAACTGCACGTGGTAATCTTCATATATGTATAGTTCTTTTTATAGGCTTAAACTTAGACTAGAATTTAGTCTAGGGTATTTTCTTTCACTTTGAATGTTACATAGTTTTGATGTCAATTATCCTTGTAGTCAAATGTTCATTGCCTCAGACAGCACATTTGTAGACAAAGTGCCTAGTAATAATTATGCTGGCAGAACTTCAAATTAATGTGGAATTCTACTTTGCCTGGCCACAAAGGCTTTTATATATTGCATAAAGGTGTGGCTCCTGGTCTAGCATCATGAAAGAGGATAATATATCAGACCCTTATTTAAGTCTCAGCTTTACCGAATTGTGATATTGTAAGGAGATAATCCTAGAAAAAAAACTGTCAATAGTGAAACACAAATTTAACTGCAGAGGAGCTGAGTTTGAATGCAGATCTCCAAGGTGAGGACCTTGTTTGAGTAGACTGGTTGGATCCCATCTTAACCTAATTTACCAAAACTACCAAACAATGCTTTTAATAATTGCCATGTTAGATCCTTTTTAGGTTTCGACTGCACAGTGCTTCCACAATGCTTGTGAAATGTCTTGTAAAGAAAAAAGAAAAAAAGGGTCTTACAGCCCACCCATTACATATCATTTGTTGGCTTACTCGTGACTCTTGTTTCTCATCCTTCTTACTGGTTATTTCATGTCATTTCTTGCCTCTCTTCATCTTCCCTCATGTGTTTATGTTTTCTGTGAAGCATGGACCAAGTACTTCTTCCTTTTGAAGTCTTCATCTGCTGCTTTCATTTCATTCACTCGTTTCAACCGACCTCGGTTGTTTATTATCTGTCTCCCGTCCTCAGTTGTATTTCATCCATTTGCCTCCTGCTCCCCATTGTGTCAAACCCACCCATCCTGCTACCGCTCTCTTGTTCTTTCATCCTCCCCCTCTGTTTCTCAGCAACCCTGCCCTCACCCTCCCACCAACCATTTCTCACACCCCACCCAACCCCCACTCATATTGCTTGACTCCTCCTCAACCTCCTGCAGTGTTCCGAGACATATTGCACAGAAGTGCAGGCTTCTGTGCAACATGACTTTAAAAAAAAAAATGCTATGATGTGGTTAACACTGGCTACATCTCAGAGTTTTACTTGACCACATAAGTGTGGGCGTCAGCCACTGGCCGATGCGCACACACCCTCCCTGGTGTGGGTCACGACCAGTTGCTGTTGCCAGGGAGGGTTTTTTAAAGGATTTTTTTTATTTCATCCCCATTGGGAGACACAGAAGAGCTTCTGTGTCTCCCCCCACACCTCCCCCACTCGCCCCTCTGTGAACCCCGCCAAGGATAAAAAAAAACAATTAAAAAAAAAATTGAATTGACAGGGTGTCGCCCATGAGTAGGCCTGACCCCCTGGGGGTGATTTTCTCCCGGGGGGGGGGGGGGGGGTTGGCACGATCGTCCCCCAAGGAAATCACACAGCTATTACAAAAAATCCCTATACTTGTATGCACATATATATATATATACATATATATATATATATATATAGAGAGAGAGACTAAAGAAGGTGGACAATCACTCATATATATAGCTATATATATGTGTGTGTGTATATCTGTATATATATATTTATATATCTATATCTATTTATGAACATATGTAGAGATCACTTTTGTCATTGCATGTGTGGTTTCCCTGGGGGCTGTGATCGCCCCACCCTGGGAAACCACACACACATATAAAAGTGATCTCTTTATATATAGATATAGAGAGCGATACACTCTCTCCCTATATATGTGTATGGGTTTTATATATAGATAGATAGATAGATAGACAGATAGATAGATAGATGTATCTTTTAGGCAGCAATAAAAATAACTCCTGTGATTATGTTCCTGCCAGAGAAAGAGATCAGACTTTTGTATAGTGGAAGTTTTGACGCCATAAAGTAGTGCAGAAGGTTTATATGCCAGCTGCAAAGAACAGACCTGTATTTTATTTATGTGAATTGCTGAGTGGATTAGAAAAGCCAGCTGTTACCTGTGCCTTAAAACAAATTAAATGTATGTGCGAGGGGGGCTATGGAGAGATGAAGGGCAATTTTGCTGGGTGGCAGTGAGGAAATCCAAGGAGGAGGTCATGGGAGGGGGAGAGGCAAAAAAGCTTGTTGCACCGGAAGCCACCAGCGCTAAAGGCTTTGATGATGGGTATGTGCCAAGATGAAGTAATAGTGTGTCTTTTTTGGGTTTTTTCAGTGTCTTCAGAGATCTTGCTGATGGAGGGAAGAAGTCAAGGTAAGGTGAATGACATTTACTATTGCACACACCACACACAGACACACACGCACACACAAAGACACACACACACTGTGACCCTATCTGCCTCCTACATAGGCTAGTGCTTTAGAGGGACAGTTTAGCCAGTAGCAGAGATGGCATCTCGTTGGAGGACTGCTGGGAGTGATTTTTCAGTCAGCGGAGTCCCATCCAACGACACCTCTTCCAGTTATTTTGATGGAGACGAGGATAATCATGCTGTCCCTTCGCAAGCACAGTCTCTGCAGCGGGACAGCAGCGAGTTAGCCGAAACCAGAGAGCAGGTGCATGCGGCGGCAAGCACATAAAGTGCTCTTTTGGCAGCCCTCCAATTTAGATCAGTCCCAAATTCCACATTTTACTGGTGATGCTGGATGTAAAGAAGATACAGTCAACTTTTTGCCAATTGACTACATCCAGTCCTTTTGGATGTTGACTTTCTTCAGCAAATTGTGCAGCAAACAAATTTGCATTCTTAACAATTTGTGAGGGACCATGGAGGCACTCTAGGGCCCTTTTCTAGGGCACCCCAGTGGACTCCCACTTCTCTGGTGGAGTTGAAGATATTTTGGGGCTTTATGCTCAAAATGGGGTTAGTACAAAACCCATGTTGCAGTCCTGCTGGACGACTCGCATGGTTTGGGTAACCTCTATCATCTCACAGGGCAACGACAGGGAAGACCCAAATCTTATTTGAGGAGACATCAAATTTATCTATCACAAACAACCTGGTTTTGTAAGGGGGGCACTTGCGTTTTGGGTCTTGGGCTCGGCGGCCCTATAGGGGAACCTACCAAACCCAGACATTTCTGAAAACTAGACACCCGGGGAAGTCCACAAAGGTGTGGCTTGTGTGGATTCCCCAAAGTTTTCTTACCTAGAATACCCTGCAAAGGTGAAACATTGAATAAAAACTCTATTTTTCCTTGCATTTCTGTCACGCAAACTACAGGAATATGCAGGGTTCCACAAAATTTCTACCACCCAGTGTTTCCCCACTTGTCCTGATAAAAATGCTACCTCACTTGTGTGCCTGTGCCTAGTGCCTGCGTCAGGATTCCCTGGATTCCCCTAGGTGTCTTGTTTTAAAAAACACACAGGTGTGCTAGGTTTCCCTAGATGCCGGCTGAGCTAGAGTCCAAAATCCACAGCTAGGCACTTAGCAAAAAATATGTCAGATTTTAATGTAAAAATGTGATGTGTCCATGTTGCATTTTGGGGCCTTCCCTGTCGCAGGCACTAGGCCTATCCACACAAGTGAGGTACTATTTTTATCGGGAGACTTGGGGAAACACAGAATAGAAGAGCAAGTGTCATTGACCCTTGTTTTTCTCTAAATGTTTTCCTTCCAAATGTAAGACAGTGTGTAAGAAAGATGTCTATTCGAGAAATGCCCTGTAATTCACATGCTAGCATGGAGACCCCCGAATTCAGAGATGTGCAAATAACCACTGCTTTTCAATGTCTTATTTTGTACCCATTTTGGAATTACAAAGGTTCCCTTGGTACCTGTTTTCATTCTTCATATTTTACCAAATGAATTGGTGTATACCCGGTATACAATGAAAACCCATTGCAAGGTGCAGCTCATTTATTGGCTCTGAGTACCTAGGGTTCTTGATGAACCTTCAAGCCCTATATATCCCCACAAGCAGAAGGGTCCAGCAGAAAAATTTACAGAAAAAAACGTGGACAGAAACGGCTGTTTTTTCAACTCAATTTCAATACTTTTTTTAATTCAGCTGTTACTTTCTGTAGGAAAACTTTGAAGGATCTACACAAATGACCCCTTGATACATTCAGAATTGTGTCTACTTTTCAGAAATGTTTAGCTGTCCAGGGTCCAGAATTGGTTTCATACCCATTTCTGTCACTAACTGGAAGGAGGCTGAAAGCACAAAAAAATGTAAAAATGGGGTATGTCCCAGTAAAATGCCCAAATTGTGCTGAAAAATGTGATTTTCTGATTCACATCTGCCTGTTCCTGAAAGCTGGGAAAATGGTGATTTTAGCACCGCAAACTCTTTGTTGATGTCATTTTCAGGGGAAAAACGCATACTTTCTCCTGCAGCCTTTTTTCCCATTTGTGTTAAACAAAAACTAAATTTTAGATGTATTTTAGCAAATTTCTCGGTCTCCTCCAGGGGAACCCACAAACTCTGGGAACCTCTAGAATCCCTAGGATGTTGGAAAAAAAGGACACAAGTTTGGCATAGGTAGCTTATGTGACAGCACACAGGTAGCTTGGTGCAATGGGAGCTCCGCAGAGCCAGGTATTCATCTGGCACAAGCCTCATAAGAATAGTGTACATTATTAGGGAAAGTCAATGTCCTTTATTGTTTTAACTATAGTGACACCCCATTAAACACATAGGGAGGTAACTGCCTTAGAGTGTAGTTTTCTCCTTGACCCAGAGAGGCCATTGACATCTTGAATTAGAGTGTAACATGTGCAAGGAAACCAGATATGCAACTTCCAAAATGATAACTGTACATCTTTTGGGTCATTCAGGGTTTTGATATTTTCCTGGCTCAGCATAGGATCAGAGCCCAGTCCCATTGTCACCCTGCTGTGTCTAGTAAGTACATTTTCTCCAGCAGTGGGAACAAACACTCCCCCTCTTTCACCCCTCACAAAAGGAGCAATTAGCACTACTTCTCCTCGCTCCTGAGAAGGAAAGGTGGTGGGATGAAATGTTTTGTATCAATCTCCCAGCTGACACACTGCATCAGGAATGGACATGCCAAAGCTCACTAAACAAAGGAGCATGCCCAGACAGCTGGAGCTAAACTACTGGTCGACCGCCTTTGAAATTCTAGTGTGCAAGTCCCTGGCAGTGATGTCAGCGAGGAGTGGAGTTGAGACCCCAGGAGCTGATGTGACCAGTGATTCCTTGATTATGCCATTTTGGATTGTCCCAACATGCTGTGCAGGTGGCACTCCAGGATTGGCTAGGGGTGCCTGTCTTTTGGAGTCTTCCTCTCCCCTTTATTACACCAGGGGAAGACTTCTCTTGCCTGAGGATGTTCTATCTACTGCACTGCTGCATCTTTGGACTGCTATGGAAAACTGGAAGGGGAAACCTCCTGACCCCACTCAGGACTCTGTCCAGTTGACCCCAGGACCAGTGGGTATCGCCAGGGCCAGTGAGGATGGCCCCCTTAGTCCCCAGGAGGACTAGTTGGCGGAAGCGCTGTACTTTTCTGCACCCACAAACAAAGCCCCTAAGGAAAGATAGCACAGCGAGCTAGGAGGTCCAGGTTTTGGAGGACTACACCACTTTGGAGGTGAGGAGGATTGTTGACTCTGGTGGATAGAACTCATCACTAGGAGTAAATTGAGCCCAGGATCATCCAAATAAGCCGAACAGGACCCAAATTATGGCATTTTACAGTTTGGTGACCTTTGACTTAATTTTCCTCTGAAGCGCGTGGGGCTCTGCTGCTCTTCGTTAAATTTCTCCCCTGGGGAGGACAAGGGCAGACAAGGGCCTGGGCCTGGGAACAATGCAAGAAAGCTGCATTGATAGTGTTTGAAGAGAGGATGTGTGTGCCCCCCTCACCATGTTCCTAACTCGCCAGGGACCCCTTCCCCAGGCAGATTTATACTGTGGCGGTCAGGACCCTATCCCCATACACCCCAGAACTGCAAGGATCCGGTGAAGTGCTTTTGCGCTTCCCCATCAGAAAACCAAAGGGGCCCAGGACTCCATCCCTGGGCCCCAGGATGGCAGCAGGAGGCTACCCCAACCCTATATGTCTGCCTGCTGGAGCGAGCAGACACATAGAAACACTGCCGGCTCCCACTGCAGCACGCAGTCTTGCTGCTGGTGCAGGGTGCTGGAGAGAGCAGCTGGGAATGGGCCCCCCATGCTGCCCTCAAATGAAGGCAATCTCTGGGGTGGCCGGGTGGGACCGGGAACCCTCACCCAAAAAAATGGAAAATGCAGCACAAGGCCACATAGAAGGAGAAACACCACTCTAAAATTGCTGCAGCTCCGGCTCTCCCCGGATCAGTGGGAGAGCCGATACTATAATATTCACTGCACTCTGGAAACTCGCCTTTGCGGGGCATTTCTTTCAAAACACAGTTCTGCCCGTATGTTTGTGGTGGTCCTAGGACAAGGGGGCTACCACTAAATTACTCAGCACTACGAGCTCCTTGGATCATCTTCTGGGTACCCACCCTAGGTTGGAGAGGACCCCAAAATCATCATCACTCCCATTATTCACAGCATTATCAAGCTCTTCCAAGGCTTGAGCTGGGAGCTATTTGCCATCTAGGTGCCTTGTGTATGATAATATTTCAAAGGCCTGGAAGGCCTAAAAATGTATAATACACTGCACCCTCTTGGAGCTCATTGTAAGGTTACATTATAATGCTTCTTAATGTCATTATACTATAATGGTAATTTCAGTGATTATGCCCTCTAGGGGCTTAATGTATGGTTACACTGGAAGGTTTTTCACTCTGCTGTTTTCATGTGGTTCATACCCTCTAGGGGCTAATTATATGGTTACAATACTAGACTACAATGCTTTTTCAATATGCTAATTTTATTATGGTGTTCTCTAGGGGATGTTCTGAACATTATAGTTTAGTGCCAAGTATAGGATAGAATGCACAAACACAAAGTCTATTTCTGATAAATGTTTTTATTGGATTTCCATGACAGTTGCATATGTTCTGAGCCTAAGTAATATCCTTATAGCAGTATGGCTGTTTGAACTCACTTGATATGGGTGGGGGGTCATCAGTGATTACACAATGCCATCTGTGGTATGTTCCATCTGCCAATATATATCTGTAAATTACTGCTTTGTCTTTAGTAGAATGAGTGTAATAAATGTACTTTTTCTAAAGAAAAGTACTGACTGGACAATCATTTATTGAGTGTTATTATTGTGTGAAAGCAATTGGTGATTCCTAGTCCTCTCCACCTCCCTTGAGTGGGCCTCAGACTGCTCTGCCTTGCTATCCTGTGAGAGTCAAGCCCTACAATGGGGTGTTTGGTTCCCAGAGAGGGCAATTGAGAAACTATTGCTTGAGCTGGCCACACAACCAATAGCCCAATTTCCAACAGCATGTTTCTTTGAGGAAGTAATTCCTATCTGCATATTTAATCTTCTTAATACGGGTAAAACTATAGTCCCCCTTAGACTCTCTTCCTATTTGGACCCTGCATAATTTGCCCTGCTTATTCAATGTGATTATTGTTCCAGTACTCATGGAATAGTGGTTGAGAAAGAGGTGCCTGCACCTTTTCGCACAGCGGTCAAAAAAAACTTGAGGTGGATACTGAAGAACCAGGTAGTTCTGGACCAGTTGTTAGCCCCTCATATTTTCGGAAGATGTTCGAAAAGATGGCTGCTACCAAACTCCAATCACACCTTAATCTTCACAGGATTTATATGCCAAAATCTTGGTTTTGACCACAGTATGATATCCAAATAATACACTGAGACATGTAAGATTACGTTCTAATCACTGATGATAAGTGGACTTTAGATGTTAGTCCATAATACTTTACGTGATAAAATGGTCGAAGAAATCTCAGACACCAGTTAGAACTGGTTACACTCATTTCTTGCAGAGAACATGCCAACTGTTAACACATGAAATCCTATGCCTGAAGAGTGTCTCTCTTTCTCTCCCTGTCTCTCTTTACATGTTATTGTATTTTTATTTGGAGAATTGATGTCATGAGGTAATTGAAACAGGGAGGACATATGCAGCAAGACCTAATATGCTGCAGGACTTTTTTTGTGGGCTTTCTGCAAAAAAATTAAAGATAGAAAAAATTAGAAGAAATGTACATGACGTTAGTTAGTGAGCAGGTGGGAGTCAGAAAATATTAAAAAGAAATGTACATACACATTAATTTTGAAAGCCCATTGCAAATTTCTCGAGAAGTACTTTTGTCGACAAATGATTATACTTGGTTCGTAGCTACAAGCAATGAAAATATGGGCACGAGATAAACATGATGGTAGTCTGATCTGTCCATAAAATAATGTGCAACATATGGGTGATGTCATTGGTAGTTTGCAGAAAGAACAGATGCTTACGGGGAAAGATCTACTTGGCTCGGAATGCAAAATACTCTTCTTCGCAAAGAAATGGAAGAAGTGCATTAAGCTGACTTTTGAATCTCCGGTCTACACTTGCACTGCACTCTGTGGGTGTCCGCCCATCTATCATAGCCCACAAGGGAATGAGAAGGCCAGTCTCCGGCTCCCCACCGAGCCACACCGCTACCAATACCACTTCTGCGTGGTGTGGGCCGACAGAAAACCACTAAATCCAGCGATGTGATTATGTGCGTGCTGTGAGGCTCTCCGAGCACTGGGCTGAAATGTTTGTGTGTGTGTCAGAGCAATCTTTTTACCGACCAAGACAGCTGTACTCACAGGGGCGCCAGCAATCAACCTGCGAGGAACTGCCTCTGTCCTTCAACAGGCAATTAACGTGAGTCCATTATAGCTCCCTAGGGTCCCCCGTAGGACTTCGGGGAGCGTCAAAAAGGCATCAGCGGAAAGGTCAGGAAGCTGCTGAGGACAGTTGGGGGGCTGGGGCTGGTGAAATGGAGTGGAAAGCAGTAGCTCTTTGTCACACGCCGGTAATATAGAGAGGGTGAGCGAGGTTTACCTCTTGTGCAAAACCTTGAAACACATGGCAGCAATAAAACACATACATGGAAACTACAGGAGTCCGCCTCTACTAGGCCTGGGAAGAGGCAGCCTGAATAGCAAGAACAAGTCCACTCTAAAGTAGTACTTTCAAATGACAAATACTAGACATGAGTATCTTCTCATTAGTTGTATGTAATACACCTTTGTGCCATAATGTGGACCTATGCTCCTATTTCTGAGTGGACAAAAATACATATTTCCTGATTTTTGCTCTTTGCTGTTCCAGATAATTGTGGCAATATTATTTCAAAGTGTGAAATAATTATGAAATGTAATCTGCAAGCTCAATCCCTACTAGGTTTACTGAGACTCCTGTACTTCAGAGTTTTATAAACTCCTCTAAGACTGCACCTACTGTTGTTGGTACCATGAAGTATTACCACATCTTTAGAGAGCTATTATGAGCCATGGTAGCTGGAATGGGGCATGACATACTGTTGTAGTTTGACTCTTGCTCTAAGCAAGACTGCTGGTTTAAGGATGAGAGTACTTATGTTTGTAGGTGACTATGCCAGTCCTACAACAAGTCGCAACTGTCGTCCCAACCCTCCCGGCTCACAAGCTGTACCTCACCAAAAACCCAAACAGTAAAAGGTGATTTGTGGCAGACTTTACGCATGGTCTCAAAAGTGCAACATCTCAAGGAGGTTGTGATTAAATGGAGATTATCCCTTTCTCACATAAACAAGATGTCTCAATCAAACACAGGCAATGAAGGAGATGCAGTAACGTTTTCAATTGGTTTTGTTAACAAGACTGCAATCTACGATAAGTTGCATGGGCTGCAATGATTAGGATAATGAACAAGGTAAGAAGCAGAATTGTGAACACGACAGTCATTAATACAAAGACCCCCACCATCTTGCAATAACATAAAATGACATGAGATATGAAATATGTCCTAATACCCTAGCATGATGAACCTAATCTCTAACCTAAAGAGAGCTAGGTGTTTTAAACCTAATCTGCCAGTACCATGTCCATGAGAAGAGCCCCCCAACCCTTGTTACCTTGGAATGAGGTCTCTAGATTAGACTCTGTAGGGACACGAAGACCAGGTCAGCGTCAAGGCGACGTTCAGAATGGATAGCGTTGATGGCATCTGGTAGGAATCCCTCTGTCTATCTGTCTACGTGATGTGCATTTATACAGATCTGACCAGACCCCTGATGTAGGTCTGTTACCAAACAATAGATAACAAGACATGCTTGGGGCGGCAATTATATAAACAATTCCCTCAAAAGCCCAAGGTGGGAAAGTACCTAATGTGAATATCTACATCTTATCTATCTTTGGCGCTGATAGTGACGCCTTAGCAGAGTGGCACTGATAGCATGAAACCAAAACATTATCCTAACTAAAAACAATGCAGCCATCTTGGAAAGACATAATTAAATAACGGCTCTAAAACAGAACAAGCTAAGTAGGGTAAAGTCACTGGGTGATGGGGGCACAAGTCTGCAAGCCAGCAGGCTAAGCTAACTCCTGCTTCCCATTAAAACAAGATAGGATTCACTACCATACGAACATCTGTGTTATCCCTCAATTTTACATAGAGCTCTGAAATTCTAGGTCCTTTTCTAAATACGTAGTGTAGTAACACCACACCACTTGTAATCTATTTCGGCCTAAGTGGAGATTTCCCTTGAAACTGGAAAAATAGAAACACATGTTACAGAGAGTGCTCTAAAGCTACAAATCTTATTGCTGTTGTTATTACTGTGATTATGTGTTTGTAAGGTAAAGAGTTCCAATAACAAGAAAATGTATTAGTCTTGTTTCCGGGGAACTTGGGGCTTCTGTCTTCCAGACACAGCCAACTGTTATGTTATGTTGAATGCAAGAAAAATTGAATGTCTTGACAGTATCACTCAGGCATTTAATTTATTCTCACCGAACCTGGTGTACACTCTAGATTACATTTATACATATACCTTTATAACATATATAATCATATAATTACAGTGGCTAAAATATGTGATTGTTATATAGTTCTTGCCTCGTCTTTGTATGTTTCTTTAATTGCTGCAATAATGTCCCTATCCTGCTATGTTTCATTTATCTGCTAAATTTGTAAATTGCTTTGGTGAACAAATTACTACATGATGTATCCTAGTCTGTTCAGAAAAAACAAGCTCAAAAGTAGATTAAACAGGGGCAACCCTGCACCTCTCTTTTTTGGTCGAGAATAGACAGCGCACATGCACTGTCTGCGAGGCCTGTTGGAATTAATAAAGGACTTTGCTCCCACCTATCGCTGCCTGGCACTTACCATAGGTTGAAGGCAGTGTTGCTCTTGTTTTGCTGCCTATTACCTGGTTTGGCAGCTGATATATCACTTCCTGTTCTTGGCTGAGGAGCACCGACCAAGTACAGTTTAGTTATGCCTGGATTGTTTTTCTGTTGTTGATATACTATTTTTGGTTTCCTGCCTCTATGGCACTTTCAAGTTTTATACAGCATGACTGCTGATCGAGTTACCGCTGTATAAAACTCAGAAGCGACATGAGCGTGACTGAAAAACAAAACAAACAATGACAAGTAACTGGTAGTTAATTGTCATTGTTTGTTTTGTTTTTCAGTCACGTTCATGGGGCTATCAAGTTTTATACAGCGGAGTGCCTACTGTACAAAACTAGTTCTCCTTTCCTTTCCAGCCTTTCACCCCTTCACCTTTTCCTTCCTGCTCCGCCCGACATGTCAAGAAAAGTCCAGTTAGGAATTTACAACACTAACAGCTAAGAGCAAATGTGAGACCCATTGCATTGCAAATGATTCTTTTTATTTTGCTTGCGTTTTGGCCCATTAACTAAAGATATTTCTTTATTACCTGGACATGTGCATCCTAGGTGAATATTGTTTTTTCAGCAGGAAATTATTTTTGTTTGAGGAAATATGTTCATACATTAAGAGAAGATGACGCCTTGTGCACAGTCAGCTGACTATCCGGAAATTAATAACAATATGATCTTAATTTTGTCAGTGGACATGAGATTCAATGCTGGGATCAAGGTTTATTTTAAACCAGTCTTCTTTATTTAAATATTACGTTGATTTTATGCCTATTAGCATTTATCAAGGCATCTATACATCATCTTGCAGTTAAGGCTTCAAAATGCTTGGAAGCTGTTTGAAACGGGATGATCGGATGTGTGTACATTCTTATTCACCACAATCGTCAATAATAGTCAAACACTATTGAAAATGGAGATCACAGTGCTCGAGACTGATAAACATACAAATCTGGTGAAGAACTATGAAGACACTAGTACTAAAGAACATTAATTGGAAATGTGGATTTACTTCGACTCTTCACCTTTACAGTCCACACACGATGAGGATATTTCGTTCAGTTTGCAGTTTCATCACTAGCTCAGTCGTATTCCAAATCCACCAGACAGCAACAAAAAACAAAACCGATGGCGATCATATTGAGAAAATACAGGAAGGTACCTTCATGCATATCTTCTACGTATTTAATTGCTGCATTATCAACTTGAAATTCATAAAATGGAATAAATAAAAAACAAATATGAGAAAAACATCTTGCCTGTATGAGTGAGCGGTAGAGTCCTTTTGGAGACAGACAGAATTGATATGGAGCTTAAGCGTCATATCTATGTACCATGTGACCATATAAAGTTATCAAGTGACAAGAGAGAGTGAGAGAGTGAGGAGGGCAAACAATGAGTACTCTGTCATTTAACCTGAATTTTCCGCTTTGGCAGATGATGAAAAAGGATGGGCCACATAAAAGAATGCAAGGCATGATAAAAATGTAGATATGGAAGACACATATGAAGATGCAAAATTTACAATCAATATCTTTAGAACTTATGTATTGGTATATTTTGGCACCATTATTAGTATGCTACACTTCCATACTTCCCCTGGTCTCGTTGTACTTTTTGTTATGTGTAAATAGCAGAGATGTGGGGGAGGCGCAGCATGATTTCTTGGTGCAAGTTGTCACTTTATAGAAGCAAGAAACAAATCTTTTGCATCATCAGCATCAGTTAGTGCCTGAGAAGTTATTAAAAGATAATTAACTCCGTTTTGACAAGAAATAAGAATTTTAATAATGAAAATTCTTGGAAGTAATTTGTAGCATGGCGAAGGGCAAACAAGACCCATTATTGTATAGGAATAGACTTGTATGCATATGTCTGACAAAGGTCTTATGACTTCTACAACTCGCGAAGCAGATGACTGACTTAAGACTACTGCTGTGTGAAATTGCGAAGTTTTCATACTCAAAACTGATGTATTTCTTTAAACAAAAAGACAATTTCAGGGGCACTCTGTAATAGCAGTGAAACTATCAGTCATCGCACCGCAATCAGTTCCAAGAGAAAAGAAAGCTAATCATAATCACTAAAAACAAGATAAGCGGTTCTAAGGCACTCACATTGCTGTCTACCTTAAAATGCTGAGAAACAAATACAGGAAATATATTACCTCCAAAAAAAACGAATTACACCCAGGAACAAATCAAATTTGCTCCTGGCGGAGTTCATCCCCTCTTCTTGCTTATGAACGCCAACAAATTTAAAAATCACTCAGCGCCCTATCAAGCTGAATGCAAGCAGTTTTTCATACTCGTAAGTCACAAAAATATGACAGAAACAATATTAATCTTTGTCCCACCATTATTCCAGACCCACTTTCTAATCCCTTTATCTGATAGGAGTTCTTTGCTCCAATCAACTATGATTTTCTCATTGATCATCAAAAGCTAAAGCATGATTTTCTAGGTCACATTCACATTTTTAGATTACCCTGATCAGTTTGTCTAACACACAAGAAGTGTTCCCAGCAGACTAGCCTAATAACATATATTCTTAAAAACAACATCCCTTAGTCCTGACCTCCTTTCCAGCTATCCTCTAGTGCCTAACCTGTCTTGACTGGGAAAAAGAGTTGACCGTTCTGTTGCTAAACAGCTGAATGATTATATAGACAAAGAAGAACTAGTCACCCCTTTCCAGTCCAGCTTTCACCCAGGCCACAACATTAAGCAAGCAATGCTAAAGATAATGGATTAAGCTCACAGCATACATAATGGTGGGGACTCTTGTCTACTCACCCTCTTGATGAGATCATCCTTAGATAACCCTCTTGTTTAGGGAGCCACTAAACAAACCACCCTGAGCTAATGGGAAATAGAGGAAGTGCCCAAGTATAGAAACTGGTTATTTCCTGAGTGGGATGTGCTTGGAATAGATGAGATCTCGTAGGGCAGAGGAGACAAGTTCAACTCTCTTTGAAAAGTATGCCTAAGCATGTTGTCCACGGACGTTTTAGAGGTTACATGCCTCTGCTAGTTCTTCATATTGTTCTGAGGGGACATGAGACTCCCCTTGGTCTAGAATAGCGTTGACTCGTAGGATACCTACACAACAGAACTAAATGTTAGGCATCATGTATTGGCAGCTTGCTGGGCCGAGGGGGGGTTGGGGTTGAGATTCCGGGATGGAGCATTGAGAGTCGGGAGGGTGGGGTTTAAATTTTACTGTTTCTCATGATATCTTTTTATAATCTTGCCTTTGTTGATACGCCTTCAATCATGCAAAGAAAACATTGGTCTGTATATTAGTAATCAGACATTGTTCTTAAAAATTTGCTCTCCTGCTGACTAAAAGACGTAGGTGGGTGTATGTGTATTAAACGTTAATAGAAAACAGTTAATCCTAAAAATATAATCCCAAACATCACAATAAAAAAGCATTTTATGTTTTACTAATCTTCACACTCGACTATTTTGGCTGGAATCCATCATTTGCACCTAGACCCATTTATCCAATTCTACCTGTGCTGCGCTGGCTACCACTGAGAGTGAGGGCAATGTCCAAGCTCTGCTGTTGCCTGGCTTGCAAGGCAACAAAAAGGAACAGTCCCTCACACCTTTCTGCTCTTCTTTAACTCTGGGGAAGCCCTGGAAACCTCAGCATCTGAAATGCTCTGAGCGCTAAAGTTTCATTTACCCAGAACTGGTATTTTACATGGAATTTTCTACCAAGAAATATAGAAACTCAACCTTCCCTCCTCACCTTCCGCTAATATATGAAAACATACCTATTCTGTCTTTTCTTGAACTACTGGTCCCTCCTTTCCCAGCCCTATTCCCTCACATACCTCCCTTCGGAATTAAAACTATTGTTTCTCTATTGCCTGCTCTATTTATCTCCTTAACCATTATTTGCTTGATGATAAATCAGTAAATGACTATGAGTGCTAGTGTGGCATATGTGAATGTTAAATCTTTTTTTTTTTTAATTAAAATTCCTGCTGCTGAAAACAGCTAGGAGGGAGACTGACACACAATGACAGCCACATATCAACTATTCCTTATCCTAGCCTACAGGCAAAATATCAGCTACCCCCTTACTCATCCCTGTAGCCCCTGGCTCCCATCCACCATCACCTGCCAAAGGTCTGTGGTCATTTCTTCCAACGGCACTGGCCGCAAATGTGAAAAGGGCCGGGGGCGACAATAAAAAAAAAATGAATAAATAAAAACGTACCTTTCCCACCATATCCTGCCGCCTCGCTCCTCGCTCCTCTTCTTCTGGTGTCCCAGCATTCACTGGGACACCAGCACAGGCTCCCCAGCAATCCTGACGCTGCTTTTATGCTAAACCTAGCACAAAAGCAGTGCCAGGATTGGTCTGAGTGGCTTGGACTGCCGCTCAGACATAGCCCTGTGGCTGTGCACTTTCTCCAGCCCAGCTGTTCAACGCAGCTGGGCTGGAGAAACCTAAGTGTGTATTTGTGTTTGGCCGGCCTGAGACTCTCTACTCCTTCTCTCTCCCACCTCCCGTGCCCAGCCCCGCTCCTCCCTGCACTGCTGGCTGAGTCAGCAGATGAAAAATAAAACCATAGTGTAAGTATTATTTTATTTTTATTTTCCTGGCTGTTGGCCAGGGTGGCAGGGGGCTTGGGGTTTGGTGAGGGGAGGGTGACGCTTCTCTGCCATTGCGGAGGAGCCGACCCCGATATCTTCCAGATCCCACCCCTTCACCTGAAGGTTGCAGCAGCTTTCTTGATATTTTGTGGCGATCCTGTTCCAAGCGAATCTGGAACATCTCAAGGGCAAATTTAAAAAAGACCATGACAGGAGTTAAAAAGAACAATATGTCCAGACACCAACAAGTGTCACTCAATACCACAAATCACACCACAGGTACTAATGGCGGAAAGTGTGGGATTATAAAGTTTAAAGTGAGATAAAGTCCGGATCCATCAAGCAAATGACATATTAGGAAGAAGTAAAGGAAACGAGAACAATGATTTTATTCACTAGATGATGGTAAAATGGTGGTGGAAAGGGTTTTTCATCTGCAGCAGGAGGAGGAAAGGGTGTTTGTAGTTAAAGGATAGAGAGGGGGGCTACAAATTAGATGACCTATTGCCCATCTCCCCTGGCAGAGTAACATCAGTGCAAACATTTTCTGATATAGTATGTTTCATAAATTTCTATTTCAGAAAAAGTTGTTCTTGTCATCCAATGCTATGTTTAATTTAGCTAGGTTATTGTTAACGAGGACAAATTGTGTGCACTGATAAACTAAGCGTTAGATGTGCTACAGCTACATGGTAAAATTCCAGCAACCCGATAATAAGAGATTTTTATTGTCTTGCATTAATCAACCAACTAAAACTTCCCTAGACCTATTTCTTAGCCATTATCTTTTTTTTTACAAAACAGGATTTTCAAATGACTTCAAGAAAGAACAAACCTGCTGCAAATTCGACAGAATATCTGGGGTATACAGGAAATGCTACGAACTCCTGCTTTGTCATGCAGAGAAATAAAATACACTATTCAAATAAATGTAAATATAATGAAAACATGATCAATTTTCAACTAATCTGTTTTTGCATTTTTACTATATATTTGTACTTACCCATATTCTTTAATTTGGCAAGCTTTATGGTGGTAAATGAGTTCAGCAGCTACAAAAACCACTGTTGTCTTTCTAATTGGTATCTCAGTGTAATGTGGCGAGGTATAACAACATGCTGTTAATTTGATGTTCAGGTAATTTAATGTGCAATACAAAAAACTGCTAGTTTGCTGAGTTACGAATTACTTCAAATCATATTCTGGGAGTTGCAGACTCCTGATGTGGGAATATCACACCAGGTTATATGGATAACGCAGACATCAGAAAGCACCTCAAAACATGGCTCTTCAAGCAGTAGCACCCCCCTTGCCCCCCCTCGCCTTGAGACCCTACCGGGTGAGTAGCGCGCTTAACAAATTATTGATTGCTTGACATTACTAATTCCGGGTTGCAGCAATATCACACGCGCATATTACGAATCCCGGGATGCAATATTGCACGGATCCAATGGTTCTCCTGTGAAAGGTAGAATTATTGTTGTGCATCTCTGATTTCTGCATGTAATTGACATTTTATGGACCATTTTCCAAGGACGAATTCCAAGATGTGTCTCACCTGGTGAAATGTGTCTGGCTGCAGTAATACTGCATGAGGTGTTACCACATTACTTGTAATACTGATTTGGGTGTAAAAACTCATTGCTGCCTAAATCGGTACTAGAACTAAACTGAATCAGGATCTTGTTGTAATAAGAAGTGATAGATGGAAATAAGCAAGAGTACTCAGCACAATACAAAATTAAGTTCCATAAATATGCACCTCATGTGGCTTTTTAACAACTACATAGTTTTTCACTTTGTTTGAAGTTTTTAAGAATGTTCCTCACTCCACATGTACAAGTGATACTTTTTTAAACAGACGTTCAGTGTTCACCCTCAGATGGTTAACCAGGAAAGAATCCATAAATTGCAGTCATTTTCGAAGGAATCCACTTCACGCTTTGCGCGTTCACCAAGGGAGCGCACATCGAATTTCCCTTTAGGAGTGTCCGCTAATTCCTGTCTCAGGTGACAGCTGTTTTGACATTTCGTCCTGCCTCATAATTCAATAGAAACACAGATCAAATATAAAAGATTTCCCCGTGTCCCTGTCGCCAGCGAATAAAATTGATCCACGTCAGGGTCCTGCCTTTTAATAACATTAATCCTGTGGGATTTTCGGATAACAGTTATATTATCAGCGTGACCGGTAGCTAAAACCCTCCCTGCATGCAACTGTGAAAAGAGCAGGCACAGTTTGTCTCCTTATCAACTTTTTCTCATGACCCTAAACGTTTGGGCTGACCCACGATTTGCTTTGTCTTCTGTCACTATTTTCCTTCCAGGAAATGTGGCTTCAGATACAAAATCCCATAGGTGTAGAGTAACACACCTGAAACTAAAAAAAAAAAAGTGAAATACTGGTTTTCTTTTACCTTCGCATTTTACTACGGGTTTCCACTCCTATAAAATCGACTTGATACAAGCTATTATTTTCCTCACCAAAATCTCAAGGGGAAAAGTAGGGGTGGGAGGGGATGGAGACGGAGGGGAGGAAATAAAAAAAAAAAAACGTATGTTACTGCCGTCTCCTGCTGCCTCACACTCCTCTTCCCTCCAAGTGGTGTCCCAGCATTCACTGGGACACAAGCACAGGCTCCCCAGCAATCCTGGCACTGCTTACATGCTAATCATAGCATGTAAGCAGTGTCAGGCTTGGTCTGAGTGGCAGTCACTGCCACTCAGACACAAGCCTGGGGTCTGTGAAGTTTCTCCAGCCCAGCTGTCTGTACAGCCCGGTTGGAGAAACCTAAGTGCGCATGTGTGTTCGGCCGGCATGAGACGGGCGGCCAAACACACATGCACACTTAGTGCACTCTCCCCTCCTCCCTACTCCCAGGTGCCATGGGCCAACCCCGCCCCTCCCCTGTACTGCTGGCTGAGCCAGCAGATGAAAAATGAAACAATAGTGGAACTATCACTTAATTTTTCATCTCCTGACTCTTGGCCAGGGGGGCGACGCTCCATCCAGAAACCCTTTCACAGCTTTCCAATTCACATCCCTCTGCATCCTGGCTGTCCTTAGAATGAGATCTGAGCAGAGCTCATATTTCTCTAAACTCAAAAAGATTCTGAAAATCACAGCTCCTCTAAACTGAAATATATTTATAAAAGTAATGTGATTGGTTGATTAATTCTTGGGCCCAATGGCTAGCACACCATTCCCACACTCAAATGAGTTACGAATTGGCAGTCATATGGGTTTCAGGTCTTTCTCCTTAATCATATTTTCAAGCAAAGCTGATGTCCCACATGCTATAATTACATGCACTACCTGTCAATGTATGAATGTGGTATGTTGCACTATGGTCTCTATGACAAAAGTGCACAGCCCATTCTGCATCAGCACAGAATGGGGTCATGCACCCAGTAAACAGTGAAATTGTGAAGCACGGGTGATCACCCTGCGCACTGTAGACATCACAGCATAGATACATAGATCATGGATCCCCAACATACCTATAGTAAGTATGTTGGGGATCCTTGATCTGTGCGTATTACGTCACCTCATGGCTGCCACAGAAATGTGTTAAATGTGAGATTCACATGTTTTATTTTTTTATTAACAGACGTCTCAAATGGGTTTTACAACCTAAGCCATTTTTCCTAACCAGATGTGATTTTGTGCGTTCAAAAACATTTAGGTAACAATTACTGCATAATAAATTATAATTGCTATCATTCCCCAGCCGTTCAACGCAGCTACAAGCAGAAGGAAAAAGCAATTAAGCTAAATTGTAAATTATAGTCTCACTGTCCCTAGCTTTCGAATGAAATTTTCATATTTTAAAGGAAAACAAACATTTACTTTATCACTACAACAAAAAGGTATGCCATTCATGTCTGCTCACATTATCTAGAATTGATGTGAAAAATTGCTATTCACGAGTGTAATTTAAAAGTGTACATCGCCAATATGTTTAATATGTTTGTATTAAGTTTTTTAAAGCTGCATGTTTTTCTCGAAAGCAAATTTCAGAGGCAAAAGTACACATTTCTTTTGGTCTACTACATATTTCCTGCTTGTAACTATGAATGTATTCCATAATCTGCTGCTCCTTCATTAGAGCGGAGGAGCATCGCCCCACAAATGCCCGCTGACACTGCCTATAGATGAAAAATAAAATGGTAATAAAGTTAATTCATTACCATTTTATTTCTCATCACCTGTCCCGAACCGAGTGTCAGGATGGGGCTGGGCTAGCTGAGTGCCACTTTAGCAACACCAAAGGATGATGAAACTTTTTAATCACTTTTTAATCACTCACCCCCAGTCACAGATCTGGGTTTAATCCATTGTTCTTTTGCTCTTCATGCCACCCCAGTTTGGACCAAGCCATATGCAAATCAGTCTTGACCCTGTTCCACTTGGGAACAGCCCAGCCCGAACTGCCAGGCCAGGTCCTCCCCGGGCCGGAAACAAGCATCATGGGACCGGTTTCATGGTATCACCCTTCATCAGTCAGGCTAGCTTGAATCCAGTGGCACAGTGAGCAAGGGGCCCACGTCTGGGCATACCCTTCCCACTGAGGGCAACTTTAGCAACACAAAAGGATGATGAACAGAGTATTGAAACTTTTCAATCACTGACCCCCAGTCACAGATCTGGGTTTAATCCATTGTTCTTTTGCTCACCATGTCAACCCAGTTTTGGGGTGAGTGCCAGAAGCAGGGAGGAGTGGTGGGCTGCCTTACACTTGTTTAAAGTGCATATGTCTCTTTGGCTGGTTGTCTTGCAATGGCCAGCCAGACATGCACACTTTAAACCTCTCAATCCAGCTGTCTTAGCTGGATGGAGAGCAATCATAGGCCTTGAGTGTCTCCAGTGCCCGTGGGAGAACCGAGAGAGGCCCCTCCCTCCAATTCTGGCGCTTCTTTCATGCTGGTTAACAGCATGAGAACAGCAGCAGGTATGGTTAAGGGAGTTGGATGGGGCCTGCGATGGAGTCTGAAGCAAAGAAAGAAACCGGAGCGAGGAGGACCGGTCCATCAGCAACTTGAAAGTAAGGTAAGTTATTTTTTATTTTATGCCCCTCCTCCTTTCATGTAGTTCACATGCGTACATGCACTCACCCCCACCCGTTTGCCCACCACTCCACCCTCAGTAGTTGCCAGCCACCCCTGTCATCAAGGTAAACAATGCTTACATTTCTGCTTGGTGTTCTCATATAACAATGAATATGGATCCTGAGTTGGTCACTGACATTCCATAGTACTGTGTCTCACATGCTGCAGATGGCTATAAAGGTTGTCAAATGCCCTTGGCCTAGTCTATAGGCTGGAGCCACATGCATGGTCGTGTCATGAGATAGAGGGCATTTAATGATCCATACAGTCCAAAGACCTAATAGCATCATTCATCTAATAGTGGCAGAATATTCTAATGTAGAAAGGACAAAAGAGAAAGAGAAACAAGGGAATTTGGGGCATGAATGTCCATACTAGCCATTATA
Source organism: Pleurodeles waltl (assembly GCF_031143425.1). NCBI lineage: Eukaryota > Metazoa > Chordata > Amphibia > Caudata > Salamandridae > Pleurodeles > Pleurodeles waltl. The sequence goes on along the minus strand of NC_090441.1, from coordinate 109,442,800 downwards.
TACTTTCCACTGTCATTAAAAGAGTTTGCAACATAGCAATTTTCTAAGACTGTCTTACGAAGCTGAGCGGCGAACCCGAGTCGACCAGCCAACTATTGAATCCTTTTTTCACATTATGACTGATTGCACACACAGCCCTTTGTACAGAAGGGCTAGGCATACAAGACCTACCTCTTATTATATTTGCTCTACACATATTACTTTGTGTAGAAGGGCTAAGCATAGAAGACCTATGTCTTATTAGATTTGTTCTACACATTTTAATCTGCAACCAAATGTCTAATTATAAAGGGCATCTGTTCACATGTCCCAATCCAACAAACGTTTAAGCATGTTGGATGATTGTGCACGTATTTCCTGTAATCCTAAAGTTTAAATTGAAACTAGCAAGTGGAAACACAGACCACTGTTAATCATATCTCATTGTGCAGGTTTAAATCCTCTGTAGTTCCAATCTTACAGTAGGCAGTGTCTACCTCACTGCTATATCTCTATCATTGACTGGTCAATAAGGCATGCCCTGGGGGCACTATAGGGCTCGAAACAAGATGCTTGGAAACCTCTAGGGACCACATCCAAAAACCTGTCTTACTAAAATACCAAATCTAGACTGGTCAGCACTAAATTTGCCTCCTACCAGATAAAAGAATTTTAACAAGTCTTCATACTTGGGAAATGATAGATTGAGAGCCATGAATCCAGAGGAGGAAGAGCTGCCCACGCTTGTGGTTTATACTGGCAGAGCAGTTACCAGAAGGCCATCAGTTACCCGGCCCAGTCGGGTGGCAAAGCTGGAGCCAGCCAACACACACCTTAGTGATGGGTTGGGTGATGCACAGGACCACCAGCAGGACCAATATCTGGTTGGAGAGAATGCAACCCAACAAAAAGAAGCAGGTGTGCACACTCACAAGGGTACACTTTGAAGACAAGTTGAGGCTGGCACAAGCAGTGCAAGTTGATGAAATGTTTGGGGTTCAGATAAAGGAAGGAATGTAGGAGGGGGTAAATGAAAGTACTAACCAAATAGTTCCCACCAGCTAGCTATTGTAGACTGTATCATAAAGTCCTACACTAAACACAGATCATACACTAAACACAGATCGACACTGCTTCAATTAGATTAATACATCTGAACATCGGAAATAAAGACAAAAACATGAGTGCCGACATCTCCATGTGCAGTCAGTTGTGAAAACCAGTAGCTGTGCTTTATTGCACATTAAGGAGAAATACAGCTGTAAGGCCACTGCAGAGATTGTCATATTGATGTGTTACACCTTGAGGCCATTTTCAAAAGAGGAGCAGTGCAAGAGAAGGTGAACAGCCGAAAGTTGTAGGGCCTGAATCACAAACTTCAGTATTGAGTAAAATTGACATTGTTGAGCATGTTTTCGGTATTCACAAACTGCACTTTTGTAGTAAGTTGCACTTTTGTTTTAGTAATTCCACCACTACACATGGCCAACTAATGGTACTGAAGTCCCCTTGCATAGAAAATAATGGAGTAGGGACTTAAGATAAAACCCCACAGCAAATAAAGGTACATTACATTAAATTATTTAAAATAGTTAAAATATAAGTAAACATAAATTACTGCTAATAATATATAACAATTGTGCATATTCATCATTTAAACTGTTTAGTAAATAAATATTTTATAAATAAAAAAAACTGACTATTTAGTTAAATAATAAATATCAACTATATATTTTAACATTAATTATCTTGTTTCATTATAATTCATTATACCATTAATCACAGTTAACATTAATTTATATTTGTAACTATTTTAAATAATTTACTTTACCATTAATTCTAAACAGGTAATATTTGAACTCCATACTTTCACTATTTTCTATGGAAGAGTATTGCATTGATAGTAGTTGGCCATGTGTTGTGCTGGACTGCCTACAAAGTGTACATTTCTCAAAAAGTGCAGTTTGTTTATACAAAAAGTTGTAGACTTCCTCAAAAATGTAATCTTCCTCTACAGTGTAAGTTACTTCTGTGAGTCAGGCATGTAGAGTCTCTAAAGTGACATATTCGAGACAAAACCTGTAATGTGGCACTTGGTTTGAGAACTTATTGCGGGTGCGATACAGGTAGTAATGCGACATGGAGAAAACAGACAACAAACATCCAAGTATAACATTATAAGCTAAAAAGTCAACAAAGGCACCAGAGCGAACTGCCGACATGGATAGTGCCTTGGGAGCTGATCAATGTGAGCACACATGGTCACTTTAAGATATCAAAGGCTTAATAACTGAAAGGCTAGTATATCAATAGATGGCAAAATCAACAACCTTAGATGCTGGATGGCCTAAACGAAAGCCACCCAAATCAAAAATTGGAACAGAGTTCCATTAACTATGACCTTGTACGTGGTGCTCTTGAAAATTGTAATTTTACCAAAATACTTACACAAAATATGAGTATTGCTAAACTGTAGGTTTTTTTTATCAACTGGGCTCTCGTATGATTAAGCTAGCATGCTCAGGTAAGCACCCCACAATGTACTTGTACTAAGGCAAATTGATATCTAACATATTTGTGACCAAAGGCCACCAAACTCTAAAACGGGTCCAAAGTCAAAGACAGCTGAACATCCTGGGTGATTTATATGCAAATAAAGCATATATAACATTACAAGAATACACATATAAAAAAACATATTCTCCAACTGATTATTTAATATGCCACAAATTATACCATACAATATTTGGATAACAATACAACATCACCACGGGAACCTTTAGAGTGGAAAATATTATCTATATTGATGTCAGATCTGTTCCTGAGAAAATTACTTAACACTATGGGGGTCATTCTGACCCCGGCCGGCGGCGGAAGCCGCCGGCCTGGCTGGAACCGCCAGAATACCGCTGCGCGGTCAAAAGACTGCCGCGGGTATTCTGGGTTTCCCGCTGGGCTGGCGGGCGACCGCCAGAAGGCCGCCCGCCAGCCCAGCGGGAAACACCCTTCCATGAGGATGCCGGCTCCAAATGGAGCCGGCGGAGTGGAAGGGGTGCGACGGGTGCAGTTGCACCCGTCAGTGTCTGCATGGCAGACACTGAAAATCTTTGTGGGGCCCTGTTACGGGGGCCCCTGCAGTGCCCATGCCATTGGCATGGGCACTGCAGGGGCCCCACGACACCCCATACCGCCATTCTGTTCCTGGAAGCCAAAACCGCCAGGAACAGGATGGCGGTATGGGGGTCGGAATCCCCATGGCGGCGCAGCAAGCTGCGCCTCCATGGAGGATTCCCCAGGGCAGCGGGAAACCGGCGGTACACTGCCGGTTTTCCGTTTCTGACCGCGGCTGTACCGCCGCAGTCAGAATGCCCATGGGAGCACCGCCAGCCTGTTGGCGGTGCTCCCGTGGTCGTTGGCCCTGGCGGATTTTACCGCCAGGGTCAGAATGACCCCCTATGTGTATACAACAATGCAGCACTAACCAACTGTAGGTTTTGTTAGCAGGGAATTCTTCTCCAAAGACTCATGCAAAAAATAAGAGACAAACTTCCATAGTGATAGGATGTACTGGTCAGAGAATCTTGTTGCAATAAATAAAATGATGGACTATAACAAAGCCTTGTCCCTACTGATCACTCTATAAAGCTATGTGAAGGATATTCCTAAGGAAAATATTATGTTTATCTTTGTGTGGCTGTTTGCAATTCTGTTCATTTATTTGACATATACTGGTGATTCTAGAGCAAGAGTGTCAAACAAAGGTCTGGGAGGGCTGAGCCATACTAGATCTTCAGGACAATCAGTGACTATGTAAGTCATTTGTAGTTTGGTATCATTAAAATCAATTACCATCGTATGACTTTCTATAAGGAAAGTTCCATATGTGAGAATGACTGGCTACAGAGTTTTTGAGTACTCTTTAGATGGGTCGACAGTTTACTTAGGCCATTAAGAAAGGCATCAAAGAAGGAGGCTGGGGAGATGGGTTTTCTGGGGTGGCCAAATGCATATTATTAGTTTTCTGGTTAACGACCAGTTTATCTGATGATACTGATTAGGAAAAATATGGTAAATTTGAAGCAGATTTCTTAGCATTTCAAATTTGATGGTTGTAAGGATATGTTAACCGTGGTTTGTAGTTGATGGTTAGGGGATGATAAAAGTCTTTTATAGGTGTTAACACATGATCACAAGAACTTCTTTTACAGAGATTTTGCTAGCAAGTGAAATTGTAGATTGTCAGATGATCCCAGGCATTCACTGTAACTTACAGGATGCATGCAAATTACAACTCTCATTAAACTATACATTTTTTAACATGTAATTTGAATTACTTTCCTCATCCCATCCATTCAAAAGGCATAACAATGTTTGTGGTTAAATCAAAACATAATCAATATTCAGTAAAACCAGGATTTGTATTCTGTGCACACAGCAGAGGATGGTGAATCCCAAACAGTGCATAGTGTTCCCCATTCCTCAAGGAGCATTTCTATAAGGAACCCTTTTAGGGGGGTCATGAAGCAAACAGGAGCTACTGGACCCAACCGTTGGCCAGGGCCTCGACTACTAAGGGTTCAGAGCAAATGGGCCACGTACCCCTTCAGCACCCGACACTCAGTGGTGGCATGGGTCAAGTAGGCCAAGGCTTCTCAAGATGGAGGTTGGTGTAAGTTGAGCACAAACTCACAACTCAAAGTGCGACCAGCAACCCCATCAAATACTTGCTTTTATGTACAAAGGAGTATTCATCTACTAACACAAGATACAAGCAATATACGCAGTCTTCTTCAAGCAGGCCTGCTACGGCTACTCAGGTCAGCTCCTGCCTCGTTTTTCCCATCTGTGGTCATGGTTATTTCCCATCCACACATGGCAACATCCAAGCTGGGTTCTCCTAATGAGATCACGTCTTATAAGTTCATCAAGGGCTCTTAGAAAAAGTCCACTTGTTCCCACACTTGGGTGACTCAGTCAGAGAAACTTTTCAGAGGGGCACATAAGTCGATTTTAGTCTTACCAGCATTTTCTGGGATGGCAGTCCCTGAGCTCCAAGGTGAGCGCTCCCAGTCCTGCAGTGAGCAGAACTCTAGAATCTGCTGCAGCAAATGTCCATGGTGCTCCTCGAATCCAGCACTAAGACTTCTTCAACATTCTGGGGTTGGTTTTGGGTGCTCCAGGACTCAATGTCGAAACATGGTTGTCTGTACACATAGGCCCTCATTCTGACCTTGGCGGGCGGCGGAGGCCGCCCGCCAAAGTCCCGCCGTCAGGTTACCGTTCCGCGGTCGAAAGACCGCGGCGGTAATTCTGACTTTCCCGCTGGGTTGGCGGGCGGTCTCCTTCAGACCGCCAGCCAGCCCAGCGGGAAAGAGGCTTCCACGATGAAGCCGGCTCGGAATCGAGCCGGCGGAGTGGAAGCTGTGCGACGGGTGCAGTTGCACCCGTCGCGTATTTCACTGTCTGCGCAGCAGACAGTGAAATACATGTAGGGGCCCTCTTACGGGGGCCCCTGCAATGCCCATGCCAGTGGCATGGGCACTGCAGGGGCCCCCAGGGGCCCCGCGACCCCCCCTACCGCCATCCGGATCTCGGCGGTCCGACCGCCGGGATCTGGATGGCGGTAGGGGGGGTCAGAATCCCCGCGGCGGTGCAGCAAGCTGCGCCGCCGCGGAGGATTCAATGGGGCCGCGGTACACTGGCGGGACCCCGCCAGTGGTGCCGGTCCGACCGCGGCTTTACCGCCGCGGTCGGAATCCCCATTGAAGCACCGCCGGCTTGTCGGCGGTGCTCCCGCGGTCCTCCGCCCTGGCGGTCAAAGACCGCCAGGGTCAGAATGAGGGCCATAGACATTCCTGATCTGGGCCGAATTTTTCTGGACGACATTTTGAAAATGACAGATGTGTTGCACTGATGATGTAATATTTCAGGAACCATGAGACCTATATACTTCATTTTGGTGTCAAAACAATGTCTACCCTGGCTAAATTACTTCTCTAGTGACACAAAAACACAAATCAAAAATGAAAATGTCTTGACAACAATTTTTTTATGAAGGTATATCAGGGAGCTATGACTAATGTTGCAGATAAGGAAAATTATTAAGATTCCCAACTTTGTTACTGCAATAACTGCTCTTATAGGCTCTTGCTTCAGTTTCTGTGATGCTGTTTATCTGTGCAATAAACACTATTTTCTCAGCTGAATGCAGGTAATTCAGGGTCTGGCAACACATCTCACTACATCTACTCTTTGCTTCCGTAAATCCTCACCTGTTCTGAAATATCTTCAATGGATATCCATCCATTCCAGAGCCTCTTTCAAGACCTTATGCAGAGCATCTAATGTTATCTATGTGGCCTCCTCTAAATGTGTCCCCAATCGACTGGCTGATCACTCTCCCTCTAGTGTCTGAAGAGTTCCCCACTCCTAAAGGCTAGAACAGGAGGTTGTGCCTTCTTCACTCTGGTTCCCTAACTGTGAATTTCCTTATTGTTTGAAATTAGGGACATTTCTGTGCAGCTCCAGTTTAGGAAACCACGCAAACCTCATCTGCTTAGTCAAGCTAATGGACTTTTCCATTTCCTCTGGCATTTATGCAGGATCTATGCAATGTCACGATAACCTCTGGGTGGTAAGCACGATATAACCTAAACAATATTCCACATTCATCATGAAATCTTTTCACTCTCCAAGTCGCAATCATATGGCCAACACTGCTTCCAAGAATTCTAGTCAAGGCCTTCACCTAATGAATAATAACAAAATCTTTGAATTGCTGAGCATGCAACAGTGTGTTGTGATACTTCAGATTTTTTTTTTCTATTCCTGAAGCCTGCTGATAATCAGTAACTGACTATAGGGGGGCTGGTTAAAGACTGGTGTCACAGTGCTGGCATATTCAACAGTCATCAGCATATTTTACCTTAATCCCTATTTTGGCAATCTTGACCGAAGCTGCTTTTAATTAATTTAATTGATTTAATTACCTCATGCGTTTTTTAAAATAATTCAAATAATTCCTTTCAGTCTCATAAATTCACTTTCTCTGAAGACAAGATAAGACAATATTCTCACCTGTCCCTGTCCTTTGGAGAGATTTGTTTGGTTGAATGTCTAGTGTTGGATAATAGGAGCTGTTAGCAGTATGTTAGATTGCAGCCTCATGACTTTGTGCCAATTTGCCCCAGTTGTGGGTGTGGGATCAATTTTCATAAAGAGCTGCAAAGCTACCCTTGTCATTATAACGTTTAACAATAACGGGACATTGTCTTCTGGACTTTAAATGCATGGATTGCAGAGCTATCACTTCTCTTATAGTGAAATGGACACAAAACAGCAGACATCCTTTGTAGAAGATTAGCAAAAATTTGAAAGGAATAGAGAATTCCCTCTTGAAACATGAATGCTAAATAGAGACGGAAAGGGAGACAATGAAATGGCCTGTATTTCAACTGCAGCCGTGGCGGACTCCTGCTGCTTTAAAACATTGCATAATTCTGATTAAGTCAATGTGATGAACTTCAGATTTTAGATTGCCCTTGAGCATAATATCTATCTGATTTTTAATTTCACTACCCACTTATTTCTTTGCAGAGCACACAACTCGGAATCCCTCTGGAGCAGCCCACCTCTGGCTCTGCATCAATATGTTTAGCAATGAATTCATTTCTGCAGGGAGCCCAGTAAATCTGAACTTTCCAAAATCATTTGCCCCCCATTACCAGTAAGCACTGCACTTAAATAGGTTGTAACTCTAGCTAATAGGCTCCATAATCATTGCTGAATCGAACTAAGAGGTCTCGGCACCAGCTGCCATTATTCATCTGTATTCCCAATCAGCCAGGCTGCAGGGAAGGCAAGTACTCATTCACACTGCTGGAAGCCGAGCCCGGTTCAGTCTGACCGGAATATAAAGAGATGGACGAGGGATCCCAAGGTCAGGCGCCCTGTGCAGGCAATTACACAGCAAAGGTCGTGAAATTAAGTGAAAGCCCGGCAGAATCCCTCAGTGGCAGTGGTGCTTGCGGACGTCTAGGCAGGGTGTTACTCCCTCATCCAAAATAATGATCTAGTTATCAAGAAAAAAGTAATTGTTGTCGGTGTTGTTGTTGTTACATATGCATTGTTGTTATTGAATTGCTAACGAGTTTAATAATATTGCTGTAAACAAAAGGCTTCTCGCAATTTCTCTTTTTTCAGCAAAACTTTAAGTAAACGAATAAAAATAAAAAACACATACAAATCACTCGGCGTACCCTGATCTATCTATCCTCAAAAGATATCAGATCAGGGTTAGAGAGAACAGGAAGGCCAGGGTGGAGGGGGGACAAGAAAATAGGGCAGTGTCGAGGGTGAGATCAAAAGTGAAAGAAACAAGCATTTGCAAAGGGTGTTTGCTCGAGTTAGAGCTGTTAGCGTTGTAAATTCCTAACTGGACTTTTCTTGCCACATAAATAAAAAATGAAAAGTAAAACAGTGGACATTAGCGAGCCGATTCAAAGCTCCACTGCCGCCATGAGCATGACAGAAGGAGAGACTAAAAAGGAAAAAGAAGTTCGTTCTCAGTCAAACTTGTCCGCAAAAGTGCAATTATTCATGTAACAGGGTCGATGGCCAAGGCAGTAACAAAACTGCCCCAATGAGGGACAAACGTAAAGCATTTACCAATGATAACAAAGGATTTTTGAAAGGCAAGCCCATGAGCGAGAGATAGTGATGTGCATGCGGTGGGCGTGGTTAAAAGCCCCCAAATAGACTAAAACAGGCCAGAGCGCTTGCGTGCCCGTCCTAAAAAATAACTTTTATTGTTGCTTTAATGTTTATTGGTTAAATAAAGGGGTAAAACGAGATTTGGTCAGAGTGGTTCGAGCTTTTCGGAACTAAGTTTATTCTGTTCTTTGATTCTTTCTAATTAGATAGGGATCCTGTTGACCATTTATTTTGTCCAGGCATTGTTCACATCTTCTCCTAGGACACTCACTAGAATGGCCAAGGTAAGTGTAAATAAAAATAATAATAAAAAACATCCTCTTTGGTTTCACTTCTAGACAATCTTCTTTTACTTTCTTTTTACGCCACCACTGCACACCACCAACTCATCAGAAACACCAAAAAGAAGGCTATACAAGACAGAGTCTCCTCACATGCACGCAACAGCAAGGAACTCTTCAGCATCATCAAGGAGTTCGCCCAACTCAACAGTGAAACAACGGACATCCCACCCTCACAGGACCTCTGCCACAGACTCAACACTTACTTCCACCACAAAATCAAGACCATCTATGACAGCTTCAACGAGAATAACCTACACGCAGAACCCCCTCCACTGAATCCCGACACCAACAAACCAACGATCACCAACTAGAACCCCCTCACCACAGAAGATACACTGAAGACAATGAGGTCCATACACTCCGGGGCCCCCACGGACCCATGCCCTCACCACTTCTTCAACAGAGCCGCTAACACCATCGCCCCCAAACTCTGCCTAACCATCAACCACTACCTAGCTGTGGCCTCCTTTCCTAACGACTGGAAAAACGCCGAGATCAACCCCCTCCTCAATAAACCCTTGGCAGATCCCACCGACCTCAAGATTTTTAGGCTCATCTCCCTGTTCCCATTTCCAGCAAAAGTCATCAAGAAAGCCATCAACAGCCAACTTGCCACCTTTAACGAAGACCACAACATCCTCAACACCTCCCAGTCCTGATTCAGAAAAAAACATAGCACCGAAACAGCCCTCCTGGCCGCAACAGACGAAATCGGCTTTCTGCTGGACAAGGGAGAGACGGTGGCACTCATCCTGCTGGACCTCTCGGCGGCCTTCGACACGGTCTCCCACCACACCCTGATGCGCAGACTTCACGAAGCCAGCATCAGAGACCAGGCCGTTGACTGGATCCAATCCTTCCTCTCAGGTAGAACTCAACAAGTGAGACTCGCCCCTTTCCTCTCGGACCCCACACCCACCACCTGTGGAGTTCCCCAGGGATCCTCTCTCAGCCCCACGCTGTTTAATGTCTGCATGGCACCTCTGGCCACCATTGTCAGTAGCTACGGAATCAACATTGTCTCCTACGCTGACGACACCCAACTCATCCTCTCCCTATCCAACGAACTCAACACAGCTAGACACAACTTCTGCAAAGGCATGGGAGTAGTCACCAACTGGGTTAAAAACAGCTGCCTTCAACTCAACGTGAGCAAGACAGAATTACTCATCATGGGCCCTCAACCTGATGCGTGGGACGACTCCTGGTGGCCACCCAACCTCGGAAACCCGCCCACCCCACGAACCAAGCCCGCAACCTCAGGATCATCCTGGACTCCAAACTCAACATGGACCGCCAGACCAACTCAGTCACTTACACCTGCTTCCTCACCCTCCGCCTCCTATGAAAGACCTTCAAATGGATCCCCCTTGAACACAGAAAGACCGTCACACATGCCCTCATTACCAGCAGACTGAACTATGGTAATGCACTCTATGCCGTGATCAACAAGCAACTCACTCGCAAACTACAGAACATCCAGAACGCCACCGCCAGACTTGTCCTAGACCTGCTCGGACACTGCCACATCTCTCAACACCTGCGCATACTACACTGGCTCCCCATTGAAAAAAGAATCACCTTCAACATCCTCACCCTTGCACACAGAGCCCTCCACAACACCGGACCAGCCTACCTGAACAGGTCGACTCAACATCCACATACCCCACAGGTTCCTACGCTCAGCCCAGCTCTCTTTCGCCGAAGTACCTCACATCAGGAAAACAAGAACAGGGGGACTCTCCTTCTCCCACCTCGCAGCCACCGCCTGGAACACCCTTCTGCTTCACATCAGACAGACCACCCCCCTCCTCAACTTCACGAAGGAGCTGAAGACATGGCTTTTTGAAGAACCACCTCACTGCTGATGCTACACGCACCCCCCCAGCGCCTTGAGCCCCTCCCGTGTGAGTAGTTGTGCTATATAAATCCTGACTGATTGATTGATAGTGTTCTTTCTCTGCTCCCTTACATTTTGGGGGCAGCAAAGTATTACTGGGAAGCAAAGAATTGTCTCTCCAAGCTTTTACTCCCTTTATCAATTTATCATTTCGTATTTACTTTCAGTTTCCTTTGTTAAGTTCGCCTTCTCTTCTCGTTTCCTTCTTAACTCCCCCCCCTCCTTTCCTTCTCAGCAGATAAGTTTAGTACCCGGATTTACAGCCCTTCTCATTATGCTGTTCCTCTCAGTTAAGTTAGGGCAGGAGTGGGGCACTTTGAGGTGGGGCTGGGCCTCTTTCCTCATGCTTATCTCGGTGGTAATTATGGGACTCTAAAGGCTCCTCTGTCCTCATGCTCTCACAGTTGAGTATTGTTTGGTACTGTCTGGGAGATCCTCTGGTGCATGGCTCTGTGGGTTTACTGCTGCTGAGTGATTGGTGAATGACATCATTCCACTAATAATTGTGTCACCCTGGAAGGACTTTCATTGGATGCCGGAAGACAAAAAGTGATTTGCTGAGGTCCAGATTCTCATTGCGTAAAGTAATGGTGGTTCCATTTCCTCATAAATACCATTCACTTTGAAAGAGTAACATTTTTCCTGGGGGGCATTGTGCTGTGTATTTGACTGAAGACACAGCCATAACTAGTCCTTTCTCTAAAGGCTTTGAGATGCAAAGTCTGACTTTCCTGTATGACTTCCCCTTATGTACTCTGACCAGAGAATCTACAGTGCACTCATCCAAGTATATTAATCAGCCAAACAAAATCATTTTTTTTCTGCTTGACCCTTCACTTAGGGCCAGATATATGAACCATTTTACCAGTAGCAAACGGCCAGTGGGGCTGTATGCGACTGATAAAATATATTTTGCCATGTACAAAAGGCAAAATGCAACTCAGTAACTGTAAATTACTGGTGTGAGCACATGTACTCCATTGGTGATTTGATAATATTGATTGTTGTATAATAATGGCTGTGTTAACTGTCTCACTCTTCCCAGTGATGCCATGTGTATACATTTTGTGATTTGTTGTTCTTGTATCTAGACCTCTCCTGAAAACTGTCTAACTCGCACTGTGGATACCACCTGTTTTCCAGCCGTAATGTGTTACTACTTCTGGCTGATAACTGTGAACAACTTTACTTTGGCAATTGATCTTGATTGCATTTTTAACTTACTATTAGCTAGCTCTGGATGTTTCCCTTGAGGTATCTCACACCTCAACTTCATACCTCCCAACATACCTTGAAATTGTTTGTTCCTTGGTTCCAGGTTTCCTGTGAACTGCTGCTGGTACTGCTTGCCTATAGTGATCTAACTAGTTGAGCTCTATAGTCTCATCTCATTAGTACCTCCTTTGTTAACTTTCATTAAGTTGATGCCTAATTAGTGATCACAGTTTTCCCTTGTGTGTCAGTTATACACAGGCTGCCCTAAAACCTGTCACTTGGTCTCCATCTTCAACTGGTTCAAGGAGTAACACCTGGGCAGTGTGCTTCACTCACTTCTATCCAAGATCTTTCTCATGTCTTTATTTTAAGATTATTACTGTAGGAAAATGTTTCTCAATCATGCTTGCACCACCACTCAGTATGTGAAACCTCTAAACATTCACCGATACATCAGACAATGTATCCACTAAGGTCGGCTACCCCAGATACCACATTCTCCTCTCATCAAAACATTGGGAAAATAAAACTTAACCCTGCCAATTCATCTAGACTAACCTGTGGCTGTGCTTCTGCTGGAATTTTCCTTAATGAAACAGTGAGTATTCACCATCACCCTGCTGATTTCAAATACCCTTCATTTACAGCTACCGTCCAACTCCAACGATCATGCCACCTGGGCCTCAAGTAGTAGACCAAAGAGGTGTCTGCACTCAAATCAAATAATTGCATTTTAGAATCCACATGCAAGCATATCACTCACCCATTTGACAACGGAGGTACTACATCAATCAGAAATATCAAAATGCAGTACTACACTAAGCATATTTCAGACACTGGGTGATAGTCAAAGAAACCTTTATAACCCTTTTCTGGATTCCTGGTGCTGGACACATGTCAATTTACCTTCTTTTTATTAGTTTGTGAACATAGTGGTTAAATACTTTAGTTATGAGAGTTATGGATTTTTAGTTTGAATACGCCAAAAAAATTATCACATAGGAAAATGCTTAGTGCTGCTTCTGGACTTACTTAGCCTCCTTTCTCCACCTTTTTAACTACTTCTCTGCTACTTTCTGATATAGAAATTCATGCTACGACCTTGGACTAGACCTCAACTTTCTTCTCAGACCACCTCCAATTCATTGATCTTTTAGTAAAACCTTTCAGCATCTGCCTAAAGCCAAGTCCAGACTCATCAAATATGTTGGATAACTCTTAATATTACACAAATGGTAAAAAGATGTTTGACATTAGAACCACACTCAGATGCTGCTTGATGTCACTCAGATAATGCTTTTCAACATGACCTAATACTAAAAATGCAAAACAGAAATATTGACCTGCGGCTCTCCGTCACATATGATTCATACGACTTTGTGCTCTGATACCATAATATTGTAACTAAAATATCCCTTGACAGAAATAATGCATCCTAAAGATCTTTTACAAACATATTACCCAGTTGGAGTTAATAGAAAATCAATAGCCAATAGCTCAATATTTTTCTCAACAATATTAAGGACACAATATTGATGTCAGACGATAATTTTGCTAATGACACTGTGTTACACAACCAGCTTTGTGGCCCACAGAGCTGGAAACTCAGCCTATACCAATGCCTTCTGTGAAAGGCCTGGACATTAAACTCACTCTTGGACCTCCAGAGAACGTGGTTGCCATGACTCTATTTCATTTCCATTCTAGGATTCCACACAAGGTTCAGATGGCCATCTCTATTGCGATTTCCGGTCTGTGGTATGCCAATGCCCTGTGAGTCACAACACTGGTATACATTCTTTATAAACTCCAGCACATACAGAATATTATGCCATGTCTGTCCATATATCTTAAGCCATATGATCACAATATGGTGTGCTCTGTGCTCTAGCTTTTTGCACAAATAAGAGGTTCCAGCAAATTAGTTTGCTTTGCCCATATCACCCTACAAGGAATTCTTCCAGAGGACAATATGCAGTGTCCATTCATGCATAATCAATTGGAACTTGCTCAATTATCATTCTGATATCAGCAATATGGAATTGCCTCTCTGGAACCTTTGTGATCACCTGATTGCCTACCACAAAGATCTGAATATTTGTTTTTTGTGATGTACCTGAGGTTACAGAATTGACAAATCACCAATGGAATAAACCAGATTGACAAATAAGCCCTATGCACACCTGTCTACTAAATGGGTCTCCATCAAAATATTATTTCTGTATTGTTAGACACGCTAATTGCTGGATATTCCATGACAAGCAAATCTCTCCGACCCTATACTTATACATAGCCTCTCATCATCAATTGTATGTTAACATTCACCCAACTCGAATACTTGGTCCAGCTATTCATATACTTAGCTTCACATACTGATCTCTCCAGCATGATCACAGCATATTTATGTATCACTTGACAACTGCCTTGGGGAGTCTCCGTGCCTGTAGCTGCACTACAACATTTGTTCAGATGCCACTTTTGTGCTATGCTGCTGCACTGAAATGGTTAATCCTTTACATGATCTCTACTTTTGCCTCAGATAATGCCAACCAACACCTTTTTCATTCATACATGCACATGCATGCCACAAAGGGTGACCTAATAACCTACGGGGCAACACTAGGTATAGCATTATCCTACTCAATTGATAAAGACAAGAGGTAACAGTACTGCAGAGCCTCGCTAAAGGCAGCAATGTTCTACACAAATTTAAAATACAACATATTACGCACAGTGCATTGGGCACACAAAGTTGTTCAGTTTCAATCTGCACTGCATTTTGAGTAGCAGCATGCTGTCATGCAACAGAAGTCTTGTAGATTGAGCAACATGGCAGGGTCAGGTCCACATCCTCCACTGCCACATTTTCAGAGTAGAGTTCTCTCACTTCCTTGGTAGTGTTGATTATACAAATGAGTGAATCTCCACTTCCCTGGTGAATTTGTACAAGAGAAGCTGGTTTGCTATGTCAGGGTGGATTATGGACTATTTTTTTGTGGCCTAGACTTTGAACCCTTCTATTTAGGAGAAAATGTGGTCACACAAATCTATATCAGCTCCCTGGAAACCCCTCTCCTCCCATACAAAACCGGGGCCACACCTCTGAGGTCTGCATTCAGGCAGAACTCCAAATATGTTAGGGGGCTGATTAACCCAAAAAGAGAGGTGCAATTTTAAACTGTAACCACTCTATTATTATTGTTTAATAGGAATACACGCATAGTTATAAAAACCATTGATACAAAAAGGAACTTTTAAAAAATGCAAAAATGCATGTAAAAGCAATGCATGGGACCCCATGAGTCATCAAAAGAATTAGTAAAAAGCAAGACTGTGCACACTAAAAAGGTTTTTAGGTTAGAAGTACCAGAAAAGGTATTTGGGTAATAATACATGTGGGGGCGAAGCCTATGAGGCTACTTGTACAGAGGTGAGGTTGTAAAGTCTAGCCACTGGGAGTATAGTGCTGGGCAATGCCATGTGTGACGGAGGGTCAGAGACCAGACTGGAAGGGTGGTGGCCTTGCTGTCAAATTTTCTGAGAGAACTCTTGAACTCTACAGTTTAGTTCTTTAGCCGTTTTTCTGCACAAGCCCGGAATTTAGCAAAGCGCACAGTTAGCTTGAGATGGGTGGCTAGCAGGACCTCAATCACTGCTCTTCTGTATGTTCTGATTCCTCTTAATGGGAAAATTGATTTGAGTCAGTATCTGCGCTCTGTCAGCAAGGCAGCACAAGCACATGCTATGTGTTTAATTGATTCCCAGGGAAAGTTGCATAGCTGGCATTTGGTCCTGCCATCCGGGTTCCACCATCTTGGGGCCAGGTCAAGGGTTGGTAGGTCTCCAAGCCGATGTCTGATTATCTGCCATTTCACTGTTGCAGGGAGGCTAGTTACCAGGTAGGGTTGAAAATGCAGGGTCTTGTGGCTATTTATCACCAAGTAAGTATGTGATTGTTTTGCCAGCGTGCTCTTGTCCATGGTTACCTATGGCTTTAAAGGCTAGGGGATGCGTTGCCTCATTCCATACTTCACCCAGTTGTAGATAGATTTACAATTGCCTGATCCAGGTATGCTCCGCTTGCAAAGGATGCTGCTTGGGCCTCCATTTCTTTCCATAGGAGTTGATTTAATGTGTCCAGATGCACACTCGGAAGTCTGTGGAAGAATTTTACAAATGATCCCTGACACATTACTTTTTGGCTAATAAGACCAAACTCCACGGTGTTTTTGGGCTTGGGAGGCCCCAGAAGGTGGTGAGAAGATCTTCTGATATGTTCTTAGGACCATGGTGCCAAGGAGCTCCTCATCCCTATCATTAAGGGCTTCCGATCAGTTTCCAATCGTCGGTATCAACTTTGCCTGGTTACCTCCAAGAGGGGCATTGAGGCAGACCTGGGCAAGTGCTTTGCCAGTTTTCTGAAGGTATGTATGAGGAATCCTGCCCTATTAAGAATATACTTCTTGTGTGGCAGGAAGGATTCTCTGCTATCAATTTGGACACTCAGGTACATGTAGGTGTTGGCTTTGAGGATCCTACTACTGTTCAGAAACCAGTCTTTTTTTATTATGTTGCCTACTATCATTATTTTTGCCTCCTGTAAGTTCACCACTTACTTTTGTGGAGTAGTGGTGTAAAGCATTCAACTGTATCTGTAGGCCTATTTTGGTGCGGCATCAGTAGTGCACCATCTGTGTAAAACAAACTCCCAAGGTGCTTTCCACCTAGTTTGGGAGGATGGGCTGAGAGGTCGGTCTGAGCGATTGCCAGCTATGCCAGCAACATGCTGAAGAGGAGTGGGGAGAGGACACATGCTTGTTTCCAGTCAACTGTAGTTGGGATTTTTCTTGAGGACTTTACTCCCGCAATCTACCTTTATGCGCACCCACATATTAGTGTATAGCTCCTGTATTGCATTGAGAAGGGGTTTTGGGATCCAGAGGGTGGTCAGTTTTGCCCATAGAAGAGCTCTTGTGACCGAATTGAAGGTCGCCTTGAAGTCTACAAAATAAACAAGGGAGTGACTTAGTTTCATCTTTTTGATCATGAGTGTGATGGCCAATAGGTTGGTGGTGGTGCCCATCCCTTTTCTGAATCCAGTATGATGTTATTATCAAATACCCAAGACTCAAGGTCTTCAAGAGGAGACCCCAGTAGTATTTTGCAACATTGTCCAGCAACAAGATTTGCCAGTAATTTCCCAGGATAGAGGGGTCTCCGTCTTTGAAGATCATATGAATGATGGCCCATAGCCACTCTATTAAGCTCCACTAGGCCTTCTCAGAGATGAGGATAATGGAACAGCAGACAGTGAGAAAGGGGTCTGTGCCCCTCTTTTACTTTGAGATGCTATTGAATAGTGCAGGCAAAAGATTAAGCCATTTCAGACAGAACACACCTTGCATATGGACATGGTAGACTTTTCAGGAGTGAACTCTTGTTCATTCTTCTATCTTGACAAAGGGTTTTTTCACCTTCTTTCATTAAAATGGTAAAGGGTGCTTTCAATATACGCTGACCCAAAAATTGACTTTTGGCAAGACGGAGAATCTTTTTAGAAGCACAAAAAAAAGAAAACAATTATGCGCCCCATGATGCATTTTTCCCCAGCCATTCTTATATCTACCTTGCTATCTCAGGAGCTTGTTAGATGTTGAAAACGACTATTCTACTACCTACCTTGAAGCTTGTTTTCAATCAATATGTTATTGGCGGAGAAGGACTGCTTATCATGGCAAAAGGAGAGAAAGCAGAAGAAGATCACATCTGATGACCCACAATTATCAGTATGTGTGAAACGCTGCAGGGAAGGTCGCTTTGAAAGTGTGTGTGCTTTCTAGAGGGTATAACAGCTGGAAGTAAGAGAGTGCAATTTCTCTGTGGTGAAGTTCCCTATGGGGTGCAGTTAATTTCACACTGG
Source organism: Pleurodeles waltl (assembly GCF_031143425.1). Classification (NCBI taxonomy): domain Eukaryota; kingdom Metazoa; phylum Chordata; class Amphibia; order Caudata; family Salamandridae; genus Pleurodeles; species Pleurodeles waltl. Next base: position 109,424,730 of record NC_090441.1, on the reverse strand, counting down.
TGAGCTGTAAAAAGGTACACGTTAATTAAGAAAAGAGTGACAAAGTTGTGCAGTGTCTCCATGAATAGTCTTGCAAGGTGAGACTTTAGTATTTAAACATACGTACCCTTGTGGGTAGGAGTGACAGGGAGGTATAAATAAAATGCAAATAAATAACTCACTACATTTTACAGAATTCCCTCCAAAGTGTGCAATGCAGCGGTAACAGGAAACCTGCCTGCTTTGGCCTGTAATCTCAGAGGAAATATCGTCACACTAGGTTTCAGCATAATGGCAGGTAGTTTAACAGATATTTTGCAAATCTTTTTTGAAAACTCGAGGCTAAAATCTGTTAATAAAATACAAATAATAGCAGCTACAACTTCTAGAAGTAGAACAAACATATTGGAATACTTCTTATTGAATGAACTGTGGTTAGATTAGTTATAGAACATTGGATGGAAATCAAGCCACAAGGGTGGCAAGCAGTATTATAGTTGATAGTAGTTCTTGTATGATGACTTTTGCCCCTCCACCACGATCCACCACCTCACTCAGTCAGTGCCAGAAACTATTTCAAGAGATTTGGAATTTGTTTTGTCTATGTGCGATTGACATTATTGGTAGAATCCAAATAGCATTGTTAACCATTAACATGTTTGTTGACTGTTTCTTATCTCATGTCTTTGTGTTGTGGAGGCAATTGTGGCTAGTATATCATTTGATTTTTACTCAAGTGGCCATCATCTCTTCTATCAATCCAAAAGATTTTGTTACAATTTGGGATATGCACTTTCTTTGCCCATGGTCTTTATGAGCTTCTGACTGAAATGTCTGTAGTATAGTTTTTCAAATGTATTTAAGGAAAAAAGATTCACTTTGTAGGAATTTTTATTTTCTCTTTTAAAATGTTTTAAACATAGAGGTATGTCAATATATATATATATTTTTTAAACCTTTATTTTTTTCAATTTTAATATATGACAGCATAACAGTTGAGTTGTAATCGAATATTGCATCATTTTCCAAAATCCTTGTAAAAGCGTATGATTTGTTAAACAGGAGAATTAATACCTGAGGTACCCAAAGCCCTCTGGCCCCTGTTGTCACCAGTACACCATCCACCTCCTTGTGTAGAGACTGTCTACCATGGATCTGCATGTGCTGCATCCTGTTAATTACTTGTGTCTGATGCATCGTTGGTATCAGTAGTGTCCCCATCCCCTGTGCTAGTGGTGGTGTTTGGATCCAAAAATCCAAATCCAGGTCACACAAGGTTATAAGTGCCTTATTCACCTGTTCATCCCTCCTACTTAACCTCATATGGATTTCCTCAGCTAATGTCCATTCTGCCACATCTTTACGCCAATGTGTCAGTTTTCCCATCCATGTGATTGCTATCCTGCACCTGACTAGTTCTATTGCAAGTTATACAAGTTGTACTAAGGTATATGCTAACTTTTTTTCCTTATGTTTTGGATGATACCCAGTAAGCAACAGAACGGCACAACATCCATTTGCAGGTGTGTGATCCTCCCCTGCTGTGCTACCACACTGCGTTACAGTAAGTCTGCACTGTACTGCACTCCCATGCTAAATGAAGAAAACCTGCACTGCCTGCATTGCATCGCAGACAGTAATCCACTTTAGTTGTTGTCATACGCTTAAGTCCTGTGGGGGTTCTGCACGTTCTATGTAGGATATTATAATGTAATGGTTTAAACCTGGCATTACATGATACTGTTTTTGTCAAGGTCACTGGTCACGTCCATTCCTCATCCCCCAATGGAATGTCTAAGTCTACATCCCATGCTACCCAAGCTCATGGCTGTCCTCCCATTTCATCTACCCTCATAGCTCTATAAAGGAGAGTAATCAGCTGTCTTCCATACCCACTTGATAAAAGGACCTCCAATGTGCGGAGCCGCTGGGTGTGAGGGCAATGTTTGTTGCACTACTTCTGCCAGCCCAGAGTTTTTTAAGAAGTGCTCTGGGCCTAGGTTGAAACACTCATCAAATGTGATAAAGGTGTCACCTGGGTAGAGATCTCCGATGGTATCACAGTTACCATCCTTCCATGCCTGGTAGGTCATGTTGTCCGGTACTTCCCTATGAAATAGGACTCGCCAGAGTATTGTCCTTACGAACCGCTGCCATATTTTTGCTGTCTGCTTTACTACATGTGGCATCTCCTCTGATACCTCCGCCCCCTCCATAAAAACACAGAACGTCTATTCACTTCCACCAGGTCTGCCAGTAGTTTTGTTTCCCAATCAACTGCTTCATCCAGCCATCTCGTCATGTGTAGCAGCTGTGCTGCATAACACTACAGCTCTAATCTGTTTGCTTCCAACCCTCCTTCCCCGTACAGTTGTGTCATCATTGTAAGTGCCACTCTAGCAGACCGGTTTGCTCATAACAGTGAAATCAATAATGAGTCCAGTTGGCGAAACACTTGTACCGGAATGGGGCACACCATAGTTTGCAGTATGTTGCCGTGCTATCAGTATGTAGAGACAGGGCGGCAACATTACAATTTTTGAGATAGCCAGCCTACCTATCAGAGACAATGGGAACATTGTCCAGAATGCTATTGAAGATTTGAGGAAGTCCAAGACTCGAACTATATTGAGTTGCAATTGCTCGGCTCTTGCATGTGCCACCATTATACCCAAGTATCTAAAATGGTGTGATTCCAAATGCAGATCCAACTCTGGCAGGGCATCCTCACTTGTTCCCGCTAATGATGCAAGGGGAAACAGCTAATATTTTGCCTGATTGATTTGGAGTCCAGCTATGTCTCCAAATTCATCTATGAACCTCAAAAGGTGTGGGAGCAGCGTGCACGGTGAAGGACAAGTACAAGAGAGCGTTGTCCACATATAGCAATATGATATGGTATACTTTTCCCATGCAAACGCCAGAGCCTTCGAGCTCTCTACGCACCCAGGCCACCAGTGGCTCTAGTGCCAAGGCAAATAAAAGCAGAGACAATGGACATCCCTCTCTCGTCCCTTGCTCGAAAGACCACATCTTGGATTGTTGTTTTCCAAGCCGTATTCTGGCACTCTGCTTCGTGTATAACAGTTGTATCCAACCATGGAAGTGTGGTCCAAAGCCCAGCACCCTCAACACCTCCGGGAGATAGCACCAGTCTATGGTATCAAATGCTTTTTCCAAATCTATGGAGGTCAAAACCATTTCCTCTTCTCTGCCCTCCACCTCATGTAATACATGGGTCAATTGCCTGAGGTTTATTGTTGTGTTTCTGCCAGGTATAAAACCACACTGGTCCTAATGGACCAGCGTAGGTATGTTTGGGGGTGAGGGGCAATCTGTGAACCAACATTTTACAAAGGATCCCAATCTATATATTTACTCTAATATGCGAATCACCATTTCCCATGGGAGCGGAGGATTGCAGAGATATTTGGGTAGATCAGGGAACCTTGTCATCTATGGGGAGGACGTACCAATGCATAATTAAAGACCTGGTGGCCCAGCCTGTTTTCTGTAAGGCTATCAAGGAAATGTCACAATTGCAGGCCAGAAATTATCACACAGACTGTTGTTGAAAAGGCTACTATCTCACTTGTAAATAGATAAATCCTTCTTTTTCATGAGTGTGACAACCATATGTCTCCTTGTGAGACCTCCTGCCCTGCACACCAAAAGCAAAATCACTAATGTCTAGTGGTTCCCGTCCCTTGTAATGATGGAAGAATTCCTTTCCATAGAGGTGACAGTGATAACAGAGTGCCTTGTGAAAGGGTGGTGCCTGCCCTGTGGCAATGGCTGTCCTCTCTTGATTGCAAATGGGCATTTCCTACTTTGTGATTGCTACAGTGCCATAATCTGCATGGCATATATTGGTCATATGGGTTTTGATGGGAACTTGGCCGCCTCTAATCTCTTACCAATATTACCAGTCTTAGTTTCTTTGATATGTGGAGTTGCTCGAGGTACCAGAAAATGTCACTTGGTGTTTAGTGACCATTATCCTCTGTGACAAAGGAATCTGAGTGAAACACTATCAACACAGGATTCACAGGATCACAGGATGGGGTTATTGACTGTAGCAGAACTGCACATTAAAAAGTCACTGGCGGTTCAATCTCTTTAAATAACATCCTCTCCAGAATTCTGCACAGTAAATTACAAAACGGTGAGGTATGAGTAAAAGAAGCAACCACAGCTCCCCCATCCCTCTGCATAACCACTTGTAATGTTTATTTTTTTAATGTAGAATTAGTGTTATTGACCTGCATACATAATTGCCTGACAGTTTGTATATTACTGTACTTTAGGAGAAACCTGAAAGGAATATGTTACAACAGATTAGTATTGACAAATTTCATAAATTGAAGTGTTTTGTAGGCCCTTTACTGCAGTGACACTATGGTCAACCTCTGGGGCTACATGAAGACTCTGCTACCATTTTTAAAGCAGTTGAATTACTTGGGGGTGGGATTCAGAACAGGAGCCACAAACAAGCATATTAATTTCAATGCTAGCAACTTTATTAAATAGGACTTGGTCTGATCCAAAACGTGAGACTGAAGAACAAATTAAACTGATTTTTTTCTGGACAAATAGTAAATGGTGACACCTATCATATGGTGACGTGATCCTAGGGCTTGAGCCATTGTCTAATTTCTGTTAATATGTAGGTAAAAATATTGTTGAGTCTTTACAAGCAGAAGACTCATCTGTTGGAGGATGGCGTAAAGAGAGTCATAGCATTCATGATGAGTGTATAAAACAATGCCAACTACCAATTCACCGTATTATTTAGTCACAAATAGAAACATTTGTTGGAGTGGCTAGAGTGTATAGTGGATGTCTTCATGACAATAGAATTGTTTTCATACTACCAGCGTTCCTCCTTAGATGTGAAGCCAATTATTTTCGATAATTTGTTAAAGATGATTTTGATACAAAGTAGCGTCGGCTGGTCAGTGTTAAATCTGACCATTTTGAAGGGGAATCTGGCCCTAGAATAGTAATACGAACTGGGCTAGTACACAATTCTCGGACATTTCCTTAGATAGACGTTGAAATGAACCCATGAATGTGAATACCTTCATGATAATGCAAAACTTTTCTCCAGAAAGTGTTCTGCCTTAAATGGAAGCTGATTATTCTTGATAATTTATTGAGGGTTATTTTGGCTCAAAGTTGTTTAGGAATATTAATTTCAGTGAGTGTGAGCTCTAGAATACTGGCAGGAACTATGTCAGTAGGCAATGCTAAGACACAACCTTTACATAGACAATACAATCTATGGAGGCTGCTATCCCTATAGCACTGTTAGATGGAATGGGCACATTCTATCTGAAATTTTAAATTATAGAGTCTCTTTAACTCAGTTCCTTACAATGACTTGAAACTGGCAAGCACAATAGTTGAGACAGTGCATACTCTGATTAGTCTGCCCAAACATATTAAGTGGTCTATCACTTTTGTTCCATCCAATAGATGATAAAAGTGTTGCCCTCCTGGAGAGCCTTCCATATAGGTGAGAGGAGAGCTGCATATTTGTATTATTTTAGTGTTCCCAAAACTATTCTTGTCCTGCCTCTCACATTCCCTCTGAACATCTGCTTATGAGAATGGATCTTAAACTGGGTAATGAATACAAGCAAATCAGTAATATGTTTATGCTTGACTCTCTCACCTTGGGAGTTGGTCAGTGGATGTTCTGCCTGTTGTCTAAATGTGTCTCTGTTCAGCAATGCACAAACCTACCAAACACCAGCACAGCAGGATGTGATGTGATCCCCAGGGGAGATGTTCCGATTCCAGGTGAACAGGGGATTTGTGTGAAGAAAGACCATGTGAATTTAAGACCAGGACTTTCTACTCCTGTGCCTCTAGTAAAAAATGCTTTAGCTCCACAAACCTGCTTATTTATTTGCTTCCCTTCCTACACTCAACACAAGGTACCTGTCCTCTGCGCACAGCAGACTGTCATGCCAAGATTTCCCTTGTCTGCAGTGACAAAGGAGGGTAAGGCATATCCAAAGCAGCTATATTCAAGCTTCCAAGCTTTTTACTGGACACAGCTACTTATTGATAGATGAACGTAGAAATCCCCATGTTAATGGTGCGTATCTGAGGAAGCAGTGCATTGAGGACGTAGATTGGTTTTAGCAAGAATCAGGAGAAGAAAATATAATTAGGAATGGAACATCCTTACCCTGTTTAGTCAGTTATTTCTTTTCAGTTCCAGAACCTCATGGCTCTCTCGATAATGTTAGCGTATGGTCTTTGGTAGAGTTCTGAAATGTTGATATCATTCAGGCCCTTGATATGGCTTGGGTCTGCTGAAATTTGAGGCATAATTAACCTCTGACTATAGATCCAACTGCATACAAATGCCATCTGAAATACCTTGCCAGTTCTTCAGGGCCTCGGCCTGTTGGACCTGAAACCTGTGCCACTAATTGAACATGACATTTCGGCACAGCAAGGTGAGGCATGAGAATTTGTGCAACCTGCCTCCAACAGCTTTTGCTACGGACGTTGGTGGGCAAATGTGTATTCATGGTAGGAAACACTTTCCAATAAAGCCTCAAAAGTTAGGGCTGAAAGAAAACTCTGCAATAGGGAGACTAAACATTACCAGTTGACTGCCACGCTCTTCCTGTCTTCACTAGTCGCATGTCTGCATCAGCAAAATGTATCCTTTTTTTTATATAGGAACAGAGTGCTGATTAATAATCTGAAAACACTTTTCAGAAGGTGAGTTGAGGAAAGGACCATCACCCAGCGTTTCAAAGCAAACTTAACAACATGCCCTATGAGTTACTTCTTTAACTGCAAGCTAGCAATTTCACTTTTTCTTGTGTTATTATTCATAGTTTGCTTCAGGCTCCCTTCCATCCTCACGACTAGTCCTCTTTGACCCTCCCAGTACCTTACTAGGCCTTACAGCCCTGAAAGCGCTATACAGACAAATAATATGAAATGAAAAATGGATGCAATAGAGAGCTTGCTATCTTGGGCTGAGAAAGGATGGTGCAAGTCATGGATGTGGGAGTATCTCTATTATGACTATGAAGTAAACAGAAGCTGGATTTCTGCATTCCACCAATACGTTCTACTTTGCTGATAACACACTTTAGGGGGGAGGAATGTAAAGGTTTTATACAGGGTATGGAGGGGTAACAGATATGAGTGGCAGAAGGAACTTTAATGGACTTTTAAAGTAATTTGTTCACGAATAGATATGCTCAAGTAATTCATACCAAGCCTCACTTGCATTTCATTTACTTGTTGAAAAAACATGTTGTCTAAAGGGAGTCTTTTGGCACCTGGTAAAATATCCAGCTATATGATATATTGCAAGTCGTAAGGCGAACTGAAGTGGAAAGCAAACACTGTGTACACACATCTTGTGTAAAGGGTGCATTTTGACCTGCCCTTCAAGCAGTGCTTCGCTCATCAGCTGAACATCCAATGTAGCCCACACATTTTGCTGTTTCTTCAACGGTCTTGAACTCGACCGAAAAGACAGTAGCAGTCTAATAACAAGTCTATGATCAAGTATTTCATTGTCGAGGGGCATTTTTCAACTTTGCTGGACAAATTTACAGGTAAATTTGCAAAACAATTGCAATGGATATCTACACAGATTCACCAGAATAAAGGAGATATTCTGTATTTCAGTTGCTTATTTTCGCTTTATAGATCATAGCGCGATACTTCAGCACCCAAAAGCGATGACAAAGTGTTTAAATGGTAAAGTAATATAATATGTCAGGCAGTATGCATTTGCTAATGCAATAACGAGGAAAAATAGAACATAAAGGTGGCGCATTTCTGTTGCTCAAAGGGGATCACAAGTTTGTGGGGCATGGATGAAGTGTCAAATTAAACTAGAAATATAAGAGTTGCAACACAATAAACTAGAAGGAGGAGGCGGCCATACTGAAAGGGTAATTGAATTGATAAACTGTAATTCGTTTATGACGATATAAGTAGCAACTACTCTATGCAGGTTGAAAGAAGAGGCAGTCCCATTATTGCACATGGGAAGGTATTTTAAAAGCCATACATATCTGGTGACAGGACACTATCAATAGCATGTTATAAGAGAATAGAATGCACAGTACGAGCGTCCCAGAAGCAGGCTAGATGGCGATAGGTGTCCTTTCAAACAAGTGGTATTTAGGTGTTTCAACTGCAGTTTGATGAATTCAAACTTCAAAATGGCCAATATCTTCTAAATGTCTAAGAGGTAATTTCCACTAGTGACCTGTCTCACACACATGAGCTAAAGTTGATCTGTTATGTAGTCTGTGGTCCGTAGTATGCACAACTGAACCATTGCATCTGGATCAGAACAGACCTAGCTCTATTGAATGAATTGTGTGAGCTACCAAGGGAGTGTAATAGTGGAATACACCAGAGGAGTGAGTGCATGTAATCTGAAGGTTACAGATTAGATCTGAATCCCATAATTCTTACTCTATCGTTCACTCTTCCAACATCAGTAAAACGCAAAACAATTATTGTGTAATACCTCAGCTTTTGGCATCATCTTGTAAATTTGCTTGTACTGTGAAATAAAAGAATATTTAATGAAAAAATATATTAAGATACATATGGCCGTAATCGTTCACAGTAATATTTGAAATAAACAAAATGCTAAAGGAATTTATATGATTTTAATATCTAGTTATCTGCGTCAAAACCACTCAAACCATTCCTCCACATAGTTTCACTTGACAAATTATTAAAAATAGTGAACCATAGTCGTGGAATGTTTCTCCACTTAATGTCTGGAAATATTCCACAGACATGGTTAGCTATTTTGAATAATTTGATAATTGATACATAAAATCAGGCATTTGAGAAAATCGGGATACATGCATTTCTTTTTCATTTTAGTTTAATATTAATAAATGTGCAAACGTCTCCATCCTTGTCATTTTCAGAATGGTGCAGAACCTATCCTTTTGTCATTGAAATAGGTAAAAGAACAGTTCAATAAAAGCTCACCGATGAAATGTGATGGTCTCATTTAGATAGCGAATTATTTTTTTCTGACTTTGCTCTAGGTAGTGATACATGAAAGGATAATTTTGTAAAACTGCCTGCAAGGAGCAATATCGTGAATTCCGCAGGGAAATCTAACTCTGAGACGGTTCGGCTCTCTCATTGGGCGGTCAATGCTTTCATCTGCGGTATTTTAATTAGCTCCCGGACAGGTTTAAACCTGACAGGCAAGGAGCATAGGGCAACCATACATTAGAGCAAAAAAATATATATATTAACAACTGACTGCTGTTTACGTTCCCCATATTTCAGAGCTAAAACGCTTACTGCAATCTTCCCACCTTACCCACGACACGCTTGCGTGAGCTGCTTATGGGCCTGAAGTAACGACGCAAAATTCATTTCATCTTGTGTCTCAAGCCCGAGTCTTTCATACATAAAATCAAGCTTGTCATATCTGAGGAATTATTAAAATAAGATCGAGGCTGCTGCTGTATCTGAGCAGAAAAGCTTCTTTGAGCCCGCTTCCTCTGGAGAGACGGCCGCGCCATCTCATTAGTCGGTGCTGAGAAGACGTCCTCGTCGCCAAGTTCAAGGTGATGAAAGATTAGGGCGTTTGGCCTACTCTCATTTGGTATTCCGCGCGCATCGCTCTCTGCCCGTGAACACGAAATTACATTGAACCTGGGGAGTCTAACTCCATTAATTTTAAATGGAAGATTAATTTAACAATATGCGGCAGATATTTGTTACAAACCTATCATGTAAAAGTGACAGTTAGCAATAAATTGTGGTGACTCACACTGGCCGGTGGCCATGGCGCAAATAAATCAGAAGGCATTTACACATAATTGCTGTTTTTAAAGACGGGGATATGGTAGATGTGTTTCCATGATAGAGGTCTGGGCACTGCCATTCAGGGAAACCGCAGGGAATGTTAAAGTGGCAGGTGGGTCCTGCTAAATAGGCGGCCACGTTAGCTGTAGGTTAATATTGCTGCCAAGTGGGCCTCTGTTGTGTGTGACTAGCAACCCTATGAGTTATTGTGGTTTTATTTATTTTATTTTAGAACCAAATGTTAATGATTTTGTAACATACAAGAAAACATAGCAAGACTACAGCCCACCAAGCCTACCACAGTACAGTCGGAGCACATATAATCCTCAGTCATACCCCACATCCATTCCGTGGTAGGCCCACCACTTGCCCCAGATAATATCCTGTTTTCAGGGACAGTCCCGAGCTTAGTACAGAGGCCATTCCCGTTGGCACACCAGTCCACTCCGTCTGTCACTTTGCCACAGAAAAGGGGGGTCAAAGTTCTCCATTTGCGGGCCATATCCCACTCCACAACCAATGCTGCCACCCTAATAAAAATACATTCCATTCTCTGCCTGCCCACGTCCTCCAGCACCCCTCGCAAAGCAACCCTGGGAGTAGGGGCAAGCTGCTGGCCTAAAACGGCGGAAAGGTTCCTCCCTATTTCCTTCCAAAAGAGAATCAGCCCTTGGCAAGATCGACCTACATGGAAGACATCTACATCTGGTAGAGAACAACTGGAGTAATTAGCCTGCGAGAGCCTACCAGATCAGTGGAGATGCAGGGAGACATGTACATGACATATAAATACTTAAGTTGGACCAGCTGGAGGCGCATGGAGATAGCCAATTCCTGGGGGACCTTTCTAGCCTCACACCATTCAGCATCCTCTAGTTCCCCCACCCAGCCCTCCTACTTCCGTCTCAACCTGGGGAAACAGTCAGGTGCATTAATGATTAAAGAGCGGTAAATCTGTGAAATGACCCACATATATAGCTTCCCCATCAACAGTTGAGCCTCAAGGTAGTTGAACTTTGGGAGTTCCGTATCAGAGGGATATTGGCTGACAGAGTGTGACGCAAGTGCAGGTATTTCTGGAGACAGGACGGGAAAGCTTCTGAAACACTTGTACATGAGTACCCACCCAAACGTCTCCATGATGAGTGATGCCTATCTTATACAATGGCACAAAGCCCTCCAGCCCTGCAGTATTGTGCATCTATGTCCCCCACCATAGGGGGTCAACCAAGTGAGTCTGCTGTCTCAACCTAGAAAACTGAGTGCTGCCCTCTAGCATAGCAGCCGGGTAGTCTTGAAAAGGAAGGAAGGAATCGGGCCCCAAAGAGCAGGCCTGTTAGCCTATACAGGCTAAGCAAGGCAAGCTCCACACAGTAGGTTGGTTCATCCCACCCCTCCACCCCCATTAAACCAGTCGTTAATCGCACCCAACTACAAAGCAAGTAATAACAATACTGATCAGCCATATCCATCCCTCCATCATAGTGGATTTGCCGGCAGTTAACAAAGGCCACTCAGGACGAGGGCCAGCCCAAAGGAACGTACGTATCATAGAGGCAAGCAACGCCTGGATATAGGGTGAGAAAAATGTGAAAAAACATTTTGAAGAATTCCACCCTTCTCAAGACATGAAGCAGTAGACAGTCCCACTTTTTCTAGTCCTGTCTCATTTTAGCAAATAGTGGGGGTCAGATTAATGCTCCATGCCAAGTCCAGGAAGGGCAATATATAAATCTCCAAATATTGAAAGAACAAACTATGTATAAGAATCACAGAGTGCCAAGAGCATACACTCAAGTCATTGGTAATGGGAACTAACAAGGATTTGGATGGATTCACCCGGAGACAGAGGCCTCCTCGTATATCCACAGGATTCCTAAACAACATAGACCAAAGGTCTGCTGGTTCACTAATTATAATAAAATGTCATCAGCATACAGCGCAATGCAGTCTTCAGGGCCATCATTTCAAGACCCCCCTGAATGCAAGCATCACACCAAATGAGGCATGCCAGAGGCTCGATCACTAAGGCAAATAAAAGAGGGGAGAGACCAGCCCTGCCGGGTGCCTGCATGGATCAAGAAGGAGGGAGAAAGGACGGGGGAGAAAGGACTCGATTGACCCGGACCTGGGTGATCAGGCTGGCATACAGAAGACCAATCACAGTGCAAAATGAACCTTAAACCAAGATCTCTCCTAAACAGCACTCAGGCAGGACCAATCAACTGTGTCAAAAGCCTTCTCAAAATCCACAAAGAGCAGGGGAAAGGGGCATCAAAGGCAATGGGCATGGAAGAGGGCCACCTGGACCCTCCAGATACAATGTCGAGTACCATGGGCCTGCGTAAAGCTACACTGACTCGGATGGATCAGTTAGGGCAGAGTGCAGCACAGCCGATTGGCCAAGACTTTGTTGAATACTTTGATCACAGAATGAATAAGAGAAACAGGGCCATGGGAAGAATATCTGTTAAATGACTGGTCTGATTTAGGGATCACCACAATCGTAGTCATATACCACACCAAGGGCAAAGCCCCCCCGTACCGCTGCATCATTGTATATCACCAACAGATGAGGAAACAGGAGACTCCAGAATTTCCAATAATATTCAATGGAAAACCTGTCAGGGCCTGGGGTTTTGCTCAGTGACATATCCGAGAGCGCCTCCCTGATTTCCTCAGCAGTAAGCGGCTGATCAACATCCTTGATCAACAACAGGGTGAATGAGAGCAGCTTGATGTCAACCAGCACCAGGTGCTCAATCTCACGGGGAGGCTGGGGCCGCCTCTCACAGTGAACTGCAAACGTGTGCAATGTCACAGGCCTGCTCACACAAACGCCTTGAGCCTCCTTAATCAGGGGCACCACCCTAGAGGCTACCTTCTTGGTGGCCCACAAGTGGAGAAGCTTCCCCAGCTTGTCCCCATAAATCCTCTGAGCCAAAGCCTTCCAGCATTGCCAGGCCTCTTCCAACAAGATCTGATGCAAGTGAGGCCTCACCAATGCCAGTCGATGGTCAAGGTTGGCGGAGGGCCGCCACTACACCTACCACTCCAGGGTCAGGAATTTGGCCTCCAGAGTCATCTGTGCCAGCTTCTAAACCTCCCTTACTCAAACATACTACTCCACCAAACCCCTCAGGGCAGGCTTGCTTACCACCCACAAGGTACTAGTCGATTCCACAGTACCCCCATTCATCTCAAAGTAGGATCTTATCTCTGATTCATTATGATGGGAGGCCAATCTGCAGCAGAAGCGGGCATGGTCCATAAAACCCTGGGGGAAGGCCCTCAATCTGTAACAGCCGGAGGACATCAGCAGCAGGAAGTTAAATCAGATCAATAAATGCATATGTTTTGTGTGCCACCTAATTGTGAGTGTAGGCAAGGCCACAGGGGTGCCAAGTCCACCATGCATTGCGCAGCCCCACGGAGTCTGCCCAGGCAATAAGCTGGTGGGAACACGCCTGACACCTCAGCCGATGAGGGCCAAAAGCATCCATCTCAGGTTTAGGGACAGCATTAAAGTCACCCTCCACTATTGTGGGAGGGTTGATAGAAAGGACCCAAGAGAGTGCAACATGACCTGGAGCTGGTGTTGTGGGACATAAACCCACAGGAAATTATAATGCCTACTCTCCAGATGCCCTTTTTTCCCATAGTACCATGTGGGAGGAGGACACCACCTGTGCAATTAGACGGCCATCCCTCACAATCCCTGGAGAAATCCCGCATGATAGACTCTGTCATGACCATAACAGCTTAAGAAACGGCAATGGGCACCCAGCAAGTGAGTTTCTTGAAACATAAGAACCACTGCCTGAAATCGCTAACATATCAAAGAACAGAGGACCCCTTAAAGCGATCCAGCAAGTTGGTCACATTCCAAGACAGTAGCTTAACCGCCACCATCTGGACAGAAAGTCAACCGGGTTAGACCTGGGTACATGGACATGTGTGAGCCCAGTGTGACCACAACCACATGCTTGGCACCAGAGTCGTCAATGTGGGCAGAGTGTGACTGGGAGTGACCAAAAGTGCCAGTGAGCTGCATGGTCAAACAGGTAAAAAAAATATAACATCCCACCCACTATCTTCCCCCACCACAAACCTCTACCCCAGATCCATCTGTCACCCTAACCCGAACATAACTTTAGCTAAACAAGTCCCAAGAACAGCTGGCCCAGTGCCCCTCCGCCAGTCTTGTAGGATCCTGGTGCCTGACAACTATGACAGTTTTTTATGTCAAGATATCTGCAGTTGTCACAAGTACAACCTAAAGCAAGAGTAAACAACTGCCAAAAACTAACAAACCCCTCCCTTGCCCAGTCTTGTGACTCCAGGATGGACCCGTAGGCCAGCACAAGGCCTCAAGGAGAGGCGCCACGGTCATCATGCTAGGTCCAGAAGAGATCCCGTATATCCATCAACACAGTGTCCTGGTTGACCCGCTCGGACTCAAGTGCCCCAGTCTGAGCCGGAGGAGGTTTGGGGCCTGCAGGAGCACGAACAATTTTTCCAGGACTGAGCTCTCTTCTTCCATCTAGGTGTCTTGGGAGGGACATGAGGAACCCTCTTCACTGTCTGGAGGACAAGCCACTCATGACCGTCAGTTTACCTGAGTCTCCTCCTCTCTGCTACCCAGTACCAAGCCTGCTCCAGGGTGTCAAAGAAATATGTTTCAGAGATAAAAGATCACTTTCAACTTCCTCAGGAACAGGAGCATGTACTGCAGGTTAAGAGCCTGGAGCTTCTGCTTAACCTCCTCAAAGGATCACTTCCACTGCTGGACAGCTTGTGTAGAGTCAAGGAAAACCATAGTCCTCGTATTTTGAAAGCAGAGGTCCTGGGGAGCCCTGGCCTCTTGAAGGTTAGCATCCTTGTCTCGATGGTTGAGAATCCATGCTAACAGTGGTCGAGTTGGAGCCCCGGGTGGAGGCCACTGGGCCAAGGACCTGCGAGCTCTCTGCATTATGAACAACGGCGAGAGCCTGTCAGCAGGAACCCAGGACTGCAGCCATTCCTCCAGGAACAGCTCAACATCAATGGCCTCAGCACCGTCCAGGAAGTCAACATACTGGAGGTTGTTCCTCCTTGATCAATTTTCAGCATCCTTGGCCCACTCCTCAAGCAATGCCATTGCCAAAAGCAACTTGGAGCCTTGAAGTTTGAGGGTGGTGAACTGGTCCTACATGGAAGACACCTTGGTCTCTGTGCCAGTCACCCAACCAGAGACATTCTTGAGGCATTGGAACAGCAAAGACACAACCATCTGAACTACATCCACCTTAATCTCCACCGCCTCCCTCGAATCTTAGATTTCCTTAAAAATAGTAGCAAGATTAGAGTCTATGGCACCAGGTGATTGCCAATCGGTTTGGTACATTGTCCAATCTTTGTCTGCTTCACAACCTGGGGTCCACGTACCCCAGAGGGCAGCATGAGGAGTCAGGTCAGTTGCAACCTCGTAGAAGTGCCAGGCACACCCAGTCTCAGCAATGCCAGCCTGCAGCAATCCATCCAGTCGCAGGTAGGTAGATCCAGGCGGCACCAAAGCCACCTGTCCAATATCGCAGGTCCACCACCAAGAAGGACAGGCCCCAATGAGCAGGCCTAGGCAGAAGTCCCAAGAGGAAGATGAGACGAGGTCCCCCCGCAACTGGAAGGCAGCAGAGTGGCATTAGGCCAGGGACCTCACCAGGTGAACAGTTCAGGAGCCATAGAGAATGAGGAGGGAGGGTTTAGCTGCCAAAGACTGGGCCCACCCCAGTGAAGTGGGAGCAGCAAGTCAAATGGGTGGCAGGGGCAAATCCACTTGTGGGTCCAATAATTGTGCAATCCAGACCAACCCTGTTCGTCCGGCTGCAGGTTAACCCATTAGCAGTGAAAGGGGTGGCTGAGGGGGCTCTTCCAGTGTGTGTGGACAGAGTCACCGGCCGGGCATCCCCCAGCCAAGGACCCAACTCACAGGCCATGCGAGTGCCACAGCCTTCCCCGGAGGTCCAGGCCAGGCTCCAAGGTGTCACCACATACCCAAGGCCGTTCATCCTCACTGCTGTGACCTCAATCCATGGCCCCTGCCCGGGCCCCAGCACTGCTCACTGCCATACCTCGGGCAAGAGGAGACTGCCACCTGGGTCACTGAGCAGCTGTCCTTGTGCACAGGGTGGATGGCACCCCACTCCGCTCTACAGCATCCTTGTTGTTGTCCTATCCCCTCACACCCTACCTGTGCTGAGCTGTCCCGGAAATGCACCAGCTGGGAATACAGTCCAGTGGCCATTCCTAGCTTCGACCGCTTAGGTGTGGGTGCGAGCTGCTATCTTGTTTGGGCCGCACAGCAGCTGATCCATTCCCCAAAGCACTTCCACATCCCAGCAGTCTCTCAACCCACCAACAGCATAGCTGCAAGGGACCTCAGGCACCCCAAGAAGTGAGGGGGAGCAACCAGTGTCAGACAGAGGATTTCAACAGATCAAATGGGAGGCCAGGAGCATCTCTAACTTGCGGCTGTCATCTTGACCGCCATAGCCACGCCCTCTGTTTTATTTTATTTTACAGTTTTTATTTCTAGAATTATCTATGGACCTCCCCGAAGGACATAGATCAGGAAATATAAAATAACTGAAACATTAAGTTTAGTATGGACATGGAGGGTTGGAAAGGTGACACTTCAACAAACAGATGGGGTCTTCAAGACCTTCTGTGATAACCTGAGCAAGGGGCAAGACTTAATTTTTCTGAGAAAGGACTCTAATATGATGAATTCATGGGGAAAAAGTGGTTGGCAATTTTTCTTTTAATGTTTCTGAGCAATTTTAAGAATCTGTCAAACAAGTTTCTCCAGGTACGATAAGTCTGTCAAATTGGCGTATTTCCTCTTGTACACCTCCATAGGTGCATAGAGGACCTTGAGAATGGTTTTCGCTTCCTGCAGTATCTGGTGTAAGCACTCAAGAATGATTGAAATTAGGCCAGCCTTCATGATTCTACTACCAGCCTAGCTGAAGTGTGAAGGACTAATTGCACAGGCAGGGCTATACTGGGCAGGGACCCATAAGCAGCCTTGACAAAAAGTTTTGTTATGTTATGTTAAGGTAGCTTGTAAAGGGCTACAAATACTTAAAGGTGTCTTGCCACTAACCGAGTAGGCAACCAGAGATGCCCGCCTAAGAGTGGAAAGGTACGAGCAGCATCGATGGTCTAAGGGTGGAAAAGATCTAAGTTCAAACTAACCTCTTCATACCTAACTTCATACCTACCCACCATACATAGCCACACACATCCATCCATTCATCCTCCTTATTTAAGACCTTTCTCCATTGTTAGACCTGTCAGCCTTAGGATGGTCTTTCCCCCAACGATTTGCCTTTCTCCTCCATTTTTTCTGATGGCAACTTTGTCGTCATGAGGACTCTGCACACTTTACCACTGCTAACGAATGCTAAAGTGCCTGTGCTATCTCTTCTAAACATAGTGATATTGGCGTATCCCCAGTTGACATTTAATTTACATAGTAAGTCGGACTGCAGGTACTTAGGGCTATTAAATAAAATAATACTAGGGGGCCTGCAGCACTGGTTGTTCCACCCACTTAAGTAGCCCTTTAACCATGTCTTAGGCCTGCCATTGCAAAGCCTGTGTGTGCACTTTTAAGCTGCCATTTTGACCTGGCAAAATAAACCTTTTTCCAGGCCCAAACATTCCTTTGTAATACATATAAGTCATCCCTGTTGTAGGCCCTGGACAGCCCAGATGCAGGGTGAAATGTATCTAAAAAGCAGGACATGTATGTTTACATTTTACATGCCCTAGTAGTAAACAACTCTTAAATTCTCTTTTCAGGACTGTCTATCTCTCCCATAGGATAACATTAGAGTTGCCTCATTACATTTTATAAGTGTAATCCCAAATGGGAAGAGCTAACCTGTTCATGATTAGTGTTTCTGGAATCACAATTTAAAATCCTAATTCATAGTGAAGTCAGATTTCAAATTGCAGTTCTCGAAATGCACTTTTAGAAAGTTGCCATTTTCTTACCTTAGTCATTTACTGCCTGTAGCCTGTCTCTGGGTCACATGAGTGGGTGCAGCTGACGGATGAGCTTTCTGTATTCCTCCTAGACAGCCACATACAAAGGGAGCTTAGGTGTGCCTGGATGGGCCTTCACTGGCAGAATGGGAGAGAGGAGAGGGGCACAGCCCCACTTACACCTGAGTAGACTGTGTCTTGCCTCAACACAAACTGGTGCATACCGCCAGTAGTTAGTCTGGAGGCAGAACAGGGAGTTTGGGATGCCTGGATACTTCAAAGGCATGCTCTAAAAGCTTCTCCCCACTTCAAATGACACAACTGTGTATAAAAGAAGGACCTCAGACACCACCACTTGAGTACACTTCTGGACCAGCAGATACTCTGCCAGGAAGAAGGACTGCTGTGCTTTTGAAGGACTGGACTGCCACTCTGCTGGACTGCTGAACTTTGCTGGACTCTTGCTTGCTGTGCTGACCTGCTGTCTGCTGCCCTCTTACCTGGGTGAGGAGGACTGGGCCTGTTTCTCTCGAACCCAGAACCCAGAGTGATCCCAAGGGCTACTTAACTGGCCTCCTGACCTGAAGTCTTAGGTATATAACAAGTTTCCAATAAAAGTGCATCTGCACCTGGACTCTGCCTTTGTGAGTCTACCTTGCCAAGTGGTGCCACTCCAGTTTTGGACCTTTGAAAGTGGGCTTAAGTTGCTTTGCTAGTCTCTGTGTATCAAGTGGAACTGGCACATCTCCTCTGCAGTGCAATGCAACCCGGAGCAGAACTGATGCATCTCTGCTGTTTCATGGATTGGACCAATCTCAAAGAATCATATCATGGCCACAACCCACATCGCCTTCAGAACCACTGCTGCACCATGCATCCTCTGTGCAGGCCCTCGCAATATCTCTTTGGCACCAGAGACGGCGATGTTGGATTCCGCCTAATAGCCTTGCAGCTCCTTGAAACCAATTTATCGCCCTGACTGCGCAATCCATCCCCGACTTTGGACAATCTATCACAAGCCCTTGTCAATAGGATCATTGATATCAATGCAAACAGAACCTCACACCACAGCCTCATCTCATCTTGGAACCAATGCATCCCTTCGGCTATGCATCACATCTTCAACATGGACCTACACAACAATCCCCAAATCAGAAGTTTAAGTATTCTGTTCAGTTGACCTAACTGTGTCCCTACTGTGTGACCACACTCCATCTTGGTCGGCTTGAATGTGTGTCTTTGTCCCCGTCCAGCAGGACCACATCTCTACAGTTGGCGCATTACACCTTATGGTGATATTTTCTCCTAAAACATTTAGGTTCAATGCCTCCTGTTCTACTAAAAATAGTGTTAGAAATCATTTTATTTTTCTAATGCTATTGTGAACCCCTTTTGTGGTCGCACTGTGTTATTGTTTGAAGTGTTGCACAAATACTTTACACATTGTCTCTAAGTTAAGCGTGACTGGTCTGTACCATGCTACCAGGGGGTTGAGCACAGGATAATTTTGGGTTTGCTTGTGCCTTCCTCTGACAAGGATTGTGGTTTCTGCTTGACCAGGGTTCACACCCTAGTAAACCAACAACCCAATTTCTTACATTCACTCTCTCTCTTGCCTTCCACTCTCCTTTCCTCACTTTTATTATTTTTTCCATTTTTATCTTGCAGTCACTGAGCCTCCTGTAGGTGAACCCTAGGAACCTGCACCGACAGCAGCTCTGGTCCCACGGGAACCACCACTGAATGGCTGCATCCCAACATGGAAATGCCTAATGAGACAAATGACCAGTCCAGCCCTGTTGATAGGTGTCAAAGATGTCCTTGGTGAAGCAATCTGTTAGTACATTGCCTCCATCAATATGTGACAGGAAGACCAGTGATAGTACCATATGGTGAAATTCCCCTTCTTGTAAGCTCAATATTAGTTTTAGAAGGCAAGAATTGTACCTCACAGTTGTGGAATTTTAGCATAGTGGTATTTCCAGTTGATATTCACATTGATTGTGTGCCCTATGGTTTTGTTTTGCCTACTAACAATGATTTGTTGCTAAACTTTACATTAATGTAGCCATAGGTGGGATTCTAGTGGATGTTTCCTGTCTGGACTTTAACATCCCAAGATGAAAAATGCTGCTGGCTAAAAAACCACAACTTATTGAATATGTCATAAATAGCAGTTAGTCATTTATCAACAGGAGATTTACATTGTTAGAGGAAAATACACTTTTTTCTTACAGTAGTTTGAAAAGACATATATTATACATGACTTGTCTAATCCCCAACCATTAAAACAATATGCATTTAAATATGGAATCTCTGTCAGAAGATATATGTGTGATAATTTACTGCACAAAACCTGCCAAAAATTGTACCACGTACCATTAGTATTGGCTGTCTTCCTTTGATGGCATTAAATTGTCTCATGCTGTAGAGCCAATAGATAAATTATGACAGCTCATGTTGTCTATTTTATGGCATTCAGAACCTTTCAATAAAAAACATCCCTGTTAGTCACAGTTATTCATCTATAATTCCATATTTTATTGATGACATTCACTGAGAACCACTAGCATGCTCACAAGATTCCAAATCTGATTATTCACTGCTGTAACATAGCAACTGTGGGTGACAAAAATGTGTCACCCACTATCGCTACTTTTTAAAGGAATTCCAGGCTGCTCTGAGAAGCGTCTCTGAGGCCCTTTCAGCACAGCATACTGGCTATGGACTCTGATAAAGGGCAAAGTACACAGCTTTGGGAGGGAGGGGGGCAGGGTTACACAGAGGGTAGTTGGTTGGGTCCACAGACACCAGTTTTTTAGGGTCGAGCCTGCGTCGCATGCGCTTGTGCATGCGTTTCGCTAGCGAGACGCTTTAGGAATTAATAAGGGCTCTGAGCCCCGTCCACGTGATGTCAGTGTCTTTCGTTGGTTCATGGGCTTGCCTGTTAGAAGCTGCTTGATTTAATTAGTGGAAGGCATGCATATGTCATGCCTTTTCCAGTGGTTAGCCCTCCTCGAGCACATCGACCAAGTACAGAAAACATACAAGGCTCGCTGTTTTCCATTCGGTTTGTGGACTACTTTTTCTCTATTTTCGCAACGCGATCTCGCTTGGCAGCAGTCGAGCGCTTTGCATAATATCAACCCTGTTACACAGTTAATTTTTTCGGTTACGTACATGGTTTATGTCGCAAGAAAAGTCAGGTTAGGAGTTTACAACGCTATTAGCTCTAACACTTACAAACGCGAGACCCGTTGCATTGCAAATGCTTGTCTTTTTTTTACAGTTGGAACTGGGAGCCTATTTTGTGTTATGTATGGCTCCCCATTTACCCTCTGCCCCCATGTAGCATTCGAAAAGAAGAGCAGATGATTTTTGGGTGATTCATAAGGTAAATTAATACATATGTATTTTGAGTTATGCGCAGAGATTCTGTGTAACATCGTACAACAAGCATTGGCAAAGCTTATTAGTCTCGCGTATGCGAGGCTGACGGTGTCAGAGAGTTATTTTTGTTGTCAGTTTCAGCTGTGCTGCAGAGATTTACAGTTAACTTCGCTAACTCATAGCTGAAAGTGTAACAGATTTCACATTCAATGTAAGAATGCTTGTTTCTAAAAGAGAAGTAAAACAGGAGGTGATTTGTAGAGCTTGCATCATAGTTTTATGTGCTGTAAAGTTAGAGCAGCTGGCAACTAAGCAAACTTGTATATTAATGTGGATGCTCAAAGGTTAATGTCTAAGGTGTGAATAAAAACGCATCATCATATCATTCACAGTGAACTCCCGGCAGTAGTTGTTTCAACTAACTCTTCATATATGTTTCAAACATAAATTGAAAATATGTTTGTTTTTAAAAGACACACATATTCCATTAAAATGTTTGCTACCAAAATATCTTTCATTCAATACATTTCAAATGAAAGTCAAAACAGGTTTTGGTAATGTGTTTGTACCTTGAGAACAGTATTCCCCAGTGTTTGATTGCACAGCCTTTCATAATCGAACTGGGCAACACTACATAGAAAGGTGCCACAATGGCAACTTTCACAAAGCCATTTTGGTGAACAACTTTCCCCTATTAAAAAGTTACTGTTGTTATTTGTGGAGACGGTTCAATGAACAGAAACAAAGTCATGGAGGGGATGAATGCCTTTTGTTCTAGTGAAGACAACAGGCACGGAACAGAATAACTGAGCGTCATTGTAAAGGTATACTATCCAAACATAAGTTGTTTAAGGTGACTACTGAAGACCCCATAGCTGAAAACAGTTTCAATGCTGCCCATCGTTAATGGGTCGAGCTGACAGCAGGGCCTGGCTGCAGACTTGGCCACAGAAGGAAGGAGAGCAGAGGCATATGTTTCTCAGACCCGTCTCCCGCTGACAGCAGCTTTGCTACAAACCTTGTGGTCTCCGACGTCCGCACACTTTTTTCATTACTGTAGTAGGGAGTGTAGGGGAGCAAGTAGGACAACAGAAGATGTGGACGCGGGAAAACGTGCTATGACATGCCCAAAATCAAAGCGATTTTCTTGTTATGACTGATACGGGACCACAATTGACAACTGAAGGAGAAGTGTGGGGTTTAGGACAACAGAGGGTGACAGGGTCAGTGGTATGAGGGCAACACAAGCAACTAGGGGAGGGTGGGTGGGTGGGAACAGGCAGACAGCCAAGAGAGGAGCACGGACAGAAAAATAATTCGAGGGAGCCAGCTGAAAGACAGACTCTGGTAGAGTGCTTTAACTCAAAGATTTAAGTAGTGATTTAAAAAATGTGCAGTGGAAGGACTCTAGTAATGCATTCTTGCTCCAAACAAAAGTTAACCCCACAAAGAGAATGGAAACGTAAGGCAGCTGACCAACATCAACCAAGCAACCGAGGGTGACAGTAAAGGCAGCAATTGGTAAGCAACGAGTGGGCTCTAAGCCCCCTGCATGTAAACAAAATGTCTCTAAGAGACACCACATGTGGTGTCTAGCCAAGACTTCAAAATTGGTCTTGTTAGTTTGTTGATGTCACTCAGAACCCTTCAGTGAAAAACATCCCTGTTATTCATCTTTAACTCTACACATTGTCCACATTCTCAAAGGAATAAACTGTAGTTAAATGCAGTTCCCCATGTTATGCTATGTTTTGATTTGTTTCGTTACAGTATGTTATGTTACTGTGAATTCTAAAGTGCATGGCAGCCCTCCACTGAGCTTCCCAGTGCCAGAGAATACGTCTACTGCATGACAGCAAGTGGAAACCTATATAATTAGAAAAAACAGGTCAAAAGACATTTCTGAAATACATCTTAGCTGGGGCTTTGGTGTAGCAGTAGGAAATTCCATAATTTAAGCAAAAGAAACCTTAAAGAACAGTCCTCTGCTTGGCTCTATTAAGCCAAGGGACAAGAGCTTCCCTCAGGCTAGAAGATCTTATAGTCCTTGGTGGGCAGCTCTCTTAACAAGATGCCCGAAGGAGCAAGGCCCCACATTCCCAAAGGTCCGGTATGTGAAGCAAAGGTTTTTGAATTTTATATGCTTATTTATTGGCACTCAAAGTATATACTGTAGCTGGGGTAAAGGGGATTGATGCTTGTGGCAGTGGCCAAGAAGTCCTGATGCTGTGTTCTGAATTATTTGAACTCTGCTTAATGAATTATATTCCATTTAGAAACTCACCAACAACTTTTGACTTGTGGTAAATTATCTAGCTAAATATTGTTCAACTGTATGAACACTTAAATCATTGGAGCAAAGGTAGTTTGCGCATGTTTTTTCCCACTTTGTGCAGCCACAAGAAGGGAAATCCCACATACAAAACAGTAAAATAGTCTAAGCACAATGTTATTAGAGCCTGGACTATAGTCTTCTAGTTGGAAGTCAGGAGGTATATAGAGTATTTTCCTCCACATGTACCCTCATCTTAAGCTCACACTGTTAGAAATGGGATCTGTAGTTGAAAGTGGTTTGCTACCTGTCCAAGTAAGCACCCTCACTGTAGTCAGGGTAAGGGAGCCACACAGCTAAGAAAACCCCTGCTCACCACCTTGGTAGCTTGGCAGGAGTAGTCAGGCTTATCTCAGAGGCAATGTGTAAATTGTTTGTGCACACAGTAACACAGTGAAAACACCACAAAAGTATTCCACACCAGTTAAGAAAAATAGCCAATATTTATCTGAATAAAACAAGACCAAAACAAGAACAATCCAACATACACAAATAAATATATCACTTTTTGAAAGGCTGAAATGAGTCTTAATGAATAGGAATTAATGATTGTATCTTTTTAGCACAGAGTTTCTGGGATGCATCAAAAACAAGCAGGGGAGGTGAGGCACCAAAGAGCAAGGTGATGCATCAGTTCCTTAATGCGCAGGGGAGGTGATGCATTGATTCTTTCCTCGCAGGAGAGGCGATGCGTCGGTTCCTTACTGGCAGGGGAGGTAATGCATTGATTGTTTCCTTGCAGGAAAACTGATGCGTTGATTTCTGAACACTCGGCCTCAGTTCCTTTCTGCGGTGCAGAGTCAATGAGAAATTGACACCCCAGGAAAGATGCATGGAAAATCCAGGCACTCTATGTTGATGGAGTCACAAGAAAACAGGCGCTCTGTCAGTTCTCCAGCTATGAGACAGGTGCCTAGTTGATTTGTCTGCCACAACGCATCAGTGCATGGATTATCTCTTTCAGATCACCGGCTTGCACTTCCAAAGACCCAAGGACTGGAGTTGGCACCACTTGGCAAGTCAGGACTCTCAGCAGAAGAACCCTGGCACTGACAGATGAAGTCTTTGATGTCCCTGAAACTTCGTAACATGAGGCAAGCTCAGTACAAGCCCTCAGAAAACCTTGTAAAGCAAGCTGTAGAAAGCAAAGTCCAGTCCATTCACTCCAGGACAGAAGCAGCAAGTAGCAGGCCAGCACAACAAAGCAACAGCCAGAGTGACAGTCCGTCCTACAGCATCCAAGTCTTCTTCTTGGCAGAATGTCTTCAGTCCAGAAGTGTTCTAACTTTGTGGGGTAAGAGGACCAGTACTTATACCCATTTCTGCCTTTGAAGTAGTAAAAAGTCAAAGGGAAGACTTTGTAGTGCACAAGACCCTGCCTTTTCTGTCCTGACCCCAGTTGAAGACTGCTTTGTGTGAGGACAGGCACAGCCCTATTCAGATGTGTCAGATCCTCCCACCACTTTAGCCCAGGAAGACCCACCAGGAGATGCAGGACACACCTCAGCACCCTTTGTGCAAATGTCTAGAGTGAATTCACAAACAGCCCAACTGTCATCCTGACCCAGACGTGTATTCCACAGACAGGAAGAGGCACAGAATGGTTAATCAAGAAAATGGCTACTTTCTAAAAGAGGCATTTTCAAAATTACAATTCAAAAACTAACTTCTCCAAAAGATGTATTTTTAATTGTGAGTTCAGAGATCCCAAACTCCAGATTCCTATCTGCTCCCAATGGGAAACTGCAGTTAAAAGATTTTTCAAGGCAATCCCCATGTTACACTATGTGAGAGATAGGATTTAGCAGTATTTCACTATAAGGACATGTTAAACACACCAGTACATGTCCTACATTATAAATACACTGCACCTGGCCCATGGGGCTGCCGTAGGCCTACCTTAGGGGTGACTTACATGTAGTG
Source organism: Pleurodeles waltl (assembly GCF_031143425.1). Taxonomy (NCBI): domain Eukaryota; kingdom Metazoa; phylum Chordata; class Amphibia; order Caudata; family Salamandridae; genus Pleurodeles; species Pleurodeles waltl. The sequence continues at coordinate 109,399,235 of NC_090441.1, read as the reverse complement.
AAAGGGAAGGTCTGGGCCTGGCAAGTGGGTGCACTTGTCAGGTCGAACTGACAATTTAAAACTGCCCACAAAGGCACCGCACATGATCAAAAACAGGAGGTCAGAAGAAGCAAAAAGTTTTGGGATAACCCTGCAAAAAGGGCCATTTCCAAAACACACGCATGATGTTGAGATAGGCACTTTAATGTGGTTAACAACTTCTACAGAGCAGAAGAATTATTAATTATGGGGCAGGAGCTCTTGTTACATGAACCATAATTATTACATATGATACAACATGATTTACGGGTTACTTTAAAATGTTCTTTCATTTTATAAATGTTATTCTTATATAAAACATGGTCATTAACAGTCTCTCTAAGCACAGCTGGATCTCCGAACCCCTTACGACAACCACACAAAAAGCTAGCAAACTGGGAATACTTCTGACTCTAAATAATTGTGCATCCCCTAAATTGATGGAAAGACATCTAAGAGCAGCTGTCTATAAAAAACCTCTCTCTTTGACAAACCAACCACTAGGTGAGCTGACTAGAACTTTTAGTACGGCACACTAGGACTTTTGTAACATCATCTACATTTGTTTCCCCAAAACATACTTGTAAGACTGCAAAGGGTGCAAAACTAGGCTTGTGTTTAAATCTTCACAAACGTGACTACATAAAAAGTTGGATAAAATTCAAGGTTTTTTTCTACTACTCGCAAGTCCTACTCGAACAAAGGCCCAGAGTAGGTAAAGAAATTAGCTCCTAATCATATCCCAGCAAGGAGCTGCTGATCACCTGCCACCCTCCCTCTCCACTGATAAATATTTAATAGGAAGAAAATTGAGGCATATTGTTGTCCTTTACCCTGCCTTCAGATCCGAACCCAAATAATTTTGATTCAAGAAAGTTATGAAGGAGAAATCATTAGACTTGGATCCATCAGATTGAACTCTAACTTCCCCTGTGTCAAAATATTTATACAGTTAGGCCCTCTAACACTACAGAGGTATTGAATGGTAGGAAGCAGCACATTATAAAACGCCTAAACTAATAACTAGTAAATAAATCCATATAGCTGACAGTAGCACTATCCACACATGCCAGCCTCCTATTCATCCCCCAGCCATGGACAAACATATGAGTACCTAATCCTAGGAAGAAGTGTAATCAATACTAGCCTTCTAAAGAACAGTCATATATGTAAATTGTGGGTCTGATTCACAAAGATATATTATAATTCATAGAACAGTACTCCTGTAGTACTCTTTTACATATTCGTACACGTCTTTGTGAATTATTTCCAAACATATACATTGTGAATAAAATAACAAGATTCTTATGCAATTATTACAAAATGAAAGGACTGTGTCTTCTTACAATAGGGAGTTGGATGTTTCGGCGCTTATTCACAAATGCATGTAAGTGTATGTAAAAACATAGAAATATAAGATTTATGTATGATTTTAATTACCTTAGACTTATTATTATTGCTCCTTTGGCACTGCGTTAACTAGTACATTGATATTAATCAGAAACACTTCTGAACACCCAAATGTAAGTCAATTAATGAGTCACAAAGAATGTAAACCTTCATATTAGTATGTTGTCTTATCAAAACATACAAATGAAAACCAATATAAGTAATAGAGGATATTTATGAAAATAACAACATCTGTATATCCTTTCTCACACATTACGTTATTGGTTAGTGTTCTACAGATATAGGGGGTCATTCTGACCCTGGCGGTCATGGACCGCCAGGGCCAACGACCGCGGGAGCACCGCCAACAGGCTGGCGGTGCTCCCATGGGCATTCTGACCGCGGTGGTACAGCCGCGGTCAGAAACGGAAAACCGGCGGTGTCCCGCCGGTTTTCCGCTGCCCTGGGGAATCCTCCATGGCGGCGCTGCAGGCAGCGCCGCCATGGAGATTCCGACCCCCTTACCGCCAGCCTGGTTCTGGCGGTTTTGACCGCCAGAACCTGGCTGGCGGTAACGGGTGTCGTGGTGCCCCTGGGGGCCCCTGCAGTGGCCATGCCAATGGCATGGGCACTTCAGGGGCCCCCTAATAGGGCCCCACTAAGATTTTCAGTGTCTGCACAGCAGACACTGAAAATCGCGATGGGTGCAACTGCACCCGTCGCACCCTTCCCACTCCGCCGGCTCCATTCGGAGCCGGCTTCCTCGTGGGAAGGGGTTTCCCGCTGGGCGGGCGGGCGGGCGGCCTTCTGGCGGTCGCCCCCCCACCCAGAGGGAAACTCAGAATAACCGCTGCGGTCTTTTGACCGCGCAGCGGTATTCTGGCGGTTCTCGTTTCAGAATGACCCCCATAGTCATGTATTTAAACTAAAATATAAATTAGTAATACATTTGTGCCATTTACTGTGCTAACATCTCATCATATTTCAAGTTAAATATATGTCAGAATATAACCATCTCATATTCTCTACAATATTAATGTAGCAGGGTTTGCCCTTCTACTGCAGGATGGTTTTATGGCATGTTAGTAGAATCTGATGCTCAGATGTTCAACACAGTAATCTCCAAATTTGTGATTTTAATATTTTATAAGTTATTTGAATAATTATGCATAGGTTAGCCCCCTTTTGACCCCTGATCTGCTAACATGAAAAAATTAAAAAAAAATCCTATAGTTTTTCAGGAACTTGAAAACAGAGTCTGGCTATAATCAACCTAATCTGCTCTGAAGAACCCAGACACTAGTGTTGATAAATATACATTTTACAGCTGGTGATCAGATATTAGTCCAGATACTCACCTTTCAAAACTTAATGTATTTTCAGTCTGAATATTAACAAATATGACATGTAAGACTTCTTTCTGAAAGTAAAAGTCCTGTCCCCTTGCTGTACCTCTGTAAAAAACTGTTCATTTTGGGAGTGGTCAGACTAACACCAAAGACATTTTGTGGTGAAAGACAGATATAAGAAGGTTCAATGCTGTGGCTCCTGATATGAAACTAAACAAGCGATGCAGAGATCACAGAAAATCTCCAAGGGAATTGTTGGGAAATGTAAATGTAAATATGCTGCTCAATGGCAGCTAGTTTACCAAGAACTCCTTACTATTTCCAATATTTTCAGAGAGATGACACATTCAAAATTAATGGACCGTCCTGAAACTGATCCTCACCAAGAACTTGTGGGAAAGAAAGGAGAAGGTTTAATAAACATGTTGACAGCCTTCTTCATTTCATGCAGGAGCAAAGAACGCCTTTTGAAATGACTGAGCCTGTGTGACTGCACAACTTTGTGACCAATCAATATGTTGATAACAATATAAAGACACGTCTACTAGATGTAGGAGCAAAGAACGCCCTTTGAAATGACTGAGCTTGTGTGACTGCACAACTTTGTGACCAAACAATATGTTGATAACAATATAAAGACACGTCTACTAGATGTCCTGGAACATGGATCAAACTTCTACGCAGAACTGAAGCAGGAGAGATGTGTACTGAAAAAGAAATAGCTGGTTGACATAATTACTAAAATTAAACTTCCATGAGTTTCGTTTAACTATACACTACAAAACAGATTACAAAAACAACTTTTATAAGCACATAGAGAGATGAATGTAGCAAACGAAAGGGGTGAATTTATCAAGGACATTCTGTTGCATGATCTTCTTCCAACAAACACATCATTTGACGGAGATGCTTCAACCAAACCAGTGAAGCACAAACTCATACAAGAGCTCAAAAAAACCTTTCACCTGAAGAATTTCAATTCGTAGAGGTGCCCTCATTAAAAAGTGCTGTTGTTTTGCACTATATGTAAGTAGGACAAATATCACTTTCCTAATGGTTCAGTAATTCGACTTCATATCGATGACACATCATGATTGACATTCAAAAAGAAAAATAATTTTTTAAATTAATCACAACCAAAATATATGTATATATGTACAATAATCATCAAAATCCAAAATATTTCTAAAATATAAATCAAACCCCCCTTACAAAAGCAACCCTCACCTATCAACAAAACAGATACCCAAATAAACAAAAAAAGGACTATGTACAACTAAATACACACAAGACATACATATAAACAACACAAAGACACCAGACACACAAAGGATTTCAAACAGGAAAATATCTCAATGTGGAATTTACACATCACATATCCTTATTCAAACACTATTCTCATATCACATGGACACAAATTAAATATTAGGCTAATATATAGTTAATTCCTACTTGATCCCCAGCTATATACTCTGAAGAAGTCCATACAATCAAGATTATTGCTGATATCTCAACGGCAAATGCCGGTAATGTGCCTGAAAATTCTAACTGCTGTATTTCAATCTGGTTTGTCCTTGAAACGGAATAAATGTCAAAGGTAATCCTCCATATATTCATAGCTCGTCATCCTTGCCGACGCGCGTTTCGGTGGGCTTACACCTTCGAATTCAATCACCATTCTTCGCAGAAACCTTCATCAGGGCACCACATCAAGAATTGCACATTGTGCAAAATTTCTCAATCTGATGTTAATGTAAAGAAAGACAGAGGCTTGTATGGACAGGGGGCGGTACCGCCAGCTCTTCATACGCGCTCATAGGCAAACATGCTGAACAACCGAAGAAACGGTCCTAACTGTTTCCTCTGTGTGCTTTTTTGATTTGCTTTTTTGATTTTTGTTTTGGACTATATGTCCCAATTGTAAATGGCCAAGATTTCATCCATGCAAAACTTCGGAGAGGACGTTCAGACCGTTTTACAGATATCGAAGTCAGTGTGCATCTTGCAAGAACTGCACATTGTCTTTGACAGTTATCTTGAGATATCTGTCAAAGAATGTGAACAAATCAGATGAATGTCTCTAAGTGGAACAATTGACCTAGCCTGCATCAAAAATTCAACACCTAAACCTGTACAACTTGATAAAATCTGGTCATCAACATTGAACAAGATGAACTTGGAGATGTTAACACACCAAAACATTTCTGAAGCTTCAGAGAACACTGAATTTTGAATTATTGCAAGTGGAAAGATTGTCAATGAGGAGTTGGTGTCTGCAGAGATATATTCCATAGGTACTGCCCATAATGTTCAAGAACTTAACAGTAAATTTGAGAAAGCGTACCTTTCTGTTGTGCGACATGTTGAGTGAGCTGTTCGAAATGGTTCCAATCGAGTCATTATACTGTCAAATGACACAGATGTAATTATTGTGCTACTTAGATTTCCTTAGATGTTCATAAATCAAGGATTGTCAGAGTTATGGATAAATTATGGTAGAGGCAAGAAAAGACACTTAGGCCCTAATTACGAGTTTGGCTGCTGGCCAAACCCGTCCTGCCACCTGCCTGCTAGTGTGGGCAGAACACCAACTGCCCTATTACAGGTTCACCGCAGGGCCAGTGGGTGGAAACAGATGGGAAAAGGGTCTTCACTTTGCAGCCGGCTCGTAATTGAGCCAGAAGCAATGTGGCGGGGAGGTGGGTGCAGTAGCACCCACCACGCGTTCCACTGCCCATAATTTGGGTCGTAGAATGCACGATAAGGCTGTGCATGGGGGCCCCTCACTGCCCATGCCAAATGCATGGATAGTGCAGAGGCACCCAGGCACCCCAATGCCCCCATTCTACCAGCCTTTCCATGGCGGTAAGTGTTCTTACAAGGCACATATTTTTAAGGGTATTGAAACTATGAGCAAAACTGGAACAAAGCCTGGAGCTTTAACTGCTGGACCTACCAAGTTTCTAAAAAAGATTTGCTGAGACAGAATAAGAATGTGACTTTCAAGATGTAGAAGAATACCTGTGCTTGTGGGAAAAATTAGTTCTGACTGTCACACATTTGTCTTTCTTCGGTACAGTGAGTTTAAGAGATCCGTCGCACTAAGTGACCTTTCACCTACGTCATATTCCGTGCGTGGACACATTAAAAGAGCATTCCACTTGATCAGAAGATGTGTAATGTTTTTGATCATGCATATTTAGAGAATGATCTGTGAGAATTTGGTTGAAAAGCTATTGAAAGGGTGCTAAAACCTACAAAATTACTAAAGCCTCTACCCACAGAACTTACACGTACATGTACTTGCAAAACACATGCTACAAAAAGATGACCTTGTTGAAAGATGACCCTGTTGATATGCTGTTCTCAAATGTTCAACATTCTGTAAATGTACCACGAGCGATTGCAGAAACAAATAAATAAAGTGAACTATGAAAATGTGTCTAAAACAAGAATGGCAAACAATATTTTTTTCATCTTCAGATCATAAACATTGTTTGGTGTATACATAAAAGGATTAAAAAACATTATTATGTCGTTTCATTTCTATTTATGTCTCTTCTTCCTCTATTATACCTGCCATTTTAGACAATAGTGGAAGGGTTGCTCTGAGGAGTTATTTTCTATCTGTATAAGACTACTTGAACGCCAAGACCTATGTTGTGACACCAAAATGAAGTATATAGGTCTCATTGTTCCTGAAATACGACATCATCACTGCAGCACATTTGCCATTTTTAAAAGTGTTGTTCAGAGATATTCGGTCCAGATCAGCAATTTCTACCCAAGCTAAATTACTTCTGTAATGATCCAAAAACACAAATCAAAAATAAAAATCTCTGGGCAACAACTTTTTTCCGCAAAAGTAAGAAAGGAGGCCAGGATTATAATGAACATTTCTAGAACTTGGATGAAAATTTCACTATGGTTCAAATATTGTTACCCTTATAAATCTTAAGTCTAGTGGAGTGTTAACAGTCAGAATGTCAGTCCATAAACAAACCCATTTGTCAATGAATTATAATTCTTGTGAACATGAATCAGGTAAGTACAGATTTAAAACTCTTGTTCCTGCATATATGTAGAGCTAATAACTTTTCAAAACACCCTTCAGGTTCAGATTCAATAATAATTTATAAGGTGGGCGTTTTGTGTATTGTTTATGAAGAACACTATGTACATTTGCTGTGTGTATAATACCTCTTTTGAAAAACATATGCAATCTAGATTCAGAATTTAAAATATCATTATTTCCTATTTATCATTTTCAAATAAACATGTCTGTTCATCCATTAGATACTTGAGGCCAGTGATAAACTGTACCCCAGTTTCCTCAATTAAAATTAAACTCACTTAATTATTTGCTCTTTTAGATCTTCAGATGCAATTGTTTCTAATTTTCTAGGTAGTTTCCAATGCTTCAGGTCTAGGGTTCAATAGTGCAGTTTATCTAAACTCCAGTAGTATGAGAGATCATCATGCATGACACCCCAAATTACTCAATCAACATCTATAACTTCCTATTGCATGTATGTAAAGTATTATGGGTCTCCCTGAACGCCTCCGGTAACATTTCTAAATATGGTGTAAGTGTCTGTGTAGAGAAAGTTTGGTAGTACTCAGCTGGCAGACCGTCGCCTCCCGGAGCTTTATTGTGGGCTAATTGTTGCAAAGCTTGTTGAATCTCTTCCATTTCTATAGATTTCTCTAGTTCTAGTAACTGTGGGGTTGTCAGGCGAGTTAATTGAAATACCTGGAAAAAATCCTCCAGCCGCCCCAGGGGCTGTGCCATATACAGAGTGCTGTAGTATTGTCTGAAGACCTCATTTATTTCTAGCTGTGTGTTTACTATAGCTCCGGAGTCCAATTGGAGGGCGCCTATGGGAGTGTGCTGTTGCTCGCCTTTCACTGGCCAGGCTAGTAACCTACTAGAGCGGTCCCCCTCAGAGTGCAACCGAGCTATATGATGTTGAGAATCAAACTGCCTTAGTCGGCCCAGTTTTTCTTCGACATGCACATGCCCCTTACCAGCACTTTATGACCATCCCACTCGACCACCCATGATGACACTATCTGGGTATTCACACCAAAATAGGAAACCTACACGCTCTGCCAGCTCTGTACGGAAGGGGGGGGGTCATGCAACAGGGTCGGCTGCTGGTGCCAAGTGGGGATACGCGTGGTCGTCCTGCCCCATTGAGCAGCGGCAAGCAGGGGGCAGTGGTCTGATCAAGTCTTAGCTAGATATGATGCCCCATGGAGATGGTGAGTCAGCTCTTGTGAGCTTAACAGTAAATGTATTCGAGTATGGAGACAGTGGACCAGGGAGAAGAAGGAGCATTCTCTATCCAGGGGGTGTAAACCCCTCCAAACATCGTGAAGTCTCCTCTCTAGCATCCAAGATTGCAGCCCCCGAGAGAGGCTCCTGCTGGAGGCACCCTCAAGCAGCGGGTGAGATCTATCCATATCCACATCTGGGACACAATTAAAATCTCTGCCCCAGATGCTGAGCAGTGAGGGATCCCGTGCCAATTGCGCAGAGGTGGATGACAAAAAATCTCCCTGCTTGGTGTTGGGTGCATAAAGTTCTGTTATACCCAGTTGTTTCCCATCCAAATCCCCCACTAAGTGGACATATCTGTCTTTGGGAGACATTTGCTCTCCTGGGCCGTGAACTCCAATCAGCAATGTCAAGAGCAGGTCCGAGCAGACCACACACATCCCATGGTGCCCGTCTGTGTTTCGCAGAGCTCAGTCACTCCGACCCGTATGCATTGCAGTGCATTGTCTCATATGTCGTCAGCCGTGCGTGGAGTGAGATCAGGACCAAGTATTAGCGGTGATGAAGGGGGGGCTTAAATGACACTGCAACGAGCCTGAATCTGTGTTTCTGACCTCACTTCTAATCGGTGTCTGCGCTGTCACAAACATATTGGCCTCTTTTAAGGCTTGTGCCTGGCCCTCCGACGCCTGCGACCTGGACGGGCGCGCCTTGACCCCGGTACCTATTCTCTTTTTCCTCCAAGGGCACGGGGCGAGCCAGTCTCCGCGTCCAACATCTTCTTTGACTGCACCCACCAGACCCTTGGCATGCAGCCACGTCCATGCATCCTCTGGGGTTGGGAAAATGAGGGCCTTGTCTCCATCTACCACTCTTAGTCGGGCCGGAAACATGAGGGAATAAGTGATGTGTTTGTCACGTAGCAGTTGCTTCACCTTTGTAAAGGAGGCTCGTTTACGCTGAACTTCTCCTGTATAATCCGGGTAGGCCGTGATAACAGTGTTGTCCATTCGGATAGGGCCCAGAGTTCTGAAGCCTTTTAGGACCTGATCTCTGTTGCGATAGTTTAGAAATCTAAACCTCCGATGGGCTCGCTCCACCACCAACATAGGTGGCACATTCTGTGACAGCATGGTGTCTTTCAACCAACGCTCCAGGAACATTTCTGCGTTGGGGAGCTCCGCCCTCTCTGGAATACCCAGGAATCTGACATTGTTCCTACGTGAGCGGCCTTCTGCGTCCACGGCCCTGCGTTGCAGTTGTGTTATCTCAGCCTCCATGCGTTGAATTTGATCTTTGATGTTGGAGATATCAGGTTGGGCTGTGTTAAGCGCTGATTCAGTGAGGGTGACTCTGTCCACCAATTTACGATGATCCGTTCTAAGGAAGTTGACTTCCAACACTACAGAGTAAATTTTCCCCTCCAGCGAGGTTTTAGTGTCCAACACCACCTGCACCAACTTGTCGAACTGTGCCAAATGAGTGCGCAACGTTTCAGACATCCTGTGTAGAGTGTCGGCTTGAGCGACCGTGTCCCCCTCTAAGGATGAGGCTTCAGCCTCGGCGCTGAGATGTGCTTTAGATGATTTTGGCTTCACCATGATAGCTTGTAGTGCTGACGTGCTATTCCCCGGATACCGCACTGGGTCACGATTCCTTTGCTGCGTACCACTGCTCCCCTTGCTCTTGCCGCGGAGCACAGATCCAGCCCGGACCACTCTCAGCCTGTCTGACTGCGAATGATCCAAGCCTCTCCGCTGTCGTGGCCACGTGGAATTACCCCCACTAGCAGATCACTGTTTGCGTCAGTACCAGGGAAGACTATAATAATTGTGCTCCAAAGTTATTGAGTACCAGGGTCTGGACGAGCTGTAAGGCTGCGCTCAGCCTGTCTCTGCCCCCACATAGGCAGGTTTTCAGTAAGCGTTCAAATTCCTCATCCACATCATATTTTTTTATGTGATCACAGGACCTTCGCGCGTTATGGGCCCTTCAACCAGGCCAAAGGGGGGAGGAAAAGGCAGTGGGGGAGGGGAGCCAAATCTCCTAATTCGGGGTATAGTTACTCTTGGGTGTCCGGTCAGTAGGAGGGAGGACATACCACCTCGAGCCCCCGTGGAGGGCCGCCCGCAAGTCAGCCACACCAGCGCTCCGGGTGCACCACGGAGGATCTGGCCTGCCCTGCCAGGCTCCACAATCAAGAGCTCAGCGCTCTGTTCCTTCTGCAGTTGCTTCTTAAAGAGGTCAGCTCCTAATGTGCCCGTGGCTCGTCTCACCCTAGAGGCCCAGCTGCCACTGCACGCTCCTCCAGGCCAGTCAGCCCAGCTCCAGGCATCAGCACTAGGCCCTCCACGCCGATGCGCCGGGGCCGGCTCCGTCTTTTCTGGGCCCTTCCTGGTCTGAATTTAATCCCGACTGCGGTTTGCCGTCACCAATTCCGTTGGCTATTCTCCCCGCCTGGCAGAGTCCTGCAACCACGGCGGGGGCCGCGCAGCGAGCGTGTCACATGCAGCCTCAATGGAGGGTTCCCCCTCTTCACGGGGGCGAGCTGCACGGTCACAGATGTCTCTGGACCCCCATATGTCACTGGGGAGCACCGCGATACAGCAGCGGGCGTCAGGGCCCACAGGAACAGATACATTTCAGATTAGTGGTGGGCCACGAGTGGAGTTCTTTACAAAGCATCCGCTCTGGCCGCCATCTTGGCCATGCCCCCCATTGTGTTAACAGTTAATCTTAAACAAGGCTGAAAATGGTTTGGGAACTTAATCAAGTGGCATCTTCCGAAGTCTCCTCAAATGAAATCAATAAATGTGCTTTATTTCATATCAGTTAACTTAAATAAATCGCACCTTTCCTCAATTTGTCAGACAGGGCAAATGTAATTCCCAAATTACATTATTTACCAAACATTGGGCAGGCTTAAAAATAGGATACAAATTTTCTTTTCACTATTCTTCCTCTGCCTCTCCTTTTTACTTTCCCGTTTTCCTCTTTTTTATATAAAATCCTTCCATTCTTTACCATGTTTCGTTTATAAACTTTTGTGTGAAAAAAAGTGCTAAATGAAATCATTAAGCAATAAAAGTATAAAACGCCTTAACCTCTCCTATCCCCCACACTCCACATTTTTAGGTTGAGCACGCTGCGCACAAGCACTGCTTTTCCGACGTGTTGGTATGTTTCTGGGCTTTTAACCATGCCCACCGCACAACACAACACTATACCTCGTTCATGGGCTTGCCCTTTAAAACTCCTTTATTTTTATTGGTAAATGCTTTACGTTTGTCCCTCCTTGGGGAGGTTTAGTTACCGCCTTGGACATCGCCTCTGTTACATGGCTAATTTTTGCAGATATGTTTGATTGCGAGCGAACTTCTTTTTCCTTTTGTGTGTGTCTCTTTTACGCTGATGCAGTGGTGCTTTGAATCGGCTCGCTTATGTGAAACTGTATTACTTTTAATTTTCAATCTATGTGGCAAGAAAAGTCTGGTTTGGAGTTGTATTGCAAATGCTTGTTTTGATTATCTGCGGATGTTGGTGCTTGCCAGTCCTCAATAGGCCCTAAAAGGTTTAAGGCAACTGTGTCTAACATGTTAAAGCTTAAGAAACAGGTAATAAAAAACAATTATTGAAAATCTCACTTTGTGAGCTGTTTAAAAACGATCAGTAATTGAAGGTACAAAAACATCTTAACATTTTTTCAGTGGTTGAATGCAGTGTGTGGAGCCCCGTTTACTGATAACCAGGCATAATGTAGGCAAATTACCTTTTTTTTATGCTACTGTCCTATTTTAATAGTTTCGGACTTGGTGATAGTACCCTAAAAAATGTATACTGAGGAGTACCATTTGAGCGTAATTGCGTGCAAGTGCAAAATTCTAATTTATTTGTATGCAAAGAGGTAGACAAAAATTGCTTTCCTGCATAAAATTATGTTGTGTATTGCATTGAATTGTGTTTATTTTTCTCTGTGAGTAGCAGCGGGGTTCTGCGTGTATCCACTTTAAATAAATAATATTAAGTATATGCTATAAGTTGGTTCAGTACTAGGCTGAAACGTAGAATCCTGGCAACTCATGCCTTAAAACACAATTTTGCACATTACTGTGAAATTTCTTATGGGACGACATTATCTAATTAGAGGAATTGATAACTGCACTGTGTGTTAATGAGTCCAATACATTTCAAAGTCATTAGAGATAACCAAGGCAATAAGTCAGTGTTTAAGCAGACGGTCCTTAGATTTCACAGCCCACATGTTGCAAGCGTAGCGAAAAGCAATCTCTGCCTATTCAACTGTAAATGCTAGGGTATTGGAATCTTTAAAACCGACAGTAGGGAGAAAACTACACGGTCAAATCTCGCTCTTTCATTTAATGAAGAATTAAGGCTCCCATTTACCACATTAGGTGGTTCGTGAGAGATTTCAACTCTCCATAGCTTGTGTTTGACAGCAGCGTCAATTTATCCAGGTTGAAACGCAGAAGTGCGTGACAGTACATCATTCAAGACTGTCACATCCACTTATCTCTCTCATTGTCACCCTGCTAACAAAATTCACTCCATTTTTTTTGATTAGGCCTCTTTAAAGAGGGGAAAATCTACCTCACACTTGCAGGCCTTGCTAGCAGGAGGCAAATAGGCATCTTGATCAATGTTTATAAGCGATGGAGCTTGACTTTCTAGAAGTCGCTTTTCTTGTGCATGTAGTGAGACAACCTAAGGATGATGTGGTCGCTCCCTCTTGAAGTTACTTCATTAGGAGGACATGTAAATCATTTACTTTGAGGTTATTTATTCCTCTATTATATTAATAAATGAATAACATTAGGACCCATATAAAGACTTTTCTGTACATGAAAATGTTATTTTCTTTATTAATAACATTTACAATAGAGATTCATTACCACCTTTTTTGGATTTTCTAAGCTTTGTAAATAACGAGAGTTCCTACCACCCATTTTTATGGTCTACACTGCATAGCCTGATGATAATCGAATCACTGAGATTAGACCTAGGGAGAAGCAAATCACAAATGATAACCCCAATCAGCACTTAAGTCATGAGAAGTGAGTCAAATGTAAAGTCTGGTAATTTATGCATAAGGCTGTATCGAATAGGGACCACTCTATCTCTGATCCTTTGAGTTTCCTTACTGCCCCCGACGCTCTTTGTTCAAGCAAGCAGAATCTTTTTGCAGTTATCCAATTCTAGAGGGCCAGGTAGGGTGGGAGGTCCTTCTCTTAGCTGGGTCACAAATTATGGAATACACTACCCGACTCTCTGAGAGCATGTAAATCCTTCTGTGGCTTTCGTAAACTCTTAAAAACCTGGGTCTTTTAGGTTTGGTTTCTACCCTATGTTTGCCTAGTGTTGGGAAACCATGTTGGGGTAGTTATTTACCATACAGAGCTCAAACTCAAACTCATGAGATATAATTTTGGCTGTTAGTGAGTTATCTAGTAGCCTTGTCCTCTTTCCTAAAATGAAAATTGATTTTTCTCATAATCAAAGATAAGTGGTGAGGTGTGGGCTGAGGGTATATGTCTTGCCTCGCGTATGACTTTCCACCAACAGAATGTTATTCTTCAAAGAGTAAGGCATGTTGCATTTTATATTGTAGATGTCATCTAAGGCAGTACATGCAAACATTAGCATGTATACTTATCACTTTCCTTTATGCTTTTCTACTTTTAAGATGTGCTTTTCATATTAGTGGTTCATCTTCATTTGTTTTTCTATGTTTATCATATGAACAAGACACACGACAGTCAAATAAAGAATAAGACCTTTCTCTCTAGGCTGATAATCAGAATGAATATATACCAAAAATGCATTTTCCATTGCAGCAGGCTTCTAATACTGTTTGTTAATTTGTCCTTATCTATCAAAACAAATTGAGATAATACATGAAAAGATGGGAGGCTTAATAGTACAATTAATATTAGCCCTGTGAGTAGGTTTTTCAACAAAATAATAAAAAATGGGTCATACTCATCAAACAACATAAACATCGTAAAGTTTCTCAATTATTAATTTTAGTTTGAAGCCTGCCCACTTGTAAAATGCTAAACATTTTTACAAATCTGAGATCATGATTAAGGGGCTGATTACAACCTTACAACCTTGGTGGATGGGATACTCCATCAAAAACGTGACGGATATCCCGTCCTCAATTTTACAAGTTCCATTATATCCTATGGAACTTTGTAAAACGGCGGGACAGAGTATCCCAACCGCCAAGGTCGTAATCAGGCCCCAAGTTCCTCATATATCATGTTAGAAGCCCAAGGAATTTTAAGGAGAGGTACGCAATGGACTATACCAGATCTTCAATTATGCCATTATTATAGCACAACTGTTAAGGGGCTTTGTAATGCAGGATCATCACTGAGTCAATACAGATGTTTATTTCTGTTACGATCCTAAAGTACAATATGTTTCTGTACATTTTGTACTAGATCTTTTAATAACATGGCTGAAAACATTGTAAACCCTTGAACAGATCTAACCATGTTTCATACAATTTAAGATGAACAGAATATACCAGATATCTTTACCACCTAGTTAGACATGCCATTTCACTGTAATAATGATCTAATAAGATCTAATGAGTATATAGTGAAATTAAAGCAAATGAGAATCTCTTTCTATTTGTAGAGTTCCTGTAAAAGTTGCAGATACATAGTTATTTTCTAAATGTTGATAACAGGATGATCTTGCCACAAAATGTAGACATGCAGCATCTACTTTGCTATACAAACAGAGGAATACTACCTTTGGGCATTGTAATACCTTGGAAACAATACACAAGATTTTAACTAATATGTATGAAAAATTTAGTAAAGGGTTTATTTCTTTGAGATGTAAACAACTTCACACTTGCCATAAAGACAGACCCAAGATTCAGTTCTATCAACTCCTGCAGATATCTGAGACATAATTGATTTATTTAAAATAAGAAAGAAGTTAGCATTCTTGCAGTCATTTTTTCCCAAAGGCCGCTGTATAGACTCCTAATCATTTAGTGAAAGACCTCACACAATGATCTTAAAGTTGAATATCGGTCACTTACTCTGAGTGGCTCCCAGGCATGACTAGACTTCTTCACATATTTCTTTATGCTTAAGATATTAGTGCAAGGATCTTGAAATCAGTAGGTAGAATTAAAATGGCATGATTTGAAGTTGACACAAAACATAGTTCATGCAATTTGGCTAAAGTAACCTCCCCTAAAATTATTATATTTTTGTCTATGGTCATGCACACAAAATGCCAGTTATTTGTCACTGAAAGGAAGAATTAATGACTAAGGGTCCAATTTTCAGCTCAGTGGAGAGAGTACTCTGTTGCAATGATAATGGAGTACTCTTTCCACCAATCTTAAGGCCTGCCTGCCTGCCTGCCTGATTTAGAGACAGTGAACCCTGAGTATATCAACAAAGAAGACTACTGCTGATACACAAAGCTGACAGCCCAACAGAGTAAGGGCCGTCTGAGGTTTGGCCATTTGTCCACCCACCCACCTTATTTATATTGAGTGGACAAATGGACAGCTTTCATTGTCACTGCTAAAGTAAAACCTGCCAGTAAGGAACAGTGAAAATTATAAAATGACTCCAACTCCATGAGAGGAAAAATACTACACAAATTGGTATTTTTTTTATTTTCAAAAGAAAATCCACTGTGGAATTTTCTTTTTGAAATTAAAAATGTAAATATTGAAAGTTTGCTGCACAGCTCCATCATTTTGACAGAGCCGGCTGTCAAAATTTCAATGCTTTTACAGGAACTATCGTGACTGGGGTTCTTGCCAATGCAAGAGCTGTCCTCTTGGCTGACGGAAACTCAAAAATTTGACTAGTGGGTACTCCATCAGGGTGATGGAGTACTTTACTCTGTCGCCCTGACGGAGTGAATATCTGTCCGCAATATTCTAAATCTCTAAATCATGACCTCTGGGAGAAAACCATTGTGACTGTATGAAACAGTTATTATGAACTGGATTAAAATAAACTATTCAAGTAACACAGTATCTGATGGTTTGAGCATGTGTGACACTAAAGGGGTAATCATAGTGACTGTAATTCATAACCTAAATGTGAATTTGAATCTGTGAGAGCTGGTCCAAAAGGGGAATTGCTGAGGACTTGGACTATTTCATTTCTTATCTCCTGGTTTATAGCACATATTTGGAGAATTTCTTTACAATTAAACATGTTTTAGCTAAATATCAGAAATTATTTTGAGAGTTTGAACAAATTCAGTTTACTTTGTACATGTCCAGTAGGAACGAATTACGTGAATGTATAATACTAGGAGAAACCAGTTAACATATTCCCTTTAATTCCAACCAACACATATTCCGTTTATTAAATGGTTCTGAGGCCTAAACATAAATTTTTAGTGTTGTGCTACTTTTGTGCTGAAATCTAATATATTAAACATATGTGCATCCAATTTCTTGACCAGTGATGTTTGTTCTAGGGTTTAAAGCTTTGCTCATCATTGCTACTTATGTGCTATATTTTAGGCTTTTTCTGACTTTTTTTAGGACCAGCCATAATGGGGATAAGTAGGCCATTCCTTTTGTTGAGCATAGCATATGAATATATGTGACCTCACCTAAACTTCTATTTTGTTTTTCACAAAATATAATGCAAGATAGACCTATAGGTATGTGATGGGATTGAAAGTTGAATACTCTTTTTAAAAAAATATCTTTTATTAATTTTTCCAAACATGTATTAACATTTCCATTTGCAGAATGTTAAATACTCCCCAACTGCCCACTCCACCCCTCCTTACATCCAGCAACCGTTAAATTTTTTCTGACATATATAAATGAATACTGTACAGTAAATCAGTTTCTCTTAGGGTCATTAACTTCTTGTCATATATATTAAGAGGCTTCATCAGAGCTTAGATTAGATACGTTTTGTGAGTGTTCTGACTCTGGTTCTTCGGGGTATTTGAGTTCATCTATTATTGTGTCGCATTGGCTTGCAGCATCCCCGGAACCCTTTCCTTGGGCAGCCTCTCTATGTAATATATGTCCCTCTACTTCCGCCCACTTTAACACTGCACTCAACCATCTTTGTATTTGAGGACCTGTCGATGCTTTCCAGTGGCTTGTTATTTCTCTTTTAGCTAGCAGTAGTGCTAAATCAATAAATGTATTAGTAGTTTTTTTGTTAGCAGGGCGGGGAAAGTCCCCTAACAGAGCGGACATCGGGGATGGCCGCAGTCTGCATTCCGTGATCGTTTCCAGGGTTTTAAATACTTCTATCCAGTATGGAACTACCTGTTGGCAGTTCCAGAGCATATGCTCCAAGCCTGATTCTGGCTCCGTGCATCTGGGGCATTCGCTTCCACTGGAGGTGAACATTTTTGCAAGTCTACGGGGAGTGAGGTATGCTCTATGGAAAATGTACATATTTATTAGTTTAAATCGAGCATTTCTAGATACTGGGTATATATGTGCGGTAATTCTATCCCATTGTTGTGCTTCTATTGTGGTCTCTAGTTCAGTTTGCCATTTTAGTCTAAGGCTATCTAGTTGGGTAAGAGTGTCTTTGTGTAGTGTTTTGTAAAGTATAGAAACCAAGCCTCTATCTCCTCCTCAGGTACAGATAACTCTGCAACCCTCATGTATAAGTGGTTCTTGTGTTCCCAGTTTCCAAGTTCTCTGGATAATTCTAGTTATTGCAGAATATATTATGAATGCTCCTGGTGGAATATCGAACTGCGCGCGTAATTCAGTGAAGGTCCTGAGTTGCCCATTATCATATAAGTCTCCCAGTGTGGTGATATTATGTCTGATTAGTTTATTTAAACCGGTTAAAGCTTGATTTCCTATTAGGCTTACTAGGCTCGTTATTGGGCTGTCCGGTGAATATGGGGTGTGTGAGTGTGAACATCTGAGTGCTCTTTCTCAGGAGAATGTAACTGCCTGCCAATCTGGGGACAGTGGTATTTCTTTCCCTCTCGGGGATATTAGTACTCATAACAGTGTGTGGGATAATGACCTAGTATTGTTCTGTAGCTCCAAAATTGTTGCATCCTCGTTTAGGAATCTTACCTACCATTGTAGTTGGCCTGCCCAGTAGTAGGTTTCCATATCAGGGGCTGCAAGGCCTCCCTCCAAAGTAGGTCTCTTGAGCATATTCAGAGCTAGTCTATGTCTGCCTGGACCCCATATAAAGTTAGACATGATAGAGTTCAAGTCATTGAATACTGCTTTGGGTATGAGTAGGGGTATGGTTTAGAAAAATATAGAAATCTTGGAAGTACTATCATTTTTAATATTGCTACTCTTCCTATAACTGCCAGGGGTAGTGTCTTCCAGAACTGTATATCAGTTTTAAGTTTCCTGATTGCAGTGTATATGTTTCCGTCTAATAGATCTGAGGATTTGTGATATATGTTGACGCTGAGATATCGGAATGTAGTTGGAGTCCATGGGAGGCCCATGGTATCAGTCATTGTTTGGACTCCCTCTGTTAACGGGAAGATTGTCTTCCAGTTTATCTTAAGACCTGAGGCCTCGCCGAAGCTCTCTAACATGGCTATCGCCCCGGGGAGTTCCTTGTCTTTGTCTCCAAGGAAAATTAGCATATCGTCCGCATATAATGCGATATGGTGTCTCTGTGCTCCCACTTGAAGTCCCCCAAAGTGTGACCCTGATTTGGCCATTCTGGCCAGTAGTTCCACTGCAATGGCGAAGAGCACTGGGGACAGTGGCCAGCCTTGTCTGGTGCCTCTGCCAATTATATAGGAGTTTGAGATTGTTCTGCCCGTGCGTACCCGTGCAGTAGGTTTCGTGTAGAGCAATTGCGTCCATTTCACAAATTCAGTTCCAAGGCCCAATTTCAGCATTACTTTTTCAAGGTGGTCCCATCGTAGACTATCGAATGCTTTCTCTATATCTACTAAAATTATTGCAGCTCGTTGTAGGGATGGTGATCTCGATTGGATAACTGATACTAGTCTACGTATATTCTGCGCGGTGCTGCGCTGTGGTATGAATCCAGCTTTATAGATTAGTTGTGTCATAAAGGGCAGCTTTCGGGAGGCTAATATTTTGCTAAGTATTTTATAGTCTAGGTTTAACATGGAGTGAGGGTGGTAAGAGCGTACGTCTCTCATTGGTTTACTGGGTTTTAGTAGAGTGATCATAATCGCCTCATTGGTGGTTAGAGGGAGGGCTTTCTTTTGTTTGGCTTCTATATATATTTTACATACGTGTGGGGCAAGTTGTTTGAAGAATGCACTGTAAAACTCTACCGGGAGCCCATCTGCCCCTGGTACTCTCCCTCTGGCCATGTTTTGTATTGCAGATCTAATCTCGGGTATCGGAATAGGTTCAGCTAAGGTTAGTGTTTCTCTCTCCTCTAGCTGTGGGAGGTCGAGATCTTCTAGGGACTTCATTTGAGTGGGGGTTAGCAGCTCCGGTGGGGAGGCGTAGAGCTGTGCATAATAGTTTGCAAATCTTTGATTAATTGACTTTTGTTCAAATAAGTGACTCCCATCTATGTCTTCTATCTCCATTATCATTGATTGCTGTCTTGGCGGAGCCGCCATCCAGGCTAAAAGTGAGCTTGCTTTATCTCCCTCTGCGTGTTGTCTATCTAGATATTTCTTATAGTCAAATTTGCATAGTATTTCTGTGGCTTCAGCTACTTTCCCCTTAATAGATGTGATGTCAGAGGCAACTTCTGGGTGTTCGGGTCTCTGGTGCTCTAGTTCTCGAAGGGTTCTCTCTAATTTTTGGATTTCTTGTTCCAGTGATCTCCTCACTCCGACATTGTCTGCTATACATTTCCCTCGGATTACAGTCTTAAAAGTCTCCCATACTAGCACCCTACTAGATGCTGTTCCTGTATTAAGATTGAAAAAATCTTTAATGGATTCGGAAATGGAGCATTTGAATGCTTCATCTTCCAGCATTTCCGCTCTTAGTCTCCAGGTTGGAATGCAGGTTCTTTCCCTCCCCCAGGACAATGAAATCATGAATGGGTTATTGATCATATAGGGTACGACATAGATATTCTGTGGAGCACACCCCGCTTTGTATCTCGGGAGAGGCTAGGATTGTGTCTAGTCTGACATGTAGGTCGTGAATTGTAGAATGGAATGAGTAGTCTCTAGTGATAGAGTGGACATGTATCCAGCAGTCACTAAATCCTCATTGTTGTTGCCAATTAAAAAATTGTTTAGCCGTTTTAATGGTTGGTGATCCTTGTAGTGGGGGTTGGATCTGTCAAGAATGGGGTTCGCAATTCAATTATAGTCCCCCCCATGAGGTTAGCTTGGGTGAAATTAGGATGGGATTGAAAGTTCCCTAATTCCCTAGAGAGCCTAGTTAGGAAGGAACCCTGTTCCTGGTTTGGGGCGTACACTCCTCCTATTGTAATATCTCTCCCCGCCTGTCTCTCAGTGATCAGGGCATAACGGCCGCCTTTAGCTAGTATCTCTTGGGTTTTTTGGAAGGGGACCCACGGGCGTATCCAGATCAGTACTCCCCTAGCATAGGCTGAGTAGGATGTTGCGAATACCTGGCCTCGCCAGCGCTTTGCTAGGGCCCTGACCTGTTGTTCCAGTAAGTGTGTTTCCAGAAATATTGCTATGTGGGCACCTCTCCTTTTAAGTTGGTTATAGATTTTATATCTTTTGTTCATATTGTTCAGGCCTCTAACATTCCAAGTAAGAATTTTGTATTTCAGGAGGGAATCCATATTAAACGGTCATAGTTGTACGCGTTCTGTCCTCCCTTCTCATCCTCGCCTAGGTTCCTGTTTCTTCTTGTTTCTCTACAGTACAGAGTGATTAAAATTTTGGTTCTGGATGTAGTTCCCCTATTACTCAACCATGTGCTTCCCCAACTCCCCCCTCCCTACCCGAGGACCGGTATTTAGAACTATCCCCGTCCAAACTTTTAGATCTAAGACTAGTAACTAGTGGGTAAGGCAGTGTACCTGGGACTCGAGCCTGTCTCCAGGTTGGACCTCCGGGCCATATACATTCTATTATAGCCCAATCATTTCAAGCATAGTTCTTGTCACATTTAGATTAATAACTCTTAGCTTTTGGTTTACTCGTCGAGAGTGATTCAGCCTGTTGAAGCAAGGAGTCATCGGGTATTGATAGTACTTAACTTGGAGTTCTCATCTGTTTTATGCAGCTCCCGTAGTTTGTTCATTCCTTTGGAGGTATCTGGATATCCTTTATTTTTTTGTTTTCCCCTGTGTTCCTGGCGTCTCGAGGTTAAGAGTTCAAAAAAGTTCTTCTGAAGACTTCGGAGTTACTTTTGGCATGCTAACTGAAGTGCCTTGGGAGGAAATGGATGTGTGGCCCGAGTTAGAGTCGTGATCAGATAGTGATTCCAGTGATCTCGTAATGGTCAGGTCTCTTCCACTTATTATAGCTACATTAGAAACCGCTTCCAGTCTTTCTTTAGATGGTAGCTGGTCCAATGGTGTTCTTCTTGGGTTGCGGTTGCTTGCACCATTCCACTGTTTGTTGGTCGTTATCTGTCTCTTTTTTTGTGGAGTGGATGTGGGCTGATCCATTGTTTCCAGCCAGTCCCATACTAGTTGGGGTGATGTGAAGAAGTGAGTTCTATCTCCGTGTGCCACTCTTAACTTAGCTGGGAAAAGCATGGCATATTGGATTCCCATGTTTCGGAGCCATTTTTTGGCGTCTCTAAAGGATGCTCTTTGCTTCTGTGTTTCCTTAGTGAAGTCTGGGAACAACATTATTCGTTGATTATCAAGCATGATTTCCCGTTTGAGTCTAGCCTGTGAGAGGATGTAGTCTCTATCTTTAAAATGCAGCAGTTTGGCGACTACTGGTCTTGGACCTGCTCCTGGTAGGGGGAGTCTGGGGACAGCCCCTCTGGTGGGATTATTTGTTTTACCCAGTCTTCAAGGAACGCTTCCATACATTGTGCTCCAAGTTCTGATTTTTCAGGGAGACCCACTATGCGAATGTTACTTCTTCGGGAGCGGTTTTCGGCGTCTTCGGCTCTGTTTTCAAGCTGTTTCACTCTGGCCGCTAGTTTGTTCAGGTCGGTGGTGTAGGCTTTTTGATCTGGGATCATTTGTTCCAGTATTCTCTTATTTGCGCCTACCCTATCTGACAGTTTTCTATGGTCATCTCTTAAGAGAGAGAGATCTGTTGTCAGGGAGTCTATTTTTTATTCTAGTGCTTCCCGGGAGTCTTTTATCGCTAATAGTATCGTGTCTAGCGTGATTTCTGTGGAAGGAGAGTCAGTGTTTGCCGTTCCCTCTTGCGGTTGAGATGAGGGTTTTACCAACGTAGTGTCCTCTCGTTCAGGTCCTTCTCTTTTCTTGGGTTTACCCATTGTGCAGTGTTCTGAGAGCCCACTTGTTTTGATTAGGGTGTCTGTGTATCCCAGTATTGGATTCACCCTTAGTGCGGCTATAGATTATTAGTGTGAGGGCTGTAGGTCGGAGATAGTCAGCAGGCACTCTGTTTTTCGGCCCAGGGAGCACTCTTTGTTATTGTTGGATCAGTTTGCTACTTTTATCCAGTTGTACACTATTTCCCTGGGTGCTGGGTACTAAGCTGCTGTAAGGTGTTCCTGCTTCTCCGTGGCAGGGTCTTCAGCGCTCCACCACCCTTCGTATCGCCAGAATCAAGGAGGGTCATTGTGTTTCAGTCTCTCTGGTCCTCTTCCGACTATCTCAGACCCAGCCGCTCTCTTCATTCCCTGCTTGCGCTTCACTTCCCCCTCGAGCCCTCGGCAGGATCGTTTAGCTAATTTCGGCCCAGGGAGCACTCATTGTTAGTGTTGGGTCAGTTCGCTACTTTTATTCACTTGTACACTATTTCCCTGGGTGCTGGGTATTAAGCTGCTGTAAGGTATTCCTGCTTCTCGCATTGGGGCAGGGTCTTCAGTGCTCCACCGCTCCTCACAACACCAGAATCGGGGAGGGCCGTTGTGTTTCAGTCTCTCGGTTCCTTTTCCGACTCTCTCAGACCCAGATGCTCTCCTCGCACCCTGCTTGTGCTTCGCTCCCTCCCCGAGCCCCCGGCAGGATCTTGTTGCTAATTTTGTGTTTTGCCCCTTTGGAAGGGGGGGTGTATTGGGGCTTGTACCTACCGCGGGCTCCGGGGACCGTCCGGCCCTGTTCTGACTGTCGTGGAATCTTTATTCCTTTTTATCGTGGACTCGCGGCCGCCATCTTGGATTCGCCAATCAGGCTTTTCGTTCCTGTTTTTCTCTGTTTTTCAGTGCTTATTTGGATGAGCCATTCTCCTTGTTCGTGCTCTGAATATTCCGATTTGCGGAACTCTGTTTATGTAGATGATTGAAGGCTATTTGGTGTCAGGATAATATCGGGCCCGGTGGACGCTGCTCGGAGCTCCGCGTTACGCTTGCAGCTCCATCGGTCGCCGGCCACGCCCCCCCAAACGTTGAATCCTCTTGTTGGGGTATTTAAGAATGTGACTGTGTGGGTTTTTTTAGGACCCTTGACTGGTTTTTAATGGAATCTTTGATTAGACGTGAAGTAAATTAAGATTTATGAGTAATTGGGGCAGTCTGGATGAATATTGGATTTTGGTATTACTGATACTGCTTTCGAAGCAGTATTTTGGACCTTTTTTTCAGCTGGTGAGTTTGCCATTTAGACATGCCGAAAATAGGATTCAGATATAGATGATGTTTGCTGGAATAAAATGGCATTGGATGAGAAGCAATGATCATGTAGCCTCTTTCTGGTCTTAAATGGGTGATATGTTCAAACAAAAATGTTTAGTCTCCCTGAGATTCACTAAGTGAGAAATTACCCTGAGTAGTTTACCTTCCCTGGAGTGCTTGCCGTGAACCACCTAAAAGCATAGAGGGTTTTTTCTGTAATCCACCTCCAACTAGGCCATACCACAAACCTGAACTATACCACTACACGCAGTGAGTGATAAATGTTATATCTTAAGGATGAAGATCATCCTACAATGTATACCGAAATAAGGCTTGAAAGGTTGCAAGAAAATAATAATATAGATATATTTTGGAGAGATCAAGCTATGAACACATATACATTACAGAGAAATGATTTGATTCAGAAAAACAGCAGGTAACTTGTTTGAGAGACTAGCGAAACTGTAGAGTAAGTCTGAGCGTAAGGGGAGATATCCATTGCAGAGAACTGAAACATCTACTGATCCCATGTATGCTTCCACTGCTCTGTATCAGCTCAGTCGGTACATCAGGCTTTTACAGATTACAAACATTACTGAAGATTATTGCTAATACAGACAAGAAGTGTACTGCAGAGTTACAGGAGGTGGTTGAGAATTGAGAATAAAGAATGAAGGAAGGTCAGGATTTACTAATGGTCATTTTGTAGTGGAAGAAAAAGAGGCTTTTTACCAATGTCCCCCTCCCCACTTTCTGCCTCCATTTGGACTCCTAGATGCTGGTTATCTGACTCTGATTAAGGCCCAGGGTTCTGCTAAGCAGGCCCAGTGCTCTGTGTACAAGGTATATGATAATTAGGCATAATTACAAGTGGCTTTGACAACCTACCTGTTAGTCCCTAGTATATGGTAGGGCATGTAACTTTAGAGACCCTAGTCGACTTAATGTACTTAAGTGTGCACTGCTATGTTGTCTGCTGTCATTTTAAAGCCAGCCGTGCTTTGCGGGCGTCTTTTAAAATAAAACTATATCTGAGTTTGACTTTGGAATTAAAAGCACTTCCAAAGTCTAAAACTACTTTTAAATTACATCTGTCACCCTTAGGTTCGGCCCTAGGTACCCGAAGGGTAGGGTGTTGTGTAATTAAAGGCAGGGACATTTTGGTGGCTGTGGTGAGGGAAAAACTGCCCATTTCATTTTCCCCATTGTAGCACTGCTAGCTCCGTAGGTTAACATAGGAATGAGCTAGTACAGTGATTTAAAGTATCAAAATGATAGTTACAATAAATCCAACAACTTGCCAAGGTCTGATTTATTATAACTATTGTTTTAGAATTTAGTAGTTGTAGAACTGCTTTTCTAAAGCTAACTAAAATCAGTTCTGTATCAACCTCTTCTGATTGGTTAGCCAGTGACAAGCTGAGCCATACTGCTCTGACGAGGTGTGAAGTGTTGAAATAAAGGGGCCATCTGGTGGGAGGAAATCTGCTGCTGCACATGCCAGGACAGGACAGGAAGGAGGTTGGTTAGCCAAAATGGTCTTCAAAGGGAGAAAGACCGATAGTGCAGGACCCAGGCCCACCCCCACTTCCTGCACCCCCAACTAGATGGGAGCCTCTCTAATTAGATGAGGAGAGGGATTGCAAGGGGAGTGTAAGGAAACGCTAGCCATGCCTGATCCTTTAGGAGAGATTTTCTCCATTTTGATTTTTGCTGAGATGTGCATTCTGGGACAGAAATATGCCACACTTCCCGGGAAGTGGTCATCGCAGAGGGTGGCAACTGGAACCCAATTAGTTGGGGTGCCTCCCTATTTGCCATCCCAAAATGAGCTATAAATATGGGCGAGCTGCACAGCACCTCAGGACCTGCCTGGACACAAAAACTGCCCTCCTGAACCCCTAGTCTGTACAAGGGAAGACTGCACTCACAAGGACTGCACTTACTGCACAATCTAGGCTTCACAATAAGAGGACATTGCCTTTCTTACAATATTAAGGAGTGGACTCCATGAAAGCAATAGGTATGAAAGAGCTACAAGAAGTCACGTGCACCAATTCCATCAAGAAGAGCCCAGCTGATCAACGTCCAGTGGACTTCTATGGCACTGGCCAGGAGCATTGTGGGAATTGTAGTACCAACTCTCCAAGGAGCAACTCAGAGCTTCTGGAACATTAGCAGTGGCTGTGAGCCCTTCAAGACTCCAAAAGGACCTTCTGGAAGAAGCTCCAGAAATTTGGAATCATTTAGAGATTTTTGGGTGAAAAGTTCCATAAGTTGACTGACCCGTCGTTGAGACTCATAACAGCAACATCAAACCATGACTCAGCCTCAAGTTTCGGTTTGCCCCACTGGAGCTCTGGAGCTCTTTGCGGTCGACAATAAGAACCAAGACCTCCAGGAATAACAGAGGCCTCGTCTTGAAGAAAGCCACCATTATCAAACTTCAACCCGGCCTGCCAAGGAGACTCACTCGACGTCAAGAGAAAAAGCTCCAGAAAAATTACTAAGTGTGAAGGTCCATAATGGTCAGCCTAAAACTTTGACTTGGCCCTGGTCAAGCGCGAGCTGATTGCCGCAGTTGGCACTTTTCGCTTTTTTGGTGCTATAAAACATATTTTTACATTTAATTTTGAAAAAAATCATTAACACTGGTTCCCTACATTTTGGTATAATTTTAAAGTTAAAAATATGCTCTATTTTCTTAAGATGGCATTATATTTTTATTCTATGTTATCACTTATTTACTGTTTTAGTGATAGTAAATGCTTTACTCACCTGTCTCCAAAGTTAAGTTAAAGCCTGACTGCTCATCAGCCAAGCTATCAAGAGGTGAGCAAGGATTAATTTATTGAGACTTTGACTAGACCTTAGTTGTGGTTGTGGTGTTATTAGAAGCTGTAGGTACCTACCTGCTCATACTAATAAATCACTTTTCAACATAAAAACATCAAAAACACTGTTACTCACAGTTGAAAATTGTCAGTATTCTGTGTTTACCTTCTTTGAGTCATAAATATAGTACTTCAATAGTGCATATTTTAATACCTCAACACAGTATTATCATAGAAGGTCTGCCATTATGAATACAAGTGTTTACTCATTAAAGCTTCACCAAGCATACTGTGTTATAAACTGGTTAGCAAAATATTTATGTTTAGGTTGTTTTTTACCCATTCAAGTATAAGAATTTACAATTTCAAATGTGTTCAATCTGGTGAAAGATTGCCTTTTTCAGACACATGTTTTTTTTTAAATATTTCGGCGGATGTGCTACTCTGTCGTAATGGTGACGGATATCCCACCCATGGAAATATAAATCCCATAGGAAATAATGGTATTTATATTTCGGTGGACGGGATATACGTCACCGTTGCGACAGAGTAACCCGTCCACACAAATCTTAATCAGGCCCTTGGTCTCAGGAGTCAACACTCCTTAATTAGGAAGGAAGTAATCAGAAGGGATTACTGACAGCATATCATCACCCCAAACATTTTGTGGACAGAATATCATGTCACATACATCGAGGAGAAAAATATCGAGAAGGTAGTGCAAATAGGTAAGTATCGACTTACTATTCTTAACTCCATATCTACGTATCTTGAAGATATATACATATCCACTAAAAAACAAAGGTTACAGGTATGTTATGGTTAGGCTCTGAATTTACTCGTAAAAAAACACAGAAATTCAGCAGCTATAGTTAGAGTTCTTTCAATTAACTATAACTTGTGCCCCTGCCATGCACTGTTTTCTTATCAATAATTTTATTCCAAATGTTGCAGCGATAATATCAAAGATGCCATACAAGATCTCATCAATGATTGAATATGTGAACTAATTAGCTGTGCATGGTGAGGCGCAAGTTATAGTTACCTTAGGGCACAAGTTATAGTTACTTGAAAGAACTCTAACTATAACTGCACAAACGCAATCTTGGTGGCATCCTCGACACACAAGCTACCTGAGCGTCGTCCTCAGCTCAGCGATCACCATGACAAGACAGGTCAATTCCGTCATCTCCACCTGGTACCTCACCCTCCGACTCCTCCGGAAGACGTTCAGATGAATCCCAAGCGACAGCTGCAAGACCGTGACACACACCCTGATCACAAGCAGACTTGACTACAGCAACGCCCTCTATGCCGGAACCACCAAGAAGAACCTGAGAAAGCTACAAATCCAGAATGTGTTGGCCAGATTCATCCTGAACATCTCCCCCCCAAGAACACATCACAGGAAACCTGAAGAGATCTCTACTGGCTCCCAGTTGAGAAGAGGATGAACTTCAAACTCCTCGTAAACTCTTACAGGGCCCTCCACTACCTTGGACTCTGCTACATCAACCACCGCATCACCTTTTACTCCCCGGCCAGACCTCTCTCCACTCCTCCCAGCAGTTGCTCTTCATTGTACCCCGCATAAGGAAGTCCTCGAATGGAGGGAGATCTTTCACCTACATTGCGGCAAAATGGTGGAACACCTTGCCTCACCATCCTCAGGCGGTCACCATCGCTACCCTAATTCAGGAAGGGCCTTAAGACCTGGCTCTTCGACTGAATGTTGAGGACCCACCAGTGCCTTGAGACCCTACGCATGAGTAGCGCACTTTAAAAATGATGATTGATTGATAACTGCTGAATATCTATGGTTTTGTATGGGTGAATTCAGGACCTAACTATAACGTCCCTGTAACCTTTGTTGTTTTCAGTGAATTTCTATGTTTTTTTAATGTAAAGTAATTGTAATTACTATATGTTATTCTAACCACTGCCACGCACAGCCGAAGGCCTGGCCTGCAGGCAGGCCTTGCAGCCAAGCCCTCATTACCACCCAAACCCATGCCACGCACTTTCTTTGGCCGTGTGCAGCGGAGGTTGGCCACAGGGCCTATCTCTGTCAGTGGATCTGTGAGTGGGTGCGTGAGTATTTGAGTGGGTCTGAAAGTGGGTGAATGTGAGTGGGTGCAGGAGTGACTGAGTGGGTGTTTGAGTTGGTGCATGAGTCTCCAAGTGCATGTATGAGTAAATGAATTAGTGTATGAATGAGTCTGTGGTATTGCTTTCAAATTTTTTCACATTCGCAAATACTTTGCGAATATTTTGTGAATATTTGTGAATATCGCACATGGGGACGCAAAATTATTTGCCCCTGAAAACAAACCTATATCACACCCATGGGGTCAGGGTACCTTCATTCTGATCACTCTCAATTAGTATTTTCACCCCCGGAGAATGTGTCCCATGAAGTAAAATGGTGGCTGCAACTTTCTAGTCAGGTTGCGGTCAGGCAATTACAGAGCTTCGTTACACACGCATATTGGCGAACTTTCATAAATATTTGCTAAATAATCACAAATACTTTGTGGCCAGAGATATACAATTTTTTTCCCTTTAATTTCTCAATAACCACTGAATGGATTTACACCAAATAAGTGAAAGTGTAATCTTCGTACTAAAAGCTAGGTTTCTTCCAAATTTGGTGTAATTACGTCAAGTGGTTCGGGCTGTCTAAAGGTCCTATGGGAATTAATATGGGAAACACAGTTTTATGACATCCCCTTTTTATGGGCCTCCGCTTGACAGATCACCCTGAAACTTTTCATGCGCAACAAGAATCACTGCAACACTTCTTTCAGTATAGAATATATATATGCTGTCAAGGTACGTATACGTAGAGTTATATATAGCAAAACTTTACTTGCCTGTATAAACTTACCTTCACTATATATTTTTTTCCTCGATATTCTTGACACACTATTTTGTTCAATTATATTTTTGGTTACAATACTCTGTGTAAACACCTCCAGAAGTTTGGAAAGAAGGATGGCTTCCACTGAAACAGAATTCGGCTGAAGGTAGATTGAATTGGACAGTGTTATACACCTGAACGGGTTATGTAATATGATATGATTTTATATAACCATGTAAAAGCTTAATTTTTCAATCACAACTTTTCAGAAGTTAGGTAATTTATGACACACTTGCAGTCTTTAAGATGGTTATCAACATCAAGTGGACAGTTATGATGCAATAACAGTGCTGTAATTGACTGTGAGTGGGATATCCTAAGATGTCTGTGGGAGAAGTTCTATTTGACTTAAAAATGCATAATTTAATTTAATGCTCCTAATCCAAAGGTAATGGGGCAGTGTATAAGAAGTCAATTAGGTTAATATATAATAATTAGTTGAAAAAAGGTATACATTCAAATGCACTACAGAATGAAGAATCAGAAAATATCTTGCAAGAATTGTCTGCTCCTGCCCCATTTGCTATGCTCTCAACCGCTACTGTGCAACTCAGATAAACTGGATGGACATAGCTACCTTTTGAGCCTTCTTGTACGCATAAGCATACCTCATGTGTATTTGCCTCATGCAAAGCAGATGGTGCACATAGGGATCAGGTGATAAAAACACACCGTGAAAGTCAAAGATTTTCACGCAGACAACCTCTCTCGCGTGATATGTGTAAAGGTATATTTGTCATGGAATTGTGCATAGTAAGCGAGGAAACAATTACGCACTTCTCCTGGAGATGGTGACACTCCCATCTCTCATTGAAGCCTGGTAATGTCCAGCCAGTGTAACCGTTCACTCACTGAATATGGTGCTACTAGAAGGTGGTCTACACCAGGCAAAGATACGTAGGTACCTACTCTAACATTAAATTACTTACAAAAGGTCAGTCCGGTACCACTTAATAAAACTATATGAATAACCTGGTACATCAGCTAAGGAAAATTGTTGGCCCAAATTAACTTTCTTCCAGGAATGTGTCTATTTGAAAATCATAACCAAAGAAATAGTAATCCTTATCATGGCCTCCATCTCATTTCAATTAAGGATCTGTAATTAAGTCATGTGATAAGCCTGCGCAGAAGAAACATCCTTCTGTGAAAGGAGTGCCTGCATACCTAAAGTTACTGATGCATTCCTGGAAGTTGTTCTTAATATGTACATCCTCAAACCTAATGAATATTTATGCAGCATAATGGGGAAATCTGTGAGATCCCCTGGTATAAACGCAATATTGGTATTGCTAAAATAAACTTAAATAAGGTCAGAATTTGTATCCTCTAGAGAGAATTTCACGTCTGATTAAATGGTTTACATAAACGTAATCTTTTTTTTTCAGCTGGATGCATTATAATCTCAGATATTATTCATGTAGCTATTCCTCCGTGAACCATAAAATGTTCATTTCTTCAAAATGAATATGAAACTCAAAGCATTAGTGGTCTTAAGAGCATAAAAAGTTTATTGCTTTGTGCTTAACATTTTTTCAAGTAACTTTTGAAAGCCAACAAATTTTGCATTTAGATTAATGGAAGATGTTTCCCATTTGAAGGAACTAGCCAGGGAGCAGCAATAACAAAAATCCCCCAAGGATAAAAATGTAGTGCTTTTGATTTTTTTTTTACCAGAACTGTGTTAGCAGAACAATCACTTCTCAGCATGGAAAGGTACCATAATTGGACTTTACAGTGGCAATATAGAAAACGAGTACGCTTCAGAGAAAGCTAATATGCCTCTACTTAATAATTTCTGTCAAGGGTATGAATTTGAATGTATATTTCACCCAGCTTGAGGCAAACAATTTGTACCCACACGCTCTAAGTGGAAGTTACCAGGGGGTCGTGCAATTTATTTTACTTCTCGAAGTTTTCAAAACTGTGCAGAACTAAAGGCATATTCTCCGACATTGTTCCACTAGTAATTTGATCCAATTGGGCATTTCTATTATTTGTTCACACTGCTTTAGAGCTGGTAAAAGCCTACATGAACTAAAATGAAGGAAAATGTTTCCACATGCAGGAGGCGCCTGAGTGTATATTTTCTTTTGCATATTATCCACGGTAAGACCTGTAGCGCAAGCAGAGGTTCATTTGATGAGGTCTGTCAGGGTCATCGGCTGGGCAATTTGTCTGCTGTCCTCAAACAGCATGTTAGAGAGGGAGGGCTTCCCAGCCAATGGCACTGAGCTCTCGCCCCTTTTCGTTCTGCAAGTATGTTTAATAGACAAAATTGGTGAGTTAATGGTACCCAGGTGTACATGGTAGACAGGGGCGCAGTATGGTCAGTAAGATTGAGGCGGTGCGGGGGTTGAGCTTCAGATTTTCCGACAATCAGACTAGCATATACTGTTTACATACGTCATAGAACATGCAGGGTGCATGAGGGGGACCTGAGGGATAGTGGAAAGGGAAAAGAAGAGAGAAAACACAATATTTTGCAAAACAACCAATATTTCTGATGACTTTCAAAGCAGAGAGTGATTGTAAGTTTTTGTCTGTGTGTATGTAAAGATTCCTGCTGAATTAC
The DNA here is from genome assembly GCF_031143425.1 of Pleurodeles waltl. Classification (NCBI taxonomy): domain Eukaryota; kingdom Metazoa; phylum Chordata; class Amphibia; order Caudata; family Salamandridae; genus Pleurodeles; species Pleurodeles waltl. Next base: position 109,367,199 of record NC_090441.1, on the reverse strand, counting down.
GACTGACATCTCACAATTCCCGACTGAAAGCACCTGTATCCAACTATTTATCAGAAGATACATTTATTTGGGGTGGGAGTAACACCCCAAAACCACCCCAGATGCTACACCCCTGACGGTAGAAGAATTAATAAATTGGATAGACCCAGCATTATTCATATGTTCAGATCATCACACTTGCGCATGTCAGGATTAGGAATGGGAAAGATTGTTTAACTTTGCACCCGTATGCACTAAACGACTTGTGAAAACATGAAATCTGGCCCTAATACAAAAACACATAGATACTATTGACACCAAACAGCTTTAATAAAAAGGGAGGGGTGAAGGACAAATTATCATCAATAGGAAAACTCAGAAGGACAACTACGAGGCCCCATTTAAAACAATTATTGGCAAAGCTAAAGTGATTGGTTTGGCAAACTGGTACAATAATTACATTTCTATATTTTGTTTGCTTGAAAGCATATGTCACATAAATAAATGGAGCAAAAATGCAAGTCTGCTGCATAAACCATAATGCCACATTATTTCAATAAAAATTTCAAATATAGAAATAAATTGATAATAACATAATATTTTAAAGGAATAGTGAGGGGTGGTTTCTAGCAGGCAGGTGTACTCAGAATTACAGTAGGAACCCTTTTAGTTTTAATGTCAGTGACATGTTACTCTTACCGTTGCAAAGCAAAGGTCATATTGTCTTTGAATTATAGTTATCTGAAAACATACTTTAAATGCACAAGGATGACTAAAAAACACAAAAAAACTAAGGAATGTGCAGAAAAAACATTGACAAAATAAAGTATTGGCCATCAGCCCTTGCACTAGACTACAAATGTTTTTAGGCGCATTCAGTCTGGCAAAATGCTGTCACTCACCATGAAAGAGAGTCAATGGCTGAAGTCTGCTGACCAAGCTAAGAAAGTAGACATTTGACTCTCTTATAAGCTTTTATCTATACAAAACCCAATGTTTGGGCAAGAGTAGTGAGATGCAATTGTGGTACACTGCATGGGCAGTATCAAACTTAGGTAGCAGGTTCTTCATAGCCTTTTGTGACTACCTGGAGGTGGCGGGAGGTGCACAAGAATTGCTCAAATATATTTATGAAAACAAGTACTAAAGGAATTAATTAGATGTTCCAGCCCAGTAAATTATTGTGCATTTAGTTAGTTAGGTTTCTTCTATTGCACTGACATTTTCCTAAGTGAAATAATCACACTTTCAAGAAAGTGAGTGAAAAAGGTATAACTTTTGTATATTTCACTTGGAGTTATGGAAAGCTGCATGAGTCTCCCTGCCCAAGGGAGACGCAAACTTGAAATTCAATGGACCCCCATAGTAGATATATTTCATTAGTGTTAACATGGCTGGACTGGGAACTAAAAACCGGCCTGATGAAAATGTTCAAACCAGGCCCACACTGCACAAAGACGCATTTAGAATGGGGGTATGATAGGGTTGTGACAGTCCCTCCTGCTCTGAAAGCCTACACAACAGTGTTAGAGCACACATGGAAGTGGTAGTCAGTCTTCTTCTGGACCTTTTCAGAGTGCTGGGGAACAAAGGAGTTAGCATCAAACCCACAGTTACAATTCTGTGAAACCCATTTGGCTACACAAAGAGGGCCAGGAATAGATATTGAAGTTTAGTTGGGTTATTACAAATTAATAATTACTTCAAAAATGAGCATATGAAAACTGGATTATAATGGTACAGAATCAAAATTGGCAAACTGAAGCAGCGAAACAAGTTAAATCTCTTCGGTAAAAGGCATATAATGATTACAGTCACAGCAATGCAAAAAGTAAGAAATAAGAAATGACATATTATAAATTAATTAATTTCTTTCTTGTGAGGATTTGGGATGTATTATATGGTCCGGTTGGGTAGCCCCATCAAGCAGTACACTCACAAATACCGTCTTGGGTCCAGTCAGGTATGTTTACTGAACCACAAGCTGTGTATCTGTGACTTTGAGCAATAAGGCTTAGCAAAGGTACAATGTGTAAAGCATTTAGCAACACCAAAAAATAAAATAAGAAAGCCACCCAACATGAAAGAAACAAGAAACCAGGTTAGAAATAAAAAAAAAGATTTTTATGTATATTTAGAGACCTTGATCATCAAAATCTATCTGAGGGTTCTGGAGGTATAGAGCCTCATTATGACTTTGGAGGACCTAAAAGTGAATCGCCAAAGCATTGGGGAGGATGTCACCATCATACCAGTGGCATCACCCCAAGTGTATTACACTGTTTCCGCTGGGCAACTGGCTGGAACACTGTAATACGAATTCCCACTGGGCTGAACAGCAGGAACAGTGCTAGGATATTGGCTGTGGCTCTTTTAAGGCAGCTGAGGCCAATATCCTAGCACTCCAGCAGAGTAGACTGTTAGTATTCCAATAGTGCTTGGCCCCTAGCACGTGCTTTCCACCAGGCTTTTCACGGAGGGGTCCCCGCCATGAAAAGACTGGCAGAAAGTGGGGTTGTAATCAACCAGGCAGCGCTGAGTTCAGTGCTGCCCTAGCTGGTTACAGCTACGACTGCCATCACCGTGTCGGGAACAATGTTCCTGGTGGGAAGAACGGTCTCCTTGCGGGTCCTCCTGCCAGGGTTGTAATGTGGCGGTTGGACCACCAAAGTTGTGGCGATCCATCCGGCAGTGCAAGGCTGGCAGTCTTAGAACCGCCAGCCTCATAATGAGGCCCATCGTGTTTTAAATGAATAAATAACTTTAGCATCAATCACAAACAAGCATTGGTCAACAAAAACTTAGACAACGTTTGAAAAGTTTGGAAAAGTCAGTTTGGCGACTGGCTCGAGTTGAGTGACCAAGTCCGGCTGAAAAGAGGTCCAGGGGGCCAGAGAGCATACTATGGAGAGTTACCTGGCTACCACAGCATTTTTAGAGCAAGATCCAAACTTAACTGGCTGACAGCCATTAACGATAATGGAGAGGTCATGAGGCTGATGGATGCAGGCACAAAGATGGTCAAGGATGCTCCGGATGCTGTGCTGTCCATGAGGTTGAAGTCCAGTCAAGTCCTCAGTCCATAGGGAAGTGGGAGCGACTCTGGTCATGGAGTTCAGTGTCCCATAAAGTCATCTTTGGAGAATTCCAAGGGCTGCTGATGCAGACCTTGTGCTTTTGCAACATAGCGGTCACGCTGCAAATCTTCGGTGGAGGCTGGTGTCCCTCTTGGGCGATGAATCCAGTCACAACAAAGACTCATGAGTCCAGCAGACATTGGTGCGCCTTTGGCTATCTCCAAAATGGCCTTGGAGGTGCCCGGTGTCTGGTAGCAGCAATAATTCTGTGGTGGCAACAGGAGAGGTGACTTGGGCTCCAGCAGCTCTAATGTCCCCAGTGCTGTTCTGAGGGGGCAGTCAACTGACCCTTGGAGTCTCTGCTTTGGTCTGGAGCCAGGGATCAGTGCTTCCCCCTGCTAGCCATGCAGAACAGTGTCCAAATTCTACTAGCCCAAAATGCAGCAGGGGCAGTTGCTCCGGCGTCGCAACTTCTCTTTATGCACTTTCAACGGGTACAGAGTGGTCTTCTTCTCGTCCTCTTTCCAGATCCAGCAAGTACTGAGGGTCAGCCTGCCAAAGGTGCAATATGTATCCCAGGAAAGTGCTGTGAGGGGACCATGCAGTCACTTAACCAATGGGCTACTGGTCCCATCCTACCTAATGATAAAGTTCCTATGATGTGTGGTATCTGGCTGTCCTAGAATGCCACATTCTTGTCCCTTTCAAGATGGCATTACCCTTCCTTGGCTGTGAGAAGCAAGGTAGCCCTCCCTGGAGATGTGGCTCCTTGGGGATAACACACCCACATTTTAACTAGTTCTGGAGGAAGTTTCCCACTTCTGGCCCTGTCTCCATACTGTCTGCAAGGATAAGAAAGTATTCTACTCAGAGGTGTTAGGCCCATCAAAGGCGGCTTACCCTCTGAAGCATGCCTCCATGATTATCCCCGGATGGGCCATCCTAGCAGGGGAGGCGAAACCTCGTTGCTGGGGCACTGCCATTGTCCTTGAACCTAGGAGTCATTGACACATCTCCCCAGGCGATCAGAAAGCTGCCTGTGCGTGTGTGCCTTTGTGGCACTTCTAGAGGAGAAGAGCATAGTGATATTTATTCTCGACCTGACCATCAGATCGCATTTAATGTCACGATTAATTTAATACCTCACATGACCCAGTTTGGTAGTCTCAGTCAGAAGTTAGTTGGGTTGGGATGCCACTCATTAGCCCTGTGTTAGCCAATGGGGCTACCAACTTTACCCATATGAAAAAACAATTTGGAAGTGTTGCTGTCAAGACATATTGAAATATATATGTCTCTCACTTAACAAAATACAGCGCCCTGCCTTAGGGATCTCTAGGCCTTCCTTAGGGGAGACTTGCATGTAATGTTAAGGAGAAGGGTGGCTTTGCCATTAGTTTGAATGGCAAAGTCAAACGGACGGTGAACACACACCGTCCTTCCAGTCTGCAGTGGCAGGCTGGGAGCCATTTTGTACTTTGTCACACAAAGGGTGGCACAAGCAGTGCTGCAGCCCAGAGTAGACACTCTGCCTTACATGCCCTGGGTAACTTGGGAACCATTTACTAGGGACTTATGGGTATGTCTGGCCTTGCCAATTGGGTGAATCCACATAGACATATACTTTGCATGGGGCCAGAACACTGGCACTGAGGTCTAGTTAGCAGATCTCATAGAGTCGAAAAACCAGCAGCATCAGTCCAGAAATGTAGGGGTGAACATGAAAACAGAGGCATTTGTTTACACTTCTATTCAGCAAAAAGAAAAGTAGGAACATTTAGCTACGTTCTGGGCTAGATTGGCCTAGATTGAAGGACTCAAGACAAAGCAATGTAGTTGTCAGCATTGCAAAGATTTCAGTAGAAGTCTTCAGAAAATAAATAATCCAGTGTTATCATTCAGCTATGCTCTGAGAGGAAAATGGATCTAGGAGTTCTGCACCTCTCAGGGTCTAAATGAATTCTGCAATTACTCTAACTAGTGTTCTAACAGTGTGAACACTAAAAAAAATTTGGAAAGTTCCAGGAGCATCTGTATCTTTTGAACATCAGATGTTAATTATGTCTCCTTCTCACAGAGCATATGTGCAACATGGAGTGATTCTATAAAACCACAGAACACTAAAAAACAGGTCAGCCTTGATTTTCTTCTTCCCAGACAGACAGTGATAAGGAGGAATACCAAATCGTCCTATCCATACCAAGATTTCTTGCATGGCCTTTCTATCTCTAACACACAATAGCCCTTTCAATGGCTAAACAATCAAAAATGTGCACTTGCAAATGAAAATCATGTAAACTAAAGAGAATACATTTTGCATGTTAAATGTAGGTCTGCTTATGCTAACTTAATACGCCACAACTAATATGCACTTTTTAACGTTTGATTATAATTGCAAGCACAATATTTGCTAAATGAAAAAATTAGCAATAAATCATGAACATATGAACATGGCTCCTTTCAATAAATGCAATACTTCAAAATACAAGTATAAATATGAAGGAGAACTACAATTCTCATGCTAAAGCTAAACATTAGAACTCACACATTTAAGGAGAACACTGATTTCTACAGTGAATGCCCTTTTTATAATGCAGTTTGATGCTTCACTTTACATTAATAAGGTTAAGGCACACAGTATGTACGATATCAATTACATTGTCAAGTTACTTCTGTAATGTGGAGGGGTGCAGCCAGATTTTTTCTGTTCCAAAGGCAGTTCAACAGGATAATGCCATAATGGCAGGATAGCCAGACCAGAACTGAGCATCAGTAGTATAGCCACTCCTGACTCCTTTTGCTAATTATCATACACTTTAATAATTGTACTGTGGAAATAAATACGTTCATATCAAGACAGCTACCAAGGTGTTAGTTCTTCAGTCATCTAGCCCAAACAAAGGAAGCAGGAGCCTTCTGATGTTTAGATGGATCATCCCTTTGTTTTTTTATAGTATAGACTTTAACATTGATGACATGAGGAATGAACAGAAGTAATTTTATACAGAAAAATAACCTTTTTATTGGAATGTAATAAATAGAATATTATAGTAATACATCGGCATGCTTGGCGTACCCCATGTTATCTTTTCATGCATGCTTGTTTTAACAAAATAAATTTAATCAAAAATAGTATGCAAGGGTTTAATTTTGTGCAGTAGGGTAGAATCACAATGAAGAGATCTCATAAATATTAAACGATATTTCCCATGTAATTATTAAAAGCAATCTAAGAAGCAGTAGAAAGTGTATCTTATTTCAGTTTTGATGTACTGTTGTCATAAACTCACAATTAACCTTTACACTGTATTAATATTATATGAATATGTGTTTATTAGTACAATTGCTCTAAATTGGCTGCAATTAATTGTACTGCCATGACACCTGAACACTCATGCATACCTAAATCTAATGTGAGTGCACAATATTGTCAAATGAAAAAAGTTGATGTGGCATAAACTATATGTATGAGAGAAGGAAAATTCAGCAGCACCTCACATTTGAGTAGCTGTGGCCATATATGAATATGGGACAAAGTCTAGATTTAAAAAACAATTGCATTGGAAATTCCAGGCCCATTAATGTGCAACTTTACTATTCTCCATGGAAGCATCAGCTTGGTGAAGCATTAACCAGCTAGTTCCAACCAATACTGATCTGCAGACAGGCGACCTTCCTTGGACTGAATATCATGAGAATATGATTGTATCCTTATATTTTATTCTTCCAGAAAATTAAATTCAACAGTGAAACCAAGTAGGCATTACAGAGCACTCTTGAGAGTGCTTTGGAACAACACAATGATGGTGTGTGTGTGACTGGAAAGTATAGTTCTAGTTTACCTGCTGGTAGTGATCAGTGTGAGAGAATTCTGGATGGCTGGAAAATGTCCAAAGGAGGACTTGGTTGGCTAGTATAGCAAAAAGATGATTAGAAAAAACCTGGAAAGTTTCTCATGTCCACCCATACCTCGACTCTTTACAGAGGCTCAACAGTGCCTGCACAAAAGACTCTAAATTTAGGTCATATTCCCGAATATTTGCAAGTAATATAGAAGATGTGATCAAGAAAATATTCCAAATAATTCACAACCAGTTCTATCATCATGTTTGCTAATTACATGTATCTTAGCAATGGGTCAGAGTATAATGCAAAGCAGTTTGGGATTCAGGTTAGGTTTTTAATCGCCAATGGGACAAGCCTCACTACTTTTACATGTTTAAGCACTGTTTCTAATGAGCAGAATTAGGTAATCAATTTTGAAGTTTCAAGTTTTTATTTTGCAAGCCTTTGCTAAATTAATATCAAGTAAAACATGTATATATGAAATGGGAATTGAACATTTAAAGGGCATGGATTTTTGTGGCATTGTACTGAAGGTAAGGACATTTCTTGATGGTGAAAAAATATTGTAGGGTGAAAACAAATGTTTCAGATCTTCAACTAAATCCATGTTTAAGCTAAGAGGGATTGGGATGTATCAAATATGGAAGGAAGTAGAAGATTAAATATTAATCATGTTGTCATAGCAGACTAGAGTCACATTGTCCATGGTTCTAAATCATTGCATAACTTCCGAGGTCATTTTACTTTTGTCATGCATATCAGGATTTTATTCTGGGGCAATATGTCAGAGAAAATATATTTTGTTATACACTTTTTCAAGTTTGGATTGTTTGGGTTCAGAGTCCAAGAACTAATTTTGGATGATAATTAATGCAGCATAAAATGTGGCTCCAACCCTCGGGTCACAACTTCAATTTATATGCACACATAACATTTCATATAATGTGTGTTTTACAATATTGATGTAAGGTGTTGCACTTGAACTCAGAAACAAAGTGCATTCAATGCAGAACTAAGAATCATATATAACGTGTGCCTTAACATTATTGAAATAAATACAGTCACTTGAAATTGTTTGAGAAACTATTCTCATGTTATTGAAATGTATTAACTCCAAAAACGAGAAGTGATCATGTAAATGTGTGAACTAATGTTTTCACTTTGTATTTAAATTGTACATCCGGGATGCATTTATCATGTATTCAAATGTTTATTGCTTTTACTAAATGATGTAACCTGAAATTAATTTGAACTTGTGTATATAGAGCACTGTTTATAGTTTATGGTAGCAGCAGGATTTTTCTTATATGTAAAAGGAATAATACTCAAATAAAAGCAGGTGGGGTAGGAATTGAAGCAAAACTACTGATCACTACATTGTGATAGATATCAGTAGGTTAATAGTTCATCAACCAATATTCAGTCTTCTTTATATTAAGGTCCAGAATAATATTGGTCTTGCACTATTTCAACATTTTGTCATCTGTGTGCTCTGTCCTTTATGACTTTTCATGACTTTGACCAATTCTAACTTGGACATTGGTAAATACATTAATATTTGGGGGTGCGTAAAAACAGAATCTAGTTGTCTGTAACTGTTAAGTTTTCACAGGCACACAACCTTCTGACAGCCTCTGCAATGAGCAGTAGATGGAGTACTTTTATTGTGGTGAGGTGGTGTCTTCACATGAACTTACAACTAAACTGTGAATGATGAGATTGAGGTGAACACAATGTGGATTAACACAGTCCTTTTCCTCTTTGTTTCATACAATTAATCTTTTGCCGCCTCTGAAGATGACTGTATCTCTGATCATCACCCTTCCAACCCCAATAAGGCCAACTATTCAGATTTACATATTTGCATATAGCATGGACATTGACAGAGCTATAGCTGTAGCCTTTTTAGGGCCCCCAATAGCACACAGCTGTATATGTCAATGCACTTTGGAAACATAGCATGCTTAGAATTCTCAAAAACACTAATATGTGAGCAGCCCAGAAAGGCACTTAAGTCATCATCCCATTTACACGAGCAGTGAATATAATATGCGCCTCCTGTCTCACTTTCCAGACAATATACAGTGAAATAGCTAAACAATGCATGTGTTCCTCTCCATTGTATAATTTTGGATGACTAAACAATTAAGCATCAGAAAAAGACAAAACCACTTCTTAGGGTCTCCACATTCAGAGGATTATGATTCCAACATAAGATTTCAGTGATTTCTTACATAGGCAATAGGAGTAGAGTTTCTTTACTCTCTTAGTGAGGGTTAGGCACAACAACAGGTCCTGAAGAATCGCCAGCTGTTCTGTGTGATTGTTTTAGGCGAGAAACATGTTGAGCATGACTAGTTGTTCTGTAATGTAGGGAATACCCACACACAGTTCCATAATATCTAAATCTCTAGTTAGAGTGGTAAACATATATTTAGTTGGTGGTAGGGAACGGGAATCAGGTCATTGTTTTCTGTACTTCCCTCTTTTTTGTTTTTAACCTTATTAGGGGTCCTAGGTTGTATTAAAGATAGTTTTCTTGGGCACTTTTAGACAATTTTAGTAGTTTTCCCATCCCTTTTCACATCCACTCACTATTGGCATTCTTTTTTTAAAAGATATCCGGCAAAGAGCCCTCTAGGAGGGCCCGTAAGGCATTGCAGAGCCAGCCTGACGCGGAACATGGCGCAATGATGAAGCATGTCATCCAGTAGTGAGTGAGTGCTGCTGTTCCTGTAAGACTAATGCATGTGGTGACTGAAAAGACCCCTACCTAAATTGGTCAAATGGAGTCTGTTCTTTTGGAAAACTACATCTTAATTCAGTTATAGGTTCATATAGGGAGATTGATGCACTGGACCACATAATTCTCCGTAGGCTTATATTCCTAATTTTCTTTTTTGGTATAGCCAATTGTAAACACCAATTCAACCGTCTTGCCTTTGCATATGCAATCGGCCAAGAACAATGTGTTACATTACTGTAGATTTTGCACTGAAAGAGTTTCACTGTGCATACTTCCACTAACATGAATGACTATGCAGCAACTCATCAAATATGCTCAATTTAACACAATAATGCATTCATTTTGTGGTTAGTGCAAATACGTGGAAGCTTTATGAAATTACTTGTGTTCTAAATTTTACATTGCAACATTTGTAGCATCTACGTGAGCTGAATTCATGGTGGGTATGCTGACACTGTTCACATATTCCATCACTAGTAAAGCCTAGTGATGTAACAATTCCATCACAGTGAAGTAACAATTAAGATTGTTTTACACCATATCACATGGACTTCCAGTTTTGCATGTTGATATGGTGTAAAACATGGACTTCCAGACTTGCATGTTGAAATATTTATATAGTGATGGATAACTGATGCTCATGGCTTTAGAGAAACAACAATGCATCTGTCTTCTTCATATTACAGGAAAAAACAACCATTACACTACAGTTACTACATTAAATATAAGAACTGGCTGATCAAAAACAATGAATTTGCCTAAAATTTGCATTTTTTAAATATATTTTAAGCACATGCTATAACACCTTTTTACCAATGATATTGCATCCATATCAAGAGTACACATTAACTTCTTTGATCTACTGAATTAAAGATGTATTTATTTAATTTGTTTAATGACAACTATGCTTTAGCTCAACTAGTGGCCATGAGCACACGCTGTTATTCTAGTTTCTTGGGAAGTACATTGCCCTAGTGACAATTATGAAACACAATTGGTATGTGAATCATATTGCCATACCGAACATGTATTGGTAGATACTGGTTACTATGTGCAAAAACATGAAGGAGGCCAAGACGGATTAGTGATCACATCATGCTCACCCATATTCCAAAAAATATGAAATTTCTACCCTTTAATACAGGGGAGGCATCTGCCAAGCATTGATTGGTGTTAAGCAGAACACATTACTCTGACACAATTTTGGAACAGCAGTGATGGTTTTGGCATAAGAATCAGTGAGATGGGACTCTGGCAAAACAGTCAGTGGAAAATGAGTTAAGCAGAGTGTCACCAGAATGCAAATGGTTTCCCCTCTGTTGGCATGCCAAGTCTTTGATAAAATAATAGGTTATGTGTGATGCACATCACTGGTTGTCAGTTCAATTGCCCATCTCTTTAATGATGGGATCTACTCTATAATGCTTAGAATGTGGAGCCAAGATGAGATCTGTAAAGCGAAGGAGTGGTGGGCTTGAGGAGGAAGGCAGCTGTGGCAGTAAAAAGCTTGACAAAATAACAGCACATCTGCAAGCAAATGTATGCACAAAGATAGGTATAATTTACATGTATATTGTTGATGTTAACATTTGTTAAATGTTGATGGATTTTGATAACAATCAGATTTGAAAAGATATTGATTAATATAAATGTCCACACTATTTAATGTTATTGTATTACAAAATACACATGCCACTATTTCTAATTATCATTACAAAAAAAAGTGACCAACTCATTACTGCTGCTAAATTGACTACAGTGGGCCTGATTACAAATTGAGGCATTATTTACTGCCCCGGATAAATAATGGTACTGCAGGTTTTGTTATTTATCAGCTGTGAGAAATAACACCTATTATGAGTATATGGGGTATAACATGCAGATTCTGGTGTTTAACAAACCAATATCCCTACGATACAGTATATATTGCACACATTTCCCCTGTTACATATCGGCAGGTTTGACATGCCAAAATTTAACAACGCTTGAAGTATTTAATGCATCCAATAATTATTGGATGCATTAAATATCTTTTAACTCATAATTCTGACCAGTGCGTTAACAGGCGTTTACACACAGGTCGGAATATAAGGGGTTACTCATAACCAAGTCCAGTGTGCGATACACCACTCATTTCAGCTGAACTGTGATATTCGAAATATGATGCTTGATTCCGATTTTGACCTTGAGGGTAAGGCATTCCACAACAAGTTCAGAAATAATTGGAGTGGTATTTCATAGCCAAGGGACATGTCATGGTTAGATGATTCTGTAAGTTTAACAGGCAGGGTGTGGAATAATACACAACATTTCTGTTAACATTTACATTCAGATTGGCAACGTACAGAACAAGTTAGCACTTGTTTTATTTCGGCCGAAAGACTTTGGTACCAATTTAATTAATTTTCCCTGATCTGACATCACTATGTTGAGAGCAGGACTGTAGAGCTGATTCCTCAGGACATGATCAATAATATTGCTAGTGGATAGCTTTGGGATCTGCTGAAGCTCATGCCAACCTCTGAAAAGAGCAGATGACTGATAGTTTGAGTAAGGGAAAAAGACATGAGTATAGAAAGGCAAAACACTACTGGTATACTGGTGTGCTAATAGCAATATTGAATTATGAGATGTCAATAATGCTACTTGTGCTTGTTGACACCTTGAGTGCCATTATCTCCATAAGAGTCCATAGGAGAATTCAAGCAGGGGAATTGCTTTATTGATCAGCTCAATTATCAATAATTCAGGGGTAAGTGTACAGTATCTCACACCATTTGGTGCTCATTATGTTCTTTGGTGCTTCAATAGCACTTCACAAAAAAGGTTTAAGAAAATTCTCATGATATGGGACTATTCAATGTATAATCACAAACATTATTACAAAGAAATTGCGAGTCAGAGAAAGAATAGAAATGGGGCATAAAAGATCATCCATGGTCTGAAAAAAGATCAGAAAACATTCATATAAGGATATGCATGTAAAATGTAATATGTTTAAAGAGGGTTCTGCACAAAGTCAGTCATAAAATCGGGCATTTTAAAAAATGTAGGACAAGCAAGAACCATCTTGAAATAACCACATTTGACACAATTTACTCGCTGATCGAACCAAACCAAACCGGCCATATATGCATATTTATTTTATCTGAAAATTACCATTGCAGACCTTTTCTATGCACAAAGGCACGCCTGCACAGTTTTCCTGGTGTATTGTGCAGAAGAACACTGGCTATTTTCTTCTGCAAAGTCATGTTTAAAATGGGTTTGCTAGTATTTAACATTATATGCATAATTAATTGCAACAACATTGATATGTTTAAAGCAAATGCGGCCTAGCAAAATGTTTGCAACCTTCGGGAAGTTGTAAAATTGTCATTAGTCAATCAATCAATCAATCATATTTATACAGCACGCTACTCACCCGTGAGGGTCTCAAGGTGCTAGGGGGTGGGGGTCACTGCTGCTCGAAGAGCCAGGTCTTGAGCTGCCTCCGGAAGGCGAGGTGGTCCTGGGTGGTCTTGAGGTGGACGGGGAGGGAATTCCACGTCTTGACTGCCAGGTAGGAGAAGGATTTCCCATCTGCAGTGGTTCGGCGGATGCGAGGGACGGCGGCGAGGGCAAGGCTGGTGGAACGAAGTTGACGGGTGGGCGTGTAGAAGGTGAGGCGACGGTTGAGGTATTTGGGGCCCTTGTTGTGGAGGGCTTTGTGTTCATGGGTGAGGAGCGTGAAGGTGATCCTTTTGTTGACGGGTAGCCAGTGCAGGTGTCTCAGGTGGACGGAGATGTGGCTGTGGCGGGGTATGTCGAGGATGAGGCGTGCAGAGGCGTTTTGTATTCGCTGAAGACGTTTCTGAAGTTTTGCGGTGATTCCTGCGTATAGGTGTTTCCGTAGTCTAGGCGGCTCGTGACGAGGGCGTGGGTCACAGTTTTTCTAGTGTCGGCGGGGATCCAGCGGAAGATCTTTCGGAGCATGCGGAGTGTGAGGAAGCAAGAAGACAAGACGGCGTTGACTTGCTTGGTCATGGCGAGAAGGGGGTCCAGGATATAACCGAGGTTGCGTGCGTGGTCTGAGGGGGTCGGTGCGGTGCCCAGGGCCGTGGGCCACCAGGAATCGTCCCAGGCAGACGGGGAGTTTCCGAGGATGAGGACTTCCGTTTTGTCTGAGTTCAGCTTCAGGCGGCTGAGTTTCATCCATTCTGCGACGTCTTTCATTCCATCCTGCAGGTTGGTTTTGGCGGTGGCTGGGTCTTTGGTGAGGAAAAGTATCAACTGGGTGTCGTCGGCGTAGGAGATGATGTTGATGTTGTGTTTGTGTGCGATGTCGGCGAGGGGGCTCATGTAGACATTGAAGAGAGTAGGGCTGAGGGAGGAGCCCTGTGGGATGCCGCAGATAATCTCGGTGGGATCCGAGCGGAACGGCGGGAGGTAGACTCTTTGGGAGCGGTCATAGAGAGAAAAGAGGCGATCCAGTCCAGGGCCTGTCCTTGGATACCAGTGGAGTGGAGGCGGGTTATTAGGGTGCGGTGGCAGACGGTGTCGAAGGCAGCCGAGAGGTCGAGGAGGATGAGGGCGGCTGTTTCTCCGTTGTCCAGCAGAGTTCGGATGTCGTCGATGACTGCGATGAGGGCGGTTTCCGTGCTGTGGCTGGCCCGGAATCCGGATTGGGAGGGGTTGAGCAGGTTGTTGTCTTCGAGGAAGTTTGTCAGTTGTTTGTTGACGGCTTTCTCGATGACTTTGGCCGGGAAGGGGAGGAGCGAGATGGGGCGAAAGTTCTTCAGGTCGCTGGGGTCCGCCGTGGGTTTCTTCAGGAGAGCGTTGACTTCCGCGTGTTTCCAGCTCTCGGGGAAGGGGGCAGATGCAAACGAGCTGTTGATGATGGTCTGGAGATAGGGGGCGATGATGTCGTCGGCTTTGTTGAAGATGTAATGTGGGCAAGGGTCCGAGGGGGCACCGGAGTTGATGGTGTTCATGGTAGTTTTGGTCTCTTCGGCGCTGATGGGTGTCCAGGCGTTGAGGGTGACGGCTGGGGCAGTGGGTTCCGTGGTGGTCGGCGGGGTCTGTGGACCGAAGCTGTCGTGTAGGTCGGTGATCTTTCGATGGAAGAAGGTAGCGAGGGAGTTGCAGAGTTCTTGTGAGGGCGTGATGGAGTTGGAGCTGGCGTTGGGATTGGAGAGCTCTTTGACGATGTTGAAGAGTTCTTTGCTGTTGTGAGTGTTCTTGTCCAGTCTTTCTTTGAAGGATGCTCTTTTGGTGGCGCGGATAAGATGGTAGTGTTCGCGGGTGGCGATTTTGAGGGCTGACATGTTTTCTGCGGTGTGCTCTTTGCGCCAGGTTTTCTCAAGGGTACGGCAGGTTTTCTTGGATTCTTTGAGGGCGTCTGTGAACCATTGAGGTTTCTTGGTGTTGGTCTGTCTTGGGAGACGTCTGGGGGGGACTTGGTTGGTGCGGTCTTTCCTGACGATCTTGTAGCCGTCGGGGATGGCTATGGCGATGTCGGGGGCCGATGAGGCGTTCATCCAGGTCTCAGTGATGAAGGCAACGTCCAGTGCGGTAGAGTCCAGGAGGTCCCATCGTTTAATGGCGTGCTTGTGGGCGGAGCGTGCGTTGATGAGGATGCACTTGAGGTGGTTATTGGCGCGTGGGCTGGTGGGCGGGGTGCAGTCGCGGTGGAAGGTATGCTTGCAGGTTTGACATGCGAAGGGTCCATGAGTGCGTTTCGGGCTGGCTTGGTAGCAGGTTGTAGTACGTCCCGGGTTGAGTGCGTGGAGGGAGGCGTCGTCGTAGCAGTGCTGCTGGGTTTGGGAGTGCTGGGGGCCAGGGGTACTGGCGCTGGGCGCGGTCCAGGCGTGGACGGGTGCAGACGGGCTTGCCTTTGGCGCGCCAGCGTTGCGGCCGCTCAGCGGCCGCCATAAGAGGGAGGTGGGGGGGAGGGGTCAGCTGGGGGCGGGAGGCGGGAGGGAGGGCGACGAATGGGAGCAGGGGGGCGGGGCCGCACAGGTGGCGGCGGCGGGAAAGCAGAGGGCGGGGGCCCAGAAAGAAGGGAAAGTGTGAAAAAAAAGGGATAAATTCACAGGAGATGGAGGTGAAACGAGGAGCAAGGACAGGAAGAGAACAGAGGAAAACGGAGGAGATTGGACAAGGGAGAGAACAGCAGAAAAACAAAGGAAATTGGACAAAGACAGAGAACAGCAGAAAAACGAAGGAGATTGGACAGGGGAGAGAACAGCAGAAAAACGAAGGAAATTGGACAAAGACATAAAACAGCAGAAAAACAAAGGAAATTGGACAAAGACAGAGAACAGCAGAAAAACTAAGGAAATTGGACAAAGACAGAGAACAGCAAAAAAACGAAGGAGATTGGACAGGGGAGAGAACAGCAGAAAAACAAAGGAAATTGGACAAAGACAGAAATAGCAGAAAAACGAAGGAAATTGGACAAAGACAGAGAACAGCAGAAAAACGAAGGAGATTGGACAGGGGAGAGAACAGCAGAAAAACGAAGGAAATTGGACAGGGGAGAGAACAGCAGAAAAACAAAGGAAATTGGACAAAGACAGAGAACAGCAGAAAAACGAAGGAGATTGGACAAAGACAGAGAACAGCAGAAAAACGAAGGAGATTGGACAGGGGAGAGAACAGCAGAAAAACGAAGGAAATTGGACAAAGACAGAGAACAGCAGAAAAACGAAGGAAATTGGAAAAAGACAGAGAACAGCAGAAAAACGAAGGAGATTGGACAGATTAGTGAAGTTTGAAAAAATGAACTTCACACAGTGTTCCTTACCAGGGGATTCCGTCAACAAACAGGAAATATATATTTTATTCTCGTTCGTTTTTTTAATATATGGCGTCTTTTTATTACTCTTAGCAATCAATCGTCTGACGTCCGATTCACCAAATGCCAGGAGTGGCGGAAGTGATATCACATGACCTTTGACCCCACTGGGCTCACAGGAAGACACATTATTTGACCTTTTCCCTGAAGTTACCCTAGGAAGTGAAGTTCACAACCTTGAAATAATAACTGCAGTGTCTATTTTTAGGGGGAAAAAGCATATAATTCCCAAGCACACCTACTGACTGCTCTGGTATTTATTAGTATTGCTTAACTGCCCATCATCATCCTACAGAGTCCTACAACAATCATACTGGGCTGTATTTATTTGCTAGAGGAAATGACTGCTTCCCTTGCCCCTGTCTCCCTCTTTTATGTCTCATCTTCTCTAACTGCAAATTTCTCTCTCCCTTGTCAAATTTCTATATTGTGTATTTCTCTGCAGTGCTTCACATCTCTCTTGTCCTGTTCTGTCGTTGCCCTCTCTCTTGCATTTGTCATATCACCGCTCTTCCCGGCTCACCCCTTCCTCTTTAATGCCACTTTTTCTCCTGTTTCTCCATGTTTTTATCTGTCTACTCTCACTTTTCTATATCATTTGGCTCCTTTTCCCTGACTCCCTCTCACATCTATCCCTTTTTTATCTGTCCCCACCATTAGTGATCTGTTTCACACCTGTCAATCTCTTCATCTTCTTCCACATGTCTCCTTTGCTCGATCAGCTAAATTTCTCAGCTATCTCTTTTTTTTTCACTCCCATCTCTTTCTGGATCTCCTTGTTACATTTTGTCTGTCCTTCCTTTCCACTTCCCTTTGTCAGTCGTCTCTTTTTAACCTGTCTACTTCTCTTCCTACCCAATGTCTCCCACCTGTCTGTCCCTCTTTGACTCTCTTTCAGCTGTTGCTTACCGGTCTGCCTCTTTATTGCCTCTCTCTAAAATGTCTCCACTTCTCTCTCATCAGTCTATGATCCACTTTCCACCTGCCTATCCTCCCAAACTCGGTCAGTTGCCTCTTCCGAATCTATCGCCTTATCATTGGTCTCTTTCTCTCTTCTGTAACCTGACTCACTCTGTGCTGTCTCGCACCTGCCTGCTGTTTTATTACACCTCTTTCACTGGCTGCCTTCAACTCTCACCTGTCTTATCCTTTCATTGCTTTCTCCTTTTATTTTCCTGTCTCCTTTCCTGCATGTCTCTGTTATTCTACCCCTCTCATCTCTGTAGTGCATATGCATGCACACCTTCTCACCTATAACAGTACCTTGTAGTGTCCTCTTTCTCTCTCAGCTTTCCCTGGCGTTCTCTCTTGGTTCATTCTTCTATATTTCCCTTTCCCTCCAGGAGCAACTAGAGAATCAGATGCACCTTTTTCCAACTTTGTTACTTTTTGTATTTTTGTGTATTTTTGCCATTATTCTTAAATTACAAATAATCTTAGGGGCACGTCACAAGGAGCTACCAGGTTACAAATGGTGTAATATGGTAGAAATGTTTTTACTGAATATGCTTTACACAGTTAAGGCTATAGAAAGTAAACAAAGTTCCCTGAGCCCTGTTAAATTTCTGGTTTTGCTACCAGAAAGGTAGTGCCAGGGGTCGCTTCTAAATGACGTCCATTTATAGTTCCATGCTTCAAAAGCTACTTTTATTCCAATAATAATGCAAGATTTCTTGTGTCATGCATGCTATATCTCAGTTTACACTAATCACAACAGTTACATTTGAAACACCCATGCCATGACAATGGTGGCCATTAACACTTTGCAAAGGTACCTCATTGTCGGTTTACTGAGGTCTAAAAAAAAAAAAAAATTAACACATCATTTGATAAAGCCAAGTAGGTTCTAAGACACCTTGCTATAAATATATTATATTGTCTCAAACATTACTATCTGACAGGAGGAAAAACCCTCTAGAATCCAATTGTAATTTACTTGTTGGATTTATTTCAACTGGAGAGTTTTTGACACATACCCAGATCAAGGAATATGTTCCCTGGTAGATCAACGTGTTAAGTCCATAAACCAGATACATGACTGCATTGCTCCAGGCCCGAGAAAGGAGGATATTTTATAATGTCTAAAATAAGTACACATCTCACAGTCATTCCAAGTGATGATGTTGTAACTATGATGTGATGTTATCAATCACATCTTTGTGACTCTCCTATAGACTTCGGGGCCACCTTCCAAATCAGTACATATGAGCTGTATGCCACTTTTTTCCCTTGCCCTCATGCGGATATGGTAAACTGCACCCTTTTTTGAACGTGTACATCCTGCTTAAAATGCACACAACTGTTTCCCTCCCAGGAAAAAGCAACATACCTCATCTGTCCAAAATATGAAACATGTGGATGCAAATGCAAAAACAAAATTGAGTTGTGATATAGGGCCCGATTACGACCTTGGCGGATGGATTACTCCATCCCAAATGTGACGGATATCCCGCCCGCCTTATTACGAGTTCCATAGGATATAATGGACTCGTAATTCGGCGGGTGGGATATCCGTCACATTTGGGACGGAGTAATCCCCTTCGCCGAAGTCGTAATGAGGCCCATATTCTTTGATGATAGAAATATTGTAGCGAGTTGTGCTTCGACACCTTTCTTGAATGATGAAAGCTCAGGTTACAGTTGACAATGCATCCTTATGTGATGCTGCTTTACCTCTAGCACCATAACTTCATTGACGCCGTGATATAGAATACACGGATGGGACTAAAGAATACAGTATTTGCAGCAGTACACTGGAGCAAAACAACCCTTTCACAAGAATGCAACAGTCATTCGCACCATCAAGGGCTGTCATTTTAGACCATCCTGAGAGTGGCCTTAAAATTTAAAAATTCAATCTCAAGGCCTTTAGCAGAGTGCAACCTAGGTCTCCTGGAGTCTGCAGTCACCAAAACCAAGTTGGGATGTTAAGATACTTCATCTGCCTTGATGAGTGAAGTTGAAGGCTCTTAGGCAACTAAAGATGACTGAATTAATACACTTGTATAACCCAATAAGATGCTGTTCATTTGGGTGTATGAAGTGTTAAAGTAGGATTTTCATAGTGCAGACTGTGACTGAACATACCATCTACACAAGGACATCTAAGATTACTCTACCTGTAGATGTGCTTTGTTTGTTTTCTCCCAAAATTATAAAGTGTACAATAGATAGTGAAGATCCTATAACCAATGCTCCTGCTTATGGATTTGTCGGTGCGCTGATTACCATAGGGAATAGTTGTACATATTTGATTGACAGACATGCCCAGCTTTCAGCAGCTTCAGTGCAGGCACAGGGGTGGAAGCAAGCCCTGACAGCATAACCCTAGAAAAAGCAATGTTCCACAGCCGCTTTACAGTACACCTCCACAAACAGCTTCTGTTCCTAGCCTATCTTACAGAACACCGAATCTAATTAAATGTCAAACACACAAAGCTTGCTACGAAATCCAAATGTTCTTTACAGAAACATCAAGGAGAAGGGGGCAGGCAGGGAATGGAGCTACAAAGGTAATCAGAATTCATCGTATGGGACTTGTGTTATACCCTAGGACTCAGAGCTCATTATCGGTACTCTATGCAATAAAGCTACACATCGAGAGCACATCATTAGCTTCTTCCACATTCATTACTCCACAAATGAAAAAGCTATTCCAAAGCCAAACTGATAGAAAAACAATTGCATTTCTTTCCACTGTTTCCTCATAACTCAGAAAAGGCTGAAAGAAAATAATGGACTACTTTGGAGACCTGCCGAGGGTGAATTAATTGCCTTCTTTAGCAATCACATTATAATTAATGCCACCGAGATATTGCATGTTGGGGAATATGGATATTTTGCTGAATGAAATTAAGCATCCAGTGCAATCGCATGCCCA
Organism: Pleurodeles waltl; assembly: GCF_031143425.1. Lineage (NCBI taxonomy): Eukaryota > Metazoa > Chordata > Amphibia > Caudata > Salamandridae > Pleurodeles > Pleurodeles waltl. Next base: position 109,346,833 of record NC_090441.1, on the reverse strand, counting down.
TTTGATGGTGCATTGCCATTTCAACACAATAATCCCACTAACGTTTGAGTAAGGGAAGGGAAAGTGATCGGATGGTGATGAGTAGCAGTGGGAGTTTGAAGCCTGAGGGTGGAACGTGAACATGAGGTCAGAAAGAAACTGGGTTGATTAGAATAGTGTGAACAATAGGACCACTTATAATTTCCAGATACTTGATCTGCTGAGCCCAGTTAAATGACCTCCCTACCATCCACTTTCATGCCAAAGACTCACTCCCAGCATTCAAAACTAAAAAAGACGTTTACTGCAACTAAAACACACAACGGAGAAACACTGTCTAAATATGTAAAAAGTAAGACTACTGCATGTCTTGTGTGTGTCCTTAGTTAGTGACTATATAAGCCTTAGGTGTCATTCATTATCTATATACTGTTATCATGCAGTACACAACATCTGTAGTCCAAATATTTATCTCTTGTGGGAAGCTGGGTTTTGCTTGTTTTAACACCCCCCACACACTTTTTTGCCTGACAACTGATATGTTTTTGAAATCTAAGTTCCCTGGGCTCCTGCTAAAAAGGTTCCCAGGGGTAGATCTCTTTTCCCAAAACTGTACTGTTTTTGGCACTTCAGCCACTTTTGTCAGTCCCTAGTAAATGGTACCCCTGGTATCTAGTGCATGAGTACTCAAGTGACCCCCGTCAGAGATGCAGCACCAAGGGTGCCACTCTGAAAGGCCCCATTCAAGCCTCATGCAGACTTCCATTGCAAGTGCATGACAAGGTGTATTTAAAAGCACCAAACTCGTCATGACACTCACCAAGAGTGCCCTGTGCACTAACACTGCGTGCAATATAGGCAAGTCATCCCTCTGGCAGGCTTTACAGCCCTAAGGCAAGGCGCCCTAAAATGCATGTGAGGGCATATGTTTCATGAGCAAATATGCAAATATGCCTCTACTGTGTCTTTGCAAAACCTTAAGAATGCAGGGTTCTTTGGTATCAAACAACTCAAAATAATAAACCCACACTGAGGGCACATTAGAGGTGCCCCCTGCTAAATCTGACCTGGCACGGTTGCTGACTGGCTTTTACCAGCCTGCCACCATCAGACAGAAATCTGCACTCCTGGGGTGAGAGCCTCTGCTCTCAGGAACCAGAACAGAAATCCTTTCCTGGATGGAAGAGTAACACCTCCTCCCCCAGGAAGGCATCCTGGCCCAGCAGTCAGCTTCAAAGGCTTTCCTGCCTTTGAAATCTACCGCTGACACTGCCGCTGTCAGCAGATGACCGCCCAACATTTTCCCCCCACTTTGAGCAGGAAAACCAGTGGGAAAACTTAGTCAGAGTTGGAGGAGTGCTCCCTCAACTCAGCCTGCACTACCCCCCAGGTGTGGCAGGCTAGGTGACCACTCCCTTTCATTTTCCTCCATCTTGGATGGCAGGAAAATAGCCAATCAGGGTTAAAGATGTGACCTCTTCCCACAGGAAGTGATCACATAGTGGGTGGACCACCCTAAGGTAAGTGGCCCATTGGCCACCTTCATGCACTCCCCATAACACCCACTAAATGCATTATTTAGTGGGCATCCCTAGACCTGCAAATCAGATTTGTGTGACACAAGAAGGCCAGTGACAAACAAGACCCAAAGCTCAAGAACAGAGGTCCGGTTGCAAGAAGAAAAAGGATTCAAACCCTGCCTGCTGCACCCAGGACTCGACAATTGCCACTGAGGGGTTGACTGGATGTTGGACGGACTTTAAGAAACCACAGAGGACATCCAGACTTCTGAAAATTGCCAAGTCCACTTCACTTACCAGCTGCTGACCAATGAACTGGACAAAGCAGCCAGACCAAATTCTACCTGACAAGCCCAGAGAACACACCCTGCCAGTGGGCCAAGTTTGGTGGCACTGTGACCTCCAGTGGCTGAGACATGTCATAGCCTGTGGTACTGAACCCCCAATGTCAGACACCTAGAACAAAAGTCCACCAGTCGAGGGACTTCAGGACACCCAACCACCTAAACTTCTCCAGCTGGCCCACAGGGTATCTCGACGACCTCAACCTACAAACAGAAGGTGGCACTTGCGAAAGCACTGCCTGATTTTATATGCATTTTTAAAGATTTCTCCTATTGATTCCTATGGTGTGTTATTACGCATAAAAAGACTATTTTTGCTAAACCTTGAAGAATTATAACTTTAAAAGGAATTACCCAATTTTGACGGTCTTGTCTTAAAAATTGTATAAATATCAGAAGCATTTTTGTAAATTGGTCTTGAGTTATTCTTTTGAGTGTGTGTCCACATTTATTGATACTGTGAGTACAACAAATGCTTAACACATCTCCAAGATAAACCTAACTGCTCACCCACACTACCACAAAAAGAGAGCATTAGATGGTAGGCTTTTAACCTATTGATACCAAGGTGGGGTTGCTTGGATTCTCTGAACAGTGCATGTATTTTTCGTGCACTATACAGAGAGCCAGCCTCCTTCAGCCATTTTCTCTTAAAATGTGGTGGACAGAAATAACGAAGCAAACTCAAAATTTAAAAATACATATTTATGCAACTATGCTTGCACATGTAGGTATCTATAGTGTGCAAGCCTATACAATAATGAGACACAGTGTTCATGAACTGTTACTATCATGCACTGGTCTCTGAAGAGGGAGGTCGTTAGCTCCTTTCTGAATTGTAGGAGGTTTGGTACACAACCTTTTAATTCCTAAAGTGTAGATGCATGTGACAAGGACTGCTATATAGAAGATATGCTATTTATGTTGTATGCAATGAATTTAGGGCCAGATGTATGAAGCATTTTTGCAGTCGCAAATGATGCGATTTGCAGATTTGAGCTCTTTGCAACCCCAAAAATAATTTTTCTGATGTACATTTTGATAACTTATTACCAAATTACAGTTTGGGTTTTGTGATTTGGTATTTGGAGGGAGCATATTTAGGGGGTCCTTTCCTAATTCTAACTCAAAGTTGTTAGTTACCCATTTGCAAATGGGAAGGGGTCTCCTTCCCTTTTAAGAATGGTTGAATGGGCCTGGCCATGTCTCACGGACCACTGCCTAATCTTAAAAAATGAAAGTTAAACATTTAATTTTTCCTCTTTAAATGAAACCCGATTTCCTTTAAGGAAAATGGGCTGGATTAAAAAAAAAGATTGCTTTAAAATCAATCACAGACATGGTAGTTTGATGCCCCCAGCAGGCCATCATACCTATGTTCGCTGCACGTCCTAGCTGGGGTGAAAATTGGGACCTACCTCATTAATATGCATGAGGAGCTCTATTTGCGACCAACTAGGAGTTGCCAATGAAACTCAAAAGAGTTTCATACATTAGGAATTATATATTGAACAGAGTGATGATGTGTTTTCCTTGGACTGATTCGTTTGATTTGATTTTTTTAACAACTTTTTAAACATTTTTCCTTATAAGAGCACAAATGGGGGAGCCAGAAAGTATATCAAGAAATCTGTAGATAATTTTGTTGGTACTATTTATATGTATTAGAAAATTAATTCGGCAGAGCAGGTAAGTAAATGACCATACCTCCCCCAAACCTCCATTACAGAAGCACTGAGGGTATTAACACCATCGTGGATAGGGGACATATTTCATATATGAGACTGAAATAATATGCTTGACATTGTGGTTGGAGCCCCTCCCATTATCTGAGATCTATTCTTAGAGTCTTCTGTATTGTGAGCTTTATGTTAAATGTGATTTGATTGTTCCTCCAACAGAATTTATTTTTAGTATCTTCATCGCCGTGATCATTTTATGTGCTTGGTTTTGCTCATGACGTTACAAATGCACACTCCCCTCCTCCATGCATTGTTAATCAGCTACCTACAATGACTGATGTTAGAGCAGAGAGAATTTTACAACTTTGATGGCATCTGCAAAGTCACCCCCTAAAAACTATACATGCAATAGCAAAGTACACTGGTAGGAAGAATGAAACCTGCCCTATGTCAGGGCTACATAAGTAAGTGTAAAGCACTACCATATTAGCTAAATGAGAGTTTTCCATTTCTATGGAGCTTGTTAGGAGTGTAATGGAATGCATACATTTCCCCTTATTTCTACTTTTGGATACCCTTACGGGAAATAAGTAGAGCCATACAAATCAACATAACATAACATAGCATTTATGCAAAGGACTGGCTCTCGTCAAACGTATAGACACACACTGGGCATACAGTTCAGTGTATGAAGTGTATTTTCTTGTAGATATGTGAATTAATTCATACATTCTTGATTAAGGCAGCCATCATTACCAAATCACGAAGTATTAATTCATTGTAATAAAACATTCTAAATAAAATCCAACAAACCCTCAGTGATACACATTCCTTTATATCAGGTATCACTACGAAACCCAGAACAATCCAGCATTACTGCCAGTAGTGGTCCATTTAACATGTCAAAGCACTTGAAGCCTTCCCAGGGGACGGCACCAAATACCACAATATCATACGCAAAAATATAATCAGACAGAAATATCAGGGCCTACTTATCATTTATAAAAGTACCACCCATTGGAGTTAATATTAGCAAATGTACACCCAATGGATGATATTTTTACAAATGATTTTTACAACATGCTGATTCTGTCAGATGCTATTTTTGCTAGGGACAATCTGTCATAGAATCCTTACTAGCTGGCACTCATATCAATGCCATCAACCTAGAAACAACCCAACCAAGCCCATCCAAAACCTAGTGTAATAACCCCTGGAAGGTTACATCTATGCCTGAGTAAAAGGATTCATCAAAAAGCAGGTTACTTAAAATCTACATTCTTATTTTTTGGTTCACCTGCTGAGCAAAACTGGGAGAAGCATTTGTCCATATCTGCTCTGGGAAAGCAGTTGGATTGATTGCCTAATGGAGACATATGCTGTGTGTGGGCTGCCCTCGCCCCTGTGGACTGCAAATTGTGGTCCAGGATGGTGTGGCTTTCAAATAGACATCCTGATTTTCTGAAAGTATCCAATCAGAGTGGTCCAAACACTAGGACCCGTCAGTTTATTGGAATAGAGCAATGTGATAGGAGCGTTCCAATTTGCTGTTGGAGGCAATCGGAATAGAGCATGCGTAATATGTCTGTTTTTGGCACAGGACTAACATTTACCGCTTGTAATTCACACTCTTGTATTACCCCTGTTATGCTGATATGAAGCATGTGGAACTTTTAGATTACTACCGTGATTTGAATCTGCATACTCTGGGCCAAACAGTTAGGGTTGTTGGGGTATTTTACTTAATTCAGAGGACATCATTCTGAACTAGAAGTGGTCTTCGGGTAAATTAACACTTCCTTGAATATTTAGTAGGGGCAAGCTGCCAGGTCCATGAAGTTAAATAAAATCCAACTTATAGCTGTCAGCCGCTAACTTGCCTACAAATAACTAATTCCAGGTATCAGTTAGAGCTATTTATTATTGACATAGCTCGTCTTCATCTCATGGCCACCCTTTGAAATACCTGAAAACTGAAATAGCAAAAAGGGGTTCATGTCTAACATTTAAGTTCTTTCCCTCTTTTGGAATTGCAGGAAACCATACATGCTACTTTAGTGGTATGAAGCCAACTCTCCCTAGATTGTACTGCTCATCATTGGTGCCTTTGCCTACGTAGTGTCTTGCTGTGTGACTAATTAACTTCATAATATTCTTGAACCATGAAGACTGTTCTAGCTTCTGAGAGAGAGGCCTGTGCCAGAGGATCTGTTGACCTGTATCCTGATTAGAGGCAATCAGTGCCTCAGTTTAGGACCAGTTGGGAATTATTGTATGCTCTGTTGTTCTGGTTAATTGCTTTATGAAGCACAACTAACTGGAAGTAGGGATATCACAATGTAATTCTGAGGTCAATATAATCCAGAGACTTCAGTGGACACTTGTAAAGTTATAAAGCATTTCAAGTATTAGGCTGTGGAAGGGTGAAGTGTAATATCTGTGTTTTAGGTTTCTGGTTAGGATACAAAAATTGAGTATGTGGTAACAACGTGGGACATTTCTTTCCCAGTGACTACATTAGAAAAATATTCCAAATCTTTCCATAAGAGAGAGAGAATCTTGATGAATTGAATGTTGGTGTGGATTTCTCCGGCTTGTTCTCTTGGACAGAACTTTTTCAACGTTAGAAAAAATGACTAGCATAAACGTTTGCCAGATATTTCAGAAGCAATGAAGCCAACCCTCAAGAATAAGAAGGCTGTGCTATAGCAATACACATAGACAATGACCATAGACTCACTGAAAAAAGCCCCTCAGTGTATGTGATGAGATTGCACCAGCAAACATGGAACACCTTCTATCACATGAAGTTTTTTTCCAACTTTAGTTGTACTCTTTACCAAGTTGATTCAATATTTAAATCTGACCTCATGGAGCACTCGTAAAAGGAAGCTTTAGTTCATTATAATTCCTGTAGTTAGGATATAAGACTACAAGAAATAAAAAATGACTAAGGGCCTGATTTAGAACTTGGCAGAAATGTTATTCAGTCACAACGGTGACAGATCTCTCGTCCGCTGAAATATAACTCCCATAGGATATAGTGGGACTTATATTTCGGCACACGAATATCCATCACTGTTGTGACAGAGTAACCTGTCCACCAAGTTCTAAATCCGGCCCATAGTCTGTAGGTACCTTTCTTTGACATAGTTGATATTCATAATAACACTGATGAGATCTTAAATGACACTGGGGCTGAGTTATAGTTTAGTTTATTTAGTGTGGCCAGCAAGTTCAAAGTATTGTGTACGTGAGCTAAAGTAAGTTTTGGGTGCAGCGTAAATTGTAACTAAGTTATAGATATAACTTTTCTAAGGTTTGTGCAGTTCACGTTGCTCTTGTGTAGAAATAATAAATTACATTTTCATAACTATAATTTTATACAATTTGTGGGTTTTTTCCCTACATTATTTCCTAATAAGATAATGTTGTTTATTATGCTATTAGCTACTTTTAAGCTGGTTTTTGGCATTGCAGTACTTGCAAGGTAGTTCAAACTTCAAGATGAATGTCAGAGCCATCTATGTGATCATTTTGCATTCAATAGCGATTCCTCAATAGTGCTGTGGTAACTCCATAATATTTTAAACATATTTACACCATTGAATGATTTTTATTTACAAAATGGATCCAGTGTTGGATGTTTTTTTTAATGGTTTATGGGTTAGTATTGTAACTGTAGTTAAAGTGGAAGAGCGTAGATTGGAGTCGTGCTGAGGGGAGCGGCATGTCTTAGAGTGGAATGGCATATCAGAGCAGAGTGATATGTCGCAGAGTAGCACATCGTACAGCAGAGCTGAGTGGGATGTCGCAGAGTGTAGTAAAGTGGAGGGGCATGGAGTATTGTAGAGTGGTGTGGAGTAGAGTGAAGTCTTGTCTAATAGAATGTCTTAGAGTGGAGTGGCATAGGGTGAAGTGGCATAGAGTGGGGGAGTGGCGTAGAGTAGTGGCATAGAGTGGAGTAGAGTGGAGTACTGTGTCATAGAGTACAGTGAAGTAAAGTGGCATTGAGTGGCATGGAAGGAGTTGCTTAGAGTGTCAAAATGGCATAAAGTGGAGTAGAGTCATAGAGTGGCATAGAGTGGAGTAGACTGCTGTGTCACAGTGGAGTAGAGTGTCAGAGAGGCATATGGTGGAGTGGAATAGAGTAGAGGGGTTAGAGTGGAGTAAAGTGTTATACAGTGGAGTGTCAGAGTGGAAATGAGTGCCATATTGTGTCATGGAGTGTCATGGAGCAGAGTGGAGTGGCATAGAGCTGAGGGATATAGAGTGGAGTACAGTGTTGTACAGTTGAGTAGTGTAGAGTAGAGTGGTGTGTCATACAGGAGAATGGAGTGGTGTATCATAGAGTGGTGTAGTATTGAGTTGTGTGGCATAGATGGAGTAGTATGTTATAGAGTAGTGTGAAGAACCGTGGCAGTAATATAGGGTGTTGTCGATTGGAGTAAAGTGTCAGAGTGGCAGAGTGGAGTAGAGTGTCTTAGACTGCGGTATAGTGTTGTAGAGTAGAGTGGCATACAGTGGAGTAGCTTGTCACAGAGCGGAGTGGGAATAGAGTGTCGAGGAGTATTGTGGAGTGGAATAGGGTATAGTGGAGTGGAACAGAGTGGAGTGCTTTAAAGTGTAGTGTCATAGATTGAAGTGAACTGTTGTGGAGTAAAATGTTATGCCGTGCAGTAGAGCGGAATGTGTCAGAGTGGAGTGGAGTGGTGTGTCATAGTGGCGTGCCTTAGAAAGGAGTGGAGTTCTGGAATGGTGAGGGCACGAGTTATAGTTACCTTTGGGCATGAGTTATAGTTTCTTGAGATAAGTATAACTATACCAGTTGAATTTGTACGGTTTTGTGTGTGTAAAATGTGATTTTTTCAGTGAATGTCTAGTTTTTTTTGTTTTTACATAAAGTAATGTTTAATTACCATACATTAATAAAACCACCTCCATGCATGGCCTTTGGCTGTGTATGGTGGAAGTGGCTGCGGGGCTTGGTCTGTGCCTAGGCCCTGTGGCCAACCCCCTGCATGCAGTCAACCCCAGGCTGTGAGTCTTTGAGTGGGTGCATAGGTTCTGTATGGGTGTGGGACTGGGGGTGTGTGGTTGTGTAAGTGGGTATGTGAGTAGGTGTATGGGTGTGTGAGCGGGTGCATGAATGGTTGTATGGATCTCTGGGTGTGGTAGTGGTTTAGTGGGTGTGAGAATGGGGGTGTGAATGAGTGTGCGATTGGGACTGTGAGTGTGTAGAACAGTTGCAGATTCATAGGGGGACTGAGCTGAGCACCGTGGTGGATCCGTGAATCCTCGCATGCCCCCCAAAAATGTTTTTCGGCAACTTCTTGCCCATGACGCATCCTTCACATACCCCTCCGTCAGTTCCATGGGGTCAGGGTACCTCTACTCTGACCCATCCTATCATTCTTAACTTTTAATCTCCCCCCCACTGGACCATGTCCCGATACACAAAATGTCGGCCACAAATGTCTCAGGTTGGAGACAGTCAATCACAGCATTGCTTTTGGTGTGTGGATCCACGGATCCACCACAGTGGATCTACGTCTCTAAATATACATTTATTTTCTTTAAAAACTCCAAATCTACTAAACAGATTTACAAAAAGCCTCTTTCTGGACCTAGATTTAGCTTTCTGCCAATATTAGTGCAATTCCATTCAGCGGTTCGGCTCTAGTCATGTCTAAAATCCATATGGGAAATTGCATGAGGAAAATTTTGGGGCCCACTGTTTCTCCTCTCTGATTAACGAATCAACACAAATCTTTTCAGGCAGCCGCTGAAATGAGAGGCAAACTAGTTTTTAAAATTTAGTGAAGATTCGTCAAACAGCACCAAAGTTCTGAAACAAACAACAAAAACGCTTTTCATATTCAATTTAAAAAAACACTAAAGGTTAAACCTTAGTTATATAGTTAGGAAAACCTAATTTATTCTTTCTATACAAACCAAACTTAAACTACACAAATATTGGAAATTCTACAGTCATAGTTGTATCTTAAATTTATTATTTACGCATCACCTTTAAATTACTTTACGTTCATTTATTCTTTCTATACAAACCACATTTAAACTACACAAACTTTAGAAATTCTAATTAATAATTTATGCAACACCTTAAAATTATTATAACTCATGCACCTTCATACACAGTGTATTGAACTCCTTAGCTTCACTACATTCACTATAACTCGCCACTCTACCATGCATTGTGGTCTCACAAATGTTATGATTTGCAATGTCACAAGTGTTGTTGTAAATGCTATGCTTTGATATGGTATGAGTGAAGTAATATGAAAGGGTATAAGCAGTGCATGTAGAAGGTGCAAGTTATAGTTAATGTAGTGCATGAGGCAGAAACGCATCATGGGTTCATGTTGCTGGTAATAAACCACGTCTTACTTCCACTCTTACTGCAACTGCCTTGTATGAGCAGTTCACTTGTGTTTTGGAGATTTTATATAAATATATATATATATATATAAATAATAGTTAGGACCATGTTTCCATTGGAAAAAGCATTTTTTGACTTCCCTATATTTTTGGCGCTGTTTGACAGTTCCAAAACTGTTCATAAAATTTTCCAAGAAAAGTGGGGCGGTAATTTTCATTGTGCATGAAACGTTTTGGGGTGATCTGTCAAACAAGGGCTGCAAAAAAAGGAGGGGGGTTAAAAAAAAGTGTTTTTTCCATTTTCATTCTGGGAGAGTTTTGAATATGACAACAGCCTGAACCACTGGACTGAATTACACTAAATTTGGCAGAAACATAGATTTTGTTCCGCAGGTTGTGCTTCGTGTTATTTGGTGTAAATCAGTTCTGCAGTTGTTGAGCAATTTGAGGAAATCCAAATTTGTATATCTAGAGCTGCGGTTCCTCTGCAATGACTTTGCGAAGAATAACAAGCTTGCGCAGGGAAATGCAGAGCTCTGATTGTCTGCCAACACTCCAACCAGGAAGTGTGGGCAGCCACCCTGGGACTGCATTTCGAGCTGCTCCCACAGGAAGCAGGGAGCTGGCTAGGACTGCAGGGGCCTTGAGGTTTTCCCCGTGGTCCTAATCCTTCACACTGGGTGCCAATGGGCACCCATGAGACATGGCCAGGCCCTGGGATTTGGGGTCCCTGGGGCCGAAATTGGCCTGGGGAAGGGGGCCGTGTGCCCCCCCTCTAATCACTGAAGGCTAGGCCCCAGGGGAAGAGGCCCAGATTGGCCTCGGGAGGGGGTCTACAGAACCCCTCTCCCCTATTAAGTTGTGGCCAGCCCCGGAGGATGGGGTACCTGGGGCTGTTCTGGCCCTGATGCTCATTTCACAGAAATGAATTCTCAAGAAGAAGCACTTCTAAGTATAAACGTAGCCAGTGTCCACGTAGAAGCTGTACTTCGGTAAAGGAGAAATTATCCTAAATCCTGGGCATGGTGAAGGCAAAGCAAGTGTGTTTTCTCAGCAATTCAATATTGAAAACTGATCTGAAATCCTCTGTGAAGGTGAACACATCGTTGATCTATTGGAGCGCAATCTGTATGTGACTGTGGCAAGTGGGTTCTTTCTTGTCCTCTCCAGGTGAGAGCAGAGTCCATGGTTCTCCTTTTAAATTGCTATGAGTATGCAAATGTGCAAATCACCTGGAAGCTTTTCCCGCTTGGCCCAGCACCATCCATCTTAATAGTATGGAAAGGCCTTTCCACTTTTGCCAGGAGGATGGACTGCTTAGCAAAGGGCCCCCTATTTCATCTCCTGATAATTTTGGTGGCGCGTTCTTAAATCCAAGGAATTTGAGGACATCTCCACAAAACAAAGAAGCGCTTACATCATTTAATAACAGGAAGAACCCAGGTTTGGTGGAGATTTACATCCTAGTAGTCTCGTTGGCCTCTCTATAGGAGGGTTCATTTTATCATATATTTCTGGATAAAGACATAGGAGTGACAATCATATTGCCAAAATGCACAGAAGGTCACTGATGACATTTCCTTGTGCCCCTTTACTCAGCTGTAGTGTAGAATACGTACTGGACATTTTCCATAGGAGGCAGATAGAATTCTACTTGGGTAGATATTTTGTGCAAAACTGTGGGCTCTTGTTGGATAAACGGGCAGATGAGGTTCCTTTGTGGCTGAGTCACTCACACAGCTACTGACATACCCACACAGACATTCACACACCCACTAACAAACGCACTCACACACTCACTCAGACATTCATGCACCCACTCACAGACCCTTTCAGACATTCATGCACCGACTCACATACCCACTCAGGCTCACGCACCCACTCACAGACTCATTCCGAGACTTATGCACTCACAGACACATTCAGAAACTCCTGAACTCACTCACAGATGCACTCAGGGACTCATATACCCACTCACAAACCCATTTAGAGACTCATGTACTCACTCACAGACCTACTCAGTCACTCATGTACCCACTCACAGACCTACTTAGTCACTCACGCACCCACTCACAGACCCACTCACACACTCACTCACAGACACATTCAGAAACTCCTGAACTCACTCACAGATGCACTCAGGGACTCATATACCCACTCACAGACCCATTTAGAGACTCATGTACTCACTCACAGACCTACTCAGTCACTTATGTACCCATTCACAGACCCTCTCAGACATTCACGCACCCACTCACAGACCCACCGTTAAAGGTTAGTGGTTACAGTCAGGAAATAAAATTTAAAAAACCTTAGAAATTCACTTAAAAAACAAAGTTTACACAGATTTTATAGTTAGGAAACAACATTAAAACACCTTAGAAATTCACTGAATAAACCAAAGGTTACAAGGACGTTTTAGTTAGGAAATAGAATAAAAAACAAACCTTGGAAATTCAGTGAAAAAAAGAAAGGTTACAGGGATGTTAGTTAGTCAGTCCTACAAACCCAGTGAAATTCAGCAGTTTTATTTGCCTGAGCTAATAAACCTCATATATTACATCACTCATGATATTGTCAGTGACATCATTCATGATATTACTGATGACATCTCAAATGACATCACTGATTACATCATTAGTAAGTGTGAGTGTTTTCTAAACATTTTTGAGTGTTAGGCATATATACCACGGTACTACAAAAGTTAAAATAGTATACTTTCTATACTACTAATTACTGATAATATTTCTAACATATATTATGTGAGTGGTTGTGTGACTGTGTGTATCCATGTGTGAGTGGGTGTCTGAGTGCTTGTATGGGTGCCTAACTATAAGGTCCCTGTAACCTTTGGGTTTTTTTCAGTGAATTTCTAAGGTTTTTTAGGATCGAGCCTGCGTAGCATGCGCTTTCGCATGCGCTTTCGCATGCGTATCGCTTGCAAGACTCTGTAGTAGTTAGAAAAGGGCTCTGAGCCCCGCCCATGTCATGTCAGTGTCTTTCATTGGTTCGTGGGATTGCCTTTTAAAATCTGCTTTCTTTCATTAGTGGAAGGCATGCATACATGGCCATGCCTTTTCCGGTGGTTAGACCTCCTCGAGCGCAGCGACCAAGTACTGAAAACATACGAGGCTCGCTGTTTTCCGTCCGGTTTGAGGACTACTTTTTCTCTTTTTTCGCAGTGCAATCTCGCTTGTTTAGCAGCCTGATCGCGCTTGTTTTTTTTCCATTTAATGAGGTAAGAAAAGTCCAGTTGGGAGTTTATAACTGCTAATAGCTCAAACTCGGAAAAATGCGAGACCCGTTGCATTGCAAATGCTTGTTTTTTATTTGATTACCGAACTATAACGTCCACGTAACCTTTACCTTTTTCAGACACACACACACATATATTAGAGAAAGAGAAAGAGAGAACATTATTTTTACTATAATTACATAAAAAGAGTTAACAAATTTCGTGGTAACAAGCACTCCAGCCTTAACAGAAGAAATACGATAAACACAGTCATCGAGTGTCCCCTTTACTATCTGGGATATTAAATGCATTGCATCAGGACTGCAAGATAATGCCACATGACCTTAAGAGCAAGAAAAGGATGGCTAGCTGGCTAGAAGGCGACATTATGTTCTACTGTCCATTGTACTAGGTACAAAGGGAATGCTTCTTTTTTAGACCTATGAATACTGAATGGCGGTGGATGAACTTTCAAACCCTTCGAGGGCTTCGCATAAACAGAGCATGTCAGTGCCATTAAATATAGCAACACAGCAGTAGAGACAGAGGGGACTTGTGCTCCTTTGAGCTGCCTGCATCTCCCCGCTGCACGTGGTGCGTGCAGCCTCCTGAAACATTATAGCTGTGATACACACCAGCTCTGTTTTCTTAAATTGCACTGGGACTCAAGTTGTTCTTGAAACATAAACTTTTTGTCAGGGATGGCAGTGTTGCTCTTTAAAATGATGGATCGTTTCCTACAGCTCTTAAATTAACATTACAAAGCCCTGACCCTGTGCATTATGTATTCCCTGAAGATGAGCGGGAATATTTCACTTGTTCTTTGGTTGTGCTGTCTACCTCTGGAATACCTCTTGGGGCTTATTAAGAAATCTACAGTTTTTGTCTTGGACAAGAGGGTTGGGGGGAGGAGCGGAGGGGGGAGTGTTAGAATCAACAAACCACGATGTTAGATAAAAAAAAAGGTTTATTTACAGACATTCCATTTTGAGAAAGTAGTGTAACTGCGTGCAGCTGTCATCATTTTTAAACTTTATAGTTTAAAGACATACGACTCATTCTTTAAAAAAAAAAACTCAAAGTTCAGCATATCATTGATTATTTTGCCGGAAATTTCCATATTTGGCTTAGCTCTCCTGCAAAAGCGTAAGCATTAAAAAAGTACAATTAAATATGCCCAAGGCACCAGCAGCAGTGAAAGCTGGGGGGGGGGGGGGGGGAACTTGGGGGGGGGGGTTAGCAGAACGCAACGCGGAGGAAAACTGTTATTCCTCAAAGTTTTTTGCTTTTTCAATGCTTGCTGCATTCTGCCGCACTCATAGACAAAGCAAAATACCAGAAATGATTGTTTATGTGCGGGAAGGTGTCCTTTCCTGCACATAAACAATCATTGGAAGATGACGCTTTGGCACTTCTGTGTGTGCTGCATTGTGCAGCAAACACAGAGGTGCCAAAGCACCATTAGTGATTGTTTATGTGCAGGAAGGGACACCTTTCCGCACATAAACAATCACACCCCTCAACACAGACATCCGTGCACGATGGTGCAAGGATGCCTGCGTTGGCAGCTAAATTTAGCGCCAGCGCAGGGGGAAACGCAGGGGTGCGCCATAGTCCCTTAAATACGGCGCATCCCTGCGTTTCTAAAGTGACACAGGCCCGCCCTGCCAATTTAGGCTCAGCACTAAGCTGCGCCACTTTTCTTTACATCTGGCCCTAAAAATTGTTAGTTTGAAAGATAAAAGTATAGTGGTGGTAGAAACCTGGCTCACTGCTTTAGAGATTTGTGTGATTCCGGTTCAAGGTAGGGAATATTCTCTTTTTTTTATGTCTACATAGAAGTGTTTCAAAGAGTACACAACTCTTATTTCACTCAAACAGACTTCCTATATCTACCAACTACTTTAGGAAATCTACTATTTCCCAGTTTCGAAAATACAGTTCCGGAGATCATGGCTCTGGTGATGTTGAGGTTGGATTATTCAAATTAACAAAACCAGGAGCAACCTAACTGCATGATCAGAAGTTACATTGACTTCAGAATGTGGCAGTCGAGACCCTGCTGAATATAAATGAGAGATTTAATATGGCATTACCATGAATTAATTTTATTGGATGCCAGTAAGACAGAGGATCCTTTTTGAGGTACTCACACTAGGCCAAGGAAAAAAAGAGGCCCTTGTATCCCCCACCCACAATAGTACACAGCAATATCCCAGTAATCCCTACAGCCCAACAGTTCATGAAAACAAAAAAGGAAGAGGTTTTTACATTTATTCATTACTGTTTTATTTATTTTTTTGTTTTTATTTGAACTCAGATTAACTTCAGTTTTTATCAAGTTAACTCTTTGAAGACCTTCAACTGCGATGACTGGTACATAAGTGACTCAGGTGACAGTTTATTGGGAGACTTGTCATTCTCCTTACGTTCCCTGGACAGGTGCACACTTATGGCATTGAAGACTTCTGAGTCCTTCAACTCAAACTGCTTTGTTCAGCCTAGCGTCAATGCACAAGGGGCCGTATTACAAATGTGGCACATTTATACTGTTTGTGCCGGGGGCACCTTTCAAAAGGTGTGCCCTGCGTAAACAAGGAGAATGTGTTGTATTAGACTGAATGTACTGCCCCCAGGGCAGCCGCGAACTCGCTTTGCCCTGGGGGCTGCTCATTCAAGTGAAATACAGAACAGTTTTGAAGCAGCTGCTTCGTGTTTCAATGTGCAGACAGCAACCCACCTGCACTGTTAAGAGGGGAGAGAGGCCTGCTTACAGGAGGGTGCAGTGCACGCTCCTGCAAGGGGAAGTCTGGGCAATCCTTAGGACCCTCCTTACCCCCTACAGAGGGCTGTCATCAGGGGTGCACTGACAGTGCGCCACATGTTTGTGGTACACTGTCAGTGCGCCTCCTGATGGCTTCTTTGCCTTTGTGACCGCATCTGTAATACAGCACGGGCACAGAGACAAAGCGATTTCCTCATTTGCAGGAGGCCATGCCCCCTTGCAAATAAGGGAACACCCTCTGATGATAGCAGTGGTGCTATATGTGCTACAGCACTATCATTCTTACAGAAGGGGTCGCACAAGCATCTGTGGCCCCTTCTTTAATACCAAAGTGACCCAGAGGCACACAAAGAGGGCTTAAACGCCGTTGTGGCCTGGGGCACTTTGTGTCATATGTCCTCAGGGGTTCCGCTCTCCTCACCTAGGGAGCATGGACCACTCTAACCCTCATCTCTTTAAATGATGCTCTGTCCTGTGCCTATTCATTTCAGGGACATGACCGCCTCCTTACCTTGTCCACCCTACTTTATTTTCCTCCAACACCCCTGCAAGCAACACAGAACTGTTAGTTATGGTTTCTTGCCTTTTTTCCGCATTCTCTCTGAAGTTCTCCACTCACAATTGTGGTCCTGTGCGTCCTCCTTCATAATGCATGCCAAGCTAACTCACTTGTCACTGCTTTCATAAACTTCACTTTTCGGCACATTTTGAGCTGATTTCATTAATCTAACTTTCAAAGTTAGCTGCGCCTAATATCCATTGATCAATGGATCACTTTAGTCTTTATTATTTTTAGGTTTTGCATTCCCATTAAGCTCAAAAGTGGCCAGAGGGTGGGCCTCCCTAATGCATGCATACGTCTTTGTCTGTTTTATGGGTTAGTTACTGTGAACCATGTTGTCAGTGCAAGAGAAATGACAGGCTCAGAATCTTATCCAGGAGTAAGGAAGTAAGATAGTATTTTACATCAGTTATCTAGCTGTCTACTTTTTACATTAGCTAAACTGCCATTTAATATTGGAAAGGAAATTGCAATTCCTTATGTAGATGGAAGGTGTCCACTTAGAAACTTCACCACAGAGCGGTCCGGGCTCACAGCTCACATCCGATGCCTGGTGATGGAGAGCCACCAGAGGAGGTGAACCAGGGCACCCAGGCCGAAACAGCAATGGATTTATACTACAATTGAGCTGAGCTAAACGTATGCGACTGGCAGCCACCAGCTTCCTAGCAACATATGCTTGACAGAGTTTGAACTCTGCTATTACAAAAGTCACTTTTAAGAACATACCTTCATTTACCGCCTGATAACTGCAGCGCATTCCCACAAGGCCGTGGAAGGCACATAACAACTTGTCATCCTGTTTTTTCCAAAATCGATATACATTACTAATCAGATATTTTTGCAGACTATTTTGCTGACTACTTATTTTGCCAAACACCTTTCATTGAGGAAACACCAAAAGGTGCCATATCGTCCATCACGCTTAAAATGAGACACTGAGGGATTTTACAAATAACACTAAATAGCTATTTTACTACACTTTTCTGCATTTGTCAGACTGGCTATAAGCTGATAAGGTTGGCCTTCAGGTGATTGCTGTTCCAATACTTGCATGCAGGCGGTGCTCACTCAGTCTTTCACCCTTTGCAAGGCGTAACAAGCATTTTCAATGCAACGGGTCTCGCATTTGTTCGAGTTAGAGCTATTAGCGTTGTAAAGCAAAATAAAACGCAGCGCGATTGCGCTATGTAAAATGCAGCGCGATCGAGCTGCGTGGAAAATAAGCAGATAAAGTAGTCCGGAACCCAGGCTGAAAACATCGAGCCTCGTATGTTTTTAGTACTTTTCCGGTGCTGTGTAGGTGGGCTAAGCACCAGAAAAGGCATGGCGCATGCATGCCTTTCACAAATAAAAGCATGCAGATTTTAAAAGGCAAGCCCACGAACCAATGTAAGTGATTGACGTGGCATGGGCTTGGTTTGAAGCCCAAAGAGAGATTCCAGAATGGACGAAGCACTTTGCGCTAGCCCATAAAAACGAGTTTCATCCCGTTGGATGCAAAATAGGAGATAATGTACTTTATAACGTGCTGCACACACACTCAGGGCCAGTTTTAGGGTGGTGCGACTGGTGCAGCCCCACTGGACACTGACCTTGGGAGGGTGTGCTGACCTCTTGGGCGGGGTGGGGCACTGTTTAGCAATAACTTACAGATTTAAAAACACATGCTGCAGAGTTCCTTGTACATCCAGTTTTAAGGCAACAATAAAAATGTGAAGATAACTCTTATGATTAATGTCCCTACTAGAGAAAGAGTTGAGTTTTGTCTAATGCCAGTTTTGACTCGCCATAAAGTAGCACACGTGTTAATATGCCTGGTGCAAAGAACAAACATATATGGTGCAGATCCCAAATCTGTATTTCATGTAAATAGCTGAGTGGATTACTGCTTTTGTTACAGAGATCCTTTTGTTACCGCAGTTCATTAGATACAACCCTAATATAGAACAGTGACTGTTACGAACTGTCATCAAAGTGCTGCATCCAAACTGCATAACATGTTAGGTTTTTTCACCAAGTCTTTCCTTTTCTAGTCCTAATGTTGCTAAAAAAGGGTTTATTTGGGTAGATATACATTCTAATTAGTAAAGGCTGGCTTTACCAGTGCTAGAAAGCAAATTAAATGTATATGAGAGGTGGTATGGAGATATTGGGGCTCTTTTGTCTGGTGGTAGTGAATGAATCGGAGGAGGAGGTAAAGTTGGGGGGGGCTTTACCAAAAATTATTATTGCATGTGGCGCTACTAGCGCTAAAACCTGGCCAGCACACATTGTCAGTGTAAATAGGATAATTAATCAGTGAATTTGTGCCAATGGATTACGTCGACATGGAGGAGGTCTTATGACTTGGCAGAACTGGCAACTTAAAAACAGGAAAAATGGTATTTAAGGTTCCTACAAATTCCATGGAGGAAATCTGTTTGAACTGAAATCACTGAAGCACAGATAGTGAAAGTGACTGTAATTTGCCCGAAATTTGAATGGTGGCAAGATTTCTTAGGTTTGCCAGCATTACATTTGTTTTCCCAGACCTACATCATTAACCTTCATTTATATTTCAGGCTCGCCTCTGTAGCATCCTCCTCAGCCTAGGTACCCACCAATGACTATGCCACACAGTGAGCTGTAAATCACACATCTTAATTCCTCTGTGTGTACCTGTTAACCCCAACATTCTAAACCAAGCTTTCATTATGTTATTTTCGAGCAATTACATCACACTGTTATGGAGTCCTTTTTGGGCCAAAAGGGCTTTGTTATAAAATGTGAAAGACACCACAGCCTCTTTTACCAAATACTGTACCCACCTCCCCCTTGCCATTCTTTTGCTTAATGACCACTACTTTTGTTAATCATTAATAGGCTTATGCGTTGTACTACTGGTGTACAAACACTGCTTTTTGTGTTTGAGAGCCCTTCCAGGAACTGTCTGGATATATTTTTCAAAATTAGTTGAAATTGCCAAAAACTCAATTTTTGCTGTTGATACAAAGGAAAACTGCTTATTGTAATAAAGAAGATACTAATCAATGAACCTCCTCCCTAGTTTATTTTTTGGGGTTTTTGCCTATGACCCCTGGCTTTTGGACCTCAGCAGTGGTGTGTACCCTCTGATGAAGCCTCTTCCACTTTAATCTGTATGGTTAACGAATTTGAAATTTAACCTTCGGTGCCCACCTTTCAAAATAATGTCTGCACCGGGGGGATGGAGTGTTAAAGGCTCCATGCAGTTTACTCATAAACACCTGTGAATTCACATCTGTGCATACTTGTGCACGCTGATTAAGAAAGACTGTTGCCTGACTCAGCCTCCTTCCTGCTCATAAGTGGCACTGTTGCAAATGAGTTCCAGAGTAAATTGATTGTGTCATGCTAAGATTGTATAATCAAATTGGGAATCCCAATAGACATGGCACCTTTCCTTTTGGCTGCAGTGTAAATCTGTAGTGTTTTAAATGGTTTGTGTTGTGCATAAAATATGCCTAAAATGTAACTTTGCTTTGGCCTGCCCTGCTGGGAAGGTTAAATTCTCTGCCGCCCAACTGACATATCAGATGTTCCCAGGAGCAATCAGCATTCTGGAGAGAAATGATTTCTCCAGACAGAGGAAGGGGCCTAAGTTGAAATCCCCAAAAGCTGATTAGTACTAGCTTCTGGTAAGGTAAATGCCGGGTGTTCTCATATGGGACAAAGGGAGAAAAGGCAGTCCTCTGGTGCCAGTCATCTAAGAATGTTTCTTGGAAGCCTGGAAAAGATGAAATTAGACCTGACTGTCAGTAAACTTGTTCAGAGAGGTGTGGTGCAATTTTCTTCTGCACCACAAACTTTTTCTTCCCAGAATTGTGAATGATTAGACAGCTAGTGATCTGATGCCTGGAAGTGTCTCTTAAGAGTGGATTGGTGATGTGGTAGCAACAGATGGAGGAGGTGATTTTTCCCCACATTTTGCAATACCCGGAACAACAATTGGAAAGAAGAGGAGCAAGAGAAGAGGATGGACCAGCATAGTTAATAAACCTCTGCATGGACTATGGACAAAAAGACCTCCCTCTCGTGCCGCTCCTCGAAGTTATGGGCTGCACTCAGGTTGTACCTGTGACATTTCCCAACGTGGTATGTCCTTATGCTATCAGCGCTTGAAGGACCCAATAAATTTAAACCACTCAACCCCAACAGCGTTCTGGGGCAGTAGCAGTCTGCAATAGGTTTACCGGCTGGTGCGAGTTTCAAATAGACAAGTGACTGACTGAGAGGATAGTTTATTGGAGAACAGGTCATACGCGTTTCATCCCTTCTCAGTAACTGCCAACTGTAACTGTAACTGCCAACTCTCCCACTTTAGAACTTCTCCAGTCACCTGATTGCCTAGGTGCAGGTATCCTAGATACCACAACTGTGCCTGATGTCACTTCAGAGATGGGAAAAATAGTTTTAATCACTTCTCTGTTCCACTGTGTGCTACCCAGTCTAATTTAAACTTGATTCAGTTTCCTGCTCTGCCCTTAAGAACAATCGGTAACAATTAAAAAGGGAGGGGGGGTCCTCATAACCACGAACAATGTAAAATCAGCAGTACAACATTTCTCACATATGTTGGGGTGAGTATGTTTCTTTTCCTTTGATTAAGTATGTAGCTTTCCACTTCTTGAGTCGATTGCAGGCTTTTGATTCATGCGACTATAGATAATACTATTTAGAATGAATTATTTTTGACCCCTTGCCTGTAGGACTCACTAACAATGCTTTGCTAATACTGGCATGCATTGTGTCGTGTCCTCATGTTACAGGTCTCTTATGTTCCATTACTACAAGGATCCAGTAATACAAAACCTTTGATTGTGTTTCAAATATCTCACATATACAGTAACCTTGGGTACACCTAGAACATTAGAGGTATTTGGGAAGTGCTTACATAGGGTTTCCAATTCTGGAAAAATGCCCCAAGCATTCATTTTGCGCTAAAACCTGTCAAAATTATGACAAAGTAGAAATATTCCATAATGACTTCAATTTGCCCACTAGCAACTACAATAAATTCAGTAGGGTTAGCTAGAGGGAATTGCATGTGTTTCCCTATTTGTCATCCCTTACCCACTCTAGGTAGTGGCATGAGCTTTCTGAGCTCCCTATTGCACAAGTCAACCCGCTCAGAACGAAACAATTGCTCATAAGTGGGGGGGCAGCACTATAATAGAGCATACTGCCTTTGGGTGTGTGAGGGCTTAACGCTCTTTTAAAATGACAGTCTGGCTATTGGGCATTCTGGTATGGCTTACCTAGACACTACATTCTGATTTAACCATGGTTATATAATTGACTTACATTCTGTTATCTCTAGAGTACTTTCAGGTTTACTCTTCACCAGTACAGACCACACTCAGTCCAATCTACCACCCACTGGTTGGTTAAGCCCAATTATCCTTCCATTAGCAACCTCCAGTTGCATTTCACTTAAAACATAATAACTGCTGGTCAGAGCAGAGAGACCTGTACATCCCTGAGCAGTGGCACCATCCCTCATGCCCTACCAGGCACTAGACCATTCTGTCCTTATGGTCTGCCACTTTTCCTTGCTGTAGGCTCCAGACCCCACTGAAATAAGTCACAGTAACATTCCATTTACTGCACACTCCTACAGTTTTCTCACGGTCACAGGTCCTGCACCGCCAAGCAGCATCAGGCTGCCACCATTTTCTGTCACTCGAATAGAGCAGAGGCCTTCACTCCAACAGCCCCCTTCTGTAGCCATGATCACACTGTATGTCCAAGGAGTCACTATCTGTCTAGATTCACATTTACTTTATGTGCCAGTGTCATTGAGCAACCGATGATGAAGTCAAAACAGGGAGTTTTGGTTGATTTAATCCCTTTGGAGATCTTGGTGGCACCTTATCTGCCTGCACCTCTTTGCTGAACTTGGTTTAGACTATTCATTGTTTATTTATTAATAATAATAATAATAATTATAAAGCAAATTATAGAGCGCATAGTTACTTTAAATGAAGTGTCCCAGAAACAAGATTCTGTTACTGTGAGATAAGTGAACACAGAGTTCTAGACCATTAAAACCCAGCTTTTTAGCTTTTTAGTGAAAGTAGCTTCGTATCAGGCCTGACAAATTTATTGAGGAAGAGAGTTCCACAGCTTCGGTGCCAAGTGGCTAAAGGAACTGCTGCCAATTCCAACTTTTTAAAATTAGGGATAATGGCTAACTTGGCTTCAGCTTATCTCAAGTTCCTGGCTTGGACATATGGTTTGACCAGCCACTGAAGATAGTGTGGGCCAACATTAGATAGTGGCATGTAGCAGTAGCAAAGAACTTTAAACACAGTTCTCTACATCAGCAGAATGCAATGCAGTTTACTCAGGCCATATCCGATGGAGGAGCATTTAGGAATATTCAGCAATAAGAGTGGAGAAGAATTGTGGACACGTTGAATTCTACTCAGTTGCGTCTGGGACAGACCACGATAGAGGACAATACAGTAGTCCAGCTTAGATATAATTATTGAACAGGCTATGGTTTTCTGAGCTGGCGCTGGCAGAAATCCTAAGATTTTCTTGAGGATTTTCAGCAGCCCAAAGCATTTTCCAGCAAGTGAAGGAATTTGGTTATCAAAAGATAACTTGTGATGAAATCAAATACCAAGTTGGGCTTAGGGGAAGGTTAGCAGGCCCAAGCAGTTAGGCCACCAAACAGTTGACCAGATATTGCCCTGATTAGTCAGAATCAGGACCTTGGTCTTTCCAGCATTCAACTTTAAACAATGATAATCCATCCAGATGGCAGCTTCTGAGAGGCATGAGCCAAATGAGAGGCAGTGTTGTTGCTATTTTACGAAACAGTGATAATGAGCTGAGTGTCATCTATGTAGGAAATGATGGTGAAGCCAAATCGTTTGATGATATCAGCCAAAGGGCAGACATAAATGTTATAAAGAGTTGGGATCAGGAAGGTCCCTGGGGCAGTCCTTGATAGTGTGGAAACACCTTTCAGTAGAATGGCTTTTGAAAACCTGAAAGTTTTGACCATGCAGAAAAGAGGTAAGCCGAAGCAAGGTCAATTTTGCCAATGCTGCATTTTTACAATCTTTCTAACAAGATATTGTTGGACACTGTGTTGAAAGCGGCACTAAGGTCCAAGATTTTGAAAACCTCAGAATCACCTGAAACCAAGAACTGATGCACTGCCTCAGTACATAACAACAGGGTAGATTCAATAGTGTAAGAAGGGTAAAAGCCTGACTGAGCCCTATGTAGCAGATCATTGGCCTCAATAAAGTTAGAAATCTGTTTATTGACATTCTTCTGAATGATCTTGGAAAATAAAGGTAAAAGGGAAATTGGGCTGTAGTTCTCAGGTTTCAGTGTTCAAGCAGAGGTTTTTTTCAAGAGTGGGACAACAAATTGCATGTTTCCAACTCTGAGGGAAGGAACTAGAAGCTAAGGAGCAGTTTAACAAGTCACACAGGACAGGCTGAACTACTGCAAAAACATGCTCTAAAATTGAGGGCGATACTGGATCAAAGAAGGTTCTGGATTTTCCCAAAAAGTAATGTGAAGCCATGTCATCAAGTTCAATAGTATTACATTTCAGGAGCCTAGAGCTGTCCTCAGATGTATTAAACCATGCACTCAAGCATGGGCAATCTCTGGCTTTGGCAGGGAAGGAGGCATAAATGTTCACCACCTTCTCAGAAAAGAAGGAAGCTAGATCATTGCAACTCTCTGCCTTAGGCGAGATGGAAGACAAAACTTGAGAGAGTGAGGTAAGCAATTTAACAATGGAGAACATTTCTCTTTACTTATCAGATGCAGACTGTGTTTTTGATGTGTAATAGGTATGGCATGATTGATTTATGTAATGATGTTAAATTTTTTGAGCTGCTAAATAGTCTGCTCTACACCCTGGATAACAGACTTTACACCAAGAGGCTCAAGATGCTAACAGCTTTTTTTCATAGCCAGTAGATCTTTATTGAATCAGCAGGCCGAGGTCTTTGCCTACGGGAGACCTGGACTAATGCTCCTCTGATCCGATCATGTGTTTCTATACTGTCCTTATCCAAACACTTAATTAGAATAGGACAACTGTTTCCAAGTGCTTGACAGAACCTTGCAAGGTCACTTTTGCCCACTGACGTGAACAAGTTATTTTAGAGTAATGGCTCACCAGTACCCCGCAGTGCATTACATAAATGGGGATGGAGAGATGCTCTGAGCAGCCCAAAGGAAGTGGTACCTTGATCTCAAGATGTTCTAGATTAGAAAATACAGGGTCAAGCCTATGTCCTGATCTGCGTGTAGGATTATGGACTAACTGGATAAGTTGCAAACTCTCTAGGTCCCCTATTAGTGCATTTACTGCCGAACAACTAACATTATCAAAATGTAAATTGAAGTCCTCTACCACCAAAAAGTTGGAATAGCGAAGAACTAAAGGAGACAAAGGGGGTCATTCCGACCCCGGCCGCCGGGCGGAAACCGCCCAAACACCGCACCGCGGTCAAATGACCGCAGCAGTGATCACAACTTCCCCGCTGGGCCGGCGGGCGATCTCAAGCAGATCGCCCGCCGGCCCAGCGGGAAAGCCCCAGCAAAGATGAAGCCGGCTCCGAATGGAGCCGGCGGATTTGCTGGGGTGCGACAGGTGCAGTGGCACCCGTCGCGGTTTTCAGTGTCTGCTTTGCAGACACGGAAAATCCTAATGGGGCCCTGTTAGGGGGCCCCTGAAGTGCCCATGCCAGTGGCATGGGCACTTCAGGGGCCCCCAGGGGCCCCACGACACCCGTTCCCGCCAGCCTCTTCCTGGCGGTGTAAACCGCCAGGAACAGGCTGGCGGGAAGGGGGTCGGAATCCCCATGGCGGCGCTGCATGCAGCGCCGCCATGGAGGATTCCCTGGGGCAGGGGAAAACCGGCGGGAAACTGCCGGTTCCCCTTTTCTTACCGCGGCTTTACCGCTGCGGTCAGAATTGCCCCGGAAGCACCGCCAGCCTGTTGGCGGTGCTTCCTCTGCCCTCTGCCCTGGCGGTTACAAACCGCCAGGGTCAGAATGAGGGCCAAAGTGTCTGCTAGAGAAGTTGAAAATTAAACATTGGGCCAGATGGGTGATAGATCAGGGACCCTGACAATGCAAATGTATTTGTAAGAGCCAAAGAGAAAAAAAACACTGACATCTGTCAATAGATATCTCAGAAAAGAATCAATGTAACCATTGCTTAAAGATCATTACAATCACTCCCCCCATGCAACCCTGTCCTGTCTAACAATAGAGTATCCTTGAGGGATGGCTTGCAATATGTTCAGGACAGAGTTCTCTTTTGCCCACGGCTGTGTCAGAAACACGGCATCAGACGTGTGTCCCTCAATTATGTCATGAACATCCAGTTTGCATTTTACTAGCAACATTCAAGTTAGTAAGAATCTGATTACCAGTGTTATATGATTGTTGTGACTGACTTACATTAGCTAATGGTGGTGTGAGGCCTGAAATTGACAAGTCACAATATTTGCAGCATACCTCCTCATAACTAGAGTTGAGAGAATTATTATATGAGACAGGCAGAGTCAGTAGGCAACCAAGAAGTTCCTGTCTGGTATAGCGGATTGGGTCTGACCACAAAGGGCCAGGGGTCCTGTCCCCTGGTACTATCTGGGCACAGATGGGCACAGACCAGTTTGTCTTTAGTGCATCAACGGCATGCCCACAGCAGCGGACGAGTACCTTTCATGTTGAAATAGCCCACCTCCTAAAAGGGGATGTGGCTGTGAGCATGACAACACGCCCAAAACTGGAGGGGGGGAGTGAGAGCAGCGGGGGAAATAAAATACAAACTCGAGCCCAGTACCTCTCCTCCCTACTGGAAGGCTCCCCCTCCAGAAGAGATTACGGAAAACCAAAAAGCAACAATAAAAAAAGGGGCAGATAGGTAACTCATGAACAGACCAAAACAGTGGGCAGCCTCATCCAGGATTGGAGCCTGGCACCTTCACGTAGAGCTAACCGCTTACAAGGAAAGTAAATGAAGAAATACTGCAACAATGTAGCAACAGGCTATTGCTCCTCACAGAAGCTAAATTCAGCATAGGTGCACACCCGTCATGTTAAACTAGCCTACCTTCTAAAAGGGGGCATGACAACATGCAGAAAATACAGTTTCAATTGGTTATACGGGTACACATGACACATCACATGTTTTCTGTATACATTTCTCTGTTTAATTGAATTAGATACCAAAAATGAGCCAAGGCATCTTTAATGAAACCTTATTTACCAATGTGAGGTGATTTGGACAATGAGACCTAACCCAATATGCCAGGGTCTCACAATTCCAATTACATCTAGAGTAGGTTTCTGTCTTGCACAAAACACTTGGATAAGGGCTTTTCATTGACATGCTTTTCTTAGTGTTCATGTGTTCAGCATTGAGAAAACACTCTTGTGTGTCCAGTATCATTCCATTAAACATATTTCTCCTGGATGGCCTGTGAATTTCAGTAATTATGTAGTCCATTACTTTCAAAGACATCCAGGAGGATATGTCTTGTAAGGCACATTTAATTACTCAGGAGTGAGATAAAGCTTACTACTCAACCAAGACGTTTCAATCAAGAGTTGATATTTACTGTTACCCATGGTTTATTAATAAAATAATAGCACTTCATTCAGAGGACCAACACTTAGCAACATAGAGGCAGCATTAAAATCATAAATTTCAGACCTATGGTAGTTTTCAAAACCCAGGTCAGATAAACTTAAGAATCTATTCAAAATTGCCTTGACTCACTAGTCTGTGGTTTGGTTTGATCAGCAAGTTTTAAATCTTTTAGATTATTTTCTGAAAAGACAGTTGTTTTGATTTCGGAATAAGTGTTCTTAAAGCCCCATATAATCAAGAAATTGTCCATTCATGGTCTAATCGAAACGCATGCCTAAATAGACCCCAAATTTTACAAATTCCAGGTATGTTTTAGATTCAAAAAATGTTTTACTCTAGCAGAATTTGTTGATTTAGGTTTCTAGACAATATGATCACTCCTTACGTAAAGGTCGGTTGTTACCAATCAGTTGTGTGAGGACAAGGCCAAATTGAAATCTCCCCCAACACCGATAATTGCATGGTATATTAATAAAACTAAGGTGGGTTCCATGTCCAGTGAACCAGGCTAACAATAACACATTTGTATACCAAGTTCACCTATGTTTTTATTTTCAAATAGCTATGCCTCTATTGTTAGCTCCTAGACACATCTTCCATTGTCTTAATCTGAGTTGAAGTTGTTAGTCCCTTGTAGTAAATATAAATCAGCCTTCTCTCTTTATAACTAACCAATAATTGACTGGCATTTTGTGTGTGATTCAACCCCTTAGCATGTAATGAAATGCTCTCACGTCATTTCATAAATATTTTTTTTCACAAAAACTTGTGAAACATTCTCCCTTAAACCCATCTGCTCCTTTTCATCTCCCCTTGTCTCACCAATGTTCTCCTCCCTTTCCCTTTCTAATCTCCACATCATACCACAACATCTGAAAGGGTGGCAAAACGAATAGTTCCTACCCCACTCCTCTGAGAATGCATTAGCAAGTATTATTAGCAGAATGACATATATTCTCAAGCCCCAAATGTTATACATGTATTCTCTATTGTGTATCAATTTATTTTCGGATTTCGGAAGATTCTGTTACCTTTCTATGAAAGGTCCCAGCCTTCTTCACGATCAGATAAAAACATAAATGTCCATACCAATTACTTTTTAAATTGAAAATAGCCAATGTGGAAAGCAGGTTTACTATAAACTATATTTTAAACTTTGATATTGTTGATAAAGATTATTTGTTTTAAATACATGGCTTTCATAATATTGTCAACAGCATTTTTATATTCATAATATCTTCACTATGATATTATGGTCAAACAATATTTTGATTCAATATTTAGGGGGAATACCAGGCATGTACAGGTACACACTGAAATCCAATACTTGCTCAAAGCTATACTAAATGTCAGCAAAAAGCATTGGTTGCAAATTGTATTACATAGGATTTGAGAAGATCGCTTCCTGAAAGACTCAATGAACGGCAGGTTCAACAAACCAGAGATTCAAATATTGCCAGAGAAAGAGTGCTTATGCTTGGTGACAAACACAAACAACCTAAAAAGGTCTGTTAAGTCATGTCTACTGAGAAGATTAAGCTCCAAAATTATTCAAAATATATTCCTTTAGCCTGCTTGATTAATACTCATTTTAATATGGAAATAAGTCAAAATCTCTGTGCTAAGCTCATTTTAGTGGGGAAATGCACCAGTGCTTTTCTGTAGTGACAGAACAGATTTATTTTATTGCCAAGTGGCTTTAGAGGGAGAGTTCAAGGAGGTTTCCTCAATGCATGTAGATTAAAATGTTGTTAAGGTTCATTTGGAGTCTCTTAGCAATTAAAATAGATTTTGGCAAAGGTCCACAGGGTGCAGAGACAGTATCAGCATAACGATAAAAGCATCCGGTGGAGTAAAGTATGATAATTGATAGTAGGGACAAGGGTAGCCCTGACAAACACATGCACCACAAAACACACCACCGACATGCACACAAACAACATACACATGCAGACACAGCAGTCACAACTTGCACTGACACACACACCACCCTCAGCATCACAGACAGTACACCAGACACAGCTGCAGACACCATAGCAACATTCACAGATCCAGCGACTACACCTATCTTACCCACTGACAGCACAACAGCAGACCCTCAGACATCCACTCTAGTCACCACATCCGCAGACACCACAACCACAGACACGTCTATATGCAGCACATCCACCATACCTGCAGTCACCACCCCAACAGACACTCACCCACCCATCACGGCATCTCCCAGCACCCCCAGCCTCCTCCTCCCAAGACACATAAACAGCTACACTCACCCACCCAACAGACACCCA
This sequence comes from Pleurodeles waltl, assembly GCF_031143425.1. Taxonomy (NCBI): domain Eukaryota; kingdom Metazoa; phylum Chordata; class Amphibia; order Caudata; family Salamandridae; genus Pleurodeles; species Pleurodeles waltl. Next base: position 109,317,374 of record NC_090441.1, on the reverse strand, counting down.
CCACCCACAAGCATACCTCACACAAACATGCACCCAGGACATCCACACCAACACCTCAGACAACCACTCCCTCTCCCTCCACACTGAAACCCTTTTGCTATGACCATGTGTCTAAAAAGCTTTCCTTTTGGAGTTTTCCCTTTTCCCTACTCCTCTCCCACCCTGTGATACCCCTAAACATTCTGTGTATCTCCCCAACTCTGGCCCTTCCACCTCTAAGACCTCCTATGTCCCCCCTTCAAGTACCCATGCCCCTCCCCCCAAGAAGTCTAATCTTCCCAAGAGTACCCAAACCTCCCCTAACCCTAGACCTAAACCCCATCCCCAAACCCAAAGGTCCCTCTCCCAATCCAAAGCCCAAACAACCCCGCCCCTCCCAACCCCTGAGGCGCCTGTCTGCCCCCTTGATGTCCCTACCTGTGGGGGTTACATGACAGTCAGGAGTCAAGTTATGGTCACACACATGTGCATTGTGTGCATGTTGCACATTGTTATTTTGGACTAGCTTCTTGCCTTGGGCATTTTTACATTATTTAATCCCTTATTACATTGTTGGGCCAACCAGTTGTTGGTTTTGAGGTTACATTTTTGTCCTGCATTTCTTTTGTTAGGGCAGTTCTGTTCCTGGGTGACATTGTGTGTGAGTATTTGTGTATAAGAGGTGGTTGTGCTACCTGTTTTGTCTCTGCAGCATGTGAGGTTGTGTGCAGTGCATTTGTCCCCCAGTGATGGGTGTGTGTATGTTGGGGATATGTTGTTGTGATGGTATTTAGTGGTGTGTGTTGACATGTGTTTGTTGCAGTGTTGTGTGCCTTTGTGTGCTTGGACTGTGTGTCAGATACGTTGTGATGTGTGTTTGTCAGGGTATGTCGAAAGCTGTGTTGTGTGATAGTGTGTGTTCGTTCCCTGTTGGTGATACGTTGTGTTGTAAGTGTGATTTGTCAATGGGTAGTGTCTGTTGTGGGTGCTTGCCAATGCTTTGATGGTGTTGCGGTTGTGGTGTCCTTTGGTGGTGTTGTGTGTGACTCTGCTGGTGCTGTGTTTCTAGTGGTAGGTGTGTGTTATTGGCATGTGTGTGTGATGGGCGTAACGTGTGTTCTGTTTATGTGCATGTGTGTATGTGGCTATCTGCTAGTGTGCGTGTCAGTGTGTGTGTCACCCTTGCCACCCGTTTCCGATTGGTTTGTTATGTTTGAATAGGTACATTTTACAACAGTGACAGGTAAGTGTGTGTACTCACGGTTGCTGTCGTCGTAGCAGATTCTGAAGTCGCTGGGCGAGCAGGAGCATCAGGAAGGCGTATAGTTCTGGTTCCATGACAGCTCTGGATAAGTATGGCTTCCTGAAGGTAAGTGTCTCCTTTTATACAGTTGGTTTCCGCTTGGGTTTACGTGGTGGTGCAACCACGGTGAAAACCTTGGCAGTGTGTAGCATTGTAATCTGTCCGGCGGAAACATGGTCTCCTCCATCCTGACGGTGGCTACCATCATTCGTGGCAGCTTGGTCTCATTGGCGGTGCCGGTGGTGGTTTGGCTGTATTCTGTTGTAAATACCGCCATGGTCATAATTTAGCGGTCTTCTCCGCCAGCCTGTTGGTGGTACGACCACCACTGCCAACATGGCAGTACTAACACCACCAGACTCGTAATCAGGTCCATTGTCTTTGCAATACTTGACATTTGCATTTTTGAGTCTGTCTAAGTGCAAATGTCGAACTGCAGCATTATAAAGTGCATACCATGTTTTCATACTGATTGGTTGAATAGATTGGTTAAAACCTGCATGGTGGCCAATAACTATTTGACTATTTACACACATTTTCATTGTTCTAAATTTAGGACATATGCTTCAGAATCCCTAAAACATTGCTGTGAATGAAACAGCTGTTCAGTATTTCATCTTTCTAGAATATTTAAAAAAAAACGCAAGTACATTTGGAAAGCAATGTTTTGCTATTTTGAACTGACCCATTCCAAGTCCATTATAAGTCTGTCATCAACAAGGAGCACAAGGCTAAGGGCCAGATGTAGCAAAGAAACATTTTGCGACTTGCAAATAGCGAGTCATAGCGACTCGCTATTTGCAACTCGCAAAATGTTATGCAGTACGGTGTCTCAGACACCGTCTGCGAGTCGGTATGGGGTCGCAATGACCCACCTCATTAATATTAATGAGGTGGGTCGCAAATTGCGGCCCCATACCGACTATGGGCACTCGCAAACATAGAGGCCTGCTGTAGTCAGCAGACCTCCATGTTCGTGACTGCTTTTAAATAAAGCATTTTTTTTTTTTTTAAGTGTAGCCTGTTTTCCTTAAAGGAAAACGAGCTGCTCTTAAAAAAAAATCCGAAACCTTTAGTTTCGGTATTTTTTCAGGGTAGGTAGTGGTCCCTTGGACCACTACCTGCCCTGAAAAAATAATTTGGGGTCCATTCACAAAGAGGAAGGGGTCCCATGGGGACCCCTTCCAATTTGCGAGTGGGTTACCATCCACTTCAAGTGGATGGTAACTGTATTGCATACCACTAGGAATCGCAAATAGGAAGGGAACACCCCTTCTTATTTACGATTCTGAAATGCATTTTGCGAGTCGGTCCCGACTCGCAGAATGCATTTCTGCATTGGAAACACGTATTTGCGAGTCGCAAACAGCAGATTTTGCCGTTTGCGAGTCGCAAAGTGTTTCCTGCATCTGGCCCTAAGTCTCAGAACTCTCGTGCACCTGCACATTTGGCTTCTCTGCATAGCGGAATGCTGAATCACTCTATGTAGTTTGCAAGTCCAATATTTCGTAAAGAGTTCTGCTTCCCGTACAATACAGTTGGTATGGGGGTGGAGAATGAAATAGGAACATAAAACACACAGAGTTGGTGCTTGTCAAGTACACATCCCTCTAACAGCCACAAACAGTGCTATAACTCAAAGAGGACACAGGGAGGACCTCCAACATGAGGATCTGGGGACTTCGCATGATTATTCAAGCGGTATCAGAGGCAGTGACAGGGTTAGTCCATATGCCCCATTGAGGCAGTGTATCAACAAAGCAAAATGCAAGCCTGAGCTTATTCCAAGCCAGAAAGGAAGGCTGCTAGAGGCCTATAATGAAATACACGCCTGTCAGGGTTGGCCCCGGGGTAACATTCTCACTTCCACAATCCATTTTCAGTTTAGGTCGAAATGTTTAAGAAGACAGCAAGCAGCTCTGTTGTCCCAGGTGACATGATCTGTTCAGATTTAGTCTTTGAATGTTGCAAATTAAATTCCCTCATCAGTCCTCTAATCACTCTTACCAGATGGGGCCTGTGCTCAATTTTGGATCCACGGGAAATTTAATGGTTATTGTTTCTGTTTAAATAGGAGATTATTGCATTTTAATAAGTTCTCTTTGGGACTTGCAGCAACAATGGAGTGCTATGAATTACTGTAGATAGCTGTTACTGCATGCTGGGGGAAAATCAAGTTACTAAGTGTGACAAGTTGCTTTTTCTTCCCTTCCAGCAATCGCTCGGAGTGTATTTACCACCAAATTAAGTGTGTGCTTTGGGGATAATATTTTTATCCTGCCGAGGGGGGAAAGCGCATGTCTGTGGATTTTCATTAAAACGACACATCTGTTCAGCAATTTCACAAAGTAATTCTGCTAAAAGTTTTATCAGCTAATTTTAATTATTCACTCCAGTGGGTTGAATACAGGATTCATCATGTTGAATTAATACATTTGACGGGGATTTCACAAAGAGGGGGAGAAAAGCAATCAACAAATTGAATTGTCATGCAATATGGATTAAATTGAGATTCTTTAATTAGGACAAGCCTGTGATTTGGTGCTTTTGAAGGCATTAGCAAGCTTTGCAATACAGTGGTAAAGATTAAGAAAATGCAATTAAATATTACACTTTGGACAAAGATGATTTATGATGGGAGTTGAAAACAAGAGTCCTTCTGGTGTATGATGGATATTGTGTATCCGTTGCCTAGAAACTCAGTTCCAAGAATAAGCCAGCCTGGGACTTTAATTCCTATTGTAAATTCTAAACAAAGGGCAGAAATAGAAGGGACGATTTTACTTTAACATGAGTCAACCATAACATTTTTCAGGATGCAATTGTGCACAGAGGAGGCAAAGGAGTTTTAGGGCACAATAGGTAGCTAATTGGCCAGCTCCACCTTTGAGGATTGCTACAGCTTGGTACAGGTTGGTAAAAAAGGATTATGAGTCATGAGAATTTTACAACTCCCTAATGAAGGTACATATGCAAACCGTGCACCGGAAATGCAATTTTTGGATAGGCTTTAACCTTGTCCACCATAATATTAGCTATGCTAACATTGTGCCTTGCAATTGCATATTTCTTTGCTGTATTTGGTAAAGATTAGTCACAATTTATTCTTCATTCCTGCACTGTGTCGAAATTCTCAATTAAGGTTATTCACATCTGAAATGCAGATCTTGTTTGAGCTCCAGGTGTGATTTTTCCAGAGTCGGTAAATGTTTGATGAATTACGTTTAATAATGAATTCACCCCAAAAATAATTTTAAAAAACACAGGGAAAGATTTAGAATTTGGCAAAGGGGGTTACTCTGTGACAAACATGACAGATATCCCGTCTGCAGTATTACGATCTCAAAATAGCCTACGGAGATTGTAATTTGGCATCCGCCAAACACTAAATCAGACCCATAGTTTAAAAATACTTGCCGTCTAGTGCATAAATATGTTGTGTATGTTCATGTTTACACACACCGCTGTCTGCTACTGGAACCATAACACTGTTCAAAAATGTAGTGAACAATGTGATTAATAATGACAGTTCGGATGTCACATGTTTTCCTTTTAAATCGTGAACAGATGTGTAATCTTGAAGTGGATGTCAATTGTTCTTTGTGGCATGCTTGCACTACGACTACTAAATAAAAGACTCAAAAAATACAAATTTCATTACAGATATTATTGAAATTATACTGCTTTTACTATCAACATTCTGCAGAAATTTCTGAAAATAGAGCGTAACAGAGACAGGAGGAATTTTGCTTAAGTCAAACTATGTGAAAATAAATTGCATCATAAATTTGTCAAGTGCAGGATTGCTTAAACTCAGCATAAATAGCCAATCAAATTAGCAAAACCTATGGGTACCCGAGAAACAACCTTTGAGTTATTTGTACATTCATTCATCATGTATAAGAACAGAAGTTATAATTTTAAAAGTAATATTGCCTTCTCAATGTGTCTCACCAGATTTTACCCCAGGGCGGCTCCTCGATTAAGGCAGAGGAGTTTCGCCTCACTAACTAAATTGCCACCAAAGATGAAAAATAAAATAGTAATAAAGTTTAATTATTAACATTTTATAACCCCGCCCGAGCCGAGTGTCAGGGGCGGGGGCGGGGCCGCAGCTGACTGGCAGCAGCAGAGAGCAGTGATGGGCTGGGCTCTTTAAGTTTAAAGTGTGCATGTCTCTTTGGCAGGCCTTCTTGCAACAGCCAGACAGACATGCTCATTTTAAAACTCAAGAATCCAGCTGTCTTACACAGTTGGGTTAGAGAAACTACAGGCCCCAAGTGCTCTTGGGGGCCCCGAGAGAGCCCACTCTATCCAATCATGGTGCTACTCTCATGCTGATTAATAGCATGAGAGCAATGCCAGGATTGGTTTTGGGAGTTTACTGGAGCCTCGAGGAGAACAGAAGAGGACCAGAGCAGGAGGACGTGCCATCGTGCAGGCTGCAGCAAGCAAAGTAAGTTATTTTTTATTTCATTTCCTAGGCACCTTGCATCTAGTGCTCATGAATGCACCCACCCCTTACCAATTTGCTGCCCCACCTCTCTCAGAGTTGCCAGCTGCCACTGTTTTACCCTGTCAAGCTCTATTACTCCGACAACAAGCACAAGTTTAAAGACTGAGTGCATTAAAACTGTAGTGATAGAAATCCAGTATTCAATTTAGAAATGTAACCTACAGTGCTAGTTGAATGACACTGGGTTCTGACGAATATTGGATGAAATGAGGAAATCCAAGAAGGCGGCCTGCGTGCTGTGCAAGCTTTTCTGAAAAAAATAAGCCGCAGCTACAAGCAGGCTCTGCTTTTGTAGCTAACAGAAAATGTGGCCACGAAAGCATGAACAACAAACTCATTCACTCAGATTAGTGTTCCTCTAACTTAAAATATTTTCTGGAAAAGCCTTTGCTTTGCATCTGAACTTTGAACATTTCCTGGCAGTCTCTCCAGATACCTACTGTGTCCATTTCCCTTTAATGATATATTAATTGAAAAAGACACAACTGGTAAAGATGCATACTCGAAATAGAAATCCTTATGTTGAAAGGTACAGTGCAAGGCATCTGCCTTTCAGGACTCAGCACATCAAAAAGCTGCCACCAAATTAGAATCCTCACATAGTCACACATCTAGTGTAGTCTGGCAAGAAGGATTCAACCCAGTGAAGATCTTATCAAGGGAGATAGCCACATATAGGAAGTCAGGGTGTGCCATACCTCTAAAAGGTTATTGTAGCATTGATAGACTAGAGGGAAGCATTCAGTAGTTGTAGCCAAGCCTTTTATAGATGATCAAGCTATTGCTCATGTGCCAAGTCCACAATCAATTATATTGTGAAAGCATAATATATGGTGCTCCATGAATCCATATAATAAATTCCATATACAATTTCCAAATAATATAATGTTTTTATTATTTAAATATGCCACTTGAGTAACAATTGTGGTTTGTTTAGGTTTAGCGGAGCAGTTGAACTCCAGGGGCTTAGCACCACTTTTGGATACACAATCCGAGACTACAAATTGTGCCATGTGTTTATGCCTTCGCTGCTGAAAACTTCGTTTATGATTACATATAAAATAAGCTGCATAGCTCCATTGCCAGGATATTGTGCATTGGATAACCAATGGCAGAGAACTAGTAAAGCCATTTTGACACAATCTGTGGATGTACTCCTGATGCACCAGTTTCAAGTAGACTATTGCTCAAGATAAAGTACTGCAATAGTGTAGGAAACCTGTCTTTTCTTCATGGTCACCCCGGATTTTTTGCCTTTGATTGACTCTATTTCTGCTCTCAGAAGGGCATAGAACAGACGAATGCCCCTGAAGAAATTGCAAATGGTCCACATCTTATTGTCTACAGAGGGCAGTCCATCATGGAATTGATTAGTCAAACGGAGCTCTTGCCTGGGGTGGCATGTGTAGGAAACTTGCCTTTTCTGCATGGTTATCCTGGAGTTTTTGTCCATGCTGGAACTCATTTTAGTTGCTCTGTGCACTTCAACACTGCTAATCAGCTTTAAAGTGCCTGTTCTCCCCCTTTAAACATGGTTAAATTGGAATACTCCGAGGTGGCATATAGACTTGCCTATATATTCTTTGTATATGGTGCACAGTGTACCAGGGCCTGGAAGATAAATGCCACTGGTGGACTGCAGCACCGATTGTGACAACCAATACAGTGGCAGAACAAACATGGCTTCAGGTCTACCATTCTAGCACGATCTCAGCAGCGTAAACACTGCAATACAGCCTTTCAAAATAAACTATTTTTATAGGTCAAAACATTAATTTTAAAAATTAATGCGTCTCCTCTATGTAGGTCTTTTAGCCTCCAATGCAGGGTGCTTGATACTTAAAAGTAAGGCATTTTAAAATGTAATATCAACATGTCCTTATAGTGACTGGTTCCCAAAAGCTATTTACACTGTAGGAAGGCTGGCTGGCCCATAGAAAAAACATTGAGAAGAGACTCAAACATTGGTAATGTATGCCAAGAATGGGATGGGCTAGAAAAAAATTAAACAACTTTTTTATTAGCTATTAAAATTCTAATTGCGACTTTTAATAAATATTGAGGGAAAAACACTTTTAGAAAGTTACTTTTTCAATGCCTGACATTTTTGGAGGATAATTTGGATTGTATCCCTAGCTTCCCTCAGCCAGTGATTAGCCCTGAATAGGTGTGATCATTGTGTATGTGAAATGCCCCACAGGAGCAAACAATAGACTGACATGAATGGGCAGTAATGACTTTTCTGAGTTTATCAGATCATGAAGGGTGTGGGCTGAGGACTCCTTTTGACAGCACAGTGTCAAATCGAGCTTGATAGGTCACTCCTGAAAGGGAGAGAACAAGATGCCCAGACAATTCTTGTGTATGTACTGCCTGGTTGCTGAAGGACCCTGCTTTTGTCCTACAAGATTCTGTTCCCGGGTTTGTTGTGGGTGCATTGCCTGCTTAAACTGCATTTCATTGCTAAATGTGGTATATGTGGGAGAGTTCTAGGATTACCATACTAAACTCCCCCTCACATATTCCAAGCCCTCATTGCCCAAGATTAGCGTGGCCAAAGACTTTTGCCATGTAGAAAATGCCTTGACACATGGTATTTTGAGCCTGACTGCAGGTAGAAAAACAGGAAATGCTGGAAATGTGGAAGGGGGCGTGGCCAAGATGGTGGCCGGAGCGGACGCTTGAACAGAGAGCTCCGCTCATGGCCCACCTTTTAGACAATTATCCTGGTTCCTGACGTGCGATACTCCAAGGAGGCTTCTCCCTACTACCGGGGGGAAGCCCAGCACTCACCATATACGAGCGCGCTGGTCCCGCGGCGGCCCGGCTGTAGAGCGTGGAGCGGGGCGTGGACGAGGCCCCGGCTCTTGGGACCAGCTGCCCTGTCTGAGGTGGGCGCCGGCCGAGAACGGCAGCGGGGAGGCCCCCTGTGCCCTCCCCGCGATTCCTCTGGTGACGCTGGGGCTCCGACGCCCATTAACTCCTGGAGGAGCTATGAGCCACATCCTTACACGCGACTCTCACGTGCCACGTCCTCTGGCCCGGCCGGAGCGCGCAAGGTGGACGGGGGCTGCCCCCGGTCGGGGGGCTGCGCCCTGGGCGGTCCACCCGGTTGTCTATCCCCGTGCGGGGGCGGCTCGTGGTCCCCTGTGGGGGCGGGCTCTGGCCGCATGGGGGCCTGGACCGGGTGCTCTGGTCGGCCGGGATCGCTCGCCCTCCTCTTGGGGCTGGGGCTGTGCGCGCTCACCTGCGGGGGGTCCGGACCCGGCGGACGAACCTTAGTGTCTTTGGGCGCGTTTGCGTCGCGCTCTCTCCGGATGATATGTGAGGGGAGGCTGGGCCCCTCTTTCCACGTAACCACAAACGGAGAAATGCGGCTGCCCCGTGACGGGGCCAGACTCACTGCCACCCCATCGGTTCCTCGTTGGGCCGCCGCTGGAGGACGCGACCACAACTTGGTGCACACAGGGAAAGAACTATCCTGGAGGTGGGCCACTGGATGTCCGACCTCAACCAACCCACGCTCCCCACCAACCTAACTATACCCGTATGGAACTTAACCCTTCGGACTGCTATTTAGGCACCGGTTATGCCACTTAGTTTCAAATCGGGCCTTTCCCGAGATATCCTTTTTTGTGGTATCTTATCTTTCCTCTCCCCTTTCTTAATCCCATCTTTGCACTATCCCCCCTTTTCGGAGCCGCGATGGTTGGCAGCCGTGTGCGGGGTGGACGGGGGTGTGTGGACGGGGGGCACGCACGTCGGGCTGACGGTGATTGGCAGACGATACTGGGGATGGGATCCCGGGATCACAACACTGGCGCGTTAAAATTTAATCCAGCATATTGAATAAGGAACCTATATATAATATAATGACTTGGAACGTAAAGGGCATGGCGGGAGTAAAAAAGCGCAATAGGATACATGCACACTTAAAAAGACACGGTATCCACATAGCCATTCTTCAAGAAACACATATCCCCTCAGAAGAGATTCCACGGCTAGCAAAGTGCTGGGCGGGACAAGTCTACGGCTCTGGAATCTCAACTTTTGCCAGGGGGGTCCTGATATGGATAGCCCCAGGGGTTCCCTATGTGGTACAATGCAGCGTAACTGACAGGGATGGCAGGTACATACAACTAGTGGGCCACTTGGACGGGGAGTTGTTAGTGATTAATGGACTATATGTCCCGAATGTTGGACAGGGCGACTTTTTACAAAGAACGATCTCTCACATATCAAATGACTTACTTTCAACATGCATCTGGGGCGGGGACATGAACTGCGTACCACAAATTGGCATGGACAGATCGCACCCCCCCCCATAGCGGCCACCCCAGTAACTAAAAACTCAAAGACGCAGCGGCTATGGATGTCGGATTGCCGCCTGATAGACTCTTGGAGACATCTACACCCACAAGACCGGGAATACTCCTATTATTCCCCAGTACATCTTCTTCACACCCGCATAGATCTCATTCTCACTACACAGGACCTGACACATAGAATTATGAGCGCTGAATATACTGCCAGGGTAATCTCTGATCATTCCCCACTTATTGCCCATATCAGGTGGGGTAGGCCACGTGCCTGTATCCCAACTTGGCGCCTGCAAGCTCAGTTACTACAGGACCCGCCATTCAGAAAAGAATTAGCCACACACATCTCCTCTTATTTCACTCAAAATGACGGGTCATCGAGCTCCAGAGCAAACGAATGGGACGCTCACAAGGCAGTCATAAGAGGAGCATGCATAGCAACGACGGTTGGAGTACGTAAAACACTAGTGTGTGAGCTTCGCAATCTAGAGAAGGAAGTCCATTCCTCCGAATGTAAATTCGCTTGTGGCACAATCACCCAGGGTGAGCTCACTGGAACATGCGCACAGTGGTACGAAATAGATAAGCGGCTAAGGCTTTTTGACTACCATCACCACATGGCCCGTGCGCATGCGGAAGGGGATAGATCAGGCAAACTACTGTCATGGCTCACACGCTCCGAACCCCGGAACTCCCCTATAGGGGCCATCCGCCTGGACACAGGACTAATAGTAAATACCCAAGCAGATATCAACAGTGCCTATAGGGAGTATTATAGCACACTACACAAAGCTCACCCACCACCCTCCACAGTTTTAGTGGATGAGTTTTTCAATGATATCACTTTAAACTGCCTGACTGCCACGCAAGCAGCGGTCCTAGATGGGCCGATAGATATTACGGAAATACAACGGGCTCTACAACAATTATCACAAGGCAAGGCACCCGGCAGTGATGGTCTACCTTTGGAATATTATAGCACGTTCTCGACTCAAATATTAACCCCATATCTCGCGATGCTATCTGAAGCCTTGAAATGTGGTGAACTGGCTGACACTTGCCGGGAGGCATTGATAGCGGTACTGCCTAAGTCGGGTCGAGACCCATTAGACAGGCCGCTTTCGTTATTAAATACAGACTGTAAATTACTCGGTAAATTATTAGCCAATCGGTTACTGGTCAGAGGCCATGGAAATTGCCCACAGGTGCCCTTCCCTGGCCCCAGGGACACCCCAACCAACCCCACCCACACCAGGAGGACACCTAAGGTAAGTCCGGGTAAGTATATATATTTTTTTCACCAACACCGCTCAGGGGCCCTGACCCGGGGCCCCCTGCACAGCACAGGCCCCAATGACATTTGTCCCCTGGGCATGGCCATTGGGGTGGTAGGTATGGCTCCTGTCTTCAGTAAGACAGGAGCCATGTCCATGGTGGTTGTGTGCCAGAAAATGGCGCTACACTGCTTAGAGGCAAATTTTCTGCCTCTGAACAGTGTAACGCCATAATTAGGCACACAGGCCCTGGTTTCCCCTACATCTGTCCAGCCCTGTTAGAGTCCTTTCCAAGGACGCTGACAGGGCATTAGCGCCAGCTAGTGCCATTCTATAAATATGGCGCCCAGCCGCCATCTTGGAATGGCACTAGCCGGCGCTATACTTTATCACGCAAAACTGCACTAATGCAGTTTTGCGTGAAAAAGTATAAATCTGCCCCTTTATTCTTTATGTGGCTCAGTGGGTGCTGGACTGTTCCTGTGAGGGTGCGAACAGCTTTACAACTTGCTGGTGGAAAGCTATAATATAATGGCAATTTAGCTGGCACTGCCTTGTTCTTCTTGGAGACAGCAGAGGTTGCTCTGGTTTCAGCTAGTGTAAAAGTAAACTACCTTCCATCCTGTATTCCAGACAGTGCCTTTTACAGCTTTCAGTTATGTTGTATGGAATGAAGAATTGGTTCTGTAGGAGTGCTGAGACCTGCCTTATGGTGACAGGGCTGACACTTCGAGTCCGGCAAGGGGCTCACACTGGGGTTTTGAACATATTATGCCTTGCTTGAACTGCAGCTTGTGCTAAAAAAAACAGATTTGCCTGATCCAGAACTAGCACGATTAGCTAATTAGTGTACAAACACCATGCATGTGGACTATGTTACAGATTCAAAGTTTAACCTATAGCCTATAACCACATAACAACAACGGTTCCTACTAATACTCGCAGTGGTCTTTTTGTCAGAATGGTTACATGCACATATGCAGAACAATTGCAATTCTATTTTCTCAGCAAAATGTAAAAAAGGAGCCATTTCAAGACAGAGGAGAGGTCACTGAAAACCAGAATCCACTAGCCCTATAGTCACTTAGCTGCTGTTCCTTGAATTAGCAACACTCAGGAATTATTCTCTTTCGTGGTCAGATGGCCATTTTACATATATCTTAAAATGTGGCTTGCTTCACAGACTTTCATCCTCTACTACCAATCAAACCTCATCAGTATTTCTGGCGGCTTGTAGGTTCTGCTAACCTATCTCATTGAGGCAGACATTATCCCGAGCTCTGAATTGGTGTCCCAGGTTTTGCACCCGCATGATTCGCCGCCTTCCTTTCCATCACTTTGCCTCCGTGGGTGGTCACCCATCCTCAGCGGTAGTTGGAGGACTACGCGGATTCATTTTGGATCTTTTAACTTCTGCGATACTTATGTGTTCCCTCTCTGATGTTCTTCATCAGCATGGGGTACCTTTTCAATTCTACAGAAATGCTGACATTTATATGTCTTCAGACTCCCTGGAGAGGTTTGCCCCTCTCTCTGCAATATCAAAAACTTGCTCTGTTCAGATCTTATAGTTTCCATTCCTTTAGTGTTTGATATTCAGGTCAGTATTCCTACTACAGAGATGCAGGCATCTAGCCCATGATTTGGAAACCTATTTTATTTGAATATCTCTTTAAAGAGTAGTGCTTGCTTGGTGGAATTGTGCGAGTTACAACTGTTTTTTCAGTTCTAGCTTTACAAATCCGTCAGCAAAAATAAGTATTTTAACGCTCCCTCCTCACATCTTGCTGTAACATGATGGTCATAAGGATAGACTTCCAGCAGGGAAAACTCTGCCTCCAATACTCTGTTGTTAGTAATGTGAGTACCATTAAAGTGGGTAATCGTAACATCACAATCTGCATCACTGAAATGTGTCAGCGATATTTAAAATCAATTTACTACCCTTATTAATTTCATGAATTAGTACTCTTCAACATTACTTTTGTATTTATCTGTGATACACTGAAGAGCTCAGGTGTATACAAGAGAACTATCTCTCTCTCGCTGTAGTGGTATAAAACCCATATTTCACTGGGAATTGTGGAATAATGGAAATGTGTGTAAAATACCGATTTGTTCATCATTACGACAGCCCAAAAACTGAGATTTACCGTTATTTGGGCTAGTAGGGTGATATGGCATGGAGGACCAAAGTATGAGGCAAAGTTATCTAAATTATGTGGCCAAAATGCAAATTATGTGGCACATTGTCTATCAGAATTATTTTTAACCATTTGAGGTAAACACAGCTTTCTTGAAATCTGCAAATTATGTGACAACAGCAGTAAATTCATAATCATTGCAGAGAACACTACAATCACCGAATCACCCAAATATACTGTCCATTGTTTAACTAAAAGATTTTTCAAGAAAAGTAAATAAAGCCTAATAATTTTAATTCCAATCAGTGCCCTTTGTTAGCTGCACTTTGACGAAACCTGCATTTTCAAATTAACTGCAACCAAAATAAACAGTTAATATAGAAATGCATAATGGGTTTGACATCTAATATGGTCCTGTACTGCTAATTTGGGGTTATGGTGAAACAAACCACTTGGCTTTTGGCATTTGGTTTATAATGACCAGAAACACTTGATTGGTCCATATTACACAGTTATCAGTTGTTAGATCTAACAGCCTTAGGGTAATCCCCCAACTTTTTGCCTCCCTCCCTCCTTTTTTCTGATCTTGTTTTTGCTGGTATTAGGACTGTGCGCACTTTACCACTGTTCACCAGTGCTAAGGTGATTGTGCTCTCTCCCCTAAACATGGTAATATTAGCTCCTACCCAATTGGCATATTTAATTTACCTAAAGGTCCCTAGTAAAGTGCACTATATGTGCCCAGGGCCTGTAAATTTAAAGCTACTAGTAGGCCTGCAGCACTGATTGTGCCATCCACATAAGTAGCCCCTTAACCATGTATCAGGCCTGCCATTGCAAAGCCTCTGTGTGCAGTTTTACTGCCACCTCGACTTGGCATTTAAAACCCCTTTCCAAGCCTTAAACTCCCCCTTTTTCATATGTCACCCCAAAGGTAGGCCCTATGTTACCCACAGGGCAGGGTGTTGTGTATTTAAAAGGCAAGACATGTACTTGTACGTTTTACATGCCCTGGTATTATGAAGCCTGCTCCTCTCGTAGGCCAGCGTTGGGAATTCCCTTTTATACTTTTAAGGGGTAATTTCTGATCTGAAAGAAGTGGCGTTGCCATGTTTGGTATGTTTGGAATGGTAGTGAGAAATTCTGATTACTGATAAAGTTGGATTGAACATTACTATTTTAGAAATG